>NC_135506.1:72675055-73275055 GCF_052857255.1 Amblyomma americanum
CAGCAGCAGCAGCAGCAGCAGCAGCAGCAGCAGCAGCAGCAGCAGCAGCAGCAGCAGCAGCAGCAGCAGCAGCAGCAGCAGCAGCAGCAGCAGCAGCAGCAGCAGCAGCAGCAGCAGCAGCAGCAGCAGCAGCAGCAGCAGCAGCAGCAGCAGCAGCAGCAGCAGCAGCAGCAGCAGCAGCAGCAGCAGCAGCAGCAGCAGCAGCAGCAGCAGCAGCAGCAGCAGCAGCAGCAGCAGCAGCAGCAGCAGCAGCAGCAGCAGCAGCAGCAGCAGCAGCAGCAGCAGCAGCAGCAGCAGCAGCAGCAGCAGCAGCAGCAGCAGCAGCAGCAGCAGCAGCAGCAGCAGCAGCAGCAGCAGCAGCAGCAGCAGCAGCAGCAGCAGCAGCAGCAGCAGCAGCAGCAGCAGCAGCAGCAGCAGCAGCAGCAGCAGCAGCAGCAGCAGCAGCAGCAGCAGCAGCAGCAGCAGCAGCAGCAGCAGCAGCAGCAGCAGCAGCAGCAGCAGCAGCAGCAGCAGCAGCAGCAGCAGCAGCAGCAGCAGCAGCAGCAGCAGCAGCAGCAGCAGCAGCAGCAGCAGCAGCAGCAGCAGCAGCAGCAGCAGCAGCAGCAGCAGCAGCAGCAGCAGCAGCAGCAGCAGCAGCAGCAGCAGCAGCAGCAGCAGCAGCAGCAGCAGCAGCAGCAGCAGCAGCAGCAGCAGCAGCAGCAGCAGCAGCAGCAGCAGCAGCAGCAGCAGCAGCAGCAGCAGCAGCAGCAGCAGCAGCAGCAGCAGCAGCAGCAGCAGCAGCAGCAGCAGCAGCAGCAGCAGCAGCAGCAGCAGCAGCAGCAGCAGCAGCAGCAGCAGCAGCAGCAGCAGCAGCAGCAGCAGCAGCAGCAGCAGCAGCAGCAGCAGCAGCAGCAGCAGCAGCAGCAGCAGCAGCAGCAGCAGCAGCAGCAGCAGCAGCAGCAGCAGCAGCAGCAGCAGCAGCAGCAGCAGCAGCAGCAGCAGCAGCAGCAGCAGCAGCAGCAGCAGCAGCAGCAGCAGCAGCAGCAGCAGCAGCAGCAGCAGCAAGCAGCAGCAGCAGCAGCAGCAGCAGCAGCAGCAGCAGCAGCAGCAGCAGCAGCAGCAGCAGCAGCAGCAGCAGCAGCAGCAGCAGCAGCAGCAGCAGCAGCAGCAGCAGCAGCAGCAGCAGCAGCAGCAGCAGCAGCAGCAGCACAGCAGCAGCAGCAGCAGCAGCAGCAGCAGCAGCAGCAGCAGCAGCAGCAGCAGCAGCAGCAGCAGCAGCAGCAGCAGCAGCAGCAGCAGCAGCAGCAGCAGCAGCAGCAGCAGCAGCAGCAGCAGCAGCAGCAGCAGCAGCAGCAGCAGCAGCAGCAGCAGCAGCAGCAGCAGCAGCAGCAGCAGCAGCAGCAGCAGCAGCAGCAGCAGCAGCAGCAGCAGCAGCAGCAGCAGCAGCAGCAGCAGCAGCAGCAGCAGCAGCAGCAGCAGCAGCAGCAGCAGCAGCAGCAGCAGCAGCAGCAGCAGCAGCAGCAGCAGCAGCAGCAGCAGCAGCAGCAGCAGCAGCAGCAGCAGCAGCAGCAGCAGCAGCAGCACAGCAGCAGCAGCAGCAGCAGCAGCAGCAGCAGCAGCAGCAGCAGCAGCAGCAGCAGCAGCAGCAGCAGCAGCAGCAGCAGCAGCAGCAGCAGCAGCAGCAGCAGCAGCAGCAGCAGCAGCAGCAGCAGCAGCAGCAGCAGCAGCAGCAGCAGCAGCAGCAGCAGCAGCAGCAGCAGCAGCAGCAGCAGCAGCAGCAGCAGCAGCAGCAGCAGCAGCAGCAGCAGCAGCAGCAGCAGCAGCAGCAGCAGCAGCAGCAGCAGCAGCAGCAGCAGCAGCAGCAGCAGCAGCAGCAGCAGCAGCAGCAGCAGCAGCAGCAGCAGCAGCAGCAGCAGCAGCAGCAGCAGCAGCAAGCAGCAGCAGCAGCAGCAGCAGCAGCAGCAGCAGCAGCAGCAGCAGCAGCAGCAGCAGCAGCAGCAGCAGCAGCAGCAGCAGCAGCAGCAAGCAGCAGCAGCAGCAGCAGCAGCAGCAGCAGCAGCAGCAGCAGCAGCAGCAGCAGCAGCAGCAGCAGCAGCAGCAGCAGCAGCAGCAGCAGCAGCAGCAGCAGCAGCAGCAGCAGCAGCAGCAGCAGCAGCAGCAGCAGCAGCAGCAGCAGCAGCAGCAGCAGCAGCAGCAGCAGCAGCAGCAGCAGCAGCAGCAGCAGCAGCAGCAGCAGCAGCAGCAGCAGCAGCAGCAGCAGCAGCAGCAGCAGCAGCAGCAGCAGCAGCAGCAGCAGCAGCAGCAGCAGCAGCAGCAGCAGCAGCAGCAGCAGCAGCAGCAGCAGCAGCAGCAGCAGCAGCAGCAGCAGCAGCAGCAGCAGCAGCAGCAGCAGCAGCAGCAGCAGCAGCAGCAGCAGCAGCAGCAGCAGCAGCAGCAGCAGCAGCAGCAGCAGCAGCAGCAGCAGCAGCAGCAGCAGCAGCAGCAGCAGCAGCAGCAGCAGCAGCAGCAGCAGCAGCAGCAGCAGCAGCAGCAGCAGCAGCAGCAGCAGCAGCAGCAGCAGCAGCAGCAGCAGCAGCAGCAGCAGCAGCAGCAGCAGCAGCAGCAGCAGCAGCAGCAGCAGCAGGCAGCAGCAGCAGCAGCAGCAGCAGCAGCAGCAGCAGCAGCAGCAGCAGCAGCAGCAGCAGCAGCAGCAGCAGCAGCAGCAGCAGCAGCAGCAGCAGCAGCAGCAGCAGCAGCAGCAGCAGCAGCAGCAGCAGCAGCAGCAGCAGCAGCAGCAGCAGCAGCAGCAGCAGCAGCAGCAGCAGCAGCAGCAGCAGCAGCAAGCAGCAGCAGCAGCAGCAGCAGCAGCAGCAGCAGCAGCAGCAGCAGCAGCAGCAGCAGCAGCAGCAGCCAGCAGCAGCAGCAGCAGCAGCAGCAGCAGCAGCAGCAGCAGCAGCAGCAGCAGCAGCAGCAGCAGCAGCAGCAGCAGCAGCAGCAGCAGCAGCAGCAGCAGCAGCAGCAGCAGCAGCAGCAGCAGCAGCAGCAGCAGCAGCAGCAGCAGCAGCAGCAGCAGCAGCAGCAGCAGCAGCAGCAGCAGCAGCAGCAGCAGCAGCAGCAGCAGCAGCAGCAGCAGCAGCAGCAGCAGCAGCAGCAGCAGCAGCAGCAGCAGCAGCAGCAGCAGCAGCAGCAGCAGCAGCAGCAGCAGCAGCAGCAGCAGCAGCAGCAGCAGCAGCAGCAGCAGCAGCAGCAGCAGCAGCAGCAGCAGCAGCAGCAGCAGCAGCAGCAGCAGCAGCAGCAGCAGCAGCAGCAGCAGCAGCAGCAGCAGCAGCAGCAGCAGCAGCAGCAGCAGCAGCAGCAGCAGCAGCAGCAGCAGCAGCAGCAGCAGCAGCAGCAGCAGCAGCAGCAGCAGCAGCAGCAGCAGCAGCAGCAGCAGCAGCAGCAGCAGCAGCAGCAGCAGCAGCAGCAGCAGCAGCAGCAGCAGCAGCAGCAGCAGCAGCAGCAGCAGCAGCAGCAGCAGCAGCAGCAGCAGCAGCAGCAGCAGCAGCAGCAGCAGCAGCAGCAGCAGCAGCAGCAGCAGCAGCAGCAGCAGCAGCAGCAGCACAGCAGCAGCAGCACAGCAGCAGCAGCAGCAGCAGCAGCAGCAGCAGCAGCAGCAGCAGCAGCAGCAGCAGCAGCAGCAGCAGCAGCAGCAGCAGCAGCAGCAGCAGCAGCAGCAGCAGCAGCAGCAGCACAGCAGCAGCAGCAGCAGCAGCAGCAGCAGCAGCAGCAGCAGCAGCAGCAGCAGCAGCAGCAGCAGCAGCAGCAGCAGCAGCAGCAGCAGCAGCAGCAGCAGCAGCAGCAGCAGCAGCAGCAGCACAGCAGCAGCAGCAGCAGCAGCAGCAGCAGCAGCAGCAGCAGCAGCAGCAGCAGCAGCAGCAGCAGCAGCAGCAGCAGCAGCAGCAGCAGCAGCAGCAGCAGCAGCAGCAGCAGCAGCAGCAGCAGCAGCAGCAGCAGCAGCAGCAGCAGCAGCAGCAGCAGCAGCAGCAGCAGCAGCAGCAGCAGCAGCAGCAGCAGCAGCAGCAGCAGCAGCAGCAGCAGCAGCAGCAGCAGCAGCAGCAGCAGCAGCAGCAGCAGCAGCAGCAGCAGCAGCAGCAGCAGCAGCAGCAGCAGCAGCAGCAGCAGCAGCAGCAGCAGCAGCAGCAGCAGCAGCAGCAGCAGCAGCAGCAGCAGCAGCAGCAGCAGCAGCAGCAGCAGCAGCAGCAGCAGCAGCAGCAGCAGCAGCAGCAGCAGCAGCAGCAGCAGCAGCAGCAGCAGCAGCAGCAGCAGCAGCAGCAGCAGCAGCAGCAGCAGCAGCAGCAGCAGCAGCAGCAGCAGCAGCAGCAGCAGCAGCAGCAGCAGCAGCAGCAGCAGCAGCAGCAGCAGCAGCAGCAGCAGCAGCAGCAGCAGCAGCAGCAGCAGCAGCAGCAGCAGCAGCAGCAGCAGCAGCAGCAGCAGCAGCAGCAGCAGCAGCAGCAGCAGCAGCAGCAGCAGCAGCAGCAGCAGCAGCAGCAGCAGCAGAAGACACAGAAGCAACGGCAGCGCCGGCAGCGGCAGCGGCGATCCGGTTGCCCGGCGTCCCGTACAGCGCGGCCCGAGCCTGCGGCCGCTTCTCATGGCCAGCCCCCTGACGCACGGGACGCGGAGATCGCGCGCCTAAAGCTGGCGTTGCGCGCCCTCAGCGCACTTTTCCCGGAGGGCACCGATGGACACCGGGCTTGCTTAGAAGCAGCGGGTGCTCCCGCACAGATAAGCCAGCATGATGGCTAGCTGCCGGACTCCCTCCCGCATACCATCCATCCTGCAGTGGAACGTGCGCTCACTTGCGGCGCGGTACGCCGAAATGCGAGTTCGCATCGCACAGGATTCGCCGGAAGTTATCGCGCTGCAGGAGACGTACGTACGTTCACATGACGGGGAGCCCCAGATGCGGCTACCTGGCTACATTGGCTACCACTCAGCCACCACGTGCGAGGAACCCACCTGTGCTGCAGTGCCCTGTTGTGTCACATCTCATCGCCCCGGGAAATCAAGGTGCGGGATATACGTGCGGCAGGAAGTCCAGCACACCCTCGTCGGCTCGGCGGCGGCGACATCTGACGCCCAGGAGTGCGTGGTGGTGACAGTGCGCGTCGGTGGTGTTGACACGTCGGTGGCCAGTGTTTATGTGCGTCCTGCTGTCGCGTGGAACGCGCTGTGTTTTCGTGCTGTGTCTTCGTGCTGTGCCCCGCGCTAAATCATCTGTGGTGATTTTAACGCCCACCATAGTGCGTGGGGCAGTGCGCACCACTCCGCGCGTGGAGACGACCTGCACGACGCCGCAACGCAGCTGGGACTCACCCCCTTGAACACCGGCGAGCCCACCTTTCGACGACGCGGAACAACCGGCTCCTGCATCGACGTTGCCTTCGCATCCAGAGGCATCGAGGCGACATGGCGCCGATCACCATCTCTCTGGGGCTCAGATCATTACTCCATCCTAATCGAACCCACTGCGATGGAGGCGCGCCCCAAACGTGTCTACTCTATTACCAACTGGAGTGCGTTCAGGCGGGCGGTCGACGAGGCGGTGGCCACTGGCGCAGATTTCTTTTCAAGCCTAGTCCGAAGTGCTCTCGCAGCCACCCAACGAGCAGAGGTAAGGGCAGGGCAGCCCACACCTGATATGAAGCTGCTCAATCTGCGCGAGAAGAGAGATCGCGCAGAGCGACGGGCGCGACGGACTGACAGAGCCGCCGACTGGACTGTCTACAACCGCTTGGACGCAGCAGCGCGCCGCCACGTCAACAAGCTATACCGCCGGCAGTGGGCTTCACTATGCCAAAGGATGGAGGAAGATGTCAGCTCCCGGAGGCTGTTTGACACCCTGCGGCGCATCACCGAACCACAGGCAAACCGTCAACCGCTGGCCGCCCTCGCAATCTCCAGCGGCTCAGCTTGGAAGAATTGACAGAGCGGTTTGCCGATCGGTTCGCGCCGCCCAGCCCCGCAAACGCCGCTAACATAGCTGCTCCTGAGAGCCCCAGAAGCGACGCCAGTCCCTCGCCCGTCGCCTCGGAAGGTCCATGTGATGCGCCGTTCACCGCGGCGGAATTGAACAATGCGCTGCAGCATTGCCGCCGCCGCTCGGCGCCCGGACCGGACGGGGTGACATACCAAATGCTGCGAAACCTGGATGCGCAGCAACGACAGATCCTCCTGCGGCAGATAATAATAATAATAATAATAATAATTGGTTTTTGGGGGAAAGGAAATGGCGCAGTATCTGTCTCATATATCGTTGGACACCTGAACCGCGCCGTAAGGGAAGGGTAAATGAGGGAGTGAAAGAAGAATGGAAGAGAGAGGTGCCGTAGTGGAGGGCTCCGGAATAATTTCGACCACCCGGGGATCTTTAACGTGCACTGACATCGCACAGCACACGGGCGCCTCAGCGTTTTTCCTCCATAAAAACGCAGCCGCCGCGGTCGGGTTCGAACCCGGGAACTCCGGATCAGTAGTCGAGCAACCTGGTGTGGGAACGCGGGGAGCTGCCGGAGGATTGGCGAACCGCGGTCGTTTGTGCCATCCGAAAGGCAGGGCGCCCACCTACGGAGCTGAGCGGATACCGGCCAGTAGCATTAACATCGGCGGCAGGTAAGCTCATGGAGCATATGGCGTTGCAGCGTCTGAACGAGCGGGCTGCGGAGGCTGATTTGTTTGACGAGCGGCAGACGGGTTTCCGTGGGATGCGGTGCACGGCTGATTCTATATCGGACGTTGTTACAGCGCTGGAGCATGCCAGGGCAGCAGGCCAGGTTGCGCTGCTGCTGCTACTGGACGTCTCGGGTGCTCTTGACAACGTTCACCGCGCACCAATTCTCGCGGTGCTTGAGGGGGCCGGTGTGAGCGGGCGCCTTTTGCGATACGTTCATGGCTTCCTGAGCGGGCGCACCATGCGCGTACGAGTAGGGGGTAAGCTCTCCAAGCCTCGCCCGGTCGACATGGGCGTGCCGCAGAGCTCTGTCCTATCACCATTTCTGTTTAATGTGGCAATGTCGGTGGTGCCGGCCTCCCTCCCCACGAGCGGGCGACACCATGTGTACATGTCCATATATGCAGACGACATAGCTCTGTGGTGCCGGGGACCATCGGGCGAGGCGTTCCGCGTGAGGGGGTGCCTTCAGGGAGCCCTGACCGCAATCGGTGCCAGCTTGCGCTGCCTTGGTCTGTCGCTGAGCGCGGACAAATCGGTGGCCATGGCCTGCGTTTCGCGCTCGCGCGCGCACCTTGCGCCTCTGTCACTGGACGGGACTCAGATTCCTTGGCGTAAATCGGTGCGGTATCTTGGCCTGGACATCGACTGGCGCCTTTCCTTCCGCCCCGCGGCGACCAAGGCTTGTCTGCAGATGAAGAGGATCACCGCCGCCGTGCACAAGCTCACCGCTCGAGGCCAGGGCATCTCCCAGCATGCCGCGCTGCGACTATACAATGCCGCAGCTTTGGGGACGGTGCTCTATGCGCTGCCGCTCGTCACGGTGCGCAAGCCGTGCTGGAAGAAGCTCGAGCTTCACCACCGCAAGTCCCTGCGCGTGTGCCTAGGCCTGCCCAAAAACTCGCAGGGCGCCGCAACGTTGGCCGAGCCAGGAGCGTGACCCCTTGAGCTCCAAGCAGCGCGCAGGGCACTGAATCACATCGACCGGCTTCACCGCGCACCGGACGGCGGCTCGCTACTGCAGCGTATGCCCTCGCACCCGCGCTCACGAATGGGCGCGGCACTGCTCGAGTATGAGCAATTGACCCAAGGCCCACCCCCCTACGGCTCCTGCGCGCCCTGGCCTGCTGCCTCGGAGGTACAGCGAGAGATAGTCGGCATCGCGGGGAAAGCGGAGCACACCCCTCTGCGCTGTGCAGCAGCTGGCCAGAGCCGTCATACACGAGAGCTCCAGGACCATCTCCTCGTGTACACCGACGGCTCAGTGGCCCGCGACAGCTGCTCCCTTGCTGCGGCGGCCACCAGCCCCGCCCTGCGACTGCACAGCCAGCAACACGCAACCTTCCTGGGCTCCTCCACCACGGCGGAGTTGATGGGGATCCGGCTCGGGCTGGACCTGCTGCTCACCCTCGTCCCTCCACCGCCCAGGAGTGCTCTGCTGTGCGACTCCCGCGCCGCCCTCAGCCGCCTGCAATCTAACGGCTGCGGTACCCCACTAGTGCGGGAAATTCGCTCGCGCATGGAGCGCCTCGCGCATAGAGGTTGTGCCGTGCGTGCACAGTGGGTGCCCGGTCACTGCGGCAAAGCCGGCAACGAACAAGCTGACGACCTCGCGACCGCTGCACACCAACTACCTGCCAGCGATCTGCCCCTTGCGCTGGAGGACGTGCGTGCGGCCATTCACGACCATCTCCGAAAGCAGCACTCCGACCCACGCATCGCGGGAGGTGAGCGCATCGACAGTGTCACCGGCTGTCGCGCACTTACACGGTCGCAACGTGCAATGATCCTCCGCGCGCGCATTGGCTGCGTGTGGCCCGGGGAACGACGGGTGCGCCACAGAATCGCGACGAGTGATGTGTGTGACGGATGCGGTGCAGTGGAAACACTAGAACATCTGCTCCTTCGCTGCTCCGCGTTCGCCGATGCTCGTCGCGATATGCTCGCGGTCTATAGAGCGCAGGGCATACTACCAGACTCCATCAAGACGCTATTGTGGCCGCAGGGCAGTGCGCGCACTCGTGAGCGAACTTTGGTGAGCCTCTGTGCATTCCTCGAACACACGGGCTTGACGTCCCGTCTGTTCTCCGTCAGGTAGTTACACGCAGTGACCGAACGCTCCGCGAGTTCTACCTTGAACGATTAATAACTGGACGCCCCACTCCAGCTGTACCCTACACAGTGCTGTGCGCGTGTGTGCTTTAATTCCTCTAAAATGAACTAATCACGCGCACAACCTGGACACATTTCTTACTGTGTAAATAGTTTGTACATATTACTGCTCCCCCTGTCCTCTATTCCTGTCCCCTCACCACTTTCATTTCATTTCTCCATTCTGCCTGCTGTCCTTTATTTCCGCTGCCCCAGCTCAGGTGCTTCAGTATCGATGGCAGATGCCGGGGCTAGCAAAAATCTTTTCCTTCCTTTTCACTATTATTTTTAATAAAACCACTACCACCACTAATCGACCCCCCGCGTTGGTTCAGTGGTTAGATCACATGGCTATTGATACGGAGTTCCCGCACTCGAACCTGACCGCGGCGGCGGTGTTTCGATAGAGGCGGAACGCCAAGGCACCCGTGTGCTGTGCGATGCCAGTGCACGTTAAGGATCCCCAGGTTAAGGACAACCAGACTAACCTGGACTTGCAATCAAGATTAACCAGGACTAACTATGCAATGCCTAAGCTTTCGCTACGTATAACGCAGTAGTGACTAATGAGCGAGAGAGAAAATTTGCAGTAGTTTAGCTCGGCTATGCCAGGACGTACATAATAATCAAAATAATAATTGGTTTTTGGGGAAAGCAAATGACGCAGTATCTTTCTCATATATCTTTGGACACCTGAACCGCGCCGTAAGAAAAGAGATAAAGGAGGGGGTGAAAGAAGGAAGGAAGTGGTGCCGTAGTGGAGGGCTCTGGAATAATGTCGACCATCAGGGGATCTTTAATATGCACTGACATCGCGCAGCACACGGGCTGGCCATAGCGTTTTGCCTCCAGAAAAACGCATCCGACCGCGGCTGCGTTTTTATGTAGGCAACACACACACACACACACACACACACACACACACACACACACACACACACACACACACACACACACACACACACACACACACACACACACACACACACACACACACACACACACACACACACACACACACACACACACACACACACACACACACACACACACACACACACACACACACACACACACACACACACACACACACACACACACACACACACACACACACACACACACACACACACACACACACACACACACACACACACACACACACACACACACACACACACACACACACACACACACACACACACACACACACACACACACACACACACACACACACACACACACACACACACACACACGCACGCATGCAGACTAGGCACAGAAAAACTGGAAAGTGTATGCTTCGCATTTATCTTCTCTACTGCTGACAGAAAACGTGGACTTAATCAAAACAATGCGGCTTTTCTCAACGCAGACTTCCAAAAAGGCTTCGATAACTTACATACCATGCTCATTGCAAGCATTCATTCAATCACTCTAGACATAGCTAAGGTCTGAAATGCCTACGAATAAAAGAATCTGATACGCACACAGCGCAGAGCATTCGGGGGCAGCTTTGTTTGGTAAGCGCACGCGCCGCCGAATGGGCCATCTGGTTGGATGGATGATTGGAAACAACTTTAATTAAACGAAAAAAACTTGGAGGACGCTTAAGCTTCGCCTTTAAGAGCAGGACGCGACAGCGTGTTGCAGCATTGCCAAGAAATCCACGGAACGCCATCGTCTTTCGCTGCGACCCCTTGCCCGGACAAATTAAGGAAAGGAAACCTATCTTGGTGGACACCAGAACTGCGCCATAAAGACAGGAAAATTAAAATAAGTTTTTTTAAGGAAAGGAAGGATGCCTGTCTCACAATTCTCGCTGGACACCCGTTCAGGTGTCCACTGAGATGCGCCATTTTTTGCTCACTGCCAAAGACGCCGACGACACCGGCTTTTTTGCGACACGAGCTCCTTAACGCTGTCGCGTTAAAAAATCTTCTAGGGTGGTCCCCTACTGGTCCAGGAGTCCACAAGTTTGTGCTTCACAAAAAGCTCAATCAACCCGCGATTTCTGGCCGGCAGGCTGAGCGGTCCGTAAAGCAGCCTTCCAGGAAGAATGAGTGGGATTGGGGATAGGGGGTACTACCTGTGGGGAAGGACATTCCCAATGGTAATCGTCTCGTTGTGGTTCGGTAATGATACACTTCTGCTAATTTATCCATCTAGATCCCCAGGTGGTCGAAATTATTCCGGTAGGGTTTTGAGGCGGGCTAGTTGGCGGATTTCGTTCATGATTGAACTGCGCGAAAGAAACGGGGACCAAGAAGAAACACGTACGTGTGTGTGTACGTGTTTCTTCTTGGTCCCCGTTTCTTTCGCGCAGTTCAATCATGAGTGGTTCAGGTGTCCAACGATATATGAGACAGATACTGCGCCATTTCCTTTCCCCCCAAAACCAATTAATATTATTGGGGAACGCATAAGGACTCCACAATATGAGGTGAAAACCATATATCCTTGTTATTGATGCAAAGACGGTACATTTATTCCATAAGCTGAGTAGTTTCTACATTTGATGTAAAATTCTGCGCGACTGGGGCAGTTCGAAATTTCTATATACGTTGAGCACAATTGTTTCTTAGGTTATGATGGAGTAGCAGTCGATATTCTCTATAAGAACCAGCACACTATAGACCGTTCTGTTTCAGAACTTAAAAGTTGATGGGTAAAACCCGACTGGCTCCATTTGCAGTGTGCAGGTGCGGAAACTTCCTAATGTATTCCATCTTAAAGCTAATTAGGTGTATTAGCACTGAACACTTAAGAATTGACCTTAATACTTTGGCATTGCCAGAAAGATAAATTACCTGCGGTTTGTCTACTGCTAAACCTGGTTAGAGAGAGAGCGAAAGCTGTGGTTACTCGGGCAACAAGACGCGGCTTGGCGTCGGTAACGTTTATAGCATTCCGCACACTGGGTAAGCAGTGCATGATCTTGGCAGTTCGCAGTTGAAATGATGGTTGATCAAGAAATTGTTCCCGCAATGAACGCTGTGGCCTATTGCTGCAGTGCCGCGTGTCTGCCACAAGGTTGACATCGCTAATGAACTCAGCTCAAACCCCTCTCTCTCTCACCACCGCGATGTACCTCGAAGCGCTACTGAGGCGTCCACTGTCCCAGCGAGCCAGTTTCTCACCTTCTTTCCTCAAGATCATCGGAGTCTAGTACAATGTCAACGCCAGCGGTCATGAACACAACGAACGCCCATGGTCTACAGTTTGAAATTTAAATGTATATTAGTTGTCGGGCAAAAGAAATGGCGCAGTAATTCTCACATCTCGGAGGACACCTGAACCACGCCGTAAGAGAAGGCCTAAAGGAGGGACTGAGAGAAGGCAGGAAGAAAGAAGTGCCGTAGTGGAGGGCTCCGTAATAATTTCGACCACCTGAGGGTATTTAGCATGCACTGACATCGCACAGCACGCGGCAGTCTGAGTTTCACCCCCATCGAAATGTGGCCGCCTTGAAAAGGATTTGGATGCTCTCACACGCATCGATCTGTTCAAGCCACATCACTAGATCTGCTCTGAAGTCCACCTGAAGCTTATAGTTTCTCGAATTATCAGAAAGCATTAGGCGCTATCGTCTTACATCCATACAGACTAGTGAAAGGTAAGGAGAGAAGTGCATGCAGTGCATTTGCCTTGGTATTTTCTTTCAGAAAACGTGGACTTAATTGTTCAATACGGCTTTTTTCAAGGCTGTCCTTCAAGAACGGCTTAGAATATTTGTTTACCATCCCGACAACAGACATTCATTCAATCGTGTTAAAAATAAAGAAATATGAGAAAAGTACACTATTAAAATTTGACACTCACACAGTAGAGAACAGTTTGGGGAAGCATAATTTTGGAGCACGAATCTAAGTTTTTGGCCGACTACTAGCCAACGAATATACGAAGTGTCCACTTTCCATGATTTCAGTTGTAGCTTGTGTAGATTGTTAAGCCTCTTGATCGCCGGGGCAATTTTGGGATGTTATTCTGCTTGATCCAAATAACTGAATATGTCATATTCTATAGACATGCAATTCGAGAACGAAGCGGCGAACGCCCCTCAAAGGAAGCCTTCCAGCCAAAAGCGTCAAGCAGTACACGTGACGCAGCTGTTAATCCGCTTAAACAATGTGTAATCCTCTTGCACCTTAATCCCCATTGGTGTTACGAAAGTAGATGCAATGGCATTAAGCTCGAAGTCGTGAAAATCAGTCGACCCTTTTGGCTGGAGGACCCCCCTTGAAGGGTATAAGCCTCGTTGTTCTTGAGTTTTATCCGAATTACTCGGCTAGATCTCGAGGATGAAATAGCGTATACTCTTCAAAGAATATTCTGCAGCCAGTTGTGCCGACCTATTTGCGTAATGCCAAGGTTTAACCGATTAAGTACTGGCGAATCCTCTTCATCTGCACCACCTGTAATGTCACGCTAGTAGGTTCAAGATGATTAACCACAACATCATGAGATTCATTCAATGCCTTTTGCTTGAGTGCTTCCGGTGAGGGCTATTTACGGTTTTGTTCTTGCCTTATCCGACTATAGAGAATCTACACAGGCTATTTCACATGTCCAGTGAGGCTGATGTCCACTTAGGCGGTATAGTATTCGCAGATGACTGAAAATTTGTTCAAGTTATGGAGAGAAGGGGAGTATAGGCTGTCGCTGCCAAATACTTGTATATTTTGCTGTATTGCCGGGCCTATCGTGGTTTTCTGCTGTAGTGGAAACAATGTCCCATGTCTGCTTCACTTGTGATGAAGCATTTCATGAAAATGAGGGGCGTGTAGCTTGTTCTGAGTGTGTGCATGAATACCATTTTGGAAAATGCGCGGGAATAGCTGAAAAGTTACTCAAAGGAAAATCCGAAGCTGCAAAGAAAACATGGCGATGCCAAAATTGCCGGAGCTCGGTACAAGGTGGTAGCAACACTGATGAAAACAAGACTGACATGGATATAAAAGCTATCCTTGGATCTATTAATCTAAAGCTAGAAATCCTACCTTCCCTCGCCGCTCGAGTAGAAACTATGGAGGAGTCTGTTACGCACATGTCTGCCATTTTTGAGGAACTGAAAAAAACTATTTTCGTGCAGGAAAATGAAATTAAGGTACTTAGAAAGCAGGTACAGGAACTGGAGATGAAGGAGGATGAGAACCAATCTGCTCAGGCTCAGCTTCGGCGGGAAGTGAACGAACTTGAATTCCGAAATAGGCAGCTTAATTTAGAAATCCATGGGTTGCCTCTCGTGCAAGGTGAAAACTTGCATAATGTGCTAAACGGAGTTGCAGACCAGCTGGAAACGCCACATTTGGTCGAGCATGACATTGCCTCGGTACACAGGCTACCCGCACAGAAAGACAAAATTCCCGGAATAATCGTCCGTTTCACAAGGCAGTCGACAAGGGAATCTTGGTTAAGTAAAAAGAGTAAGCTAACTGATAGCCATCCACGCATCTTCATCCAGGAAAACTTGACCCGTCACAACAGAGACCTGCTACAAGCTACAAAGAACTGGGTCAAAGAAGCTGGTTTTAAATACGTGTGGCATACGCATGGAAAGGTTTTGTTGAGAATGTCTGATGGTGCAAACGCAATTCACGTTAGAAGCCGTGATGACCTCGACCGCCTTCTGCCCAAATGATGCGCCCAGCCAGTATCATTCTTGAACAGAGAAGCTAGAGATGGATGAACACAATTTCTATTCACCAGATGACTTGAACAATGTGGTATCTCATTTGGGACGTCATGCGTTAAAATCTGTGCATTTAAACGCCAGATCTGTCCGAAACAAAGCACTTCTGTTAGATGAATTCTTTAGCCAATTTTCTTTCAATTTTTCAGTTGTCATGTTCAGTGAAACATGGAGCAAAAATGAGAGTGATGTTTTTAGAATGGAAGGCTATAATACACATTATCTCAACCGACCTTGTGGTCGCGGTGGTGGTGTTGCAGTTCTAACTTTAGAACAAATGGACTGCGAACTAGTATACGCTTTCAGTATTGTAACTCCCGATTACGAAGTTTTATCTTTATTTGCGGATAAAGTACTGTATTCGGTTTGTTATCGGCCGCCAAATGGGCATGTTCCAACATTTCTTGAATTTTATGAAAGCTTTCTTTCGTTTGTTGTGGAAAGCAGGTGCATGTTGGTAGCTGCAGGTGATTACAACATTGATATGGTTATTGATACTCCTGTTTGTACCGATTTTACCAATATTTTGCTGTCAAATGGGTTTAACAATGTTATAAATAATCCAACAAGAATAACAACTAATTGCCAGTCAGTATTGGATGTCTTCATAACAAATTTTGTATTATCGGATGTAAAAGGTGGTGCATTAGCATGTTCTATTAGTGATCATCTTCCGGTGTTTTTTTGCCTAGATGTTGCCAGCATTCCTAAACATCCGCCTGCTGAAAACCTTTACCAGCCAGTAACTGACGCGGCTCTCGATGCATTCAGAAAAGAATTGATTCAAGTAGACTGGCGAAAGGTCCTGACTTTGGTCGATGCTGACAATGCTTATGATGCATTTTTAGATATATTTAAAGGTTTTTACTAAGTTCACTTTCCTGTAAAAAAGCGCCAAAGAAATAGGAAAATTCGGAAACCATGGGTAGCATACGAACTCTACCAACATATGAGAACAAAAGACAGACTGTTCAGAAAATTTCTTCGCACGCGTAATCTTAATGACTTGACGATTTTCAAACAATATCGAAACAAACTAACCAAGAAATTGTGCATTGCGCGCAAAGATTACTTCTCATCTTTTGTGGATGTCAAGAATGCACCGAGCGCACTGCTTTGGGACAAACTAAATATGTTACTTACTACGCCATGGTAATAGCAGGAGCTGCATGTCCAAACTTACTATTAAGGGCAAGGACTTGCAAGGGGCGGAACTGGCTGATGCTTTCAACACTTTTTTCACAAATATGAGTACACCAGGTAGTTCCCACAACGCATGTCAATATATGAACAGGAGGAATGATAGAACTTTATTTTTACAGCCAGTCACAGTGCAGGAAGTGATTTCAACAATTAGAAGTTTAAACAACAGCAGCAGTAGGGATATCGATGAACATCAAATAAAACCCGTCAAATACGTCGCAGATGTAATTGCACCAGTTCTTACGAATATTTTTAATATGTGTTTAACTACGTCTATGTTCCCAGTAAAGTTGCAGGTTGCCAAAGTAGTAGTGCTCTTTAAAAAGGGGAATCGAAACGAATTGGGCAATTATCGGCCTGTATCTATATTGCCGATTTTTTCAAAGGTTTTCGAGAAAATAATTCATTGCAGGGTTTTGAATTTCATCGAAACCTCCAATGTATTAACACCTTACCAATTTGGTTTCCGGAAGAATATGTCAACTGAATTAGCCTTGCTTCACCAAAAAGAATATATTTTAACACAATTTGAGAACAAGAAAATCGTGGTTGGCTTATTTGTTGACTTCTCCATGGCTTTTGACTTGGTCAATCATGAAGTTTTATTGAATAAGTTGGATATTTATGGTGTACGTGGATGTGCGTTACATTTACTACGGTCATATTTGTCCCACCGGCGACAAGTAGTCCAAATTAATAACTCTCGATCACAAGTCCTACCACTGGCTTGTGGTGTCCCACAAGGTAGCATATTGGGGCCTTTGCTCATTAACCTTTATATAAATGACATTGTTAATATTAACCAGGATGCCAAATTTATCATATACGCAGACGATACTAGCATATTTTTCTGTGGTAATAATATCGATCAACTTATCTCTTGTTGCAATGACAGAATAGCTCAACTACAACAATGGTCGTCCTATAATTCTATGACAATTAACACAAATAAAACAAAAGCCGTTATCTTTCGGGCAAAGAATAAGCCACTCCTTCCTGATGCCGATATTATTTTTAACTCTCGTCCTGTTGACATTGTTGACCATTTCTAAAGCCTTGGTGTGACATTTACTGCTCACATGTCCTGGGAAACTCATGTGAACTTACTAGTGACAAATTTAGCTCGGATAACTGGAGTAATTGGTCGTCTCAGATACATTCTTTCTACAAAACTTAAACTATTGGTTTATAATTCACTCTTTTATTCACATGTTAACTATTGCCAACTTGTCTGGGGTACAACTACATTCTCTAACCTACAAAAAATTTATGTCATGCAGATGCGATACCTACGTCATTTGTACAACGCCGGTTGTAATGCAACAACTGCAGGTTTTTTTCATAGAGCGCATGTCATTACGGCTCATAAACTATATCTCTACCGTCTGAGTACTAGATTTAAATATGAAGTAATATATAACATACATAACCTTGGTACTCTGGCATATTTAGAAAAGAATGAACAATATTATGCTACAAGACAGGGAGAATGTTGGAAAATCGGTGCACCCCGTTTGAACTCTGGCATGGAACGCCTATGTTATTCTTTATCATCACTGTTAAACCACTATCTGTCTACTAACTTTGATTTATTTATTTGCTCCGCTGCTAAGCTTCGCTCTATGTTTACTGAGGATGAATAACTGATTTTACTTATCCTGGGATTTAATTTTCGGACCACTCTGTTTTGCTTCTGTTCTCCACTGATCAAGTGTTTTCATTTTCTTTTGTTTGACTGTATGAATTGATTGCTGTTGACCAAACGCTGCTCATTAAGTGGGGCGACGGACTCGTCAAGCCGCCTATTGACGCTTTTTTCCGTCGTCCTCCATCTGTGTACTGCACATGGTGGAAATAAAGTCTTCTTCTTCTTCTTCTTAACACTATGATACAAGTGGAGCTAGCTGGTTACCACGAAGTCCTACAGTGCAAACCACAAGAAACGACACACGTAGTACAGACGCACCACAGATGTAATGGGGTCTCTGTTCTTTCTGTCATCGTTTTGCATTTGGCTCACGAGAACGTCTGTTTAATTCTCTTCGCACTTTAGGAACCAAAGTGCCAGTTCGAATCAAGGGAATGCGAAATAACGAGAGCCCATTGTATCTGAACAGAACTTGATGATTAAATTTGTAGTTTATAGTTAAGCTACAGCGTTTACGGCATTTGCCCCGCAGAAAATATGTACAGTCTTTGTCAAAAATATACAACCCAAGGGGTTTGCTTCCAACCTGGGTAGAGGATCTTTTGCCTGTTTGACAGTCTGAAGCTTGGGAGGGTTGAGGAGGCAAGTTTCTCCCTCCTTCGTGAGATTAGGGTCTCTGAGTATGCAAAAGAAATCGTGCTCATTGGCTCAGAAGCAGACCCCTTGCGCCGCATACATTTGACAAAGACTGTACCTCACGCCGAGTTTTCCGAAATGTATGGAAGAGTAATGGAATGGAATATTTACAATCATCATCATCATCATCAGCCTGACTACACCCACTGCAGGGCAAAATCCTCTCCCTGGTTTCTGCAATTAACCCGATCCTCTGCAGCCAACCCGGAATATTTACAATATCCAGGCCCATCTCATTGAAATGCTGCCCCTATAGCAGCTTCCGTAAGGCTGCATGGTATTACTGGGGTGCCATATAGCGGGCGAGGTGAACGAAGGGCTTTAAAAGGGGATCTGCCAAAGCAAATTTTCCTGAACGTGTGGGCCCTGTGGAAATTGAGAACTCTGCTGACTCGCTTCCGAAAATATAGCTAAGTCACGCTTTTGCTACAAATGCTTGCTTGACACGCGTCTTGTTGAACTGTCGGGATTTCTTCCTTACTGGAGACGCGAAGCCATGGCCAGGTCGAGAACACTGTTTTTTTTTTTCTGAACGTCAGCGATGCACTCCGGTTTCGATCAATTATTGAAGTGGCACCAATTGCCTGTTTCCGATAGCCCCTCGTGCAGCGTGTCAGTTTTCAAGAAGAACAGCGCGAAAAGACAAGGTCCTTGTCTTTTCGCGCTGTTCTTCTTGAACATGGCATACCAACTCGCCCAAGCATCAGTCCTAACGAGTGTCAGTTTTCTTCTTCGTACGTCTCACGTTCTACTCTCTGACGACGGTTCGAGATGATTGGTCTAGCGAATGAACATTTATTACAAAATTAAAGAACCGTTTTCAAGTCGAGACACGCAGTTTGTTGGATAGCGCTGTCCATAGGAATCTCTTTAACAACCTCTAAGAAACAGTTTCCGAAAAAGCTTGAGAAACGCTGTGTAGCCACTTGAAATTTGTGTGCCCGGATTTCAAGTTCAAGGCGTGCAAGTGAGTGTGGTGGCTGTGTCACAACCCGTACGAGAAAATTTACTTCCAACCAACCTGACTCTCAACGGGCCTTCTTAAGTGCATTCAAGTCTCCCCTTAAAAATAAGAGTCATCTGTAAACACTTTTTTTACCGACGTGCAAGAACACTGCCCATGAAGACAAGGCTTCAACAAATATTTTTGTGTTTGTGACCTGCCGCCTGTGTGATGTCCCAGAAACAACTTAATCAATTGTAAAGACACAATTCTGTTCTAGGATGCCTTCAAAGGAACTTTGGAAAAGCAAATTTATTCGACTGCTTTTACCATACAATGACTTATCGGAGGGCAATATGTTGTTGATGATGGAGGTGTAAATGTACCGGCTGGATTAGCCTTACATTGGCCTGTAGGCAATCTCGCCACCACAGTGAGTGGTTTAAGTGACTGTGCCTCCACCTATGTTTCATAAGGCCAGTGACTTCTAAAAATATCAACAGTGATCTTGACACTAACCGCCACTTTGTTCGGGAGCCTTCAGAGTATACGATGCAAGAGACATCGTCCAAGGGAACGTTCAGTGTTCTCAAGTTTTCCAGGAGTGTCTCACGCTCGGCACGGAAACCCGAGCAGGCTAAAACGAGATGGTTCGAATCAACCACAACATCACAGAATACGCATATAGGTGAAATGGTGCGCTTAATCTTGAGGAAACAGTGTATAGGAGGAGTTCGTGGGCAGTCGCTTCAAGAGAGTAGCTCTGTCGCGCAACAGGCCTCGCATAACGCAACAAAACTGCAAAGGTGGCCGATGTACAGAAAAATGTTGCAACAGTAGCTGCCTAGCGAAGGTCTCGTCCTTTCGCACAGCCACTGAAGGTGGATAAGACTGGGCTTTCTCAGCAAGAATGTCTGCGACTGTTTTACCTGCGGCTCCAAAGTGAGATGGTAGCCACTTGATGCACAGTGTAAATCCGTTCAACTGTAGTATGCGCTCTATTGTAGACTTAGAGTCAGACAGAAGGAGCACTCTCTGTGGTTTGCAGAAGGACAGACCTTTAGGCGACCTCGCAATGGGCAGTGATTAAGCCAAAATGGACGAGACTACTCTTTGCAGGCGCTCAGACCAAGATATTGCAATGTCTGACATTGCAATTGCGGTTGAGGAGGACTGTTCATGCCTGCTTACAGATCCGTTAGTGTTAACTTGTAGGTGGCCTTCGTGGACGCTGGAAGTAAGAACCAAGCATCTTACTTGCGCCAGAGGTAGCGATCGGAATTTGCGTATGCCTGGGCTGTCGAGGCGGCAATCTATGTCGTAACAAAACGATTGCGGGCTCGTTTGACACTTGTGTGGCGCGTGTGGCCAACCGACCATTCTAAGTGTGTGAAGGGCTGCGGAGAAGTGGCTCTGCATCCCGGCTTTTAGTCGACAGAGCAGTACCTGACTTGTCCGAGTGTCTCCAAGATAATCTAATTGAAAAGCAGTCTTTTGCAGCTATGCAGACACAATGTAAGGTAATGGCCTTCTTCTAAAAGCTTTCGAGGGGAAGCCTGGCCTTCAACTTCCAGCTCGGTATCCAGGCCTTTCCTGTTTGTGACCTCAAGGCACTTATACTGGCTGTCTGCTGGCGATAGGAATGACAGTCAGTAAATAATTCCGCTCGTAACAATTGCTGAGTGCTGCTTTAACATTGTTGAAGGAGCACTGTCCCATGTCGCACCTGCCAAACGTTTCAGCAGGTTTAGACAAAGCAGCGAGGGGGAAACAATGTTGTCCAAAGATCTCTTTCATGTCGGACATAAGTCCAGTATGACGCCCAGGAACCTCATGTGGCATGCCTGATGGATCTGGGTTCCTTGCATTCGTAGGTCTACTAGCGACGTCCTTCTCCCGGGAACAGCACAAAGCAGGACTTCTCCATTGACAAACAGATACCAAACATATCCATATGCATCTGTGCAGGAAGAGCCCACTGCGCTATCATCGATGGACGCTTATGCTGGTAACCCACCACAGATGTCATAGCGTAAACCGTCATTCGCAGCAGTGTGCTGCTAGATGTTGGGCATCCAGCAGAGCTTCCATAGCGAAGTCGAACAGAAGCGATAGGACACTTCCGTGCGGCACTTTTCGAGACAGAGTCCTCGTGCTGTTCCGGGCCATTCCAAGACAGGCTAGAATCCTCTGGCCGGAGGTAAATTCATGAACGAAGCGTACGCGAATGCACCCTGTCTCCTTCATGCTATATGGCTTAGAAAGAACTGCCAAGTGGGACCTAGTCATAAGCATTCGAAATATCTAGGAATACGGCAAGGGTTGATAGGCCGTTGCTCTTGTTGTGCTCAATGTGGTATACTAATTCCAAAATGCGGTCCTGCGCGCTGACACGGGCAAGAAATCGAGTGATACATGTTGGCAAGTAACGTCTGGTTTCATAAAACCAGGAGAGCCGGTGGTAAATTAGTCTGTCCAATAATTTTGAGGCGCACGAGGTAGCGACACCAGTCTAGCACAAATGGAGACCCGCTGTGTCTCCGCGACGTTTCATAACAGGCACCACCCCCGCTATAAATTAGGTTGATGGAAGGGTTACCATTTCCCAAATTTCGACAAAGAAATAGAGCAGATCACGTAGTCTTTCCTCCTGAAGCTTTCTAATTATTTGATGTTTCGCGCTATCAAAGCCTATTGTGCATTGTCTCTGCAATTCCATAAGGGCAGCCCGCAACTCTCTTTTTGTAAGCAGTGTTCATGGCAGTCCGGGTCAAGTCCACACAAAGAGCGGCAGAGGCATTTTATCGTCCTTGAGTGCAAGCATTGCCCATTCTACAGCAAAACACGCAAGGCTTTGATTTAAATGTAACGTCAGGACGTCAGAAGCGTTTGCCTAGCAAGATTTTCTCAAGTAGTGAATCACAGTTGACAAGATTCGTGAAACTGGCGTGAATGCACATAGTATAGCGCGAAATCCTCTCTTCGCTTCTAACATTTTCCATGAAGCGTCGAATAGCCGACTTTAACAGATTGAGCTTTTTTTATAAGGCGTAGACCAATATGTTGTTGAAACGGTTCATAAGTGTTTTAATAATGTTAGCTCTTACTACTTACGTTTGTCAGGGACGCGTCTGTCTGCAATGAAGTTCAAATTGACCAAAACAGTTACCACGTGAAACACATTGTATAACATAGCTTCAGTGGGCGCGTAGCGCCTCATTTGAAATCTATACTTTCAATCGGGCAAGTAGCAGGTCTAACAAGGAAGACTAAGTAGCTTTCAAAAATAGTTTTTTTTGGTACAAATATGGCCTTTTCAGCATAGTATTACCAATGATGGCGGACACGAGCAGTGTTGGCGGACACCAACATCCGCCAGTTATACCATGCGAGCAGCTGGCTAGTCGGAGGCGATGACGGGTTGTGAAGTAGAAGACGAGAGGTGGCTGCTCCTGCTATCTGCTGTAAAGACCGGCGTCGCTCTCGCTGCTTCGGTCACTAGACAACGCGGTCTGGCGAAAGCGGACGAATGACTAATACGCCGCCTTCAGGCGAGCCCTGGCGGTCGCCCGACACACCATGCCGGAAATCACTGGCAGGTGCCCGACTTGTCAACTCCTCGCCGACAGGGTTCACGTCGTGGCTTCGTACCCCGCCACTCCACACTCTTTCTTATCCCCTTTCCCCATCCCTACTAGGGAGGCCTCGGAGGAGTACCTGCTCGGCGGCTCCACCATAGATGGTTGATGGTTTATGCGGTTTAACGTCCCAAAGCACTCAGGCTTCGAGGAACGCCATAGTGAAGGTCGCCGGAAGTTGCGATCACATGGGGTTCCGTAAGGTTCCCTGACATCGCATAGTACACAGGCGTCTAGCATTTCGCCTCCATTGAAATGCTACAGCCACGGCCTGGATCGAGCCTGCGTCTTTCGGGTCAGCAGTCGAGCGCCATAACCACTGAGCCACCGCGGCGAATGCTCCACCTTGGGAGCTGAACGCTCTTTGGTTTTGCGCACGGGCAGCGGCCATCTCCAATGGCGTCCTGGACTAGGAGCTACCACTCAGGCATCCTGGAGAGACAGAGAAAAAAAATTTATTGCCAAGGATTTTTTGATCGTGGGTGAATGAACCTCAGTGCGACTCCCGTACAAGAGTTACCTCCACACACAAAGTTAACGAGCGCTTCCTGTGTTGTCTTCTCCTGGTTCAGAACCCGTTGATTACAGCTCTCTTCTGAGGGAGCTGGCAGGAGCATACGAGGTGGAGGCTTGAGCGCACAACCTCATGTGATCTTGGGTTTCCAATTCCTGGAAATTTAGGCATACGAGGTTATAATCTCCGTTTGTAATAAAAGATTACCTGTGCCAACTTAGCATGGATCGAGTCTGGATTCTTCTTAACAACGTGACCTGGGCTTCAGGGGTTCAGGAAGCATATTTCTTGTTCACTTTCTGAATAAAATGTTTTCTCATACTACTACTACGGCTGTTGCGACTATCTGTCGGGGACTACGTCGTCCCCGACAACGTCGCTCAAGAAATTTCATCTAATGGAGCAGGTAAGGTTTTCTCCTTAAAAGATTGTTCTCAAAAACAATTTTCTGTAGACTTTGGCACCACGTGACCTTCCCCTGACTACACTCTATGCAGCTCATTTCACCTCAAAGGTCAATATTGAAAGGTAGAGGCTAGAAATGCTAGTAATGTAGTGATTTCGCACAAAGAACAACCAATTCCTAAGTGAGTGAGTGAGTGAGTGAATAAACTTTATTGCTCTAATAAAGGAATCTTGCTGCTTGCCCGAAGATTGCCGACGTCTTCCAGGCTGAGCGTGGTTGGCGCCCCTAGTCCAAGGCATCACTGTCCCTGGACATCCGGCATGAGTGGCTCACTAGGTTTCTTTGGACCTTGAGCTGGCTGTTGCTTAGCCGATCCTCCCACTGCTCCGCATTTGGCTCTTTGTTACCTCGGAAAGTTTCATTGTGTATGCATTTCCATGTGATATGATACAGCGTGGGGGTGGCACCGCACCACAGACATGTATCCCTATACTGTTCCGGATACATCTTATGTAGAATGTGAAGGCTGTGGGAGGCTCTTGTTTGGAGTCTTCTCCAAAATGTCGCTTCATATTGTGTTAGCAGAGGATGTAGCTGGGGATATTTGCGTCTTCTGCCTTAGATAAGGTTGAGGATAGCTGCGTACGAGAGCTCTACCGTTATCTCCGGGCTGTCTGAGGCGTTCGACGCACCAGCTGGGATAGTAAGCTCGTGAGCTAGCTTGTCCGCCTTCAGATTGCCTTCGACTCTGGCGTGTCACGGTACCCAGTAGATCCCATGTTGGATCTTTTCATTGGTTCGCTGCGTTTTCAAGAGAATTCTTAGTGCTTTTTTGTTGATTCCTCCTACCATGTAGCGTCTGCACGCTTCCTGGGAATCTGTCAAGATTGTGAGAGATTTGTTGCTGCGATAACTCTTGGCTGCCGCTAGAGCTACGGTGATCTCCTCTGCTTCAGTTATCGTCCCACCTCTCATGGATGCGCCGCTGATGAGACCACCCTCCTTTGTTGTGACAACCGATACCGTTTTTTTGATGCTTTAGCTACGAGTCCACGGGTACAGAGTGGCATCAGTGTAGACTACCTGATCTTGTGTGGCTATCTTCACCTCTACATATTCAGCCGTTCCCTGTCTTCTGGCTGCGTGTGGATTTGGATTCATACTCCTGGGTATAGGGCTAACCTGGTAGGTTCGACGTATTTCGTCTGGGATTTTTGCCGATCTACCCTCTATGTTCAGGACCCCCTTATAGTTTAGCCTTCTTAGGAGGGCCCTCCCTGTTGCCGAGTTCCTTAGCCTTTGTATCTGTGACATGACTTGTGCCCTGCATAATTCGTCGAATGTGTTGTGCAGCCCCAGTTCTGCCAGCTTGTCGTTCGACGTGTTTTTGGGTAAGCCCAAAGCCGTTTTTAGGCTCCTTTGATTAGGGCCTCTGTCTGACCTTCTTCACTTTTCAGCATGCTGTGACGGAAGTAAGTTATTCTGCTGCTTACTAGGCTGTTCCCCTGCTTTAGCATGTCGCCTTCTTTCATGCCGTATCTTCTGGATGATACTCTGGTTATCATACGGCAAACTTGTTCCGTTGACTTTTTAATAAGGCCAATCGTGTGGTTGCATTTGCCGTTGCTCTGTAGCCACATGCGTAAAACTCGAATGTTCTCCCTTTCCGGGATGATCTTGCCCTCGAGCTTTATCTCTATTCTTGCATCCGTCGGCTCCTTTTCTAACCTAAGGATTTCCGATTTTTCAGTTGAGCAGGCTAGGCTAAACCCCCTTTCTTGATATAATGCTCAACGCAATTCGCTCCTTTATGCATTTGTTGTTCCATCTGCCCCAGAGATCCCTGGTTCGACCATACAGTAATGTGGTCCGTATATATGGCATGTCTTATTCCTCGGACGCATTTCAATTCTCTTGCCACGCCAATCATTTTTAGGTTGAAAAGGATTAGCAATATGACAGAGCCCTGCGGCGTGCTTTCGTTTGGAGTGTCTATGGTCTCGCTTCTTATATCTTCCAAGCCCACTGTGGCCGTTCTTCCTGTCAAGAAAGATCTTACCTATTCGTGGACTCTCTTCCCGCTGTTGGTGTTGTTGATGCCTTCCATTATAGCCGCATGGCTGACATTGTCGAAAGCCCCTCTGATGTCGAGTGCCATAATTAGATTTTCTCCTTCTTGCGGGGCGCTGGCAATGACCTGGTGTTTGAGTTATAGCAGGATGTCCTGCGTACACAGGTTTGCCCTGAACCCAAACATGCTAGGAGGATACAGCTTGTTATCCTCTAGATAGTTTTGAATTCTTTTGGTCACAATTATTTCGTACAGCTTGCCGAGGCAAGATGTGAGTGAGATGCGCCTCAGGCTCTCTATGTGTAATTTCTTCCCAGGCTTGGGAATCATTACAACCATAAAGTGCTTCCATTCTATGGGTACCGGTCCTGCCTCCCATTGCTTTTTTAGGTAGGTAGTGAGCTGCTCGATTGCCTCATCACCCAGGTTGCGGATTAGAAAGTTCTTAACTTTGGCTTCTCCAGCTGCCGTGCTTCTTTTGATGGACCTAATTGCAGCGTAGACCTCTTCTCTGGTGATTGGACTGTCTAGCTCCGGGTTTTCTCTGCCCTTATAGCTCTCTTGATAGGCCGCGGGTTTGTCTTGACCATAACACATGATGCTGACTGCTTTAAGCAGCTCTTCATCTGTTCCTTCGTGCTGATGGACAAGCCGGTGAATGGCTTTGCTGCATTCCGTCTTTGTTTTGGTGGGATCCATTAGGCTCTTTAGAATCCTCCACGTTTTAGCCGTGTTCAACATGCCGTTAAGTGAGTTGCTGAATTGCTCCCAATTTAGTCTTGCTAGCTGCATCGAGTATTCCTCCGCCTTTGCTGCAATTTCGGCGATCCGCTTCTTTTACTCCCTACGCCAGTTTTGATTTTATCTTTTCATGAGGCCTCGTCTTGCCTCCCACATCTTAATTAGTCTCGAAGCTACCTCTGGTGCAGTCTCTGATCTATTTCCTCTGTATACAGCTCTTGCGCTTGACTTAGCTGTTGGGTTCATTCGTCGATTGAGGTGATCTCCCCTTTGATCTGTTTACATTCCTTGCGGAAGTTATCGCCATCCGTGATTTTGGCCGCACCAATTTTTCTTTTGACATGCTTGGCCTCTATCGTGGTCTTGATTATGTGGTGATCGCTGCCCAGGTTCTCTAAGAGATTTGTCCACTCTGCCTGCGTTCCTCGGACGAAGGTCAAGTCTGGGCATGTGTCTACACTGACGCTATATCCGATGCGGGTGGGTTGATTTTCGTCTGTGAGGAGGGTGCACCCTATGAGCTCCGCCGCTTCGTTTACTCTTACACCTTTCCTTTCTCCAATTTGGTACCCCCACTTTGGATCCCTCGCATTGAAGTCTAAAGCTATGATGAGGATATTATCCTTAGCTACGATGAGGATGTTATGAAATTCCTGAAAACGGTGAGGCGCGTCGCTAGCACGGCAGACTGCGCGCGCATAACTTCCGGGTCTGCGCCTTCCCTGAATGCTGATGTGCCATCTGTATCAGCGGGTGATCGACCCCTAGGAAACGATATCGTGTTTCACTCTTACGGTTAGTCCTAAGCATCTCCCATTTTTTAAATGTAGGAATGCATTTAACGCGCCCACCGCGGTGGCTAGGTGGCTAGGGCGCTCGGCTGATGATCCGGAGTACCCGGGTTCGAACCCGACCGCGGTGGCCGCATTTCGATGAAGCGAAATGCTAAGGCACACGTGGTGGCGAAAATATTTCAATTAAATTGTGGCTAGCTCTCAGTCCGAAATCCCATTGGTGTAGGCTGCTCTTTGGGATCTTTGGATTAGTTGTTTTTGACTCGTTTCGTCTGAGCTTGTCACAGGTGCCTCCCACTCCTCCTGCGTTGGCTGGTTATTAAGAGTGACCGCCTGATTTCGTTGGCAGGCCCATACCATATTGTACAGGTGCGCCTTCTCCCTGCAGAATTCGCGTTGTGAGTCAAATGACTCCGGGTCTATTGCGTGTAGTCTTCGTGGGTTGTTGTAAGTGTTGATCTGTAGATTTCGGAGGTGCAGTTCCTCCCCCTTGTCTAGTGTCTTAGCCGGTGGAGGGTAGACACAACGGGGTAATAATGCGTTGAAGTATGTCGGTGTAAGTTAATAGTAGGGTAGAAGATTCCATGGCATCCGTATTGGATGCCCGGAGAGAAATGCTCGGGCATGTGCGCTCTCGTTCCCTGGGATGCCCTGGTGACCTGGTTCCCATATTAAGCGTTCGTGTGTGAGTTGGTAGACAGAGGTGTAACTATCTTGAAGGATTTTAGCTGCTAGCTGTGCGATCCTGCCCCTGAGGTAATTGCGATACCCTGTCTGTGAATCTGTAAGATTGTATTCCGAGGTAGTGCGTGTTGCAGCTTGAGCAATCACCACTTCTTCCGCTGCCAAAATGTCCTGCCTAGCCAGTACTAGCCCTTCCATTGTTTTATTTTGGTCCAATGCCGCAACAGTTGTCATTACCTGCTCGGGAGCCACAGCATCGACATAGACCACGTCCTTCCGTCTGTCGTAGTGCCTTTTCATAGGCTGTTCTGATTATCACGTCGAGGTTCTTCATGTCACGCTTCTTGAGGAGGAGGTAGGGTGCTGCATAGACAACGCGGCTTACGCTGAAATCCTGCTCCAGTCGCAGAGTATCTTCTTCTCGCATCCCTGATTTCTGCGTCGTTACCCTGGCAATCATCCTGACGGCTTGCTCGCTCACGAACCGGAGTTTGTGGAGAGTGAGGAGGTTAGCAGTTGTTATTTATATACAGACCCAGTATCTTGAGGGTCTGAACTTCCTAGATGGGCGAGTTGTAAACGCGAATGTTGAAGTCGTCCTGATTCTTGCGTTGATGGAAGACTATGAGTTCAGATTTTCGAGAGAGCACGTTAGTCCACACGCCCCTGCATAATTCTGAACTGTTCTTGGCACTGTTTTTAGTTGTTCTGCAATCATTCTCATACTTCCCGTGGTTGTCCAGACGGTTATATCATTAGTGTACACGGCGTGCTGCAGGGCCTGTACCTGACATAGAAGCGGTGGGAGATTTAGAAGTGCAGGGTTGAGGAGAAGTGGGGAGTGTACTGCCCTTTGTGGAGTGCCTCTCAAGCTCATCTTCACTTGGATTGTTTGTTTGGTGCCGGTGCTGATGGTTCTGTACATAAAGAAATCGCAGATGCACTTGTAGACTAGCTGGCCAAAGTTCGTGCTGTGAAGGTTGTTGAGGATCCTGGAGTGCTTGACGCCGTCAAACGCTCCCGAGAGGTCGATGGTTACAAGCGCTCAGTTACGGTTCCTGCGCGCGAGATCAATGACTTCGCGTTTGAGTTACAGAAGCACATTATGGGTGGACTTGTGTGCACTTAATCTAAACATCGTGTGTGGCTGTAGCTCGTTGTCCTCGGGATAGTTGGAGGGAAGCGCATACACCGCCTTTTCGACGAGTTTGCCTGCGACCGATGTGAGGGATATGATGCGCAGGTTTTCGATATTATTTTCTTGCCGGGTTGGATGATAAAGTGTACATTGGCTGTTTTCCATGCCTGTGGAGTGGTTACAGTGCACCAGCATTCGTTTATGTAATCTCCTCGGTTAAAGTCGGTATGAAACACGCGGAACAAGCTGCGGAAGAGGGTAGTAATCGGTTTCTCGGTTTTTGGGGAAAGGAAAGGGCGTAGTATTTGTCTCACATCTCGGCGGACACCTGAACTGCGAAGTTAGGAAAGTGATAAAGGCGGGATTGAGAGAACGAAGAGGTGCCGTAGTGGAGGGGTGGAATAATTTCGGCCACCTAGGAATCTTTAATGTACTAAACGTACCGCTTTCATTGCGAAAGCCTTTACTGGCTCATACTCGCGGTGTCCGTCCGTCCGTCCGTCCGTCCGTCCGTCCGTCCGTTCATGACACTAATTAGACAAGAAAAAAAGATTTGTGCACGATGGGGTTCGAAAAATCATCCTTCTGTTACTCAGCTGATCTTGCTAACGACTATGCTACTTCCTGCCAACGCATATGTAGTTCTTGTCAAGGACGCTGGAGAGTGTATTCAGAAAGGCGTCGAATCATATGGATGGCTCCCAAATGCCCTCCAGTGTCTCAAGCATATAAAATTCATAATAAATTGTGTACATAATTAACATCTTAACCACACATCAGTACAAAAGCAGAAACACCGCGCTAAAGAGTTTTGCTCACTGAAATTTAGGTCAACAAAGTGTCCCCTGAATGTTTAAACGCGGTTGCATGTGAGCACTGTTGCAACAACACGTGCTCGAACTCCTTCACATGGAATGATATACTAGGCGCTTACGCAGCATTTGCCACCGAAGTTATGATAGTGTAGCCAACGGCGTAATTTTACGTATATTATTACTATTACGTAGGCTGCATTGCGATAGGGCCTTTGATGTCGCTTTGGTGGAAAGTCGGGCTCTGAAGAGAGCACGTATGCGGGAGGCAGCAGCCAGATTCATCTGAGGCGTAGAAAACAGCGAACGCTCCCGGACAATTCACCGGAAACGCACTGCACAAGAGGAACAAAGCCGAGCCAAGTCGTCTACTGAGCCGGAGTACCGGTACCAGGGTTCGAACCCTACTGCCGCGGACGCGTATCGATGGAAGCAAAACGCATAAGACGCCGGTGTGCTGTTCGATGTGAATAATAATAATAATAATTGGGTTTTGTGGAATAGAAATGGCGCAGTATGTCTCATATATATGAGGACACCTGAACCGCGCCGTAAGGGAAGTGATAAAGGAGGGAGTGAAAGAAGAAAAGAAGGAAGAGGCGCCGTAGTGGTGGGCTCCGGAATAATTTAGACCACCTGGGGATCTTTAACGTGCGCTGGCATCGCACAGAACACGGGCACCGTAGCGTTTCGCGTCCATCGAAACGCGGCCGCCACGGTCAGGTTCGAACCCGGCTACTTTATTAGTAGCCGAACGCAATATTCACTGAGCCACAGGGGCTGGTTAGGGATGTGAGTGCACAGTAAAGATACCCACGCGTCCGAAATTATTCCGAACCCCTCCACTATGACACATCTTTCTTGCTGTCAGCTGTGAATCCCTCCTTTACTCCTTTCCTTGCGGTCGGTTCAGGTGTCCACCGAGATATGTGAAACAGCTACTGTGTGGTATCCTTTCCCCAAAACCCATTTTAATTTTTTTCTGGGCCAATACATTTCTCGAAAAATAAATCTGCAACCTTGCCCGAACAGCAACACAACTGTCACACTTTCTAGCATAGAGGCAGCTACGCATGAGTTAGATAACAGTAAGTGATAGAAATGCAAAATTTCAAGGCGGAAAAGTTAGCGCTCGTCACCACCAATGTCACGGGTGTAATAAAAATTCACGCAGTTTGCTGTCAAACACTGAAAACAAAGCACTGTATATCCATAGCACGCACGACACAGAAATTTGAGCTTCGAATAATCTTTGCAACCAGTAAGCAGGCCGCATGGTTTATGGTTCAGTTGTATAATGGCGCACGTATGCTGCCGCTCAAACCCAATGTCTGTGAGGTAAGCAGAAGCTTTGTCCTCACACTTCAAGAAATGAAAATAGTTTTGAAGGGAAGCGCTTCACTAAGCCAGCTTTTCGAGCCGTCAGCGGGGCTGCAAGTTCGGGCTTCAATGTAGCTTTGAGGTCAGAGGTGCCGCAAAATTCACCTTGAATGTAGGCTGTAGCTAAACGTAAAACCGTGAGCCTAACTGCTGGTAGTTAGGTTCGACACACGACGTCAACCACAGAATCAACATCAGCTTCTGTTACACCAACTACATCGACTTTGACCTTTGGAATTTTACCTTTACGTTTGACCTTCACTTTTGACTCTTGACCTTGAACTTCGGTGAAGCGAGAAAGCATCAGCCGGCATCGCATGCTCAGGTCACGAAAGTGTGTTCTGCGCTGCGGTGGCTCAGTGGTTAGGGCGCTCGACTACTGATCCGGAGTTCCCGGGTTCGAACCCGACCGCGGCGGCTGCGTTTTTATGGAGGAAAAACGCTAAGGCGCCCGTGTGCTGTGCGATGTCAGTGCACGTTAAAGATCCCCACGTGGTCGAAATTATTCCGGAGCCCTCCACTACGGCACCTCCTTCTTCCTTTCCTCTTTCACTCCACCCCTTTTCCCGTCCCTTACGGCGCGGTTCAGGTGTCCAACGATATATGAGAAAGATACTGCGCCATTTCCTCTCCCCAAAAACTAATTATTATTATTATTATTATTAAAACGCCGGTTCACTTTGATGCGTTCGGCGGAATGAACGCTAGGTGTGATCGATGCGACGCCTGCAGTGGTGGTGGTGGTTACTGCTATGAAGTGGGGAGGAGGACGCTGGTCTCGACGTATGTTGGCCCTTTGGGCATCACTCTACGTCGGAACCAGTTGCGAGTGGCCGGAAATTACGCCTATCTCATATATATCAGTGGACACCCCAGTCGCGCCGCAAGGAAAGGAAAGTGAAATAAAGTTAGCATTAAGTAAAGGAAATGACACCTGTCGCATATCTCAGTGGTACTCGAACCATGCCGTCAGGGAAGGAAAGTAAAATGAAAGTTGGTTTTAAGGAAAGAAAATTACGCCTGTTTCACATATGTCGGCGGACACCCGAACCGCTCCGTAAGCGAAAGAAAAGTGGCAGTTCGTTTTAAAAAGAGGATATGACGCCTGGATCACATTGCCTCATTTCCTTCCCCCAAAACAATTTCTTTTTCATTTTGGCTTGCCCCGCCGCAGTGGCTCAGTGTTTAGGGCGCTCGACTATTGATCCGAAGTTCCCGGGTTCGAACCCGACCACGGCGGCTGCGTTTTTATGGAGGAAAAACGCTAAGGCGCCCGTGTGCTGTGCGATGTCAGTGCACGTTAAAAATCCCCAAGTGGTCGAAATTATTCTGGAGCCCTCCATTACGGCACCTATTCTTCCTTTCTTCTTTCACTCCCTCCTTTATCTCTTCCCTTACGGCGCGGTTCAGGTGTCCAAAGATTTATGAGAGAGATACTGCGCCATTTCCTTTCCCCAAAAACCAATTATTATTATTATTATTAATATTATTATTATTATTATTATTTCAATTTGGCTTTCTGAATTTATCTGCAAGGTTTGCGCATTGTTTGGTACCGGACTTGGTCCCATATCTGCGCATACAACGAGCAATAATACAGTTGTAAATAACACCGAAGCTATATTTTATGTATATTGCCTTGCTGGAACGCCTTTACTGTCCTTTAGAAGAAAGTAAGATGTTTAACAAATAAAAAAAATGGCTGAAGGCTTAGCTTGTTTAAGCCTGGAAGATTGCGAAAGCAATACCCTTGGCTGCGCATGGGTTCGGCTGATGGTGTGGACATGGTTGCCCTCTGTTAAGCTTATGGCTATACATTGTTTTGCTACCGTCACCGTCATGTCACCGTCTGGTTCGGCCGTGATGAGAGACTTCTCCCGATTCTTATTCAAGCGCTCCTCCTTCTCTTGGGCTCTCTGCATTCGTCTCGCCCCGTTGCTTTCTCTCTTCTTGTCTGCATACTGCACTCTTCTTTTAGCAAGACGCTCTACACTCTGTTCCAGCGTTTCTTCAGCACGGCGCTTTCTTCTGTTGAAGTTGTAGCGTTCCATACTATTCATAGATGCAGCATCGTCATCATTTGAACCATCCATGATAGTCTCTTCGGCATTAAGAGCGTCCATGAAACTTGTCTCCGAACTACTGCTTGTCTCTAGAGTTTCGCTACCGTTAACACCACTCATTAAACTTGGCCCTGAACTTGTAGATGCACCCGCATCAAGCGATGTTGATCGGCGTGCTCGCCACGCTGCTGCATACGCACGTTGTTTACCTAGTCGTTCTTCTTCTGTTTATTCAGCACGGCGCCGTCGCTTGGCCGCAGCAGGTCGTTCCAACCTCGCCTTGTACACATCATCCGACATAGCGCAAGGCAGCGCGCCGACCACAGCGATGAGCCGAGCTGTAGCCCCATTTATCCTCCTAGCGTGACGTCACACCAGCGAGTGCCCTCTCGGAAGCGCCGCAACAGCGGCGCTCAAGGCTTCGCCTCCACCATCGATGCCGCGAGCTGGGGCCCCGTCTCTTGGTCTGGCGTGACGTCACACGGTCACGTGACGCGCAGCTGTGTATGGCGGCGCCACGACCATCGATGGGCCGAAAGTGCGAGCAGTATTGCTTTCGCAATAAAAATAGGCTGGGGTTTAGCTCTGTTTAACCCTAGTTGGATTGCGAAAGCTTCGTTTCCTCGGCATGTCGTCTACGCAGCGTCTCATTCTGACGCTCTCGAGAACTCAAACCGGTCTCTTTCGCACTCCGGGACGTGGAACGCCTTCTTCTAGCCCAATCATCGTTACAACTCTTCTCGAGTCTTGCGGCGCGTTCTTCGCGTTGAGCGCGTTGTCTCTTCCTCACTTCGTTCTGTCGTTGTTGCGTCCCTTTCGCGCTCTCTATAACGACTACAATACGCTGACTGACTGATGTTTCTGAGAGGAAGAAGGAAAAGGAAAGAGCACGGGCCTGCCCACTTGCTCAAGTCCAGCCACGCTGGCTGCCGCGCGCTGAAAGTAGGAGAGTTAAAGGACAGGAGAGCAAAGAGTGAAAGAAAAAACGCGCCGCGGTAATATGCGTGGAAAATACCCCCGCGGTCCCCGGGCCGACCCTTGCCAGAGTGCTGGAAGCCAAGCACTCCGCGATATTCTAAAAATAATTTTAATACCTTAGGTCCAAGGACCCGCTGCAGATAATAAATCAGGTATCAGTTATGAGCCATAGCCATAGCTAAACACACACACTAAGGCGAAGCTCACACACACACGCACACACACACACAGATATATATATATATATATATATATATACATATACATATACCCTGCGCGAGGCGACACCTCCTCTCCCTCTACCTCAGCGGAGCATATCAAGTGGAATGAGCTGCGACGGCGGCGCCATCTGTTGGAGAGCGGCAGTGGCGTTGCTGGGAAATGGCGGCTCAAGGTCGTTCGTCGGTCAGAGCATACAGTATACGGCTGCCTACATACGGCATACGGCGCGACGAGCCGAATTGATTCGCTGGTTGGCCTAGCAAAGATTTCGTTTTAAAAATGCCTACTACTGTGTGTGTGTCAGTATAGATATCTATAGAAACCACCATCCGCTCGACCTCAAATGTATCCAGAGAGATGGTGTTTTTTTTCGACCAGGGCTAACCAGATCTAGCATTTTTTAGGAAAAGAAATCACGCAGTAACTGTCTCACATATCTCGGTGGGCACCCGAATCGCGCCGCAAGAGAAGTGATAAAGCAGATTGTGAAAGAACTAAGACGTGCCGTAGTGGAGGTCTCCGGAATAATTTAGGCCACCTGGGTAACTTCCTGCAATCACACCGGACTGCACACGGGCGCCTTCTTGCATTTCGCCTCCATTGAAACGCGGCCGCCGCGGTCCGGTTCGATCCCGGGTACTCCGGCTCAATAGATGAGCGCCTTAACCACTGAGCCACCGCGGCGGTTTATCGTTTTAACCTCTTTCTTCTTTAGGGTTTAAGGCATTAGGGCTGGACAGTTCGATATGAAAACCATGCTGCATTTGGCAAAAGCTTTGCAAAGGTGGGCACTTTCGGCGCAGACAATACGTTTAATGATGAACCTGCTTTAGACATTTTGTGTAAAAACCTGCGGAATAGTGGGGTTAAATTTTTCTATACATGATGAGCACTATAATTGCTTATATTATGAAGCATTAGTAGAATGGTTATCCAAAAAAATTTTGCGGTATAGACCGTCCTGCGTCATAACGTAAAAGTGGAGCGGTAAGAACGAGCGGCCTGTATTGGCAGTGCGTATCGAAATTGATATCAGAGATGTGTTAGTAGCGCCGAATGAATTTGTGTCTTTCATTCCACATTGTCTGGCACGGCCTGAATACGTGCGTAAAGCCCAATTGAGGAAAAAAGAAAAGCTCTTACTTCGCAGTGAGCACCCGAACCCTGATATGAGAAAGAGGTCCCGGTGGGGAAGGCAGTGTATTACTTTAACAACTTGGGGATCTTTACGTTAATTTGAATAATTCTCGAAGCCAGTCAGAGCTATCAGTGCGGGCTAGCCGTAAGTCACACAGGCATAGGTTGGTTGCGCGTGACATGCACAAATTATGCGAAACATTACCGGGTACACACAGGGGTCCAGAATGCAAGAAAAGCAGAAACCAGAAAGTGTCACACAGGCGTGACACGCGCGCTGTGCGCACACACGCAACCTTTCTCAGTCTTATATTACTATGTAAATCTGACGGTCATTTACAGGCTGTGGCTCGTACTCATTGAGCTAAGGTACCAGCGCTAATTATGAACTTGAGATTGTAGAAGCAGCTTAGTCCACCTAACCGCACGCCCCTGCAGATATATTTAGTTAAAGAAACAATATGTTGACTCAGCAGTCTGTGTCAGTTAAACTCAGAGTTCATTTTAGGAATAAAGGAAGTGTTACTACGTGGGTAGTAACTAGCACACAGAGTAAAAAATAGCAGGGGCTGCATTTATTAACTGCACCCTGAAGAGGGTACTGAATAGTGTTATAAAAAGTAGTAAAACGAAGTCATAGTAAGTGCTGCACTTATAACCTTTTTCTTATCTTTGTTTTAACAGTGCAGAAGCCAGACACGGGAGAAGGCAAATAAACCGAGGGTCATCTCTTTTCTGGAGTTGAGAAGCGTCAGCAACTCAGAAAAATGAGGATCCATCTCTTCCAGCACAAAAGACAGCAATCAGTAGAAGGGAGTCACCCGGAACGAAAACGAAAGCAAAGAGTATATGCAGAAATGTTGGTCGGAGGGCTCCATCCCACAAATATGGAAAACGGCAGAGATCATTCTCATCCCAAATCCAGGGAAGGCACTCAGCCTTGAGAACCTCAGGCCGATTTCGCTCACGTCTTGTGTAGGTAAGCTCATGGAGCACGTAGTTCATACCCGCCTCAACCGGTTTATGGAGGAGAACGAGCTGTACCCTCCAACCATGATTGGATTTCGACCAAAACTTTCTACGCAGGATGTAAAGCTTCAGCTCAAGCATCAGATTATTGAGGCAAAAACGCGGGACACCAGAATAATTCTTGGACTTGACCTGGAAAAGGCCTTTGACAATGTCAGACATGATGCGATCTTGGAGAACCTTCATGAACTCGGGGTGGGAGCCCGCACCTTCAACTATATCCGCGACTTTCTTTCAGGTAGAAAGGCGCATTTTCAAGTAGGAGGTCTCCACTCGCATGACTTTCCCCTCGGCAACAAGGGCACCCCGCATGGATCGGTCCTATCACCATTTCTCTTCAACGTTGCAATGTTGAAACTTCCACACCTATTAGCGCAGGTTCCGCAACTCCACCACAGCCTCTATGCTGACGATATCACCTTGTGGACCGCCGAGGGCAATGATGCCGAAATCGAGGAGAGACTACAGCATGCAATAGATATCGTGGGGAACTATGTAGACCCTAGGGGGCTGCGGTGCTCTCCAGCCAAATCTGAATTTCTCATATTCCGCAACATCAGATCTCTTGCGCAAACCCCACCGGCCATCGAACTCAGTATTCGCGGAGTCCCCATTCCTCGAGTGCCCAAAATTAAAATCTTGGGCCTAATTCTACAAGGACACGGCTTCAATGGTGACGTAATTCGGAAGCTTCAGGGAACCTCGCAGCAAATTATGCGACTCATTCGCCGCATTAGTAACCGCCACTCGGGCTTGAAGGAAAGCAATACTCTCCGTTTAGTACAAGCCTTTGTGATAAGCCGCATAGCTTACGTATGCCCTTACCTACATCTGAAGTCAGCTGAAAAAAAAAAGTGGAGGCCATAATCAGAAAATGCGTCAAACAGGCAGTTGGGCTACCCATGCACACAGCGACTCAGAAAGTGTCAGGTCTCGGTCTTCATAACACCCTAAGCGAGATTATTGAAGCGGTAATCGTCTCGCAGTACGAACGACTATCGGCCACACCAACTGGCAGACACATTCTGTCCACACTAGGCATAACATACGAACGACAAGGCGGACCCACAACTGACCTTCCCAAACATATACGCCAGCTTCTGGTCATTCCTCCACTACCTCGGAACATGCACCCAGATTTCCACGCTGAACGTCGTACAGAGAGAGCCAAATCATTAGGCAAACGCTTTCTTAATGATACCTCTGTGGTATATGTAGATGCGGCAGATTCTTCGGCTAACAAGATGGTAGCTGTGGTCACCACGGAACGTGGTACACTCATAACTGGGGGCACTATACGCACTCAGCACACACATGTTGGAGAAGAAACAGCCATTGCTCTAGCCATTGTGGGATCCTCGGCAGAAACCATTGTCAGCGACTCAAAATTGGCTATACGTAACTACACGTTTGGAAGAATCTCCCCACAAGCAGCACGGATTCTGCTAAATTATCAGCCCACGCGGCGCATTCGCCTAATCTGGACGCCTGCTCATGCTTCCCTTGCTGGTAATGAGGCGGCTCATAACCTAGCTCGAGAACTGTCCCGCCGAGCTGGGTCGTGCAGCCCACCCGCCCTATACTCTGGCAAGGACAGGTTGTTTTCTTACAGAGAAATCCTGCAGCACTACAGGCTTGCAAGACTCAGATTCCCCCCAGCAGATAAAACGCTCTCCAAGCAACAGGCCAAAGCCTGGCGTAAACTTCAAACTAACACCTATCCAAATCCCCAATTGTGTAGCTTCTATTCGGAAGGACTCTACTCAAACAAATGCAAAAATTGCGATGCGAAAGCCGATCTAAATCATATGATCTGGAACTGCCCGCAGTCCCTACCCGCGAGTCACTTCATTACCGACTCTTCTCATTGGGAGGCTCTATTGCTCAGCCCCGACCCGGGGATACAGATCAAGCTCCTCCAGCTGGCTGAAGACGCCGCCGCTGCCCAAGGGATAGCGGCCGCCGTTTAAGCGGGGGGCGACCTCGTGTCGCTCCTCTATATCCGCTGGAAATAAAGTTTCACAACCAATGCTCAGGTATGGAGGCTGGCTGAGCAAATTAAATCCCTCAAGCAAAACTTAAACGCGGCGATAGCGGAAAATATAACAGGAACAAATAACCAGACAACAGAATCCTCCTAGCATGGTTGTCTGTCCTCAGGACATTGATAGAGCTAGCACTGGCAATGAGAATGACGAACAGCCTGCATGCAGACGCAAGAAAGCGAGAATAGAAAAGGTAGAAGTGAAACTAACACTAAAGTAGCCTCGGCTCCTACAAAAATGGCGGAAGGAATTTCACGCATTTAAGATCGTAGTATGGTACAACTTTCCGCTTCAAATAGAGTAATGAAAGGAGCTTACAAGGTTCTCTATCCGATCATTAACCCGGGTATGCAACAGAACTCAGGTATATATTACCCCGTCAGTCAACAGTCTGGAGTAATAAAAGGCAAAGTACACTCAGTTGCCTGTGCTGCAGCAATTAAAGCAACACCGTTAGCTTTCTCTCGCCATAAGCAATAGGGTGCAGACAAATATGGCTTAGTCAAAATTCAATTTACTGTCTAGCAATTGAATGGCAGGGGCTTCACATCAAAACGCAGGGTCATAGAATTGCAAATTAAAAACTATGCGGATGAAGAAGCGGATGCCATCGCAAACCAAGAAACCAGAGCGGAAGTTAATATCCCTGGCCACTCAGTTTTTGAAAACTCAGAAGGCGAAGTGTCTCAAAACAAAACAGCCATTCAGGTGCACGAAAACTTAACGCCTAAAGAAGTCGACCTGGGGCACGACATTAAAGCGCAAGACTTCATTAAAACTTCACCTAACAAGCGCACTGGGAAAACCACGTATGTAAACATTGACTGTATGCACATCTCCTGGGGACCGAAGTGAGGCGGTAGCGAAACTTTCAGACTAACGCGTAATATAGCCAAATGATTGTGGTCCGGCACTTAAACGCTCTACACATTGCGAGGGGATATACGAACAACAGTAAAAAAAAATGCTGATGGCCTAGCTCTGTGAGGCCAGATATACGTAGCGAAAGCGCGGAAACTTTTGCATCAGAAGAGTACATTCACTAGATGCGCGTTTAGTCATGTCTACATATTGAGTTGTCGTGGCGGAGCGGTAGCGTCTCCACCTCGTATTTAAAATGCCATGATTCGATTCCGAGCCTCGGCACATGTTTTTTTTTTTTTATTCGGTTTATGTGCGGTGGGTTTCAGTGGCTCCCATGGATGCCACCACCGAATAGGTTGGTTAGCGGTTAAGCACAGGCTGTTAAGGCACATTTATACTCCGGCGCAACGCGCGCGCGTGCGCTGCACGGCGACGTCACGTCGGCCAAACCGAGACCCTCTAAACTCCAACGGCGCCTGACCGCCGACGCGTTCGGCGGCTTCGGCGCACTCTGACCGCTCTGGCACAGACTTGGAGCATATCTCTATTTCGCGCGGAGTGCGCCAGCCGCGGCCGGCCGGTCAGACCGGTTCGGCTCTGCGGCGATACGCGCCTTGTGACGTCATGTGCCTCCTCGGAGCACCGCCACGGCGAAATCTCAAGTTCGCTGCCTGTAAAGTTTTCGCTTTAAAAGGTAACGCATTATAGGAAATGGCCCAGACATTGGAGATGTGACTCCTTATGAACTGAGAGTCAATAGCATAGGTACAAGCGTCACAAGGGGTGTCCCGGCAGACTTAATGTCCACAACAAATATTAGCCAAGTGACTTGGAGGGATACAGAGTGAAATATGGGGATTGGTCTTTATATTCTGAATACTGTTGTAAAAGCCAGGGGACACAAAAATGAAAATTGTTTTTTGTGAAAATCAAATGGCCGAGTATCTGCCTCACATATCGGCTGACACCTGAACCGCTTCAAGGGAAGATATAAAAGGTGGGTGAAAGAAGAAATGAAGGAAAAGGTCACGTTGTGGAGGGCTTCGGAATTATTTCGGCCGCCTGGGGATCTTTAACGTGGACTGACATCGCACAGCACGCGGGCGCCTTTGTGTTGCCCCTCCAATGAATCGCTGCCGCCGCGGTCGGGTTCGAACTAAGGCGCCAGCATTTCGATGGAGGCGATACCGACCTTACGGCGGGATTCAGGTGCGCAACTAGAAATGTGAGACAGTTACTGCGTGATTTCCTTTTCTATAAGTGCATTTTCACTTTTTCTCATTTCTTCACCAGTTGTTTTATTTGATTTTATAAGAGTGGTTAGTTGAGAACCACAAGGGTATAAAAAGCTATGCACCAAACTGAGGCTCGATTGTGTTGGATATTCCTTGAATGAGAGCGAATAATCAAGGTTGAAAATAGAAGCCTTGAGAATTAACAGGGTCCCTTCGATCGTCGTTACTGAAAGAAAAAAGGCGCACCTGTCTGGAAATGGTGATGGTAATCCAAAATAGGTTTCTCCCTTTTTCTGCTGACCCGCCGCGGTGGCTCAGTGGTTAGGGCGCTCGACTACTGATCCGGAGTTCCCGGGTTCGAACCCGACCGCGGCGGCTGCGTTTTTATTGAGATAAAACGCTAAGGCGCCCGTGTGCTGTGCGATGTCAGTGCACGTTAAAGATCCCCAGGAGGTCTAAAGTATTCCGGAGCCCTCCACTACGGCACCTCTTTCTTCATTTCTTCTTTCACTCCCTCCTTTATTCCTTCCCTTACGGCGCGGTTCAGGTGTCCAACGATATATATGAGACAGATACTGTGCCGTTTCCTTTCCCCAAAAACCAATTATTATTATTATTTTTCTCCTGCGGTCTTCGGTGCAAGGTTTGTTCCATTCTTATTACCAGCGTTAATGCTCTCCTTCTGCAGAAAATACGGCGCCGTCATCGCCGACGTTATGAAAAAATCTCCGCAGGAGCAACCTAATGGGCCCCCTCAAGTATGACATACGCTGGTGCCGTCATCAAAACCTGCCCACTGGATTGTGACCAAACTGACCACCGTGGCAGCTCGTATTTAAATTAATGATTGGTCGCGAGAGGTTTCTCGGAAATTGGAACATGTGTCGAACAAGCCCCACCAGTGGGAGCGCGTGCTGTCGCTGGGCAGTCTCTCATCGCTTAACCGCTGCACTACTGCGCAAGGTGTGCTATAAGGACTCCCAGGGTCCTATAAATTAAGTGGAGAATGTCCAATTCTGCATACATGAGCATAAACGCGTTGACACTATCGCTTCATACCGTTAAGGCGGAGCTTATGCGTCCCCTCCAATTTTTGCTGTTGTGACTATGGCGGGCTGTTCTTGCCTTTATGGGGTTGTTTTTCGGCGCTGTCTTTTCGGGCCGTTATTGTTCCGTTTATATTTTGGAAATATTTTCCGCCTCAAGCCCCCCCTTCACTGCCCTTGGCGGATGGCATTGCAAAAAAACTGGCTTAATTCCGATTTTTCCCGCGGTCTTTGTGTTTCGCCCGTTCTCCTGCTTGTGGCTAGTTCGTTTTCGGTCTCGTTCTTCTGTGCAAAATTTTCGCCTTCCGCACCCTTCATTTTCCTAAGGGCGCATTTCTTAGGCGACATTTCCTCGTGCCAGGCCTTTGAGGGGACATGCTAATCCTGAAAGATTTCGCCCCAAGCTTTTGTTGACTTAACATGGAAACATCAAGAGTTGTCGTCACACCAAATCACCTTTAGTGTCCGAGGTATAACTTCCTGATTGGTAGAGAGAGGTGACGTAATGTCGCGACGTCATCACCGCATAGTGCGCAAACTGCACAATGTGGCAGGTGGTAGTTATATAATGCAAAGTCGAGAGAGGTTACGTGACCTTGTAGCGTCATCACAACCTGCCCACTGGGTTGCGAGCAACCTACTGCCTAGACGGAAACCTAGATCGAGAATCGAAATCAATAATCGCAAAATAAATGTGATATATGGATAGGTTGGCACTTGCAACGGTAGCGGATACTTGGTTATGCAGCTAGCAGTCAGAATATTTGATTGATTTATGGGGGTTTAACGCCCCAAAGCGACTGAGACAATGAAGGATGCCGCAGTGAAGGGCTCCGGAAATTTCGACCACCTGGGGTTCTTTAACCTGCACTGACATCGTACAATACACGGGCCTCTAGAATTGAAAAAAAGAAAATCTTCGCCTCCTTCGAAATTCGACCGCCACGGCCAGGGTCAAACCCGCGTTTTTCGTGCTGCAGCTGAGTGCCAAAACACTGAGGCGACACGAGCGCTTGTGTCGTCTTATGTTTCTTCCTCTTGTCCTGCGTTTCGCGCTACTTAAAGATGAATATATTCCAACTCGCCCAGTTTTACTGTTCTCGCCAGTCCGAATGTTCAATTAGAATCGTGGTTTAGGCTTTGTAGGGTTGTGTTTACTAATCGTGTGGATTTTGTAGTTCATGGACCTAAAATTGCAAACAAACGGGCGCATACACGCACAGAAGTTGCAACACAAGCTGCTGCGACAGATTTGAAACATAACAAAATCGCAGTCTACTTTTAAGGTGACTTAAGCGTCCCCAGAGTTCTAACCCGATGCTCCCGTCTGTTGAAATTCCGCCGTCGTCGTTGTGAGCCAAAAATTAATGTGGGTTAGCTCAGCTAATCCAGCATACATAAAGCGAAAGCTGTCGGCTTTCACTGGGTTCTTTGGCTTTGACAATGTTCTAGGCGCGGACGGCTTTGGGCAAAGGAAGGGCGGATGACTCCCTATATAAGCTGACGCCTCATTCCTGCTCTGGATCAAGTGGCGGGCGTGAGAGAGATGTGGCGTGAATCCATTAGCGCTGACAGCGTTGTGGCTGACATGCGGTGCTGAAGCAATAGCTAGGCCGCAGCGTTCATTTGGTGATCAATCTCTCGGGATCAACCATTAGCTGCATGCCACCTCCTAAGGTGGGAGGGAGGGTGCGCTGCCTATCCAGTGTGCGGAAAGCAATCAAAGCAGGCTTTCGCAGTTGGACACCAACGCCGCGCACATGAAAGCGAGATTGAGCTCTCCACTGACCCACGGAGCCGGTTGTGCGCCTTTACTTTCGTGAAAATGAACAGCCTTTGCAAAGTTGTCGACACCGATGAACTCTATGAACGCCGTCTACTCACTTGTTTTGTTTGGTTTTTGAGGAAAGGAAATGGCACAGTAACTGTCTCACTTACTCGGTAGACACCCGAACCGCACCGTAAAGGAAGGGATAAAGGAGGGAGGGAAAGAAGAGGAAACTGAAACTTGAACCTTTTTCTTCCTTTCTCATTTGACTCCCTCCTTTATCCCTTCGCTTACGGCGTGGTTAAGGTGTCCGCCGATATATGAGACAGATACTGCGCCATTTTTCTTCCCCGAAAACCAATCAATAATTATTATTAAAATTGAAAGTTGGATTTTGAGGAAAGGCGCAGCGCTGCCCAGCAGCCGCACACCTGTGGCGGAGAGCTACTAGTGGCGCATGCGCCGTAGTCACGAGGAAGCGAGAGAGAAAAGTGAAATATCCGCGGCGAGGCGCGCGTTGTGACGTCATGTGCCTCCTGGGAGCACTGCTACGGCGAAATCGCAAATTGGCGGCCCGTAAAAAGCTTTCTCTTTAAAAGCAACGGCCCGGTTGCCACCTAGTCGGTGCCATCAAAACGCGGCCATTGTGGCCGGTTCAATCTGCCCATCAGATTCGGAGCAAACTACTCACCGTTGCAAGCTGGCGGTTAAATCAATGACTGTTCGCGAGAAAATGCTCGCAGAGCAATGGGAGACTCACAAGCCCCACCAGTGCCTGTGCTTGAAACAGCCACAAACGAGAGCAGTGACGCAGGACTTAACCACTGCACCATAGCGCCAGGGCTCTTATAACCTCTCCCCGCCATATAGTACTGTAAAGTGGGGAATCACCCTGTCGGCAAACTAATACGCAAGGGACATAGTAATGCTATCGCGTCATACCCGTAACCCACCGCGGTGGATCAGTGGGTAAGGCGCTCGGCTACTGAGCCGGAGTACCCGGGTTAGAACCCGACCGCGGTGGCCGCGTTTCGAGGGAGGCGAACCGGAAAGGCGCCCGTGTGCTGTGCCATGTCAGTGCACGTTAAACATCACCAAGCGGTGAAAATTATTGATGGAAAAGAATTAAATGGTTATGTCCCTTGTTTCGTGTCAGTAATACTTTCTTTTCATGATTACGCCGTTCTCTTAAAATAAATATGCAAAAGTTTGATTGTGTTAGTGTGTGAAGAGATCTTACTGTGGGGAACATTTGGTTGATCAATTGGAATAGCCACGGACGTCGACAGAGCACCTGGACGTTAAAAAGAAAATTAATTAACATAAAAATAAAACAATACAAACAATAAAACGGAAAATAAATGAAAATACACAGGGGATAATCAATAATAAAACAAAACAAAAAGAAATAATGAAAACACAAGAGATAAAAATAAAAATGAAATAAAAATATTGTGAGCACATTATGCGCTTTCGCCGTCGTCGCCTCTTTGGCTGCGACTTCATCCTCTTTTCATACACTGTACATCCCCATCGTCATCGCTTGGTGCTGTTCCCTGAGAGCACGTCTTTGCCAGCGGGCTCGAATAAACGTCTCCCTTGAAGTCTTCCCTTAAATATAAACAGCTAGTGTACTGGTGTCGTGGAGAAAAATGCGTTCTAGAAAGTGTTCCATGCTTTCGCACTCCTCCACGTAAGCAAAGAAGTTTCCTTCAATTTTTTCGGAGTCTTTCAATGAGGCAACTCTTACCCCCGAATGCAGAAATGTAACTTGGCTCGCGCTTCGACTCAACTTCGGCAAGTCGAGTCGAAGCACCAAGGCGGCTTCAGAACGGCCAAGTTGGGTTTCGTGTTTCATATATGCTCAACCTGACTTGCTTCGTCAAGTTAAGCGCGTGCTTGAAAGCGAGGGCGCATTGCTCGTCTGGGGATGAGAGTATTGAACAATCTATTATAATAATGCCCATTTTGCTCCTATAAAACAACGCATCTCGTTCAGCAGTCATAAAAAGGCACTAGGTGTGAGTGACCTGCATAAAATTGCTAACAATAAAAACTACATTTCAGTGCTACCCGCTGCTTCCACTTGATTGACGTTTTTGGCTGGCAACGTGCTCCACATTGAGCCAATCTTAGTTGAGCCATAGCCAGTTTTTCCCATGCTTTTCCTGCTCCCAGCGGAGACCAGCGCCTCAGTTCACGTTCGAGGAAAAGGAATTGTTATTGTGTTTTGTTAACGCACGTCGGCATATATTAGAGTGCAAAAAAACCGATGTGTCGTCGCTGGCAAAAAAAAAATACGCCGCTTGGAAGGAAATCGCCGGGCTGTTTAACAGCAATCACGGGGTGACCCGACGTGACCCCAATCAGCTCAAGAAATGCTGGGCCAACCTAAATAAAAGTCGAAGGAAGAGGACGCGAGGAAAGAGAGAGATCGCCACAAGACAGGTGAGCGCGGCTTGCAGGCCGTTTACAAATGTTTGTTCCTGCATGCTTTGTATGCCATGGATAAGGGCATGATTATTCTTCGGTGGGCGTAAGCAACGTGTACTGGAATGCATAGTTTTTTAGGAACAGTGTGATAACACGTAAATGGGCACGTAATAACGTTTCGGTGCAGTGTACTCTGCTTTATTTACAAACGCAGATGAATGCAGCCTGAGTTAATCGTGTAACTAATGCCCAAGCAGTATCCTGTACAGCCTCCGTAATTTTTAAAAACTACAGAGAATGTTTGCTACATTCAAGTCAGTACGAAGGCATGCGATTTCTGCTGCATAGAAGACTATGATGAGCGGGCAGTGCAGTGGGACGGAGGGCTCGCGCCTGGCCTGCAGCGAACTGACAACGGACGATTTTGCTCGGAGTTGGTACCATTCGCATACTATCGCGCCGCGAAGCCAAATTGGGTGCACCGTAGACCAGACGGTGTCTACACTGGCGACCTTCATGTTCATGAGGAAACTTGCCGCGCTATTGACAGTTGCTTGGTACTATTGAATATCCGGAAGGCTGTACATACAGCTACCTACCTTTACTCACTCCTGGCACTGCTGGGACGGGTGGCACAAAAACGTAGCGAAAACAACACACAGTTGCATGCATTGGTGTGCCTTTGGTTGCTTTTGTGTGGCACTTCATGACAAAATATTTTAATGGCGCATTGTCTATAAATTAAGAGTAGCTTCACTGTGTGCGGTGTCTTTTTTCTTTTCAGGAGGAGGGTCAGCTCAATGCACTGTGAGCGCTCAAAGTGAGCAAGTCATTGCTGTTGCCAGCCACATAATGACCAGGGTAGGCAACCAGACTGACTCTGATGGAGGCATTGACCTGCCACCAGTGGCAAGTTTGCCTGTTATAAGATTGTTGCAGCCAATGGTGGATGGAGCAGGCAATGAAGAATTCTATTATGCAGGTAAAGAAAGCACTTTGCATGTTGTAGAAAAACAGCACTCCTCTCTTTATATTCCTTTGATGACAACGGCAGCGTGTACTGTCAATTGACGCTGTTTCAATGTTTTTTATTGCCTTCAACCTGCTATGAGGACTGTGCAGTTCATCTACAACAAATTATAAAAATCTCATTTAATACAACACTGTGGAAAGCTGCTCTACATGTGGTTGGCTGAATGTTTGTGCAGATAAAGGCTGCATTGGTTGACAGTGCGAAAAGATGACCTGCTCCAAGCTGCATGTTGTTGGACAGCACTCTGAAGGCATTTTGACTTGACGGCTTATATTCATGTGAGTGGTATGCTGTGTTCCTGTAGCGGAAGGCGAGGAGTTGGTTAACCGTCGGACACCGAGGGAACAAGCATTCAGTGCTGCAACCTGAACTGCATTCATTATGACATTCTCTCCTGATGATGTTTTTGAGTCTTGTTTGCCATTCCTGCCTCACTTTAAACGAATGCCAACTTTAATGCAGTTTCATTATGCATGCACTCCTTCACATACATTTTCATATTTCTGTGTACTTGTACATGATGGTGCTCCAGGGATAAGGTAACAACGTTCTTGTGAATAATGGTGCAGCTTGCCTATGTGTAATGCTCAAAGCCTTTTCGAATTTGGCTGCTAGTTTCAAGGAAATTGTTAGTTTTGCAATGCAGAGGTTTCACTCGAAGCGCATGTTTTCTGTAGCCCTCAGGCTCAGGCTGCAGTATTTGTCACCTTTCTTGTATGCCTCACCTTGGCATTTGTGTCGCATATATGCGTCGAAGCAAGCAGGCAGGCATTACAAGGAAACCTTTGCAAAAAAAATGAAAGTGGATTAGCTCAGCTACTCCAGGATATACAAAGTGAAAGCTGTCGGCGTTCATTGGCATTGACAAAGTTCTAGACGCTGATGATTTTGAAGAAAGGAAGGGCGTATAACTGGCTCCCTGGGCCAGAGACATGCATGAGTACAAACTAGCAAATATACTAAAGTTGAAAAGAAACCCATTGAATGAGCAAAAAAGCTGCAGGTGCACAGTTAGAGGATAACCACATGTGTAAAACTCGGGGCCTGCGTGACTATCACTACTGTATCAGCAGAAAAAAATAAAGTGAGGTCATCAGGCATAATTCAGAGCGAAAGGTGAGGAATATGGCAGAACAAAACAGAATGACTAAACTGGGGCCCCCAGAAACAACGGCAGCTATTTGGCGCCGAGAAGGGCAAGTGGTGCCTTATATAAGAACATTATAAAGCTTTCGTTATAATGTCTCTTCACCAATTGACCCAACAATCTGTGCTGTTGAGGCAGACAGCTAATGTGTTGTAAGCTTAGATTTGTCCAACTAATTTTTACCTTTTCTTTATTACAGAAGACGACTGGGAACCTCCGCTCGTGGATGAGCCGCAGTCACCAGCGGCTGCTGTTGGTAAGAGTGGGGCAACTCCAGAAGCAATTGAGCAGGAGAGCAATCTCTTTTTTCCTGCTGTGCAACCTGCTGATGCTTCCAGCACAGCTGCAGCAGGCTGCAGCAGTGCTACAGTTGCTTCTGGAGCTGCCGCTGGTCCCACTACTGTTGAATCAGTGGCCACCGGTGACGCTGGCAGGGCTCCAAGAGGGCGGATGGCCCTTTTAGAAACGTCTCTGGCAGATGAGAACGACTATAGAGCGGCCTTACTGCGCGAAGAGCATGGACTGCGTCTGCAGCTGATGCGAGAGGACCACAACAGTATTCTGCAAGAGCGGCAGGAGAAAAAACTCCTTGATATCCAGAAAAAAAAATTGGAATTGGAAATCTTAGAAATTGAAAAACAAATCAAACTTGAACAGCTTCGTAGGCTGCGAGAGGCACCAGAATAAACGGTGCCTATGACTGAATGAAACTGGAATGCTGTGTGAATGCTTGCACAAATATTATGTGGCAAATCCACATAACTACACTTCATTTGCACATGTACCGTATTAAGCACATGACTCGGTGGGAACAGACATACAGCCCCGTCACCACCTTGCATGTAAGTCTGACAAGCTATCGCATAGCAGGAGACAGGTAGGATGGTTGTGTGGTACTTATGCTGCTATGGCTATATGGATCTTTGGATGCAAACAGCAATTTATTCATAGAAATACGCATTGCTGTATGCTACAAATATGGCTGCTCTAGGAAGGAAAAACCTCCCCTGGCATTGCTTGCAAAACCAACCAGTAGAGAAAATTGCAGGCCACATTGTTAAAGTTTCCATGTATAAAAAGTCAACAATATTGGCTCACGCAAGTCAACACCACATAAATGCTCAAAGGCCAACACCGCTCTCTACTCCTTCCATTATCTTTCCTGTCTCATCTAACCTAAACCCTCGCAGCTAGTGCCTCCTACTAAAGAACCGAAACCCTTAAAGAATGCAATTCCTCCTATGCTGTCTACAAGGTGGGCCCATAGCTTGAGTCAATACAATGCCACAGCCTCCCGCTTTGCTGAAGTAATCTATTGCTTCAAAAATATGGCCACCCCATTCCTGTGACAAGCCGCACTAGGCATGACAAAAAAAAAAGACTATAAAGAAGCACGCGTCAAAAAAACACTTGCTGATGGCACCCACGTTCTGCTATTTCGAACCCCGCCAAACCATGTAACAATTTCAAAACATGCCAGTCCTCGATGAGTGGAATCAGCACAGTTCCAAGAAGGCCGGCTCAAATGCAAAGCCAGATTTAAGCTGTGAAAGCCAACCAGTAACTGCATGTACAAATCAAAAGAACCGCTAGTCCAAGTGTTTGCATGTAAAAGATTTCACTACAACACTTGCGAGCTAGAAGTAGCTACCTAGTCATATCACAAACCATTCATTGAACCCACAAAACAAAAAGTTGCAAACACTACTGGGGTCATAAATTATCTTTCAGTGGTCCACCATGACTGCGGCAGCAAGGCGTTCCCACACATCAGTAGTGCCCGCACACAATGATCTCGACTAACTGTTGGTGTTGGCTCATGACGACTCACTTTATGATCTAGGGTTTGTATTCAGCCATGCAAAGCAAGGCACCTAACAAACACCAGGTGCATTTGGCTCGAGGACAATGAATATTGAGTGCAACTGCTCGCAGACAGATTGTGTAGCCTTAGCAACAGTTACAGGAGTTCTATGTATGACCACGACCTTTACACTTGGAAATTAAAAATGCTCACAGGTCACACACTGTAGGTTGGTATGTTTCACCATGACACAACAATGCCTGGAATCCTCTCCGCACATATGCTGCTTCTTTCGCTTCTTTCTCTGTGCCAGTTACTGCCCGTTATGCAACTTTGTTGTAAGAGATTGAGCTGGACGAGGCATGTGGATCATGTCAGGAAGCCCATTTCAGACCTAAAGAATCGACCTTTTGCACCATACTATGACAACAACCAACTCCCACTTTGAACAGAGACGGGAGAGAGCGACAATGCACAACAAACCACTCGAGCATCGTTCCTTGAAAAGAAGGCTCCAGTGTGACAGCTGAAGGTTCGACCGTTCTACACCATCTTGAAAGCAAACCAAATGAAAAGAATACACTCATGTTTTTTTACCTCAATACAGCAAAAAAAAGTGAGAAATTTAATAACTGATTCATAACGCACCTCTGTTGACAAGCCAGAAAACAAAACTTCGCAGTGATCTGGAATTTCATCATTGTAGGCAATTGGGAACGTCTCGTTTTGTTGTAAAAGGGATATTTGAAATTAATGATTGTGCAATGGGTTTTCCGGGCAGAAAGTACAAAGCGCAGAACAGCGTTCACAGACCGTCAACGGTTCCAGCAGCACCAACCCGAAGCATGCGCTTGCCGAGAGCAGTCCCGCTGCCACATGGGCACTTCTTTGTCATTACAATTGTGACATAAAAACAAATTTATACTCAACACATGGAAGACATGCAAGAGCCCAAGCTTGAAGTGCAAGCCGGGTGAAAGTAGGAAAGACGAAGTAGCAGAACTACTTGCTGTGAGGAACCTGAATTCCATGCCGCTACCAAAGCAGCCACACAAATGTTTGCTCTGTGGAAAGGTGCACAAGCCCTGCGACTGCTCCACCTAAGGCCTAACTGTTGTACTTTACCAACTCTGGTAATTTTTCACATGCGTGTAAGCAAAGCCGCCAAGGCAGCAGCTCTTAAACAAATGAACTGAGCGCCATTAAGACCCTCAGCAGCAGGGTCAACAAGAGCTTTTCTGGTATTCGCCTCCTGCAAGATCAATACAGCGTTCTTGAAAAATAGCATTTGAAATAGAACACTATAGCAAGAAATGCAGAACCTAGAAGTGGAAGAGTAGCAGTTTGTTAATGCAACAAGCTCGCAACTTAAAAGCTTCCGAAGCTGAGAAAAAATTCTAGTGTAAAGGGGTGTATTCGCAGTGAAGGTCTGCGGTCGTAGATCAGAGAGCGTCATGATGAGCACACTCTCAGGAGTCACTCAGGATCCCCAGCTGCACTTCGTCGACCTCTTCGTCTCGCCGCTTGAACTGCTGCTAGTCGTTCCCATTGCTCTAACATTTCTTTAGTTCCTGCACAAAAGTTGGGATACGGGTAGCATGAGCAAGTGCGCATTATAAACATGCTTTATTCAAAATGCATGGGACAGTGTTGAGGACTGTGCATTTCTTACCCATGTGAAGCTCTTCTGGATGAGCACCCGTCGTGCCTGCATTCCCGACAAGCTGTCGCTGACAGCATCAACAGGTGGCAGGTGCTCTGGCCGCCTCGCTGCTGTCGTGCTGGTGCGAGCCGGTGGAGCGTCCTGGAAGGGAGCGCTTTCAATAGGAGGCTGTGGCTCCTTCATCAAACATGCAAAGTTCTGCAGGGCTGCACACACTGTGATGATCACTGCAGCTTGTTTCGGCTTGTGCTGGAGCCCCATATCCAGACAAGGGAAGAGGCGCTTCCAGACGCCGAATGTCCTTTCGACCACATTCCGTGTCTTTATGTGGGCTTTTTGGTACCTGCACGTATAAAGGAATACTGCGTTGATTTAATGCCACAGCTTGAAAGTGTGGTCAAGCTTTGTCAACTTTGTCATGCACTGTCATTGGAAACATTAACTAACCTTCCTTGCGGTGAATTTGCACAGTGATTGCGTGGTAATATAGCGCCTAGAATGTAGTGCTACTCTTCAAGGAGCATGGAGAACGAAGCTACACTCTTCATGGAGTACAAAGCTACATTATAAAGCAGTACTAAAACAAAATGCTGGGCCTCGATCGCATATTCCGAAGAGACACATTTCGCTATGTGGGACGCCGTAGTGAAAGGCTCCGGAAATTTCTACCACCTGGCGTTCTTCAGCGTGCAACCACGTCGCACAGTACACAGGCCTCCAGCATTTCGCCTCCATCGAAATGTGAACGCCGCGGCCGGGATCGAACCCGCGTCTTTCGGGCAAGTAATCTTGTGACTGTACGTTCGTAGCACCGCGGGGAAATAAATAAAATGACAGCACGTACACGACGCGAACGAATACGAATGAGCTGAACAGTGGTAACTGTTCAGAGAATTTCAATTTTCATTGCTCACCTGCACATTGATGGAGAAATAGCCTTTGCGGTTTCGGTAGACTTCCGCATCTGCGCCACTCGGGCTGTTGATGCGGACATGCGTGCAAACTATGCAGCCGGTCACAGCAGGGAATTCACCGATCTCATAAAACTCCCGCATCAGCTTTTCAAACTGCGAGACGGCTGAAAACTGCACCAGCATCGGGCGCAGGTGCTTGGCAATCAGCAAGGTGACCTTGCCAACTGCGCGGCACACCGTGGGCTGCGAAATCCGCACCAGATCCCCGGTGACGGTTTTGAAAGTACCGGCCCCATAAAACCTCAAAGCCAGGAGTAGCTGCAGCATCGGAGGAACAGGCTGTCCCCTGTTGTCGGGACTTTCACGCAGGGGCAACACGGTGAGCAGCTCCCGCACGGCCGGCGTTCTTGGAGAACCGATAGCGGGCGAGGAACTGCTCGTCGTCGTAGGGCTCCATGGGGTTCCCCCGATCTCGTAACGCTGGCCGTGGAATCTTCGGCAACGAATGGGCCTCAGAAAATACTACGTCCATGGCGTGGCAAGCGAACTCGAACGCAGCTACCCTCCGCGCGACGTCCGATCGGTAGGTGGCCATGTTGGAAAATACAACGAAGTCAGCTTCAAGCAAGCTCCTCAGCCGACTTGAAGTTGGACCGAACTAGGATCGAGCCAAGCCGGTTTCAAGTCGCACTTCAAGCCGAGTTTGGTTTATGAAACACGAAGGAGCTCACTTGAGACCGATGGAAGTTAAGTTCGAGCCAAGTTACATTTCTGCATTCGGGGGTTAGTCCCTTTCTTCTTTCACTCCCTTCTTTATCCCACTCTGTAAATAGTTTGAGTATATTACTTTTCCCCCTTTCCTCTCCACCTCTGCCTTCACCCTTTTCATTTATTTTTCCCTCTGCCTGCTATTATTTATTTTCGCTGCCCCAGCTGAGGTGGTGGCGGTGGTTTTTTATTAAAATAAAAATAAATAGGAAGGATAAGATTTCTGCTAGCCCCAGCATCTGCCGTCGATACTGAAGCATCTGAGCTGGGGTAGCAGAAGTAAAGGATAGCAGGCAGAATTGAGAAATTAAATGAAAGAGGTAAGAGGACAGGAAGAGTGGGTAGGGTGAGAAGTAATATACACAAACAATTTATACAATAAGAAATGTGTCCAGGTTGTGCGCTTGGTTAGCTCATTTTAGAGGAAATAAAACAGACGCACACAGCACTGTGTTGGTTACAACTGGAGTGGGGCGTCCAGTTATTAATCGTTCAAGGTAGAACTCGCGGAGCGTTCGGTCACTGCGTGTAACTACCTGACGGAGAACAGGCGGGACGTCAAGCCCGTGTGATCGAGGAATGCACAGAGGTTCACCGAAGTTCGCTCACGAGTGCGCGCACTGCACTGCGGCCACAATAGCGTCTTGATGGAGTCTGGTAGTATGCCCTGCGCCCTATAGGCCGCGAGCATATCGCGATGAACATCAGGGAACGCGGCACAGTGAAGGAGTAGGTGTTCTAGTGTTTCCACTGCACCGCATCCGTCACACACATCACTCGTCGCGATTCTGTGACGCACCCGTCATTCCCCGGGCCAAACGCAGCCAATGCGCGCGCGGAGGATCATTGGACGTTGTGACCGTGTAAGTGCCCGAAAGCCAGTGATACTGTCGATGCGATCACCTCCTGTGATGCGTGGGTCGGGGTGCTGCTTTCGGAGATGGTCGCGGATGGCCGCACGCACGCCCTCCAGCCCAAGGGGCAGATCGCTGACAGACAGTTGGTGTGCAGCGGTCGCGAGGTCGTCAGCTTCCTCGTTGCCGGCGATGCCGCAGTGACCGGGCACCCACTGTGCACGCACGGCACATCCTTTCTGCGCGAGGCGCTCTATGTGGGAGCGAATTTCCCGCCCTAGTGGGGTACCGCGGCCGTTAGATTGCAGGCGGCTGAGGGCGGCACGGGAGTCGCACAGCAGAGAACTCCTGAGTGGCGGAGGGCTGAGGGTGAGCAGCAGGTCCAGCTCGAGCCGGATCCCCATAGGCGCCGCCGTGATGGAGGAGCCCAGGAAGGTTTCGTGTTCCGGTCTGTGCAGTCGCAGAGCAGGGATGGTAGCCGCCACAGCAAGGGACCAGCTATCGCGGGTCACTCAGCCGTCGGTATACACAAGGAGATGGTCCTGGAGCTCCTCGTGTATGACGGCTCTGGCCATCTGCTGCAGTGCACAGAGGGGTGTTCTCCGCTTTCCCGCGATGCCGACGACCTCTCGCTGTACCTCCGAGGCAGTAGGCCAGGGCGCGCAGGAGGCCTAGGGGGTGAGCCTTGTGTCAATTGCTCATACTCGAGCAGCGCCGCGCCCTTTCGTGGGTGCGTGTGTGAGCGCATACGCTGCAGCAGCGAGCCGCTGTCCGGTGCGCTGTGAAGCCGGTCGATGTGATTCAGTGCCCGGCGCGCTGCTTGGAGATCAAGTGGCCACGCTCCTGCCTCGGCCAACGTTGCGGCGCACAGCGAGCTTTTGGGCAGGACTAGGCACACGCGCAGGGACTTGCGGTGCTGAAGCTCGAGTTTATTCAAGCACGGCTTGCGCATCGTGACGAGTGGCATCGCATAGAGCACCGCCCTCAAAGCTGCGGGATTGTATAGCCGACGCGCGGCTTGCTGGGAGATGCCCTGGCCTCGAGCGGTGAGCTTGTGCGCAGCGGCGGTGATCCTCTTCATTCTGCAAACAGGCCTCGGTCGCCGCGGGGCGGAAGGAAAGGCGCCAGTCGATGTCCAGGCCAAGATAGCGCACCGATTTACGCCAAGGAATCGGAGTCCCGTCCAGTGACAGTGGCGCAAGGTGCGCGCGCGAGCGCGAAACGCAGGCCATGGCCACCTATTTGCCCGCACTCAGCGGCAGACCAAGGCCACGCAAGCTGGCATCGATTGCGGTCAGGCTTCTCTGAAGGCACCCCCGCATGAGGAACGCTTGCCCGGTTGTCCCCGGCACCACAGAGCTATTTCGTCTGCATATAGGGACCTGTACACATGGTGTCGGCCGCTCGTGGGGAGGCAGGCCAGGGCCACCGACATGGCCACAATTAACAGAAATTGTGGTAAGACCGAGCCCTGCGGCACACCCACGTCTACCGGGCGAGGGTTGGAGAGCATACACCTACTCGTACGCGCATGGTGCGCCCGCTCAGGAAGCTATGAACGTATCGCAAAAGTCGCCCACTGACACCGACCCCCTCAAGCACCGCGAGAATTGGGGCGCGGTGAACGTTCTCAAAAGCGCCCGAGACGTCCAGTAGTAGCAGCAGCGCAACCTTGCCAGCCGCCCTGGAATGCTCCAGTGCTGTAACAACGTCCGATATAGAATCAGCCGTGCACCGCATCCCACGGAAACCCATTTGTTGCTCGTCAAACAAATCAGCCTCCACAGCCCGCTCGTTCAGACGCTGCAGAGCCATATGCTCCATGAGCTTACCTGCCGCCGATGTTAATGCCACTGGCCGGTATCCGCTCAGCTCCGTAGGTGGGCGCCCTGCCTTTCGGATTGGAAAAACGACCGCGGTTCGCCAATCCTCCGGTAGCTCCCCGCGTTCCCACACAAGTTTTATCTGCTGCAGGAGGATCTGTCGTGTCTGCGCATTCAGGCTTCACAGCATCTGGTATGCCATCCCGTCCGGTCCGGGTGCCGAGCGGCGGCGACAGCGCTGCAGCGCATTGTTCAGTTCCGCCGCAGTGAACGGACCTTGGACCTTCCGAGGTGTCGGGCGAGGAACTGGCGTCGCTTCTGGGGCTCTGAGGAACTGTGTTAACTGCGTTTGCGGGGCTGGGCGGCGCGAACCGATCGGCAAACCGCTCTGCCAACTCTTCAAAGCTGAGCCCGCTGGACATTGCGAAATAGGCTAGCGGTTTACGCTTTGCCTGTGGTTCGGTGATGCGCCGCGGGCTGTCAAAGTCTCCGCGAGCCGACATCTTCCTCCATTCTTTGGCATAGTTAATCCCACTGCCGGCGGTATAGCTTGTTGGCGTGGTGGCGCGCTGCTGCGTCCAAGCGGTTGTAGACAGCTCAGTCGGCGGCTCTGTCAGTCTGTCGCGCCCGTCGCTCAGTGCGATCTCTCTTCTCGCGCAGATTGAGCTGCTTCATATCAGGTGTGGGATGCCCTGCCCTTACCTCTGCTCGTTGGGTGGCTGCGAGAGCGCTTCGGACTAGACTTGAAAAAAAATCTGCGCCAGTGGCCGCCGCCTCGTCGGCCGCCCGCCTGAACGCACGCTATTTGGTAATGGAGTAGGTACCTTTTTGGCGCGCCTCCATATCAGTGGGTTCGATTAGTATGGAGTAATTATCTGAGTCCCAGAGAGATGGTGATTGGCGCCATGTCGCCTCGATGCCTCTGGATGCGAAGGCAACGTCGATGCAGGAGCCGGTTGTTCCTCGTCGTCGAAACGTTGGATCGCCGGTGTTCAAGGAGGTGAGTCCCAGCTGCGTTGCTGCGTCGTGCAGGTCGTCTGCACGCGCGGAGTGGCACGCACTGCCCCACGCACTGTGGTGGGCGTTAAAATCACCACAGATGATTTGGCGCGGGGCACAGCACGAAGACACAGCACGAAAACACAGCGCGTTCCACGCGACAGCTGGACGCATATAGACACTGCCCACCGTCGTGTTAACACCACCGACGCGCTCTCTCCCAACCACGCACTCTTGGGCGTCAGATGTCGCCGTCGCCGAGCCGACGAGGGTGTTCTGGGCGTCCTGCCGCATGTATATAGCGCACCTTGATTTCCCAGGGCGATGAGATGTGTCTCAGGTGGTTCAGTATCAATGGCAGATGCCGTGGCTAACAAAAATTTTTTCTTCTTTTTTACTATTATTTTAATAAAACCACTTACCACTACTACTTTATTCTTTCCTTTACGGTGCGGCTCAGGTATCCACAGATTTATTTGAGGCAGTTGCTGCGTCCTTTCCTTTCCTCAAAACCAATTTTCAATTTTTCGTTTTTTTCTTGTCCATAAGGTGGAGCTCTTGTCTCATCTAAATTTTTTTTTGTTGCTGTTGTTTCTTTGTACCCATCAGCAGTGATGTCCTTAAATACGGAGCATTTATGCATTAAAGTGTTTTTTTTGTGACATTTGATATAAACACTTGTGGAATAAGAGGAGTACAAAATTCCGGTCATGTTCAGCACAATTGTTACTTGAGCTGTGATGCCGAAATAGCAGTGGTTTTTTAAAGCAACTAATGCGCTACAGTCCGTCCTGTATCAGAACGCAAAACTTTCAGCAAGAGTAGGCTGGCTCCGTTTTCGCAGTCACCTGCCGATCGCCTGTATCGAGTATTTTCTGCGTCTTCATGATTTTTGGCGTGTTCGTACCATCCTCTATAAGTTCCCTTTGTGTTATCATCCTGACCGTATGGAGTCAATCACCTACACTTTGTGTAATCAACCCACAGCGGTGCTTGAGTGCATTCGCAATGAATATTCAACGTCTTTCATTACCTAGGCGTTGTCTGGCGCTGGAGCGTTCACTTCTCGTTGGCCACCATTAGAGAATGCGGAAGAGGAGCCGTTGAGAACAGCTCTGGAATAATTTTAACAGCGGCACGGCACGCGGTTGCCTTTGCAATTTTGCATCCATCGAAATACCGCCGCTGCGGCTGGTTTTCTGGGTCCTCCTGCTCAGTAGTCGAGTGCACCCACTACGTAGCCACGAAGGCGGGTCGGAGCCGAGCTGGTTGTCGTCGTAGTGGGGTGCCAACTCTTGAGTGGTACAATCATGCTCCGTCCGTCTCTTGCGTCTGGCGCTTTCGGCGTCGCCTTTGCGGATGTCATCGCGAGCTTGCGCATCAGAGTTTTCTCAGCGTCTCCCCCGTTCCCTCCTCTCCATGGCCGTTGAAGTCTGAAATTCCACGTAGCAGTCCCGAGTGCTCGTGTTGGGGGTAGTGTTCACGAGGGCGTATTAATGTGGTGACGGCTGCTAATTTTACACGTGTGGGGCAGACTTCATAAAACGTTGAGTACAGAGTCGATCACACTTGTCTACAACGCTCGAGCGGTGGGCTGAAGAGCAAATGAAGTTAAATCTTAGCGCAGCTGCTTTGCTGAGGGCAAGGCGCTGGTGCGTGTGCGTTTCACGTGAATATTAGGCTGCGATCCAGCGCAAGTATTATCAATGAAAGTCAATACCTACTTTATAATTTCACTTTGTTTGCACCTGAATGCAGGGCTCGAGAACTCTAGACAAGTGTGATCGACTCGGTACTTATTGAGGACAGTGTAAGGCACTAAAGTAAAACAATGAATGCCGACTTGCGCGCAGAAGAGGTGAAAAAATTCAAGGGGGCACTATGTTGACCTAAAGTGCGGTGAGGCGAAAGCCTTTAGCGCGGTGTTGCTGCTTGTGTCACTGATGTGTGCTTAAGATGTTAATGAAGTACTTGTGTTTGCCCGCATTCTGAGACTCCAGTGAAGCGAGCGATAGGAGGGAGGTTGTGCTGCACCCGACGTGGTCGACAGCTTCGAGGCGTCCGGCGCGGGCGCGGCGCGTGCGCCAGTGGCGCCACCTCGGGCATGCGTGGTGAACTACCAATGGTGCAACATGGCCTCCAAGATTATTCGCGGGCACTAGCGCCGGGCGGGTGATCTCGGAAGCCATGGGCGCAAGAGCGTAACGGATGGACGGACGCACGCACGGACGGACGGAGCATCTGCCATTAAAGGCTTTCGCATTGAAATGTTCTGGGGAGAAGCTACCCACGCTTATTCCATCAACAGTTTCGGTGTTCCCAAAGGCGAGCTCTACAGAGGTGTGGAGATAATGAAAGAATACGAAAAATAGGAACTGAATATAACGTCTTGCAAACCTCAGCGTCGTAGTCTTTCCTGCCACCCAGAACAGCTACTGACAATGTGGCAAGCTTTTTCCGGTCTGGCCGACAATCACAAAACCTTAAGTTGACGCCCTACAAGTCTAAACAATTCACTTGTCTATCCAACAGGCATTATTGAAAGACGAATAGATTAGCCAGCAAAACAAAAAAAAAATTCGTCTGATCCAGGAAATAAAAAATATCGGGTAGCTTGGCTGTAGAACTGCCTAGTATGGTACGGGTCAAAGAAGAAAACAGTGCCGAGTCCGGTCGGGCCGTGTGTTTATCATTCTAAAAAGTCCGAAATGATTGCCTAGATACCTCTGGCTAGAGATCTTCATGTGCCTTCATTGAGAGGATGAGTTAGTTTGGATCTCCGTCTGATTTTGGTCTGAGCCATGCTCCATTTTGTCCACGGGGTGGTACAAAATGGGTCCTTTTGAAAGATTCGAAATGAATAAGTTTACCTCTATTTCCTTCCAACAAGCGTTCTCACATTTCATGGGGGTGAGGCTAGGACGGCTGGAAATAACTCGGCGATATTTGTTTTTTAATAGCTGCGAAGAATACAAATGAAACCATGGAGATCAAATTTGCGTCGTGTTTTGTACCGCTACCCGTAATTTTAATCCCCAACTTTCCTCAGTCCTGATCCCTGGATACCTCGTAGAAATACGCTGCGAGTATTACTGGAGAGATCGTGTCTCTCTACCTGACACCTCATGTTTTATTGGGCGTGTACTTTCGAGCAAAGCAAACGCCTGGTGATGCTGATCTATTTGACGCACTACTATTGTGAAACTACATGAGCAGAAATTATGACTACAATACAATGGTGTTGTTTGAAGTGTTTATTTACCGAACTAAATTTTAACCCCATGCTTGGATCCCCTGCTTCAGGTTTCTATTGGTCGAAGCTTATAGAGCAGCGCTGTTTACGAGCCATTTCTGTCCCGCTGTGCCTACGTTGAGCGCCGTGACCTCCCACTGGTAAGCCAGGCCCGTAGCATATGTTAGATATCCGTAATATCTCCACAGAGCCGACCTGCTCCCCTGTAAACTTCTGGATACCAGTTGTGTAGTGATTTTGGGGTGTGATACGCGTTGGTTTCTATTAAAGTTTTTGTTATTGCCACGTCCTTGTGTAACTCTGTAGAGGATTTGGGACATTCTGTTCGTTCTAAGCTCTAGTGATGTAGAATTACTGAATTATTGTAGAGTGATACATCATGTTTCTGTTCACTGTGCAATAGTGCTCGGAACAGTACCGCACGTGCGAGGTCATTGGCCGGTTGATTGCTCCGTACCCCTTGTTGTCCAGGAGCCACATTATGAGTGCTGATTCAATGTTTGTGTCCTTGAGGATCCGATCCACCTAATCATGAACCCGGCCCTTGATGTAGTTTCTACGCACGGTTTGAGCGTACTGAAGGCACGACTGCCTCAGTATCTGCCCGCAGTAGTCTGCCTCCTTGTTAGGAAGCTTCAGTAGCAAAAATGCCATCATCTGGTCCGCCTGCGTCAGTGTACATTGTTCGTGGAGATGAATTCCAGTTGTTTCAATTGCATTTTGCTCAGCTTCTCTTCTGCCCTTGTTGTAAGTAAAATGCCTATTCTTGTGGATCTAGCCAACGTGAATTTTTTTCTCATCTTTGGTTGTATATCCGCCATCAACCTCTTAAACGGAGGAATGGTATTCAGAGTTTCGCAACAAGCTTTCTTCCTGTTGTAGTGTATGAGAATCCGACGATTTTACTTCAGTGTGTCTCAGTTAATTCCTCTACAGTGTGGTGGACGGTGAGCCTCATTAGTCGGCCGTTTGAGATGCGCTTATTGAACCTCAAGGTGTGTTTCACGGATTTCCTTGTGCTCATGTGCAGCTTCTTTAGATCCAACTTTTTGAGAGAGAAGTCCGACGTCACGTAATATCCACCGTTGCCATCCACGCCGAATACAGGCGTCTTAATTCTGCTTCAATGGTACACAGCTTCTCATCGCTGCCTGCTGAAATATGATAATAAAGATAGCAACAGGCAGCTCTCGTCATCTAGCCGCTGCAATACGACAATAGGGGCTAGTTGGTTTTACATACTGGTGTATTGGACGCGCTACCTCTAGGAAACCACGCAGGACGAAAACCAAGACTTCAAGAAAATTTTATGACACTTCGTCATAGGGTCTTAGCTTTTTCTCTAGTAGCTTCCTAGCGGTAGCCCGTCGAATACACAGATACACAAGCAGGCAGCCCTAATTTCTCTACTGCAGCGGCTAGATGAGGACAGATACATTCTGCTATTATTATTATCAATTTCCAGTATGCGCAGTTGGGCAGCCGTGTGCCATTTAAAGTGGAATTCAGGTGATTTCTGTCGGCGTGGACGGCGAATGTTGACCTCGAAGTAACGCTGACAGCACGGCTAAGAATACCATTCATTAAGCTCGTCTGCTCCTCGATTTTGAATCACTATCGTGCGGTATTCCCGGATACTGTTTTTAAAGCTTCTATGGTTTACTGTAGTTTAGAATGAAATGAATCTAACCGAATGTGACATCATTTGCTAGGGTGGTGAGGGACCCGGTCCGACCACCTCCGAGAGCGAAAGAGAGGAAGAACCTTGAAGTTATCCACTACAAGTCGTCATGCATAGCATAAGACTCTATTGTTCAATAAGGCATTTGTCCCAGAATGTAGCTCCAAAATTACTTGAACATTGCTGCTTTTTTGTAAGGGCTACACACAGCGAAAGTCGAGAAAAAAGTGTGGCTCTTATTCAAGTATATACAGTAGTATACATGCGTGATGTTCAGGAGACATTAGAGTACTGTTTATATCTTGTAAAAGTGTCGTTGTATTCTCTGATGTTTCACAAAAGAAGTTGAAGGAAGATATTTATTTGAACTAAGTGACATAGTAATACCTTACTGCGCTTCGACGGACGGCACACCCTTTCACATGATGTTCATTAGTGATCCGCTGAGAGTAAAAGAAACCCGCATGCTGGGAAGAGAGCGTTGGTCTAGCGCTTAATCAAAGTGACATTTAAGCATGATGACTGTTTGCTTTGAGTGATCCGTGCAACTACATTAACTGGATACCGGACTGGTGCTATTTCTTACAGGGTTTTGTGGTCATTTCCTCGCTCTAAGTGCGCAGGAAGGCTGCCTGTTTTTGAGGTGTCTCATCACTTGATTATGATGTCAGCATCATGGTAACGTTTTTGGTTCTTAACCACAAAACGCTTCTCACAGCAACAAATATTACGATGAAAGAAAACATTAAATCCTGTTAACTTATTGATGAGTTACCAACAAGGCAGTGTTTGAATAGAAAGATCGGTTGTTTTATTTGTTTAACACCTGCCACGCGTGATGTCTGATTCTTAATTACCTTATAACCGATTACGCACCATGCCACACAAAAAGCTACGGAATTGTACGAGACTTTGTTTCGACCGCGATCGTGTTTGGAACTGTGGAACACAAAAGAAAGTAGCCCTACTCTGCATTAGCACTAAATCGGCAGGATACACTCAAGCGCCTACAATCGCCTCCGTAACATGGACCATAAAATCCACGCAAGCCGGAGAGGCTCACGAGCAACACTTTTTATGCGAGGTCGCGGGAATCTACTCAGTGTGAGATACACCAACGCGGCGCACTACGCGTCGCTGTCGGCGCAGACGGCCAGTGTAGCTAATCATACACTGCAGGAAGTAACCGCAGCCACCATACGTACCACGAGCACTTTGGAGGCCGAAGAGGCTGCTATTGCGCTCAAAGTTGCCTCCAAAATGGAGGGAGAAAGAGCCTACCCCGTCGCCGACGCCCAAGAAGCAAGGGAACAGTTTTCACCGCCGCACATCACATCCTGAAGAGCAGGCAACAGTAAATATTCGACTTGGTTCTTCCTTGAATAACTGTCACGCGTCTCTCCGTGGAAACAGCGAACGCAAGCTATCGCCCGAGCTTACACGAACCGAGTCTCTCATTACGGCTCACGATCCCCAGAAACGGTGCTCCGACAGTATAGCGCTATTCTTCGACACCATAGGCTCAACCGCCAGACCTGCCCCCTCACACAGTCCTCACGAGGGAGGAAGCGGTTGCATGAAGACATACATCACACACCCTACCCCACGAAATGCACACGCTGTGACGCCTTTCCGACAATATGTCACACCCCATGGACTTCCTTACCAACCCCAGTAATACCTAACCACAACCCTGACCAGAGGGAAGCCGCGATGACAAGCTTTAGCCTGTAAAACCAACGGGAGCTGGTGCATTGGGTCCGGCTGACAGCAAAAGCCATAGAAGCCCTGCACCAAGAGGACCTCCACAGAAGACCTCCTTTTGAGCTGATACATGTTTTGCACCACTGCCACCACTACAATCTTTTTCGGTAAAGAAACAAAACTATAACTAACTTTTTTACTTCCTTGTGTTTCTGGTGCTACAGTTTTCTCAGTACTTCTTTTGCCGCCTTTCCTCAAAACAGTATCATTTTGTCATCTTTTAAACTGGGTGTCTCTCCGACATGCCCCCAGGGTCGAAATTCACCGCTGTTTTTTCTTTTCCGAACTTTCTACAAAAACAAGGTTACCATCCTTCCTGTGCTTGCGCAGCGCACACTAATGTCTCGCTTCAGATAGGCTCTGTCTTTTGCTTTCTTTTTTTTTACTGTTTTTCGCGAAACGTTCTCTAGCAGTATATTGAAAAGGCTGTGAGGCTATTGCAGCAATGGCGCCCAAACAGTGTACAAAAGCACCGGGGCCTAGACAAACAGCGCGGGAATTTGTCGCTCCCTTTAGGAAGGCGCGGCGAATAACGGCAGTGACGTCAGAGGGCGTACAAAACCCGCACCCATACAACCGGCGAATCTCTTGTAAACAAAGGCTCGTTTGCTCGTTGGATCATGAAGAACCGTGGGAGAAGGAAGTGGTAGTGCGTATGTTGTCACGGAGAAGGGCTGGTAGAAAAAGGATGAGAGTAGAATATAGAATATTCTTAGGTTTCTCATTTATTCTATGTTTCTATCCTATTTTCGTCTGCGGAACTGGAAACACAGGCAGAGGAGGGCACTTACACCTGAATTAATAAACAGACCCGGAAGCGAAGTTCAATTCGCCGAAGCACATGACTTTCGGTTCGCTACGCCTGAATTCTGCGTGTAAGCTGCCATTTAGTTACCACCTGGGCACCTGGGGATGTCCAGTGGCGCTGTTTGGATTCATTATTCATATTCCGCAATGTTTTACTTGGGAATATAGGAGTGCTTTGTGTTTTTTTGAAGGAATCAGCTGCATCTTGTACAGTGATGTGCTGCACATTCTTTGGTTGTTGTGCTTGTCTTGTACGAATCGGTGAATGTGCAAATATTTAAGCCTCACCTCTTACCACATATTCGGTATTTTATGTGTGTGTATAAATCGCACCTGGCCAAGGGTAAGACACAAAGGAGAGGGGCGTGTGTAGGGCAGAATGGGGGCGGTATGCTGTTATGATTTACAGGAAACCCACAGACATTGATGGCCATTTACGATCACTTTGCGAACTTGACGAAGTCTTCTCTGAATCTTTTAACATAGTAGCCTACTATGACGATGCTTGCTTCTTGTACTATATTTTTTCCCCTGAGTCGTAATCTACCCTTGCGTGGATTGCGTACCTCAGGACAAGGGCTGTGAAGGAAAACTTTCTCTACATTTTCTTATTCTTTTCTAACAAGAACTAATTGGTTATATAAATTACATGACTGGTCTTTTGCTGTTCAAGCTGCAGCCTGATGATCGAAGTTCTGGTCGTTTAATGACTCCAGGTTCTTGAAAAAGAATTTTTTATTATAGGCTGACAGCCACGAGGGCACAGCGTTTTCATTAGGTGTACCTGTGGCTTCTGAGACTCTGGAAATGTACCTGATGTAACGACATGTCGTCGGTGGAATATGAGCCCATCCTCTTCAACTTTGTGAAATACGGAGGTCGTAATTTTTTGTGTCCCACCGGCGGGATGGGTTTTTTTTTTTCTGCAAGTGTTCTGCTCTTTCTGATTGAGTTGCGGGATTCAATAGCGGTGCGTCATCGAGAAGCTCAACAAGGCCGTCATCACCATTTAACTCTCCTTAATGGCCCCCGAAGGTACGATTTTCACAAGTTAATTTAATTGTTTGTTTCTGAAAAGTTTCCATTGTTTATCTTTTCGCGGCTCTCCGGACACTCCTTCGGCAATCATACACGTATTTATGACTCAAAAATTAGGAGTTCAAAAAAAATATTTTATTCTGTCATTGGATTCAAGCTCGAAACCCGAATGATGAAGTCGAGACTAATAAGGGTTCCGTTATTGCTGTCTCGAAGTAAACGGCGAAGTTAGGTATCTTCAATTAAGCGCGTATGCAGTCCGGGCGGTAACCTAGGTTAATTGGTTGTTCATTATTTTATAGAAAGTGGGGCTCGAGAAAGAGACCAAAATAGCGAATAAGAGAAAAAGCTTTCCGTGCATCTTGTCTTCTTGTATTTTGTGGGCGAATCTTAAAACAATGCGAAGGAGAATTGATGTCATCGTAGTTTACTTGTGCATACAGCTGGCGGTAGCGAGCCGCGTATTTCATTTTTTATTTTTTCAAGCTTATGAAAGCTCATTATTCAGTGAGACTTGCCTCTATTTTATTAAAACACGGTAATATATTGCAGCGGGTCGACGACGACGACGACATTGAGCGAGTGAACGAGTGGACGAGGAAGAAGACGAGGACTCATCTCTGGCTGTGTTCTGAGTGCCGCCCGTAGCTGCCCATTCGTTTTTGTAAATAACTGTAAATATATTCTTTCCCGCAACATATTTGGTGGAGGTGCGGCTTTCCTCTACGCCTACCGAAGACGGAGCTCCGCAGCGGCTGCCAGCTGACTTCGCTCACCATGACCCAAGACGCCTCCCAGCAAACATCACAATCGGCAATGTCATCGCTCGTTCTTTCTCCCCCTCGTGACCCTGGGACATTTTCTGGCACCGACAACGTTGACGTGGACGACTGGATCAACATGTATGAACGCGTGAGTACGTACAACCGCTGGGGTCCGAATCTTATGCTCGCGAATGTCATCTTCTATCTAAAAGACACCGCCCGCGTCTGGTACGAGACTCACGAAGATGAGCTGGGACGTCTGCAAGCAGAAACTGCGCGAGCTGTTTGGACGGCCGCTCGGCCGAACACTCGCCGCTAAGAGGGAGCTTGCGTCCAGAGCTCAAACGTCTACGGAATCCTATGTTTCCTAATTTCAGGACGTGTTGGCCCTCTGCCACAAAGTTGACAATAACATGCCCGAATCTGACAAAGTGGGTCACGTGTTGAAGGGGATTGCCGACAACGCCTTCAACCTGCACGTCTGCAAAAACTGCACTACAGTCGACGGCATTATTAAGGAATGTCGCCGCTTCGAGGAAGCTAAAAGCAGACGTATTAGTCAGCCGTACACACGCCTCCCCAACACGGCTGCGACTTCCTCATGTGAAGACCTGCTGCACCGGCAAACTCCTGCGCCTCCAGAAAATGTGACCCGCATCATTCGACGCGAACTCGACGCTATGTCCCCTGCCTCCCTGCCTCTACGTGATGGCGACAACCACTTGCCCACCATCTCGATGGTACAAGCAGTCGTCCGTCAAGAGCTTGCAAACCTTGGTCTCCAGCCCGTCAGCCCTGTGCGTCCTTCATCACCACCCGACATCACTGCGAGTGCTCCTGAACGACCTTCCTAATTCGCTCCACGTCGCCGTAACCCTAACGACTGGCGGACACCCGACGACAGACCCATTTGTTCCTCGTCCACTCGACGAGGCTGATGTAGACCAACCAGCCCCAATTTGTCTTCGGTTGTCCTGAAAGTGTGGAGTGGGCAGACAACTGAAGGCTGCATTGATCACAGATGCCTGCAGTGAATATTTCACACACAATGCACAGTATTTCAAAAAGAGGAGAAACGTAAAGAACATGCACTTAGCACACGCTGAAGAAAAAACTAAAAAGACGCTAAGGTGATCCAATGCTGTAACGAGTCAACCGGTCAGTATTGTTTGTTAATTTCGATTTCACACTGACCACCACGCCACTGCATGTCTAGACGATTTTGCCGCCGCTTTTTTGTCCCAGTGTTAAGTGATCTTCTGGTGAGTTAAGCTTCTTTAAGGACGAAGTTAGGCAGGTGTTGGGCGGAGCCTTCTGCGTCGTCTTCTGGTAGGAAGAGCCTTTAGAAAGGTGGTGCTCCTGGAAGGCGTAGGCGGGTGAGTGAGGGGCATGAGCCTCTGGGAGGTTGTACCGTCTGGAGGGATAAACGGTGAGTTGCGCCTTCTAGAGGATGTCGGTGGGTATTAAGTGGCGGGTGAGTGTCGAGATGGCGTAGAGGTAGAACATCTGCTTCGCGTGCAATAGGACCGGGGTTCAAATCCTGGTGCCGCGCAATTCTCCACCGGGTTTAAAAAAAAATCCGCGTGTCGATGGAATTGCATAACCAGGCCTGGAGTGCGGCCTTATCTCGGTGACCAGAACCGACAACGCACTCTCTCACCAGAGCAGGATTTGGCCACCCTGGTGTAGTACTTGGCCACAACCTTCTATGATCAAACCAATTAACCCTCGGCCCTCAGTCCCCAGCGGCTGCAAAGCAACTGACCACGGCGGCGGTCAGACCTATGCCGCAGCGGGGGTGCTAAGAATCTCTGGCTCCGGACAGGCCGCCATTGAAATCTGAACCTGGCAACGTTTAACGCTAGAACTTTAGCTAGTGAGGCTAGCCTAGCAGTGCTGTTCGAGGAACTAGCGAGAATTAAATGGGATGTGCTAGGGCTTAGCGAAGTTAGGAGGACAGGTGAGGCGTATACAGTACTAAAGGACGGACACATACTGTGCTATCGCGGGTTAGAGGATGGACGAGGACTAGGTGTGGTATTCCTCATTAATAAGGATATAGCTGTCAACGTAGAGGAGCTCTACAGTATTAACGAGAGGGTAGCAGCTATAGTAATTAGGCTAAATAGGAGGTACAAGCTGAAAGTGGTGCAGGCCTACGCACCCACATCCAGCCATGATGACCAGACCGTTGAAAGTTTCTATCAGGACGTAGAATCAGCAATGAATAAAGTAAAATCGCAGTACACTGTACTGATGGGCGACTTCAATGCGATGGTGGGCAAGAAGCAGGCTGACGACCACGCGGTAGGTGACTATGGGATAGGCTCTAGAAATAGCAGGGGAGAGGTATTAGTTGAATTCGCGGATAGAAATAATTTACGGATCATGAATACCTTCTTCCGCAAACGAGAAAACAGGAAGTGGACCTGGAAGAGCCCCAATGGTGAGATTAAAAATGAAATCGACTTCATACTATGCGCTAAACCTGGCATCATTCAGGATGTGGCCATCCTCGGAAGGGTGCGTTGTAGCGACCATAGAATGGTAAGGTCTAGAATTAACTTGCACTTGAAGAGAGAACAGAAGAAGCTAGCGAAGAGGAAGGCCATTAACGAATTAGCCGTAAGAGGGAAAGCACAGGAGTTTAGGATAGCGCTGAAAAACAGATATTCGGCATTAACTGAGGAAGATGATCTTGATGTTCATTCAATGCATGATAATCTGACAAGAATAATTACGGAGTGCGCAGTAGAAGTAGGCGGTCGGACAGTTCGAAAAGATACCGGTAAGCTATCTCAGGTGACGAAAGATCTGATTAAGAAGCGCCAAAACATGAGGGCATTTAACACTACCGATAGAATAGAACTAACGGAGCTATCAAAGTTAATAAATAAGCGCAAGGTAGCCGACATAAGGAAGTTTAATATGGAGAGAATCGAGCATGCTATAAAGAACGGAGGTAGCCTAAAAACAGTGAAGAGGAAACTAGGCATAGGTAAAAACCAGATGTATGCATTAAGAGACAAGCAGGGCAATGTCATTAGCAATATGGATAAGATAGTTAACATAGACGAAGAGTTCTACGCAGACCTGTACGGTAGCCAATGTAATCAGAGCGCTAATGAGAAAGACAGCAGTGCACAGCAATGCGTCCTCCCGCCAGTAACGAAAGATGAAGTAAAGAAAGCCTTAGAAGCAATGAAAAGGGGAAAAGCAGCTGGGGAGGATCAGGTAACAGCAGATCTGTTGAAGGATGGAGGGGACATCGTGGTAGAAAAACTAGCCACCCTGTATACGCAATGCCTTATGACCTCGACTGTACCAGAAGCTTGGAAGAATGCAAACATTATCTTAATTCATAAGAAGGGAGACGAAAAGGACTTGAAAAATTACAGGCCGATCAGCTTACTATCCGCTGCCTACAAAGTATTTACTAAGGTAATCGCTAATAGAGTCAGGGCAACGTTAGACTTTAATCAACCAAATCATCACGCAGGCTTTCGTAAAGGATATTCCACAATAGATCATATTCACACTATCAATCAGGTGATAGAGAAATGCGCAGAATAAAACCAACCTCTGTATATAGCTTTCATTGATTACGAGAAAGCATTCGACTCAGTGGAAACCTCAGCAGTCATACAGGCAATGCGTAACGAGGGGGTAGAAGAGCCTTCTGTCAAAATACTGGAAGATATATATAGCAACTGCACAGCTACTATAGTCCTCCATAAAGTCAGCAATAAAATTCCAATAAGGAAGGGCGTCAGGCCAGGAGACACGATTTCGCCAATGCTGTTCACCGCATGTTTACAGGAGGTATTTCGAGGCCTGAATTGGGAACAGTTGGGAATAAGAATAAATGGAGAATACCTAAATAATCTGGGATTTGCTGATGACATTGCCTTGCTGAGTCACTCAGGAGGTGAACTGCAAATCATGATCAATGAGTTAGACAGGCAGAGCAGATCGATGGGTCTAAAAATTAACATGCAGAAAACCAAGGTAATGCTCAACAGCCTAGCAAGGGAACAACAGTTCACAATTAGCAGCGAGAGCCCAGATATTGTGACGGAATACGTCTACTTACGGTAGGTAGTGACAGCTGATCCGGATCATGAGAGGGAGATAACTAGAAGGATAAGAATGGGGTGGAGCGCATATGAAAAATTCTCGCAGATCATGAGTGGCAGTTTACCAATGTCCCTCAAGACGAAAGTGTACAACAGCATAATCTTACCGGTACTCACCTACGGGGCAGAAACGTGGAGGCTAACGAAAAGAGTTCAGCTTAATTTAAGGAAAACGCAACGAGCCACGGAAAGAAAAACGATAGGTGTAACTTTAAGAGATCGGAAGCGGGCAGAGTGGGTGAGGGAACAAACACGGGTTAATGAAATCCTAGTCGAAATCAAGAGAAAGAAATGGACTTGGGCAGGGCATGTAATGCGAAGGCAAGATAACCGGTGGTCCTTAAGGGTAACAGAGTGGGTTCCAATAGAAAGTAAGCGTAGCAGGGGGCGGCAGAAGGTTAGGTGGGCGGATGAGATTAAGAAGTTTGCAGGAAAATTGTGGATGCAGCTGGCAAAGGATAGGGTTAATTGGAGAGACATGAGAGAGGCCTTTGCCCTGCAGTGGGTGTAGTAAGGCTGATGATAATGATGATGATGATGAGTGTCGAGAATGCGGTAGTGAGGGAATGTACAGGTATGTAAAGAGGTCCGGTGCTGCGTGGTCTTCTGGAGAGAGGAGGTGGGTGAATGCTGATTAATGTTGTTGGCCAAGAGCATATTCGTCCAAAAAGGGCCATGTCACAAGGTATTTTTCTTTATTCCAGGTGTGGTCAGAGACCCATTTCACCAGCATCTAACCGCAGGTAGGCCGTGCACAAGGCCAGGGGAAAACTTGCATCAGTTGTTTCACTATGTACCCTGCCGCACTGGGAATTGAGCCCGGCACCCACGCGTACCGTGATTTTAGGCTCAATCATCTGCGAACTAACTTCCATTGAAGAAAATTTCGTCCACTTACTTTGGCAGGACTATGGCGCGACATCATGTAATGGTGACCGCAACTTTCGCATCTATTTAGGATGTTTTAAACTAATTCTTTCAATTTTTTATTGCAATAGAATTAGGAGGGTTATGAAGGCGAAATTGTTTGGTGGAGGCGCGGCGAAGGTGCTCTTTAGGGTATTGCCAACTCTCCACCTGTCACCTGCCAAATGTTCTCCACTTCCGCCTCTCTCCCCTTCACCTCATAACGTTTCGTGGAGAGGAGGGAGAGGTCAGACAAAAAACGACTCTGCAGAAAGGAAAATAAGTAAGGAGAAAATGTCTCGAGCAACATAAAGTCTACGTGTAACATAGGCAGATTTCCGAAGAAGTATCAGTGCAAAAATGAATATTGCGGGAGAAATCGCTTACTGCACTGCTTTAAAAGACCGACCTGAGTCTCAGAGGCTACTTCGGTATCTGTGAAACAGCCACCTGCCGATGCAGTGGTGCATCGCTAACCTCGGCGTCATTTTGCCGGTTGTTGCACGAGGACTCGCCGCAGTCTATCAAGTGACACATTTTGCATCATTGCGCTGTTGGAATTGGACTGGACTGTGGACTGAAATACAATAGACTCAGAATTGGAAGAGACTGGCAGCGAAAAAAAGAACGCTATCGCATTTCCTCTGCATCGATACATTTCATCACCCCACTTCTAGCTTTTTTGTTTTCTAGAATACCAGTTCAATTTGTGGCGACTGGGTTATGAACGTCTTACGTTAGACATCTTCCCAATGCTTTCGCGGATGCTTATACATTTTTATACGCTCCGCAATCAATCGTCATAGTGTCTTGATATAAAGAGAACCTGGAAAGTGTGTTAAGAATTGGATGAGATTTAAGAAATCGAATGTATGAAGCTTGCACGTGAAGCTCTAACATTTAAAATATGAAGTAATCACCGATTTAAGCTCCAGAAACTTTAGGCTTCTTGTCATAGCGCTACAGAAGTGTAGAGAAGGTCAAAGTGACAGAATTATGGCATTATTAGTACTAATGGTTGATAATAAAATGAAAACGGAAGTAAAATATGCTGCTACCCGCGACCCCAGCGGTGGCCTAGCCTTTCGAGCGTCCGCCTCGCATTCGGGAGGTGCGCGGATTGATCCGCATTGCCGCTGGGTATCCACTGCTGATAAAGCGAGTAGAAGCTTTCTCCTGCGTGGTGCAAGGCTTCTTTAGTGTGAAATGGTTGGAAAATTGCTCTTTCACCCCGCCTTGAATAGACGAAACATCCTTGTGCCATGGCGCTCTTAAGCCACAGGTGCCCTTGCGCATAAAAATTCATCGTCATCATGTTTCTAGCCGTGGCATGTGCTATTGACGCCTGAAGTAGTACCTGAGCTGCGGCTAGCAGGAATAAAAAATTGCCTGGCTTAGCTAAGGTTAAGCCTAGGATGCGAAGCATAATAGATTTGTGAAAGGGATTCGGTATCGCCTGCCCGCAAGTCAGGCTAGTCTCTTCATTGTTTAGCAATCTCCTGGAGGAGCGGGAGTTAGCCTTTGTGGTCGCGGCCACGCGGCAACCGCGCGAGTTGAGCCCCGTCTCTCCTCAGCTGGCGTGACGTCAGACCACGTGCTCGGCTGCAGCGGCCCTAGCGGGAGGAGCGGAGCCGCGCCTCCAGGAGCCATCGCAACGAGTGTCTATCGGAGGCTTCTTCTTCTTCAGTGATTGTTGGGAAGGATGAGAAGGAGGGAGACACGGGCTTGTCTACTGGAGGACTAGCCTCCACGCCCACTGCCGGCGTGTCGTAGAAAGAGGAGGGGAGGGGAAAAAAGATTGAAAGGAAAGGGTAGGCGCGCAGCCGCAATGATAATGTCGAATGACGTACGCAGTCCCCTGTGGCCTATAGGCGGCCAGAGAGGCCGGACGCCTCCAGGAAGTTGAGGAGGTGCCGGAGGGCTTTGGCAGGATTATGACAGCCGGGGAAGAGAAGGTGGTCCGCTGATGTGCAGGGGAGGCCCAGGGAGCGGTAGCCAGCCTCCATTATAGTCCTTGCGGAGACAAGGGCAGGGCATTCACACAGGAGGTGTTGGGCAGTCTCTTCCGGGTAAGTGCAGAAGGAGCAACCCGGGGAGTCAGAGAGGCCGATGCGGAAAAGGCGGGAGCCGGTGTTGGCGCAGCCTACCCTGAGTCTCAGTAGGAGGCTGTGCTCTTTGCAGTCCATGCCTCGAGTTGGGAGTGGATGGGGGGATGGCCGTTTGCCACCCTGGGATCAGGGTGATCTAGGAGGAGGAGGCGGTCCACTGTGTTCCTTGCCAGATCTAAGGGGCACAGGTTCCTGGAGAGCGGAGTACCCGGAGAGTGGGCAGATTTGGCAAGGGAGTCCGCTTCTTCATTGCCCTGGACACCGATATGGGCCGGGACCCAGGTGAGACGGATGCGGGTTCCCCTGGAGCACAGTGCGTCGAGCCGCCAAGCAAGCCTGAGGGATGGGAGGACCCTTGAATGGCCTCAGGAGGAGCTGGAGGGCTGCCCTGGAGTCGGTGTAGATGGCTGCCTCCTTGATCCCAGGGCGTTGGTTTAGGATGTCAGCGGCCAAGTGTATGGCGGCAAGTTCTGCGGTTGTGGACGATGCCGCAAAAGGAAGCCTGGCCTGTCTGCTCAAGTGGAGCGATGGGGCTGTGCAGGCTGCAGCCGCAGATGAGCATGGTCCTGGGAGGACGGAGCCATCCGTGAAAATAGTGACGGTGCCAGGGGGTTCAGCATTAAGAACCGCAGCGACCTCCTGACGTAAGCCCACAGCGGGAGTGTCCCGCCTCGACCGAGAGCCAGGTAGAGAGAGGTTGACCTCGTAGAGGTGTCCAAGGTCCTGGCGAGGAGGAAGGGGGAAGGACTCAGGCTGTCCCCCCACGAGGTCTTCGAAGAACTGGGCCATCTGACCCATTTTGGAGTTGGGCCTCGTGAGAAGGCGGTCCACAAGGGGACGGCCATCGGGCGCGTTGTGGAGGCGCTCGATGTGGCGGAGAGAAGTGCGCCTGGATAGCAGCTCCAGAGGCCATGAACCTGCTTCTGCCAGGGTGGCGGCCACGGGAGAGGCAGCCTCCCTTATATACCGTCGCCGTAGCGTCACGTGGTACCACGTGGTCACCCGGCGCGCAACCGTCGCGACGGCGCAAGATGTGGCCTGCCTCTCCTCGGTCGTGACGTCATGGTGTCACGTGGTATAGCTCAAGGTCGAAGCCGGCGTGTAACCGTCGCGAGCGCCGAAGTGAAACGCTGATAATATGCTTCGCATAAAAGGGGAGGGAGTGGACAGAGAGGGGGCAAGAAAGGGGAGAGCGATAAAAAGAAAAGACCGGGGCAGGGTCGCACTGTACTGATTGTACAAGAAATACAACAATTTAAGATTTTCTCTGCGTTCGTCCAGAGCCCTAGAACGCTCCGACAACCCTTAGACGGCATTATCTTCGATGGCCTTGGCTTTGTTCCTTTGAGGAAACATTTTCGCATTGAAAATGTACCACCGCCGTAGATGACGTCACACTGAGGCCCCCTACCTGCGCCGTGAATTTCAGAGAAACCTGTACACCGTCGCGGCTTTCTTCATAAACTGATTCTGTCACCACTTCAAATGCAAGCAGAGAAAGACCACATGTTCTTTCTGGTAGTTTCACACATTCGAACCCTTTGAGGTCGTCGAATTACAAATGATTTTCAGTTTCCCTTCAAAATCGCAGGCTGTCCTGCGTTTTCAGCTGCCTGCGATCAAGACTGTCACATGCTAGATTTTCCTTTGGTACGTGCGAGTAACGGCGGGGCAGCACTAATTCCCAGTGAATGGGACACTACGGCATACAAAAAGAAGCGCCCTCTATTAAACGGACCGCAAATAGGTTTAACCTTGTTTACCGAAGCGCAAGGTGCTCGCGATTTTTTCGTTATACCCATTGCTTCGTTAAAGCGGTGCGCGACTTTTGGCTGCAACTGTCTTGTGCCATCGAGCAAAGTCGTCATCTTGCGGCGCAGCTGCGAACCCTGCATGCACGCCCGCTTGCGTCGCCTGCTAGCCAGCAGTGTTTACGTGCGCCCCTGCGGCACATATTCCTGGCGACTGATGTTTGTTACGTGGTTTCAGTGGTTTCCTATTTACTTTTCTGCCTCTTACGAAATTAGTGTTAACACGCTATCACCTTACGCTGAAATGAAGGCAGTGATTGTCTATATCGAGTATGTCATGCTGGACAGTCATCCTCCGTTGGTCTTCTGCACTTCGTATTATTTGCTGCGAGGCGTCTCAAACAAAGTGATGATGGCGATAGGTGCCATGTAAAAGCAAAATGAAGCCGCTGCCGTCCCTACAGCTAGATGCAGCCACCCAGTGAGTTTATTTTCTCGTCAGTTATGTTCGGGATCCGCTTTGTACTTAAACGTCGGCATGCCAAACCGAATGCTTTTTGAACGGGCCATTTTGCGACCTCTTTCTGTATGATCAAGTTCTTTGAATAAATTATTCTCACAACGTAAATCGATTTTCAAATTTACAGTAAGCAACACATGAAACGCGAACAGCAATGTGAGAAGACCTTAGCTGTATAAGGCTAAATACTATAAAATCATGGTAATTTCAATTCAAACCCTCGAATACTCTCTTTTAGAAGTGTTAATCAATCTCGCTTGTCTTTCCTCTTCATGAGCTAATATGTTTGTGTTTGTTGGTATTTCCGTTGTCTTGTTCTCAATTCATTTGTTGCTGATAGTGCATTTAAGGCGCTTACATTTTTGCTGTTTGTCGTGAAGGCTGTTGCACATCTGTCACAGCAGAGCTGTAAGCAAGTTTTGCGCGAGAGAACAGCGAAAAACGTTTGACACTTATACAAGCAATCGACACTAATATAAGCAAAAGTTAATCAGGGTGACGTATATACTTGAACAAGGCCTACTTGTATCAACTTCAAATTTTTAGTCTGGGCCCCGAAAGAGAACTAATATAAAGCTCCGGATCTTGGGCAAGCGGGGGCGTTCGGAAAGACTTTCTGAGCTATTCTAGAGCAGCGTTTATCTTCACATAGGAAGTGAGTGAAAGCGCTCTAAAGGCAAGCCCACGCTGTCGTTAGTTACGGCTCAGGAGTCTCAACTCGGTCCCTGCCCTGCCCCCTACCCCCTCGCCCCCCCACCCGAGAGTGACCGTGGGCGGAGGGCACTACAAAAATTTGCTTCGCTAATGCCTGATAATCGCTCGCCTGGGAGCCCGTTTTTCGGTCAAAAGGAGTGAAGACACGAAAGAATAACGCTACAGGAGTCCTAAAGAAAACGAAGGGCCTGAAAGCGAGTTGGAACGAACTTTGCTAAGATTTCGGGGAAGCAGTCGTTGAAACGACCGCGATCTCGACTGTTATACTAATATGCTTGTATACATATGCGATTCTGATGGGCGGATAGTGATGGTATATGTGCATGGTCATTTAATTTTTTGTGCATCCTAGTATAAGATCTTTAACGGAGACCTATCGATCGTATGTAAGCAGCAAGAGGTCTTTGTAGCGCTCTTCGCACACCTCCTCTAAAGTCTCAGCATATTCCTGTATGCAATGCAACTCTGAATAAATTGCCATTGGTTAAAACTTGGCTAACCCTGGAATTCAGTTAAAAGCAAGGACGCCTGCTACGCGTCTGAGGCTCTCCCCCAGTGTCCATTGTCAGAGGTCAAAAATCCAAAGTAAGAGATCAAAAGGCAGGTAAAGTTCATGGGTCAAGGTCAGAGGAAAAGGGTTCAACACCATAACTTTACCGGCTAAGTGGTTGTGCTGAAGGTCATTGAAGGTCATTCTCAGCGTACTTCGCTTCAAAACGTACAAACACAGAGTTTTGGGGTATTCGTTCCGGTCCGGTCTCGGTTCCGGTCTCCGTAGGCGCCAGTTCTGGAGCGCACCTTGACGTCAGGTCGACTGGCCAACCTGAACTAACACATTCTTGAAGACATCGCCGTTGCCGGCAATCGCTTGCTGCTGATGTGAGCAAACGCTGGGTTCGATGACGTCACAGTAGTTGGGGCAAGTGCACTTTGACCTCATAGGATGCAGGAGCGGATCCTCGAGCAATATTGAAAATGATGTTAAATTATGCCGCAGTCATTGCTTGCCTGTGACTGAAACTTCCTAGACGGCCACTTCTTACAGCCTTTTAAAGAAATATTATTGTATGTGTGTTTTCAGAATTTCGAGTCTGTGTCCCTTTAAACTTGAGCATTACAAACATCGAATGGCGTACCGCCCACATTTTGATGGCTCTCGCACCGTATACCCTGCCGGTTCAAGTTTAGAGCGGCGATCAGTGACAACAATACTTTCGAATATTTGTGAAGACACTAGATTTATGAGAAATAGGTAGATACGCCTTCATTCCATTAACTGACACAGGTGGAGCAGTTTTCAAGAGACCACCGTAGGCTAAATTTCGCCTGTACAAAAACACCACCACCACCAATAGCGTGGGGACTGGCGTGTTTTTTTACTGTTCCCTGTTCGTCCAGTCTTTTCCGCGCTTTTTATGATGATCCAAGCGCACGAAACAATTCTCACGAACAATTATTTTTTTTGAACTTGAATTAGTCGATGCATTTGAACGACTTCAATAGCGATCAGTTGTGTCCATTCGTAGTATTTCCTCGCTGAACAATTGATTCACTATAATAGAATAAATATACGCGCCTGCCGAAGTACTCATTTTGCACGTTGATGAAAAGATATATCGCCTTGATTTGTGTTTCTTTTATAGTACTTATTTTTTCGCATTGAAGCACTCAAAAAATTTTTTTTTAAATCAGTCCTACGTATATGCGTGTATGCACCGTAAGCGAAAATTTGCTCGCCCTATTTGCATAGAATTAAGCTGTTCAAATCTCTTTTATTTGGAACTGAAACAGACAGGGGAACTCTCCGCCCTATATTGACTACAATATATGAGCACCTTTCAGCCCTCACCAAATATATGCGCAATGAAAATCCTGCTACATGTTTTTGTGTTTACACTCTTCCTTCAAACGTGATAGGTTAATTTCGTTTTTTTATATTGTTTTGTTCTTTCCGTTAACGCTATCTAATATACCCCCTAGGCCCCGAGGGGATTGTAATGTATACTCAAAATAATCGCAAAGACGAAGGCCACTGTCGAAGACAATGAAAATTTCAGTGTTAGTTGGCCGCTCGACCGCGTTTCTCTAACACGTTACTACTGCAGAATGATGAATTTAAACGTAGCTGCTATTGAAATTCTGAGCATCATCGGGGTGCAGCGAATTGAGCGGTAGACGAAACCAAGCACACGAAGTCGTCCGAGTGACGTGTAAATGACGCTACACCGCAAGAGTATTTTTTGCGTGCTCCGGCTTTGTCTTCGCTAGTGTGTGCTTCCTGATCTTGGCGTCATTATCTCATCTTCGCGGCATCGTGGGCTCGCGCGTATACGGAATCCTCATATATGGCATTCCATATACGTATGCGGAATATACGGAATCAGATCCGCTCAACTTGACTGTCACACGATATCATGTCTCCAGCAGTCATCTCTAAAGCTCGCGTCCGTGACGAGTTCGCCAAGTTGTCTAGTGTACTTTTTTGGCAGACCAATCCTCGCGGCCATCGTAGCCAGTGAATGAGTTATGACGCTTCCACAAGCCCGCAAACCCTCCAGATGTCACGACCCACAGATAACGTAATACTGACCACATAAAAAGAAAGAGCTAACTTTTGTCCTCTAGGTTATGTCGCATCCACAGCTGATGTTGCAAAACAGCTTACAGAGCTTTGTGAAGCGTTGTTGTCGCCACGGAAAAATTTGCTGTTATGTTGCCCCTGTAAAGCATGCAGCGCGTTTTTAGTTTTGGGCATCTGGCAATGCAAACTTCCCCCCTCTTGTATTTAAAGGACATTGAGAACAAATTAAAGCGGTTTTGTATTGATATATTACCATCTTATATTGACCGTAATACGTAAACTGAAAATAAAGCCTTTGTTAGCCATAAAAGTCCTGAATATGTGATGCAGGTATTGCCACCACAAGCCGACTTCACGAAGTAACTTCGATGTCGTCAGCACACTTTGTAGAATCTCTTAGGCTAGGCCATACTGACAACGACAATCAAACATTGATCACGGAGTGGTTTTCGTAACTCACATCACAAGTTTGAATAGAATGGCTGAAGAGTTCCAGTTTTAACTGAAAGGTCGCGTGATACGAGGCAAATTAGAAAAGTAAGGCCTGCTTGGTCATATGGGTTAGTTTTTTTTGGTGGCTATAGTTTCATACCATCTTAATTCACTTTTTCGCGAAGTCGCCGTTCACTACAAGGCACTTTTCGTAATGCTGCCCCGGCTCCTTAGTCCATCTGCGTAGAATCACCGCCAGGAAACTGAACTAGTTGACAACAACGGCATTGAGTTCCTCGCCGTCTGTAACCCGGTAAAGACTAAAAAAAGTAACAAGTTGAAGTGGTTTTATTTTGTTTGGTTTACGGGGGTTTGATGCTCCAAAGAGACTCAAGCTATGAGGGACGCCTTATTAAAGGGCTCCGGAAATTCCGGCCACCTGGCACCCTTTAACGAGCACTGACATCGCAAAGTACTAGGGCCTCTATAATTTTGCCTCCATCGAATATCGACCTCCGTGGCCGGTATAAAACCCGCGTCTTTCGGGTAAGCTGCCGTGTCATAACCACCGATCCACCGCAGCGGCTCAAGTAGAACTAGAGTTGCTAATACTAGAGCAAAGCGATGCCTTGCTATGCTGCTAAAGCGCAAACGTGTAGTCGTTCTCGTGTAGAGAAGCAAACTGCAAAAAAAGAGATTAAGTCAACAAAGTAATAAAAAGACCATCCGAATGAAAAGCAGACGATTTGTCATTCAGGCGATCTTTTCAACTCAGAAAACAGAGCTAGTTTTCACTTTTTTCGACTCAGAGTGCATCCTCTCAAGCACTCTGTACGAGGCTGCTTCTATAGTGCATCCGAGGTTGTTCCGACGCTTTTAATGCACTTCAGCTTCCGTGAGGGAGGATTTTATATTGTGCTCAGAGCAAAGTTCATGGAGCACAAAGAAAGGACAATAAAAATAAAGGAAGGAGAAAAGTTTAGTTGACGCAAGAGTACTTCGTTGTTAACATTGACGGCTCAAAAGTGAAGAAAGTCGCCCCCGACGATCGGCTGATCCCTTAATGCACAGCGGTGCAGTACGCACTGGCGTCCCAACTCATACATTATAGCGTTTTTGTGCTGTTCACTTTGTCGCCAGACAAATAATCCATGATATGTTCCACGATGCGACGCATTAAGAGATCAGGGACGGTACATGCAAGTAACGAATACTCGTATATCATTATTTATTAAGGCTTTATGTCATCATCAATGTGTAATAACGGAGTAAATAAGAATAAAAGCGACTACCTAATGAGTAGATTGACACTCTGTTTATGCTAGGGAAAGAACTGGGGTGGTCCTCACGGCGCTTTGACACTCACAATTCTTATGTTGAGAGGAGGAGGAGGAGGAGGAGGAGGAGGAGGAGGAGGAGGAGGAGGAGGAGGAGGAGGAGGAGGAGGAGGAGGAGGAGGAGGAAAGACGGGGCGGTTAACCGCTAGATGAAACAAGTTTGCTACCCTGCGCTTTCGGAAGGGATGAGGGGGTATAAAGGTTAGGGAGGTAGTCATGAGTTTTCCATTATACACTGCGCATGGCGACGTAAACACACAGCAATGTACAGAATACGAAGAACAAATTTATTCTAATTAATTCGTTCCCCTACGAGCCACCGCCGCTGGTAATGGTAAACCTTGGAGATAAAACGAGCGTCACGTCGCTAGATGTAGTGACGATCAAAGATGATAAAAAATTAAGTACAAAGGCAATGCCGTCGTTGTACCACACTGCTTTTTGCACTTACTTTCTAAAGTGTTTTCTTGTGATCTGTGCAAGACAAGACAGGCTCGTTATCTTTCTTGTGTTTTCCATATGAGACTAGATTGCTCTTGGAAGATGCACTCGCACACTGTCGATTCTGCGACGCACAGATACCCTTGTGATGTTACATATGGAATCTTACCAGCCATGCTCAAATTATGTGCTTCCTGCAACAAGGTTGAGGGGACTTATGAGCAATTGTTGCATGGGGCGGATGAAGTGCGAAGACAGGAGGCATATCTAACGATACTCCTATCTCACGCAAAAAAAAAAAACTCATAATGCTTTTTGAAACTACGTTGGTGTGGCGTTCATCAGCGTCCGAAGTCCAGCTGGGGCTTAAAACACTTGACTAATACCAGTGCTTCCGATCGACCTTGGTTTCTGGAGGATGTCAGAGGCATCCAGGTCTTAAATAGTTCGCGTACTCGAGAGAAAGGCTGCAGACAGACTGTGGGCCTCTTGTCAATTTTTTTTGCATATAGACGGTGATTTTTCTTAATATTTACAGATTTTTCTTTTTAAACATTGGAGAATAAGCTTAAGCTCAGCCTGAAGTATATGACGCGATAGCCTAATTGGTTAATTCTAGTGTATGCAGAATGTCGTTCTCTACTTAACAGCCATACATCGCTGGGAGTCCTCGCAACACTCCTGGCGCAGTGTTGCAGCGGTTAAGCGATGCGCCACTGCTCTGCGATGGCAGGTGCTGCCACCGATAGGTCATGTGCGGGCCCGGTTGCTCTTCCCAAACGACCAATCATTAATTTAACTGCCACATTTCACGGTGGGCAGTTTTCTCACTATTCAGTTGGCAGGCTGGGATGACGTCTTAAGGTATCGTGACCTAGATGGCACACTTACCTCCTAGGTTGCTGTCTAGGGACCAGTTGCCAGAGCTATGCCCCTGACTTTTCGCTCACAACGCCTACGCAGACACTGGATTTTCTTGGGAACGGAGCCTCTAACGCCATTGCCTTAAAATGCGAGAGATACACTGGTAAAGTCGGTTGAGCTTGATTGTACAGCAAGGCGGACATTATGTACCTCATATGTATCAATTATAAAAGGAACAATTAAATAATGCACATTCTATTTTTGATCTTAAGAGACAAAGATATTAAGAAATTGATGGCCGTCGACACCAAAGCTGAGCCTTGTTTTTAAATTTTCTTAATCGGTAACGGAGTTGTAAGTATCGAACGCTAAAAATATGTTTTTGAAAGCTCGTTGAGCTCGATTTCTGTATTAAAAAGTTTATGAAAAGGCGTCTTTCGCACTTATGCATCATATACAGGCGCAATTGGTGCTCTGGATTATGTAGGAGAAATTGGACTCATTTTGGCGGCGATAAGAAGCGTATAGACGGCATTTTATATTTAGGTAATGCTGGGAAGTCAACAAAACCAGCTTTAAAATGCGCATATTTGAGGGTTGATGTTGCCAACAACATTGCCAAATATTTTAAAACAGGGCTCACCTTCGATGTTGATGGCCATGAAATTCTCAATATAACCTTGTGGCCTAAAATAAAAATAGAAATGCTTCTTAGCTGATTTAAATTAAAAAAATCGTGTAATCATTGTTTCATTTTTGGTAAGTATTGGCAGCCTTGTAAAATCCAGCCCAAATGACGGCACCTTCGTATCTCTCGCAGTTTAAAATAAAAATTTGTACAGATTAAAGAAAATCACCCTGTATGAAGCTTGGAAGCACAATATCTTTTTATTATTATTTCTGTGTGTCTCATTTTGCACTCTAAAAGAATGTCGAGTTGACGAGTACTTGAAGGCTCTAAAGGTGTAGGATGGAGCCGAAGATGAAGCCATAAAAGATTTTCGAGGCAGAAAAGCAGATTTGATATGTTTTCTTTCACGCTATTCGCATTTTTTCAGTGTAATGGAGTGCGGATACTCCAGTGGTGATAAAATTTCGTCGTTTATTTTTGCAGATAATAAAGTTGACCTTCGTTCTCTTGGCTAACTTTATATTTTGATGGCTGCGACACTCTGAAGTGAACTTTGCGTAAGTAAAACCATTAATTTATGATTGACCATGCAGGGTATATTATCCGATATCCATTTACGTATGATTTTTAAACTGATTAAGAATTCGACAACCAGAGGTTTCTGAGCATTTGATGAGCTTTTTAATGCTGCTGCGTTCCACTGAAGCTAAATGCGTGTCTATTGGAGTTACATGTTTTTGTTTATCACTCAACATTGTTATTAGCACGGTGTTACGAAAAGCCGCTTGGTATAGTTCAATGCAGTTTTCGAACTCTTTTTCGACATCTTGTGAAAAGCAAAAACCAATGTTGTGTGCAAACTCGCATGCCTGATGAATCAAGCAATTCTCCAATCAGTGAACTTACGCCTAGCTCCGGTACACTTTTGCAGCGGTAGCAACGGTCGTCCGCTTGGTGCGTGCACTTTGTGTGTGAGGCCTGGCTGCAGAGGTAGCGGGCGCAGCCAAGCCTAATAGAGATGGACGAAAACGAAGCAAACATCTCTGTTCTCGAAACGCTTGAGAACCTCTCGCCTGCGGGAGTTATTGCTGTCCATCGATGCAGCAGGATGGTTGACGGAGTGAAAATTCCTACGGAGTCCGTCATTGCCACAATTGCAGGAATATTTTGCCCGTCAGAGATTAAGGTGTGGCCATTGGTTTTTCGAGAAGATGCCTTTAACTCTCGGCCCCTTCAGTGTCAGAACTGCTGGCGATTTGGCCACAGCGGCAAAGCCTGCAAATCGGCCTTACGCTGCTGTGCCTGTGGGGAACGTCATTGCAGAGAGGAATGTCCTGAACAGCAAGAGAAATGTTGTTTGTGTAGCGGTGCTCACCGTGCTGATTCGCCTGACTGTCCTGCACGAGCACAAGATGTTCAGGTGCTCGAGCTTATAGACAAGCGCAGATGCACGCGGAGAGAGGCTTTTGCCGCACTCAAGGAGAGAGCCTCAACCTACTATAGTGTGGCCGCCAAATGCCCACCCATAATGGATTCTAGTTGGTCCCAGGCTATTACAGCGGCAGTTGAGAAAGCTGTGGCAAATGCAATGGATCGCATTATGGAAAACGTGTCCACGTGCATTTCGCAGGTCATAGCTGCTCAGATGACCAATCTTCTGCAGGCGTCCACCGCTCCGCTCTTGTCTTCTTTGGCTTCGGAAGCTACCCCTCCTTCTGTAGTAATCGATTCCGCTCCACAGGGCCAAAAACAATGTGAGCAACAAAAGACCTCTCAGGCCTCTCCTTCGAACAGTGTTATGGACGCATCCTCTAAGGACTGTATGGATATGGAGTCTGATCTCCGCGCCCAGAAACGAAGTGGGTCTCCTCTGAATATTGCAGGTCCATCTTGCCCCCAGTTAAAGAAAGAAAAGTAACGCAAGTCAAAACGCTAAGACCAGGATTCTAGAAAAGGCAGTCGCGGCTGCGGCACTTCCGCCAAGATAGGGTTCTTAAGTGTACTCCAGTGGAATTGTCGATCTATATTCTCAGCTTCAATAGATTTAAATTGCCTATGCAATCAGCTTCTACCAGATTTAATTGATTTACAAGAAACATGGATGACTACAAATTTCAATTATCATCTCAAGGATTACCATCCGTTCCGGCTTGACCGGTCATCACGAGGGGGAGGGTTGTTAGTGCTCATCTCTCCAAAGTTTTGCCACAGGGCATGCATTTCTTTTCAATATGCGGACAATGAATGTGAAATCCTTGCGGTTGACCTCAGTGTCCCAGGTCAACAGCCCTTTACGGTAGCTAATGCATATTCCCCGTCTGGTGTGCGTGACACTCGGTCCCTTGACTCACTCATGTCTAGTAGCCGATCTCAGGTTCTATTACTTGGCGACTTCAATTCGCACCATGTGACTTGGGGGTTTAAAACAGACAGCTTTGGTTCTAGACTATTTGATTGGGCTTCTGGCAACAACCTGATCTACAACAATTCCGGACTGCCTACGTTTGTTCGCAGTCAATGCCGCTCTGCCTTGGATTTTACTTTCTCCTCCCCAGGAGTCTCTGTTATGTCTTGGGCGCCTGTTGACTGTGCTACAAACAGTGATGATCTACCGATTAGTTTCAAGTTTGCGTGTAAATTACCTCTTCCTGAGCGACATCAGCGCACGTTAATAAATTACAATTGCTTTAAAGACAAGTTAAAATCAGCCCTCCAAATCACTTCAGACACTCGCGCTCAGATAAGTGCCGAAAGCAAGGCTGCACATCTATGTTCAGTACTGGACCATGCAAGGCAAAAGTCTGAATTTTTGGTTAAGAGAACAAAGGGTGCAATCGCGAACAATTGGTGGAATGCTGAGTGCACGCGTGCATATAGACGACCGAAAGCAGCTTGGAAGAATCTTCTCATCAATCAATGCCCCAAAAAATTGGCTGGATTATAAGTATGTTGCAGCAACATTTAAGCGCACTGACGCCCGTGCAAAGGAGGAGTATAATACAAATCATTATGATTTCCTTTCCCAATCAGGAAGTAAACGACCTTTGTTTAATTTCATGAGGCGCAACAAGGTGATTCCTCCGGCTGCCAACATTGAATCCCTCGTTCAGTCCCCTGCTGACATCGCAAAGGCCTTAGAGGATATTGCGTCTGGCCTAGAGCTTCGCTTTACATCTGCTTTACCTTCTAGTACTTTATTCACATGCACCCCAAGTGATTTCACTGAGGTCTCTATGCCTGAGCTGTCGCAAATTGTTCTGCGCTTATCCCCAGCGGCTCCTGGCCCCGATAAGGTCACTTCAGCTATGATCAAAATTTTGTTCAATGAATCTCCTGCAGACCTGTTGGCTCTAATTAACTATTCTATTAAAGGTCCTTGGATACCGCATGAGTGGCGTCTTGCTGAAATAGTTCCATCGCTTAAAAACAATGGGAGGGCTTAACTTTAGACAATATACGCCCTATTTCGTTAACATCGAACCTAGTGAAATTGGTGGAAAGGGTCCTTCTCAGCCGTGTCATGTCATTCATTTCAGAAAATGCTGTATTGAATCCATGTCAAATTGGTTTCAGGCCGGGTTGTTCAATTTGGTGCGCTCATACTGACCTTGAGACTCGTTATTAAATTAGCTCGCAATAGAAAAAAGTTCGCTGCGCTTGTCACCTTGGATGTCAGTAAAGCATACGACAGCGTGGAGCACTCGACTCTATTACTAAGATTACAGGAACTCAACTTCCCGAGCTATTTTGTAGCCCGGATTTCTGTTTTTTTTTGGAAAATAGAGAATTTTACTGCTGCCAGAATGGTGTTTCCTCAAGGAGATTTCCACAGACAAGAGGTGTTCCGCAAGGATCAGTTCTCTCACCTGTTCTTTTTAACATTTTTTCTAAGCTCAATTCCATGCATTCAAAATGTGAAAACTTATGTTTACGCCGACGATATCGCATTTTTTGCATCAGCAGGTGACATTCACACTCTTTATCAAACCCTGCAAAATTACCTCAATGTTCTTGAATTCATCTTTCCCGTAACGTGAAGAAATGCGCATTCTTAGTATTTCCAGTTTCTGTTCCTGTAAATATCTGCCTGGTCTATAGAAATAACATAATACCCCAAGTTCAGACGGTGAATTATCTCGGTGTAATATACGACTCTACTCTCTCCTGGCGGCCACACATTGAGAAAGTTTCTGCAAAAGGAGTTCGGGCCAATGGCACCCTGCGCAGGCTTTGTAGTGCTAGGTCAGGCATGAGAAGGCATACGCTTCTGATGATTTATAAAATGTACGTCCGCCCAATTTTGGAGTTCGGGTGTGTTTTATTCTCTGGAGCTCCTGCCTATAAACTTCGCCCTCTTGTGCTTTTGGAGCGTGAGGCGTTACGCCTTTGTCTGGGGCTTCCAAAATATGTCGCCATTGCTGTTCTGCACCTAGAGGCGCGAATGCCTTCGTTATCAGCTAGGTTTCGCCTTTTAACAGTTCAAACATTTTTAAAATTATGCGACTCACCTCTTCACGCTTCCAGCATAATATTTCTCAGTCAGCCTTCCGCCTTTTTTAGTGCTGCCTGGTCTCGATTTCATACCCCGCAGATATGTTACGTGCAGTCCCTCCTTGATCGCATAAATATTAATTTCACAGATGTCCGCCAAATATATAACAACTCCTCATCTGTCCACATTGAATTCGATGACATTTTCCTATCGAATGCAAAGCTGCAGCCCTTCCCGCTTCTTCGGGGTCTATTGCAGCACCACCTAAGGTCCTTTTCCTCTCATGTTCTTATTGCTACCGATGCCTTGCAGGATCGCGAAAAGGCAGGTGTGGGGATTTTTTCACCTTTACTGGATTGGTCTTTTTCTCTCCGTCTTCCTGACTTCACTCCAATTTTTCTGGCTGAATTATTAGCAGTAATCTTAGCCTTACGAAAATTAGAATCTACCGTTTCCCAGGTCGTGGTTATGACAGACTCTCTGTCCATTTGCTCTTCCTTATCCTCACCCACTGACTCTCGGTCATTACGCCTCTTTAAGTTCCTGATTCCGCTCAATCTAAATTCAGTAAAATTGCTTTGGGTACCAGGTTACATAGGCTTTCCCTTAAATGAGGTTGCAGATTCCTTGGCAAGAGCCTCTCTCATCGGCCCAATTGTTGCTGTCCTGCCATCATGTGCATATACAGCTGCGGTGAGGTTTTGCAACTACACAATATTTCAGGAATTTGCTGCCTCGGCTCTTACATCATCTCCCGAGTATCAGCATCTTCTGCATCCTTGGAGTAGCAAAGACTGGCGCTCACGCAGACTAGAGGTCTCTTTCACGCGCTTGCGTTGCCGGGTTCCCCTACTAAATTCTACCTTCACAGATCTGGCCTGGCAGCTTCCCCACTGTGCCTTTTTTTGTGCCGAACCTGAGACAATAGATCACTTCCTGCTGTTCTGCTGCCGCTTCTCTCATTTGAGGAAACGTCTTTTGCAAATTCCATTTCATCAACTGGGCTTGCCTGCGTCTTCCGCGGTTGTTCTTTCCATTGGCGCTTCTTTGCTTGGACGAAGCGACAGGAGTGTGCGCTCTGCTGTGCAAAATTTTCTTCAAGAAACGCAGCGACTTCCATTCTAATTTCTTTTTCCCGCTCTTAGTCAGTACGACATTGCAACATTACAGGCATTGTGTACTATTATGCACATTAAGCAATTGTCCCGTCTTCGATCTCCAAGTTAACTAGACCCCTTTCCTTCCCTCTTCCAATCTATCAGACTACATACTATTGCCACTGCTTTTCCCGTCAAAACTTTCCTGTATCTAGTAATTAACCGCCTGTGTCTTGGCCACTCCCCCGTAGTGGGTATGTGCCAGCAACGTCTGAGGCCTTCCTTCCTTCCTTCCTTCCTTCCTTCCTTCCTTCCTTCCTTCCTTCCTTCCTTCCTTCCTTCCTTCCTTCCTTCCTTCCTTCCTTCCTTCCTTCCTTCCTTCCTTCCTTCCTTCCTTCCTTCCTTCCTTCCTTCCTTCCTTCCTTCCTTCCTTCCTTCCTTCCTTCCTTCCTTCCTTCCTTCCTTCCTTCCTTCCTTCCTTCCTTCCATTTCAGTGCGAGGCAAAATCAAGACGATGGCAGACTGTACTTTCTGGATTTTCGTTTTTGGTCCACAGTATAGCGTAGCATCTGAGCCCTCTCTGTCAGGGTGCTGTGGACTTAATTGCGGCTTCTTCTTTTATACGTTCCCCCTTTTTCAGTGCTTGTGCTGCTTTGACTGCAATGCTTGCGGCGGAAGCGCAGTGCCTAAACTCCCTGAGTTTTATTTCATGCTTGGCTTGCTCACGGTAACTCAGGAGATTTGATGAACTTGGTGGGATAGTAAAACACGAGCTTCTTTCTTTTTTTTTGAGAAATGTGGTGAGTGTTGTAACAGGTCTCTCTGGTACGCACCAAAAAATACTGTAACAAACTACATTGAAAAAAAACTTCACGGAGATCTCACCAATACTATCCATTGCTTGTCTCTGTGAGAGATTTTACAATGTTATGAGCTGAATGTGCACACACTACTGGAAGGATAGAACGGAACAACCTGATGACAACTTTAAAATGCATAAATCATTGTATTTTTAAATGGTTACTAATGCAAGCTGTCAAGCATAATAAACAAAAAAGAACAGAACTCAAGTATGATTTAAACTAGACTAGCGCGCAGTAAAGTGAGCAGAGGTATGGCTTCTTGTCTAGACAGTTTCCAGGGAGCGCGAATGGAAGAAAGGCTGCTAAAAACAACAGCGGTAATAAGAAAAGAAAAGGAAAAAACTCACAGGATGGTTGCGAGTGTGTAACGCGAGATTCAACGATAGCTGTCAGGCGTTTAGTTTTGGGTTGATAGTCCTGGCGCACTCTTGTAGTGGTCACGTGGTGCACCCCGGCACCGGCAGGTGGCTGTTCCAAAAACGATCACCCGTACAGCTTATACGACCCAGGTTAGGGGCGCCACTGGCGGCTATGCGATAAACGGGGCAAACTTTATCGTAGGTTCTCTATTGATCAGCCACGTATCACATACCAGAGCAAGTGACGGACATTCGTGATGTTAAAGCCGGAAACTAGCAATTGTTCAGCAGCCATGAGAAAATCGGGTGAAGAAATTATTTTAAAAATGTGGCCCTAAGGATCAAGATTTTTCGATCTATTAGCAAGCGTGAGTGATCAGTGAATGGGAACTCACTATAACCAAGCAAGCTTTGGCCAGACGCCTTAACCAATACTAGTATGATAGCCGCAGGGGCGCGCCAATTCCAAATGCATCTTAGTTTGGGGAGCAACGACTTCGACAATCTGAGACCCCTAGCTGAATTTTGCACTGTTTTCTTGATTCATTCTGTTGGTTCTTTACATCACAACCTTTCAGGCCTGTCAACCGGTAAGCATTTTAAGCCGTGGTGATGGCATTAAAGACGGGGCTGAATGCAGTGAAATGAAAAAAATTGCTAAATATTATGGCTCCTGGTTTGCTTCCTTGAGCTCTAGGGTCGAATCCGGCCGCGTAGTTTTCACTCATTCTGCGAGTTACAGTGTTCGAGGGGATTAGAGCAGCGGTACTGAAACACACAGTACCAGTGGTTCGTATAAAATTATTCCAATATAGAGTCAACATAATATAAAAAAATTCAAAATTCATATGATTTTTTTATGTTTTTATATGATTTTTACAATTCTGTATAGACCAAAAACCGATGAACAAGGTATGGTGGCGCGGCTCTCGACAGCTGTATGTAAAAGCTAGGTGCAGACCCCTTAGCACTGCATGTGAACAAAAATTTTTGAGGCATATTTTTATTGCACAGTGCAGCCGGGAGGTGATTTAAAAAAAATTGCCCTCTACATCTCAGAAAAGTATGTTAACGTATAGAATGTAATTTTGAAGCAGATGTATTTTTAAAACACAGCAATTACCTGGCGTGGGGGTGAACGTGGCCTATAGCAGCAGATGGAATCAAAACATCCCAAATTATTTTCACATTTCACACTGTACCCATAAAGGGCGCCGCTCGTTAATTGTTCCTGATTACATTTAAAAAGAACACAAATAAGTGTGCGTGTAATCTAGGAACTGATATATTTTTAAACAGCAGGATAAAGGTGCCTGGTAATGTAGGATATAACTCCCGCAACGTTTAGTGTTTCCCCCCGAATGGCGCAATCTTCACGTGCAGTCCTACATGCATCTTCGTATACGTTAAACATGCTGTCAAATACAGTCGTTCAACGGAGCTCTAAATGGAAGGCAGTTCTCGAACGACGTGATAAGCGAACCCGCACACACTATCAGACGGCAGCGTAGACAATACTGGTAGCCACCTTCTTGAACGTTGTCTGGTTTTACAAGCGATAGCTTCACTACGCCATGTAAAGCCAAGGTCACCGGGCCGAGATGGAGCCGTCAATGCGCATGCAACAAGAAACAGATGCGCCACACTTGAGGTCAGAGTTGCGCCGCTGCCGCTGGCGCCGCCGACTCCGCAGCCTCGCTGCGGCCGTCGCGCATGCGCAGTAGCTACAGGTGTGCTCCGCATGCGAAGTCTAGCAACAGATGCGCGTCTGCATGCGCGTCTTCCGCAGTGTCTTCATGGCTATAACCAAGAAAACACCTTCTGCGGAATAAAGAATTTTACTACGTGTAACCATGTGTATAAAGCGATCGCGTACACACTAGGTTTAACCGGAGCTAAACCATCAGCACTTTTTTAACACACTGTGTTCGTCGATAGTTTTCATACGATTCCCATATTATGTGCACGACATTATACAGAATGCACAAGAAAAGGTTTTTTTGAGCTCATTGTCGCATTATTTCAGTGGACTTCTTATGTTCAGTACGGTTATATGCTCCATGCGAAAGACCTGAAGAATTATTTTAATCGTCATATAAAAAAGTTTCATTGGAGAGGCCGGGCACAGTATAACGATTTCTTTCCAGTCACATTAACTTATCGCCTTTCTTTATTTGCTGAGGTTCTCCATCGCTCTCGCGATGGCGGAGATCAAAAAGTCAGCGAAACGCATATTGGTGGAACTGGAAGTGGAATTGGGTGTGGAGGGTTCTTCTGTTCTGTCGAGCCCCAGCCGGCGAAATTGTTTCTAAACTAAAAACAAAAAACAAACATGGTTACTTATTTTCAGAGCATTATTGCTTCTTTCGCGGCGACACACGGATACGAAGGGCGGCAGGGGAACATCGTTACTTTAGTAATTATTTATTGTAGTTGTATTTTTAATAATTTACGAGCGCTAAAAATTCAGCTGATGGCATAGGGTGCCCGTTTAACCTCCCTAGCGCGGTACGGTCTTTTTTAAGTCAGGCCACAGCTGCGCAGCCCTGCCGGGTTTGGTGAGTAGTCAACATAATTCGGGGAGTATGCTAAAGAGAGAGCCTACTTGCTCTTGCAAAAAGAAAAAAGAAACAATGTTTAGCCCTTAGTTCCGACAAAGTTGTGAGAAAAGAGGGTCGAGGCGAAGTGAGTCGTTAATGGAGGCTGTTTCTTTGAGTTTGTCTCGGTGTTTCCCCACGCCAGCCTCGAACTCACACTTTGCGTCAAGAAAGAAAGTTTTTTCTGGTTGTTTTTAGCCCCTGTTTTTTTTTCTTGTTCTCGTTTCCGCGTTTATCAGGTGCCCTTCTGATTTCGGAAACTAATTACACGTTATCTGAAGGCGCCCGGATCGCTCGTCCGAAGGAGCGCGCGTGACTCAACGAAGCCAAAATTGAAAGAGTGAAAGACAACGGAAGGACAGCATTTAATGAATGTCATTGTGTTAACCTATTGCAGTGGCACAGAGTCAAAGAAGGGGCTTTCTGACGGACAAAGTTGAGATAAGAATATTTAAAGCATAAGGTAAGCACGGGTTTGAGGCTCGCAATGCTCGATGTAACGCTTTTATTGTTGATTTAAAAGGGGTAAGCATTCAAGAAGTCGCATAGTACCGAGAGATGCAGGAAATGAGGACGGAACAGGAAAAAAACAGCATGGGTTGGTGAGCAACCAGTTTAATATAATGCAGTCAATGACTGCGATTGCAAGCCGTGTTAATGTTTTTGAGTTCTTAGTAGCTTCTACTCCAGATGCATGAAGCCTTCTCGGACTTCTTGAGTCCGGATGCAGAAGCAAAAATTTAATTTAGTGCTTTAGTGCGCACCAAGACTTGATTTAATATACCTAGCACCTGTATTTCAAGCTCTTAACCACGTTTAGTGACAACGAGGAAACGAAGATGACTGCGACGGACGGTAGCAATTTGTCGCCATCTATTGTGTTAGCCTTGCAAAGAGTGCCGGAAGTTGTTCCCCGGCCCTTTGCTCGCATCTGCTCCTGTCTCCTAGATCTGCGACAAGTTTACACTAGAAGATTTAAGCCGTTTCTGATTTGGCTGGCACATTGTTTCCTTTCTGGAAGAGAAAAGACTACCGTCCTATGTCTCCCGCAGAATTGCCACCGGGCGCTGAAAGACCTCACTCGTTTTTGGGTACCTGTGGGTAACGAGAAAGCGGACATCTGGGGTACGGCACAAGTCAGGTTTGGCGTTGCTCTTTGTTTTCCTGTCGCACCAAACACCTTGGCTTTCTCTACCTGCACAGGTGGACGGAAGGGGGTGGGGGGGGGGAGGTGGGCTTTCAATTTGCCCTCAATCAAGCCGTCCCATCTCCTCGACCAATCGTCGTGGTCTTAAGGCTATCAACAGGTTAATGAAATACGAAAGAAAGAAAGGAAGAAAAGAGTGAGGAAGTAAGCAAAAACGGAAAGAAGGAAAGAATAGGAACAAAGTGACATGACTTAGTAAATAAATAAAAAAAGTAGAGGAAAGCAATGCTGAAACAAAGACAGAACCTAAATAGATAATGATATAAATAAAAGTTGCTGAATGGAGGAAAGAAAGAAACAGGAAGTGAAGCTAGAGAAGAACGGCAAAATTTAAAAGCTCCGGCTGTGACCACCCAATATTTCCTCCGACAAAAGTGGACTGCTTCCACGGCCGGGTGCGTAAGTGAGATTGGCTGGGCTGCTTTTCTCTAGTGAAATTTGTGCCACCTGTGAAGTTAGAAAATTGCTCACATATAGCAAGAAATAAGCAGTTAGAAGCCATCGCTCGTGCTTATGTGCGCCTCTTTTTTGAGCGGTCCTGGTTCGCACTGGTTATTTGGCATGAATAACCAACTCGCTGAACAAGCTTTTCAATTATAGAAACGAGGATAAACACATTATAGAGGAAGAGCTTGGTGGGAAGAAATGGGAAAAGGAAAAGAGAAATGAGGGTGACGCGATACTAATAGGGGACACTCCAGTGTTCTTACCGCCAAGGATGAATGAGACTTCAATAAATGTAAGGGGAAGTAAAAGGACAAAGACTGCCACTTGGAGTTATTGTACTGCTGTACGATCGCTTCTACGGCCACGCTGCAGGCATCCACCATCACCCTAGCCGAGGCGTTGGTTCTAGGATGTATCAACAGTCTGGCTCCCCTAACAGCCTGCTCGGTAGCGACGAAGGCTGCTTCGCCTTCTGTTGACGAGGATATGGTAGTAGAGGGACTGCCAGTAGTGCGAAGCAATTCTACAGTAGCAGTGGTGGCCTAGTAGTTGAGCATTCGTCTAGCATGCGGGAGGCGCAGGGTTCGATCCCCAGTGCCACCGGGTACTCACTGGTGATGCGAAATGCACAAGCAACAACCAGCCCCAGGAATTCGCGTAACTTGCGCAACGTAGTAGCCTGGAGAAATCACTGGATGGTCTTGACGTGACACTTGAGAGAGATACGTGATGAGCCAAAGAAATTGCGGACGATTTAGCGTGGTTAGGGCAAATTAGGGCAAAATTAAGTGCGCTAGAACTTCAGTTCTCACTTCTATTGGGGTGGAAAGCTTCTATTTTTAACGTAGAGCAGGCTCCACACAAAGGTCGGCGAAATCGGAATTAAGCTTCATTGTAGGCGTACGACGCGATAGTGTCAGTGGGTTAATGCCTGTATGTACGGATTGGGTCAGTCGCTACTTTACATTCACATGGCCCTGGGAGACCTCATATCACTCCTGGCCCAGTGATGCAGCGGTTGAGCTATGCGCTACTGCCCTGGCAGGGCCCATTCGCTGCGGGCTTTCGGCGCATTTCACTCACCAACGGGTTGTAAATTCCAATAGTTGATTAACAATATCTGCGAATAATATTTCTTTCGCCCGCAACCCCACAATTGTCGCAGCCTTTTCCTCTGCGCAGAACCTGCGCTTATCAGTGATAAGCGTCACAAATCACTGATCGAGTTCAAAAGGTCGCAAACGGGATGAGGACAGTTCCGCCAATGCTAATTAAAACGGAGCGGCAAAATGCCACGGGCACCGGCCGCACAGGTGTCTCCTGATGACTCTCCTGCTGGGAAAGCTCCTAATTACTTGAAAAGCCTTTAAAGTAAGAGTCTGAACTAAGCAGTGGTTTATTTTATGAATGAAAAATACGACAGGGTGTCCTTGCCGCTTGTGCGTCTTGTCGCAGTGTTTTTTTTTTTAAAGAATAGACACGCATGAACAGATTCTATAACTTCAGATTGTGCAGTAAAGTGCTCGGGTATTGGGAATTTTTAAGTGCAGATGACTGGACGGGTTAATACGACACAGCTTTTGAACAGCACGGAAGAAGACACTGAGAATCACATGTGGATGAATGCATGCACAAAGAGGAAAAATATTAATACATCTTTTTATCCGGGACAATGACTTCGTATAACTGGAAGTAAGCACCGTAAATGCTACTAAATTTCCTGATTCAACTCTTTTGCTTTTTGTTGTGTAAGAAAAAGCAATATCATTGCATTATTGGAAGACAGACGCAGTGCTAATATACTTTTCCTCAACGCAACAGGTGTGCAGTTTGGAACTTCCGAAGCGCTAACCTATGAAGGCAAGCCCCACAAGAAAAATTATGGAAAGAACTACAATTAAAATTCTTGACACAATTTTTGTAAGCAGCCATATAACTCTTGCGGGCCAAGAATATTTGTTTTTGACTTTTGTTTTTTGTCTTCTCGTTGATGTTAATTGTCAGCGCGTTTATGTCCTTCGTGGTAAGTGTTTTGTCCTTTGTGATTCTTTGTTGTTTTCTGTTTTGGTTGGAAGATCCTGGCTTTTGCCGATCCGAATAAACAAGTAGTAAGGGGTTTTATTAAAATATTAAAAAAAGTAGGAAAAGATGTTTGCTAGCCCAGCGATCTGCCATTGACACTGAAGCATCGATCTGAGCTGGGGCAGCGGAAATAAAGGATAGCAGGCAGAATGGAGAAATGAAATGAAAGAGGTGAAGGGACCCGAAGAGAGGATAGGGGATATGTAATGTATACAAACTATTTACACAATAAGAAATGTAACCGAATAAACAATAACGTTTAACTAAGCGATGTTGCGTTCTTTGTTGTTCCTCTAGTGCTATTTCACCCTCCAGAAAGCTTTCACTTTGGGGTCGCCATGCTAGCTTGCCTTATAGCAAGCAACACAGCACTAGTTTGACATTCTCGGCAGTCGCTAAGCCACTCCGTCTTGTTCAGCCCGGCGGAAAGATGTATGCCACAGAGGACAGCTTTTATAATTTGCGAGACTCCCGGATGTCTGGCACAATCAGCGCTTTCATTCTTCCTTCACACACAGGGCAAAAAGAGCCTGCGTGCATTCTTTTTTTTTTATTGTGAGCTGCAAAAAGTACACGTGACAGCAGAGGCCTACTTTATTTCGCATGTCAAAATAAAAGAGGCAGCGGATAGTGACATTACCTTCCGAGGCAAGTTAAACATTCATGAAGTAGTCGTTTTTACTCATTTATCTATTTACCCACAGCACCATTTCTGGCATTACAAAATAACAGAGAGGGCGGGGGGGGGGGGTGAAAAATAGTAGAAAATACGACACAAGTCTGTGGCCAAAATACAAACAAATATTCAGTTAGCAGCACAACTAGAAGTTAAAGATCTCCACGTGGTTGAAATTTTTCTGGAGACCTTCACGTTAGAGACCCCAGGTGGTCGAAATTCCGGAGACCTCCTTACTTCCTTTCTTCTTTCACTCGCACCTTCTTCATTTCTCTTTCGGCGCGATTCGGGTGTCCACTGAGATATGTGAGACAGTTACTGCGCGATTTTGTTTTCTCAAAACTACAACACAGCCAGTCATGACCTGCGAGAACAGGAAAAAAGCGCGAAGTTTAAAGTCACGCTTGTGCCTAGTCAACGTCGTTTGCAAGTTTGGCTCACACTCGAGCTGCGGTACCACCGCTGTGACAGCGATTTCGTGGAGAGAAAGAAACGGCCAGACAATGTTTGTTTGAGTGGCACTACTTTAGGGATCGGGGAGATTGCATTGTTAAAGCAAGGTTCGATTAAAGCCTAGAACTTTATTTGTCACTTTTATTTAATTGTGTTGTCTGTCGTGACGGGCGATATTTCTTCGCTAAAGGTGATCAGATGGTGGATGAATCGTGGATGAACCCTTAGGTATCTGGGCAAAGAGCAAGCGATAAAGCGGAATGTTTTTCACGAGTAGTTCCGGTGCCATTGGGCTGCGTTGAGTGAATCCCTATTACGTGAATTTGATATTTATGCAAGTATCCGACAACGGCGGTTCTTGAATCATAAAAGGGGCGTACTTTTAAAGTGGAGGACGCACTGCTACAGTCGGGAAACACGTTTTGATGTCGCAGCCATGTTCAAACGCATTAGACGTTTAAGACAGTGTCCGTTAAGAATCACTGCAAAGTAGTCGCGCATGTTCTTCCGCGGCTTATGGCAATGTTTTCGTCGGTGGGTGCAAGGCGATGGCTTCGCCTTTTGCTTCCAGCAGCGCTGTTTGCCTGCATATTATGCGACGTCCTGTCTATTCCCTGGTGCATTAACGCAATGAGCTCATTTCAGTGAAGCGCATGCAGAATAATGAATGTAAGTGATGTTTTGTATTTTCTCATGTAGAATAAGAAAAAGATGTCTTTTTGTGCGTGTGTGGAGTTGAAAGGACTGTTGGGACGTAAATCCTCTGAACAAAGACACTTCGCCAAAGTGGCTGTTATGCAAAGTAAATAAATAAAAGCAACTGCGAACAAATTTCTTTTTTTAAGGTCTGTTTTTTTAACAGAATAAAAAGAGACTGCCGTGATGGCCGAGTGGTTATGGCGCTCGGCTGCTGGCCCGAAAGACGCCGGTTCGATACAACCGCGGTGGTAGAATTCCGATGGAGGCGAAATTCTAGGGGCCCGTGTACTGTGCGATGTCGGTGCTCGTTAAAGAACCCCAGACGGTTGAAATTTCCAGAGCCCTTCACTACGGCGTCTCTCATAGCCTGAGTCGCTTTGGGGCATTAAACCCCCATAAACCAAACCAAACTAGAATAAATAGCTGTATGACATGGAAGCTCTTCATGATGTTTACGGGGCGCAAGTAAAACAGGCAGTAAAGTTACAAAGCCGGTGTTTACGTCCACAGGATAGCGGGAAAGTTCAACAAACAATAGACAGCATGCCATCGATTACCAAATTGTTTCGCGGAGGCACTAAAAAAAAAGCTAAACAATATCAGCTTTCAGGACGGAGCGCACAGTCTGCTTGCCCAGTATCAGGAAAGAACGTAATACTGGAAACTGGCAAAGAAAGTAAGCCATAAACAAATTCCCTGTGTAAGAAGGTTTTAAATTCGATATAGGCAATGCTTATTTCGCCAGCGCTACCTTTTAGAACGGCTGAAGTAGTGATTTTGTTCACTTTCAGAATATAATCACCGGAATGCACTGGTGCGCAACGGTCAGCAATTTTATTTTCGATAAATATCACCGGCGCTCACAAGGCTGCACTACCGTGGGCCCCTACACACAGCAATTTATCTCGGGACAACATCAGTGCCGTCTGTGGAAGATATCATAGGGCAATTTCGTTTAAGACTTTTATAAAACAATAAGTGAGTGTAGGATTCGTTTTGGTCACAGATTTTGCTATGTAGGATCATTACAGTCTTATAACACGACACACAGAAGGATTGAGAGAGCATTATTGGGCTAATGAGCTCTGCCAAACCATATTCTGTGTAAAGAAACTCCACAAAAGTGGCATCTCCCATTTGTATCTGGATCAATTCCGGTCAGCCTAAATTCACTGACGAGAGTAACTGACAGTGCTCCCATGTGGAGTCTGTGATTTCTTTGAATAAATAAATAGCAAAGCAATTCTACTCCGTTTTCTTGTCACGCCTTTGTTGCAGTGAAGCGGCTTAGAGAGTTTCTAAGACGATGTTTGCATACAGTCGGCCGTTATCTATAACAGGTGCTTCGAAACACTTCTGAAAGAACAACCGTGAAAAGTGGATGCTTTCTGCAAGATTGTCTTAAATAGCTTGTGTGGGAAGCACTTTTCTTAAACACCAGTTTTTGAAGCGTACGCTAAGTAAAACAGTCGTCGCGTTGGCCGGAGAATGACCTTGAACGACCTTCAGCCCAATCATGTTAGCCGTGTATTACCACATATGGTACGATTATGGTGTCGAACCCTTGACCCCTGACCTTGACCCATGACCTTTAGTTGGCCTTTGTTCTTTGACCTCTGATCTCTGACCTTAAGATCATCCGATTGGGTGATATGAAGCCACGTGATGACATCCGATCGGGGTGTCGTAAGACCATGTGATGGTGTGGGTGTACTATCCGTGTGGGTGTACTATATAGAACGGCGGTCGCGAGGGTGTAACGAAGCTGTCATATATGGGCCTCATACGCATAGCAAGCGTACTTATTCTTCGTTGAATTCCAGGGTCATCCAAGTTAAGCCACTGCCAAATCTTTCCGCAGCCAGTAGGTCTCACGGGATTACCATTTTCGAGCAGCAGACTTTTTGCGCATTTTGTAGCTGGTGTCCAGGGCACAACACAGTGTATGCCTTGCCCTCGCAAATGCCGGGCATTCACAGAGAAGATGATCGATGGTCTCTTCACAACCACAGCTTTCACAGGCAGGACTGTCGGCCATCCCCATCCGGGAAGCATAGTGGTTGGTAAAAGCAACACCGATCCATAAACGGCATAACAATGTTGCTTCGCGACGTCCTAGGTTACGTGGAAGACGAAGGCGCAGTCCAGGGTCCAGTGCCTTGAGGTGGAGGTTGCAAAACTCTCCCGTGTTCCACGCTGAAAGTGTGAGCTCCAGCGCCAAAGGGCGAAGCCCACTCGCAGCTTCAGGTCTTGATATTGGGATCCTCACTGGAAGTCCGTCGTAGTGAGCAGAATGCGCAGCCGCATCGGCCTGGTGATTACCGTTAATACCACAGTGTCCTGGCAGCCATTGAAAAATGATGCCATGACCTTTGGATACGGTGCCGTGGTACAGCAGACGGATCTCAGCAACAAGTTGTTCCTTCAACCCGTGGCGTAGCGCAGCTTGCAGGGCTTGGGCCTCGATCCTCTCCCATTAACAGAGCAAAAGATCCTCGGTCCGTGGCCACAGCAGTCGACTGCCCTCAAGGCATACAAGGCACTCTTTGCTTACTTGAGAGCGACTGGATTGAGTGACAAATTGTGACAGCGTTGTGCGTGTGTGTGTCTTATGCCTTTTTCCCCTTGTCTCTTCCTCCTTTTAGTCCCCTAATTCCTCTTCCCCAGTGCAGGGTAGCCAACCGGAACCCCTTTCTGGTTAACATCCCTGCCTTTCGCTCCTCCTCTTTACCTATCTATCTATCTGTAGCTGGTGTGGGCTTGAGATGTTTGTGCGCGTGTGTGCGTTGGTGTTCGCTTGTGTGTGCTCTTGTGTTTGTGCGCGTGTGTGTTGCGTGTTGCGTGTGCGTGTTGCATATGCGGGTTGCGCGTGTTCTGCGTGTGTGCGCGCGCACGCGAGCGAGCGTGGTCCGGAGAGAGAGCGACGTTGTCGGAGGTTGTTTTGTAGCCTCTGTAATTTGGACTTGTAAATAATGTGACCCTCTGATGGCCAAATGTTATTTTTTCTGTTTGGTTTGGAACCGGTATAGGCTACATGCTGGACACCACGGTTTCATGCAATAGCATAAGTCAGGCGTGTGGCAGGGAATGCCTGCTCCCATTAGAGAATCAGTGGATCTTTCGGAGAGCTGGCGCAGTTACTAAGATTCAAACAGAGCAGCTTGCACATCAGAGGCGTAGGCTCTATTACGAGGTATTCGCTGTGACCAAGAGGTTGCCGCCGCAGGTGGATTTGCCGCGCAAAAGGGATTTTGGTTCTTCTAAGGCTAACTGAATAACAGACCTTTATAAAAAAAGAAGTTCTTTAAAGCTTTTCACCCGCATGAATAAAGCCTGCTGCTGGCCACTGGAACATAGTTTTCTTCTTGCGCTGCCCACGGCAGAGTGCGCTGGAAAGCAGTATTGTCACCGCTTGCGTGCTCAGTTTTACTTTTGGTGCAACTGTATATTTTTTTACATGTTGGCCTGGTAAAATTAAAATTGCGAAGGGACGTGACTAAAAGCATTTGTTGTTATCAAAGACTGGAATTCGAGAAGACAGAGGCGCTGTTTGAAATAAATGTTGCGTTGTATGCTTTTCTCGCCGAAGTAATTGCTTTTCCGTCGAAACCCGAGCAAAGTGAGCCGCATGTTTCTTTTCGGCAATCATCAGCCTAACGAGCCACGATTTTTCAGCCTCGCGTTGAGCCTATGTGCCTTGTGCTTCTCTCAGTGATATTCTTTTTTTTTATTGCAACAGTGTGCCTGCCAGCAGAAGATATTTATTTTATTACTGATCATGCTTCTTTTTGTGGCGTTTTTAGCTCTGTGTGTGTCCTGCTGCGACCTCAGCCTGCGGCGGACGCGCAGGTATCCACCGTTAATCGCTTCCCGTTCCCACACAGATCGTTCAACCCTTTTGTTTGTGCTTTAACACCAACGCTTCGATTGTTCATTGCGTCCATGTGCTGCGTTCGACTCCTTGCAACAATATCTTCTTTTCCGCAAACGATACAGCTCCAACAATAGGAAGTGCCGGATGTTTCGTTTGACAGCTGCTCTCTACATGCATGCCTCAGAAAAAGCGAGCAAGAAGAAAGATTGATGCCTTTTGTTCTTCAAGGTAATAGAGACGCAACACGACAAGGCGTGGGAAACACGGGAGTCGAGAACAGTACGGTTGAAATGAACAACAAAGCGTCGTTTGACCTACCCCTTGACCGTTGTAGAAGCCTTTCAGTGTCAAGGACAGAGTATAGAGTTGAGCTGAGACGCGCGTTTGCGGCTAAATACGGCGAATCATTGATGCGAAGAGGCTGTTTCTCAAGTTGCGCTGCAGCTGTGGTTTGCTTCCTGAGCACACAAAGGTGCAAGCTTCCATTTGTTGAAGCTGTAAGCCAAATATCGGCGGCTAAAGCATGAACTCAAGAATGGGAGAGAGAGAAGAGAGCTTTAATTAAGCCGAGCTGCCTGTCAGTAATGACGCCTCGAATCTGAGTGCGAGAGACAGCGAGCTCCACTGCCAAGCGTGGTCGTCGTCTTATTCGAGGGCACGGCGATATAAGCCGGAGTGAAGGATTTCTGAAAGACATGCAAGCTGAGCATATTGAGGGCAAGCCCTTTCGACGCATACAATCACGAGCAAGACATTTGAAACGAAAAGCTTCACTACGCTAAGTGAAGCAGTTGTTGCTTGTGCCGGAGAACGGCCTTGAATGACCTCCAGCACAAACACGTTAGCCGTGTATGACCATATGTGGCATAGTTATGGTGTCGAACCCTTGACCCGTGACCTTTAGTTGACATCTGACAATGCGTGACATTTGACCTTTGACCTTGAGTTGACCTTTGATACAGGGTGACCTTTGGGTTGACATTTGACGTTTTACCTCCAGAACATCCTATGGGGTGACATGAAGCCACGTGATGTCATACGATGGGGGTGTCGTAATGCCATTTGATACCACGTCATAGCTACGTGGTCGTGTGGGTAAATACAGAAAGGCTGTCGCGAGCGCGCAGCCGAGATGCCATGCACGAGGCTGAGGCGCTTAGCGTGCTTCTTTTCGCTAAATTCCAGGTTTAGCCAAGTTAAGCCACTGCCAATATTTTTTGTGTTTGTTGCTACTGCTAGGATCGCACCCGCATCCTCGGGGTCTGCAGCCGAGGGCTCTAATCAGTGGGACATCGCAGTGGTGCATATAGCGAAAATGATCTCGAAACAACTAGCATACACAGGCAATTGGCATGACCCATCTCTTAAGCGCGTGCTTCCTATTCCAACATTTTTCCTTCGTGTACCTTACTATTCCAGACACCTGCTGTTTCTTATTCCAGCCTTTCTGTCGGAGTTGGCGCCCCATGTGGTCACCGGGTAGGTCTTTTCACTTATTGAAAAACACTTATTGCATCTCAGGGACGTGTAGCTCTTGTCATGAAGTCTGCGACCGCAGCGAATGCAATCTAACGCTGGGCTTTTCGAGCAAAAACGAATGCTTTGTAGAATGCTTTAGTATTAGTATTACCATGATCGCAAAAAGTGACCATCGGCATACGAAAGGGCAGGGTGAGATAATGAAAAATTAAAAGGAAAACAATGCGAGGTCACTGTCCAAATTTTCTGTTAGCACCATCAACAACGAAGTCATGAGAAAAGTGGAAAGCAGGGTCTGGTTTTAAAGCGATAGCATTAGCAGGGTCGCGATATGCGAAATCTGGCGTTGTTGGCGATTCGAAGACTTGGTTTAAGTGAATGAACGCAGCTCAGAACCAGTACCGAAGAGTAAAGTTGGTGGCTGCTGTACATTTGATGTGAAAAAATAAACAACGTTCAAATAAATGTAATGTCACAATTGTCTTTAATGTAAGACAATCAGACGATCGCAGCCACAGTGCTAACAGATATTCAGCCGTATCAAGGGCATTGATTTCAAAGCTAGAAGCTATAGCGTATTTTTCTATAGGCGTTAGCCCCGTCATTGAGAGAACACATTTACAGTGATCACTCACTGAGCTATGCCTGCGAACGGTCTTTCAGCTTAGTATTGAGTGGACGCAACAAAGCTTGTTCAGTTTGACTGCGACTTTTTGTTATCAATGGGCCGTTTTTGTATAAATAATGAACCATGAGCCTATCTAAGCGCTTGAAATCGCTCATTGTCGAATGTTTTATCACTATATACCAAGTATACCTAGAACCAAACCCAACCAAAGTCAATATTTCATGCTACTGAATAGTTTAAAAATACCTAAGACATTAGCCGGTTCACATAGCCATCTGTCTCATCCGATACATCACGCTGGAAGAATTGCCCAGGTGGTGATTGAACCACACCGTATAACCTAGAGGTCTATATTTTAGGCAAAAATAGCAGCAGGTATTGTATGTCGAATTCAAACTTCCATATTTGGTTTCAAGCTATGACCTGTTCCCTCAATCGGGCGTTGATTCTACAAGACCTTTTTTTGCGCGTGAAGGATTTATTATAGAATTCATAGACTGATTTTAATGCAATAGCGCTAAAGGCCACGTTCACCAGAAAATCCGGGGTCGACGTGGTCACCGTCGGCGTTGTGAGCAAAAAATCAACCATGTCTCTTGCAGGTGGTCCCTAGAGACTAACCTAGTAGGCAGGTGGGCACTTGGTCATGTGACCCTGTGGCGTCATCGCAACCTGCCAGCCGGATAGTGAGCAAACTGCCCACCGTGGCAGGTGGCAGATAAATTAATGACTGGTCGCTCGGGAGGGGCCACCTGAACCGCATAAAACACATCGCTGGGAGCGCTTGCCATCGCAGGGCAGTTTCGCATAGCTTAACCCATGCACTAAAGCGCCAGGAGTGGTGTAAGGACTCTTAGAAATTTATCAAAGTAAAGTAGAGAATGCCCTTCTTTATGTATGGTAATAACCCCCTTTCCGCTATCGCCTCATACTATTAAGGTGCAGTTTAGGTGTCCCCTCCAAGTTTTATTTCTCACTATCCATTTTCATTTCCGTCAGATAGTTAACAAGTTTATCGCGTGTTTCTCCCCTGTTACACGATTATAGAGCGAACCCGTGCTCAATATCGGTGACTCCCTGAAATAGCAAAGAGCGCAGCAGCAGCGCCTGCCAATAAGCACCGCCTGGCCTCACGAAGGGGTAGCCAACGTTGTCTTCTCGGCTTGGCCGAGTGCTCGCTCACGCGTGGCAACAACCGCAATTTGCGAGAAGAGTTGCATTATACTCACGGCCAACTTTCTGTCGCACTGCAGGAGAAGCTAGGTAGTAAAGGGACGGAGGCGGGCCTTTGTCCCAGTGCGTGGGGCAGCGGGCTACCTTAGTGTTAGTGTATACGCACCCGCAGGGAGCGGAGTTGGGCGGAGGTCCGCCATTACGTTCCAAGTTCTGCGAGAAAGACGCTTGGGTTTTGACAGGAGCCATGATATTCGGAGAAATCTGTTCATGCCAAGAAGTAGCGCGGCAGCTGTGAAGTCAGCTGAGACGAATTAGACATATCTCTTTCTCCGATAGGTGGCTATACAATACCTCCTCCGTCGGACAACAGAGCAGATTGCTCTCAAGAAGGAAACCGCTAGCACTTTTTGCCTCATACGTTGAGTATGAGCCAAAATAAATTGGAAAATTTGACGCCGGTGGGCTGATGTGATCGCCACTCAGCGACTAGTGTTACGAGTGACACGAATAAAACAGTCCTGCAACTATGCTCCCTGCGCGAGCATATACCGGGTGCTTTGTTTTAGAAAGTCCAATTTTTTTTAAATACAATTTTTGAGGTAAATAGGAGCTTTTTGCAACATATTGACACTTGTTTCAAAAATAGCGTAATAAGTTTATGTAGTAAAGTGATTAACTAAATTATATTAGTTAGCGTTTCAACTTGCAGAGTTTAGTTTATAACCGTACTAGTTAGGATGATTCGTCTGTTTCCTTACACCCATCAATACTGGTGTTACTATGCGGCAAAAAGCATCTCTTTACCTGAAAAGCCCTATTCAAAAAAATTTGCACCTGCTAAAAAACACACCAGGTATAAGAACCCTAGGCTACCTTAGTTGTAGCAACCCCGCGATATCTCTCGAACTTTCCCCCATTCACTGCTCCGCATCCCTAGTCACACTAACGAACAATCAAATGCCCTCGACACGAGCTCAAAGGTCCGTTTCCTTGCCCTTTCCTGCCTAAGTTCTGGTGCCGTGCCGCAGAAAGTTGTCCTCGAGAATAATCGGAGCTCAAAAGATGTGTGCCTGTGTCGTAATTCAGATGCTTCCTGTGTCTCACAACGCGTATGAATGAACGGCGGCCTTCGGGCTATGGTGAGCGAGCGGAAGCGTGCGCTATAACGTGCCACGTGACCAGAAGTAACTGAGGGCTCTCCGTAGTCAGCGCAGGAGGCGCAGAAATTTCTGGCCAGAAACTTGTTTGCAATATTCTTTGCTAAGCAGGCTAGGCAGCGCTTCGTTATATGAAAGAAGTGTTCGCGCATTTGAGTTGCCCTCGGCTATAACGTGGAATGAGTGTAACAAATATGTCACCGCATTTTAGAATCTCCGCTTATTATTGCGAAAGCACTATATGGCTAATCAGAAACAAAACCTGGCGGACGGCGTTGTCCAGCAGTAGTTCTTCCAAAAATCGCAGATGACGTCACAGTGGTACCAAAGAAAAATAAAATTATCTCCAAGGTGCTGTCAATATAACCTTAAACCTTCAGACTGCGACGCCAGCACGAAACCCATAGGCCTCGAAACCGCGTTGCTTTTTGGAGAATAAAGTTGAACGTAGTGTATGCGGCGCTTTACGACTGTATGCTAATGAGCAGGTGTCTCATTAGAAAGGAAGAAAAATGATAAAAATAAAAGGAAGTAAAAATAAAAAGCAAACTGTTTTCGCATTCAAACCACGTAACTAGTCTTCAGAGCCCTTCGTATTTTTTTCTCTGCCGCCCGCAAATTTGACGTTAACCAGGCCTCTGCTACAGCCTTTCATACTTTTATATGGGCGAGATAGTTTCATTGTAGCACGATCGCAAAGCTTCACATATTACATGCCATGACCGCGAACCGATGCCTGTCGATTAGAGCCCACAGCGCCCTATCTGAAAAGACATCGGCACAATCCATTACACATACGTGTCCTAAGAAACTAGCGCAGAAGAGTAGTACTTAAATTTCACTTTTCTTAAATAAAAAAATGAATGACATCTTTTGCCTATTTTTATAACACTATGCGCTCAACTCTATCTAACCACCTCAACTTTGCCCCGTTTATATGAAGAGGATATAAAAAGTGTTCATGAAGGTTGGAAAGAAATATAGTATTGAGCCGAAATTCCAACGGTAAGGTTAAATAGAATGTTTATAATAAACAGCACATCTCCAACCAAAATTCACATCCAGCACACCCAAATCACAGAGGAGAGATGCCGCCTTCCCGTACACCGGAGACGCGCTCTCCACGTGCGGCCACTCCCCACCAACATGTCCAAAGAAGACCATAATGGCAGGCGCCAGGCGCGGGCGGAAGCCTTGGACCGCCATTTTGGGAATAAACCAGGAGTCTTCTAAGTGGACGCCTTTGGCCCGGACCCCAAGGGATGGTACACGGCCGCGGTCGTCCACGAGGGCAAAACAGTAGACGCCCTTACTTTCAAGGCCCAGTCAGCAATTCACGCAGAAGAGGTCGCCATCGCCCTGGCAGCCTCCGACTCCTCCAAATACATAATCACCGACTCGCGAGGGGCTTGTCGAAACGTCGAGCAAGGGTGTTCTACTCCCCTGGCTTATCGCATCTATCAAAATTGTAGCAGAGACTCCGATCCTGCGCACCGATCTATTATTTGGGCTCCAGGTCACCAAGGTCTCCACGGAAACGAAGCAGTCGACGCCGCCGCCCGCGCGCTCTCTCTCCGGGCGTTTCCCTCGGGACCCGACGATGACCAGGACTCCGATTTCAATCCGGTTTACACTTTTAAAGAAATATGCGATTACTACAAATCCACCCACCAAACTCTTCCCACTCCTTGCAAAGGGCTGGGGAAGGCCAACGAGCGGGTACTCCTGCGCCTGCTCACTAACACGATGCTGTGCCCGGAAACTCTAAAGCATTTCAATCCTCAATTCGACGGGCGGTGCTCACACTGTGGGGAGGTGTCGGACACCTACCACATGGTGTGGGCCTGCCAGCAGAACCCATCCCTACCCCCTATCCCAAACCCCACGCGAGAGGACTGGAGGCGACCCTGTCCGGCTGCTGCACTTTCCAGGCCCAAAGGGCCTTAACGCAGCGTGCCCGGGCTGCGGCAACCGCCAATGGGGTGCCTGACTAGGCATCCCCACCTAGTGGTTGTAAGGGCGTGACCCTTCAGGTCACGGACCCCAACACCTCTCTCTATAATTCATAAATGTTTTTACCACCACCACCAACAACCAAAATTTTACTTTAACCCAACGTTTCGAAGCCGACTCGGCTCCTTCATCAGGGGTGACTGAGGGCAGTAGCTAGCGTCTTTTAAGTATGGAGGGAGGGGGGGGGGGTGAAAAGTACGACAGCTATGTCGCAAAAGGCGCGGGGGAGGGGGAGTGGAGTTTAGGCTTTTAGTCACGCTGGCGCACTGCAGGGAGGTGCTGAATGGCGAGTTTTTTTCGTTGAGTTGAAGAGCGAAATCCCTGCGCATATACTTGGGGCAGGTTTCTTTTTGTGCGGTTGATATTGTTCGGGGTGGTTTGGATATGCCAGGATTCCAGAAGGAGCCTCTTGTGGTAATTTGTTTCAGTTCCGAGGATGCGGGTTTCTTCAAAGTTGATTCTATGGTCGGAGTCCTCGGAATGTTCGGCTACTGGATTGCGCTCTCTTGCGAATTTGCGGACGTCGTTCTTATGTTGCCGAATTCTTTCTTTGAAATTTTGGGTTTCGCCGATATAGCTTGCGTCGCAGTCGGCGCATGGAATTTGGTAGACAATGCCTTGGGCTCTTTCTCTCGGCGGCCGGTCTTTGGGAACAGGTAGGCAAAACGCAACAGTGTTTGTGGGCTTGCGCGCAAACTGGAGACCAGAGTTATTCAGGATTCGGGCGATGGTTTCGCTTACCCCTCCGACATAAGGTAAAGTGACGTATTTTGGTGGTGGTGTTGGTTTTTGTGCGTTGATTTCTTGACGAAGGTTGTGTTTTTGACGTCGCATGGTTTCTGAAGAAAATCTTTTGGGTAGCCGTTCATGATGAGTTCTTTCATTATCGTGCGTTGTTCTTTTTTTCTGTCAAGTTCTGTGCTGCAGTGTGTCTCAACTCTTCTGAACAGCGTCTTCACCTCTTATGCTTTATGGACTGTCGGGTGGTTTGAAGAGAAGTGGAGATACAGGCCTGAGTGAGTTGGTTTGCGGTATACGGAGAACTGAAGGGTATTGTCGTTTCGGGACACGAGGACGTCCAAAAACGGCATGGAGTTTTCTTGTTCCACCTCTAGCGTGAACTGAATGTCATGTTCTACGGAGTTTAAATGATGAAGGAAATTTTGAGTCTCAGATTTTTTGATGACGGCGAAGCAGTCGTCGACGTACTTGAGGAAAATCTTTGGTTTCGGGTGGAAGGAGTTGAGGGCTCGTTGTTCGACGTTTTCCATTGTTAAATTGGCCATGACGACAGAGATGGATGTTCTCATTGGTGTTCCTTTCACTTGTCGGTAAAATTCCCCGTTTGACGAGAAGGACGTGTTTGATCGGCACAACTCCAGGAGGCGGCACACATCATTTACACTCAGCGGGGTTCGTGCGCTTAGTGTGTCATCGCGTTGTAGGGCGTCACGGGTAGCGGCCACCGCAAGCTTCACGGGGATGTTTGTGAAAAGGGACACCACGTCGAAGGAGACAAGGCATTCGTCGGCCTCAAGGGTGGCTTGGGACACCAGTTCGATGAACTTACTAGAATGACGGATATGGGTTACTGTTTTTCCTGCAATTGGGGATAATTGTTTGTGAAGGTATTCTGACAACGAGCGAAGAGGGGAACACCGGAAGTCGACAATCGAGCGCAAAGGGATCCTCGGTTTGTGGACTTTCGGCAGGCCGTAGAATGCTGAAGCCGATCCTTTGGTGCTCAGTAACTGAAGGTAGAGGTTTCGAAAGGTGAGGTGTTTTTCGAATACTTCTTTCAGTGTTTTGTTTAGCCTTGATTGGGTTGTGGTTGTGGGGTCCTTCTTCAATTTTGCATATTATTGACTGCAGAGTAAGGTGGATATTTTCTATTCGTAGTCCCGTCTGTCCAGAACGACTGTTGTGTTGCCCTTGTCCGCTGGGAGGATCACTATGTTGGTGTCTGTCTTTAGGTCTTGCAGGGCTTGCCTTTCGTCCCGATTTAGGTTTGATTCTTTTCGGCGTGCTTGCATTGAATTGAGTACACTTATTGATCTTTAGCATTGTTCACAGTCAAAGAGGAATCACTGCTTCCGCTGCTTCCAATTACTTCCAAACACAGCACTATATGTTTCCTCTCGAAATGAGCATAAATTGAACATTCTTCCATACCATTGCCGCACTTATTTGTTTAAACAATCATTTTTTCCGCAATCATAAATGGTTCGAAAATATTACCAGAAGATGTAGTTTTCCGAAAAACTGCTGCCATTTTTTTATGTTTTGTGCCCCCCGGTGAAGTGCCCTAGCGGCGCTGCGGATATTTTACGATTAAAAAATAAAGAGAAGGATCTCTGATGGCATTCATAGATCGCGTAACATCAGGACTCTTACAAAACCATAAGGCAAATCTATGCTTATCATACCTACTGCACGAAAAGATCGCATGGCGCTACGCTCGTCAGTGAAGACGCTAGCAATTAGTGGTGCTGAAAGTAATTCAAGGGCATCGCTGCAATAAATTCTCGCCTTCCTTCCGCGCTTTCCCTATCGATGATGCGTTTCTGTTAATTATGTTCTACTGCCGAAGTTTTAAAAATACGTCCAATAAATGTAAAGGTAACGCGAACGAGCCGAGCCGACCGTGACAAACTGAAAGTCATGCTCACCTTGTTGAACCACTTCGGCACTGGAGTTCCCTTCTTACTGTGTGGGCTGGGTAATTTTATTTTAAAACAAAAGCTGTGTTCCTCCCACAAAAGGCTGAAGGTCATGTGGCTACGAAATTTGACCTTCAAATTAGGAGGACCGGAGGCTTGGCTCTGACGTCATGCCACGTGACTAGCCACGCCTCGCCACAGCTGCGTCTGCGGAGCTGGCGGCACTGTCGCAACTGCCGGAAATCGCGTGACGCGCCATTCGCCGTATAAAAGCGCATGGCGTACGCTTACCTTCGTGTGTTTACCTTAACAGAGCTTTCGTTCGGCTTTCTATGTTCAGCCGGATTGAACCAGAACCAATATCGTTTTTTTTTTCTGCAAACAATAATTTACGTGGACGTGTGCCGATATTGAAACACCATGGCATATCTCTAGTTATACTTGCATGGTTAGTTTGTGGACAGATTTTATTAATTTGAAGGTCTGCTTGCTTGTTCATTGCATCTGCACTCCAGATGCATCAATACAGACGGCCCGCTCAAAGCCTGTCCAAAGTATGGCTTTTGAACTCAGCCGAGAAGTAAAGAGAGATGTTCGAAAAAGGCAGGCTTTTTTATTGCCGCGTTTTTGCCGCCTTCGTTTTTGTTCTATTCACATGTGATCTACAATTCACCGCCGCCTAAAAATGCGTGCCATTTGACGTGTTCATAATAAATTGTGTGTTTAATAGTGCACATTTTATCCGATACCTAGTTTCCTATTGAATCTTAGTTTACGCTTTTGATTGGCTCACAAACACATCTCGGTGTCCTTGAAATGAATGTCGCCGTCAAATGACGTTTTAAGCAAACATCTTCGCTGCAATATAAATCACAAAGGATTCTGAATGCGCGACCACGCCGCATCGTCGATGCAGGTGCGGTCAAAATAATACAGCGCATGCTTCGGGGTTTGAAATTTTCTCACACGTTCCGTAGAGAACATAGGATGGTTTCCGGAGCTTATATGCGAGAGCACCAGCGGCATGGACTAACATATGCATTAACTACTTCCAATTTTTTTTTTTGACAAGGCGTGAAAAGAGATTTATGTCCATAGCGTGGTTAATAATACTGTTGCAACCGGGACCTTACGCAAAACCGAACCTCTATTCCTAAGAGATTAAGTGCTAAAAAATTGCTAGCAGCTACGTTGCCAAATTCTAACTTTTTTAGGGTTGATCAGCATTTTGCATTAAGCCCCAAAAAGAACTTCAGACTTTTATTGAATGCCGTGGTGCATTACCTTAATATCCCCCCTGTCTACGAGCCTTATAACACAAGCTTTTATATTCCTTATTTTCTTTATATTAGGGGGCGAAAGTGTGACTGGGAAATACGTTCTCATAACCCCCAAAACACTACCGCGCGAGGGCTCACCTGCTGTTCACCAGTGCCTAATAAAGGTATACGTTTAAAATTGCTAAATAACTAACCTCCCTACCCCTTAGACTCGTGCTGATGCATGTCACATTTTATTTAAGAACACACATAGACAGCAGTATAAACATACGCATAAACCACTCATGGTGCATCTAACCTAATGGTGAGGTGAGGCGAAAGGAGTCAGGTGATGCATGCTCTTGAAAAGGCCTGCACCCCGGCTTGCATATCGTTCAAACAGTGACTAAAAGCATGACACAACGGACTCAGAGAGGAAATAACTGAGCTATAAAGGAAACATGATAGTTTCTACTCACCTATTTCTGTGCGCATAGAAGTTTCATGGACCTATTTTCACTAGCTTCTGACACAGTATCAATGATTATCTCTGTTGCTCCAAGCTGCGCTGATTGCGTGCGAATGACTTATCGACTAGACGCGGCGAGTACAAAATCATGGCGCAAGCGAATATTACGGCACGCACACTTTTCTTTTCCATTAAGCACTCATTCCTAGGTGTTAAGCGCCAATACTATATACCAATTCACCGTATATGGACATTAGCTACAACAAAATCAGCAGGAAGAAAAGAAGCTATATAACACATTCAAGCGATCAACCGGGGATCGCCTAAGAGGTTTTATTCATTTACCAATAGGCTGATTGATTGATTGATTGATTGATTGATTGATTGATTGATTGATTGATTTATTGATTACGCCAGACTAATTTCAAACACTTTGGGCTCTTTATTTCCCTTTAAAATCACGGGTGCTCTCGTATGTTTCTACTTTTCGCGGGGCTAAAAATGCAGCCGCCGAGTTCAGGAATGAACGAACGAGGTCCTGGCGAGCAGCCGAGTGTCTTTAGCATTAGGCATTGCAACGAATAGGGAGAGTGAAACGCTGTGATATGGAAGATGGTGTACGAAATACCCTCGACGACAAGTTCTTGTGGACGATTGATAGCATCTTTAGTGACGACCAGCAAAGCAAGTTTTTAATGGCTCCACTACGTTACCGCACCGTCGTAATCTCCCGGAAGCCTCCGTGGCGGGTCATTGGTTATTGCGTTCGGCTGCTGGCCCGAAAGACGCGAATTCGATCCCGGCCACGGCGATCGAATTTTGATGGAAGCGAAATTCTAGAAGCCCGTGTACTGTGCGATGTCAGAGCACGTTAGAGAACCCAAGTGGTCGAAATTTCCGGAGCCCTTCACTACGGTGCCCCTCATAGCCGGAGTCGCTTAAGAGCGTTAAACCCCCCTAAACCGTTAACCGCAATCGCACGTAAAGTTCCAAATTCATTTCTTATGATAAGTATTCATAGAGCGAAATAAGTGAAAACAAACAAAACCAGCTATAGCGCGTGCTTATAAATTTTTGAGACTTGACACAACGCAGCACCGAATAACACGAAGAAAGAAATATTAACCGATGGCAGTTCTCGCTATGAGAAGTCAGCTTCTTTCTCGTGGTTGATTATGATGATGAATTTTTGTGGCGCAATGGCACCTGAGGCCAAAGAGCGCCATGTCACAAGGTTGTTTTCGTCTAGTCAAGATGGGGTCAAATATCAATTTCCCAAGCATTTCACCCTAAAGAAGCCGAGCACCAGGCAAAGGTAAGCTTGTACCCATTTTATAACCGGTGGGTACCCGCCGGCACTGGGGATCGAACTCCGCACCTCCCGCATGCGAGGCGAATGCTGAAACGACTAGGCCACCGCTGAAGTATCTCTCTGCTGGTTGAAAGCGATAACTGAATCTAAAACAAAACGGAGAACAAAGGCAGAAAGAGGTTTCCAAACGCAATGTCTCATATATCTTAGCACATGAGAGTCCATTGTCTCCAGGTTAGAAAGTTGGAGGATGAAATAAAGAGAACGAGAGGCCGTGGAAAGCAAAAAAATAAAATAAAACTTGAGACTTCGAGACAGATGTTGTGTTAAGAGCAAACGTTTAGCAGCTCTCCTCTGCTATAAACTTCATGTGCTAGCAAGGTAAACAGATAGCATTACGACAGCGCCAGCAGCAGACAGAAACAAACCAAGAAAGTAGGTAATGGTGGAGTTCCGTGAAAAGGGCCTGTAGTGAAAGTATCCTTATTGCAGCGAACAGCAAACACCGACACATTTGCTCTAGTGTGCACGAACCATACAAGAAAAAAGCATCTGAAAATCCATGAACTTCCTCGCTGCGTATCTGTTCATTCAGGCCACGCAACATGAAAAGAAACGGCAAACCTTTGTATAGCAAGATGAAACGCGTCAAAACAAAAAGAAATATGTTTTTCGGCGGTACCTGAACACTTTTTCAAGTCTTTGATGTCCTCAGTTCTGCCACTACTACCCCAAGTCATATCTGAGCCATCGTCATCCTTCGCAAAAACCTGTTATCTGCATTATCTGCGAACGCCGGGAGAGGTGACGGCAACGTTTGCAACCGGCCAGGCCAGTATTCGAGTTACAGGTTGGTTTTGAGGAAACCGAATGCAGGTTTGGTACTGCATCACTGTTGCTAGGGGAACTATGTTCTGTTGAATGAGCTATAAACGCTTAGTAAACTGTACTCCAGCGCAAGGTTCCCAGACTAATCTGAATGCGCGCAGTGCTGGTGCCGGTCCTCTGGAAGCTCCGCTGTCAAACTCGCAAATCGAAAACCGGACTGTGTACAGATATGAACGCTGCCGAAATGATTAAAGACGTTAACAGCTTCCATAAATAACGTGCGTCGGAATGTAAAAATTTTAAGGCTTCCCGTTTGTATTACCAAAGGAAGTGACTTAATTGGGTGCGTAGTGCTAGTGCGCCAACAGTGGAAAGTGTTTATTTTGGAGGCTTTCTGGTTTTATGTGTTTCTTCACATTCCTTTATGATGATCAACTCATGTGCGCATCTGTGTGCCACACAAAGAGCAATGGAACTAAACGCTTCTGTCCTGAGCTCCTTTCCAGTTTGTCTGCGTGACTCAGTTATTTTGTTCGTGCAGTGAAGGCCATGAGCTCATCTTTCTACGCAGATTGCATTGCAAAATTTTGTCCCCGACGGCCGTGTAGAAAAAGAGGTTTCGCTACACGACCAAGAAAAAAAAAACCTCCTGAACTGGTTACTTCTGGCGAATATGGTACAACTCGCATCTATGTTATGGACGTGTTTTACCTTTTTTTCTCTCCGCATATCGCACTCAACAACAACAGGGAAAAAACCCACTGTATTAGATCTCCGAAGGCTTTCTGATCAGCGAAACTGGGGCAATTACTGGCTCTGTGTGCCCACACTATACCGGCGCCTTGTTGCGTTTTTCCTGATGGTTTGCTTCACTAGTGAAAAATCGCACCAGTTCTAAAGACCCGTGCACTGTGCGATGTGAGTGCACGGTAAAGAAGCCCAGGTGGTCGAAATTTCCGGAGCCCTTCCCTACGGCGTCTCTCATAGCCTGAGTCATTTTGGGACGTTAAACCCCAATAAACCATAAAAAAACATCAGTTTTAGACAGTTATCCGCTCTCCTCGTGTCTGTAGACCCCCATCATTATGTCCCATTCTTACAGACGATGCACACGTGATAACACTCACGTTCACGCCAGTGCCCGTCACTTCTTACGTTCACAAGGTGCTACTGTCATTACGAATTTCTCTAGATTCTCTTCACGCATGGATTGAGCGGGACTCGAGGCGTCCACAGCTCCTATATACCGTGTTGTACAGGTGTTGCTACCTAGCCAGTGAGCTCCACGCGGCGAAGGCCGCCGGCGAAACCGGTCGATGTTAACGCAATACAGCGCTCGGCCCATGGGACGTGACAGAGGTGCGATCAGGCAAGGGACAGGGGGGTCGTCCTCGCAGGAAGACATTCCTTAAGTCAGGTTTTAACTTGTGTATTGCGCTTTCGTCGTTAACTGTTGGGGTTCCCGTTGCATCAATATGTGTTGCGGTGAAGCAGAAGAAGAAAATGCAGGTTCGATTACGGTGAGCTTCTGAGAATCTGTTTCGGGACACTTCTTGTTTGGAGTAGGAAAATCACCCCGAGGAGGAGGGGTCTGCGGCGAATCGATTTGCAAACAGGGGAACGATGCGGAGGGGTTATATACAAGAAAGTTATAACCCGTATGGATTGCGTGCTCCATCAATCTGCTATTTCTTTCATGGTGACTCTTTCGTTTCTTTCTCCTTTTTTCTTCTGTTTTGCATGTAAGCTTTCAGAAGACTCCCTGACTCTAGGAACAAATTTCTGTCTTCAAGGGTCTTTTCGGCCGTGCTAGGGGATGCATTACGGATAGCTGGAGATTTTCTCAACGCTCCTCGTTCATTTGTCTCGGTCGCGCAGGCCGTTAACTGACATAGACATCCTTTCAGTTGCTCTTTTGCCTTTTATTGTTTTCGTGGCAACGATACGTTGCGGAATATTTGGTTCGTTCTGTAGCTATCCGACAACATTTATTTCAAATGTAGTAATCGGCTCTTGCAGACTGACATTCGAGCTTTCACGTTACTGATCTGAATAAAAAGAGTCTTTTCATTCACCCGTTCTGAATTTGCTCCGGAGTTGTGCAGAAAACTATGACTAGCGGCGATTTTTGGCAACTAATGTACAGTTTACAAAATGGCTATTGAGAAAAATTTTTCGGGAATTTTCAGACCTGTATATAAACTCAGTCGAGACTAATACTAATCATGTGCAGCACAGCAGCATTCTGGATACTCAATCTGGAGCCAGCTATTAACACCCGCAGCGGTGGCTCAGTGGTTAGGGCGCTCGCCTACTGAGCCTTAGTATTCGGGCTCTAACCCGATCGCGGCGGCCGCGTTTCGATGGAGGCGAAACGCAAAACGCGCCCGTATGCTGTGCGATGTCAATAATAATTATAATAATATTAGTTGATTTTTGGGGAAAGGAAAAGGCGCAGTATCTTCCTCATGAATCGTTGGACACCTGAACCGCGCCGTAAGGGAAAGGATAAATGAAGGAGTGAAAGAAGAAAGGAAAAAAGAGGTGCCGTAGTGGTGTGCTCCGGAATAACTTCGACCACCTGGGGATCTTTATCGTGCACTGACATCGCACAGCACACGGGCGCCTTAGCGTTCTGCCTTTATAAAAACGCAGCCGCCGTGGTCGGGTTAGAACTCGGAAACTTCGGATCAGTAGCCGAGCGCCGTAACTACTGAGCCACCGCGGCGGGTGCGATGTCAATGCACGCTGAAAATCCCCACATGGTCGAAATTATTCCGGAGCCATACACTACATGGCACCTCTTCCTCTCTCTTCTTTCACTCCCTCGTTTATTCGTTCCTTTACGGCGCGGTTTCGGTGTCCCCCGGGATGAGTGAGACAGTTACTGCGTGATTTCCTTTCCTACAAAAAACTAATTTTCAATTTTCGAGTATTAAGAGACAGAATTCACAAACCTATAAGCACTTTCCATGATTCCAGGCTCCTTTCACACCCCTTTTTCCGCTAATGAAACCTCAACTAAAGTATTTTGTCGGAGCAAACCCAGCCACTATGAATGGAAGCAGCAGCATTGATTTTAAGGCAGCAGGATCCTGTTGTGCTAGTTAGTAATGAATATCACGCGTGAAGAGAGTGCTTCGTTACTGGGCTATGAAAGAAAGTCCAGTTCAGTAAATGTCAATTCCGCAAAGTAACACCGCTCGGCAAATTCATATCGCTCGTTTTTTAAAAAAAATCTGGAGGGAGCACTGAAGCTTCGCCTAGAGGGTATGGCGCGATAGCTTTCATGGGTCATTGCCCAAATATGCTTACAAATGCGAAGTTTTTCATAGTGTACTTTAAATTTGTATACCGCTTGGAGGTCTGATAGCACCTCTGGCGCAGCGCTGCAGCGGTTACGCGATGCTCCACTGCCCCAGCAGTGGGCTGTCTGAAACGCAGCCACTGGCGAGGCTTGTGAGACCGAGGTTGCTCTTTCCGATCAACCTGTGACGACCAATCATTAATTATACTGCCATCTGCCACGCTGGACAGTTTTCTTACAATCCGACGGACAGGTTGTCGCCTGCCACGGTGGGAGGTTGTTCGGTGATTTGTCTGGAGATTTACCCCTCACGCCGCCACCATCGCTGAAGACGCCGATGGGTTTTCCACCGAACAAGGTCTTTCGAGTTGTCCCGTCAAAGAAAGCTGAAATTTAGAGAAGAGTTCTGCGTTTTAGTGCGCTAGCCCTTTTAGTGGCCGTTCCTCCCATTTAGTCGTTGTGTGTTTGTCAGAAGCCAGATTTGTGGTAGGCCGCCCACCTTAAGGCAGTTAACAAAGAGCCTAAGTCCAATTTCGCTGATCTTTGGCTCAAGCCTACTTGACCTCGAAAACTGAGGATGTAACCGAAACCGAAATGAAAACTGAACTCCAAGAGCACCTAATTCTCATTTGGCCTAACCACGCTTATTCGTCCGCCATTTTTTGGCGATTGGCACAGCTTATTCTAGGTTGGGATAAAGTTGCAAACCAGCGTCTTCAAGAAATGCGACTCGCTTTCCCATTGCATTGGGATAGCTGCGGCAAACCTTTACCCCCACCTGGGGACACACTGTTCCCACCTGCCCTAAATCGTGACAGTCTGTGGCAGTAAAGTTGTTTCTCTCTCTCTCTTTACTCAAGAGCTGTGGGCCACGAGGCGAGTGCGCACGGGTTTCCACACGCTCATTACCGTCCGCCGGCTGAAAATTAAAATTGACTATTTGACCCGTCATGGTGGTTCAGTGGCTAGAGCACACGGCTAATGATCCGGAGTTCCCCGATTTGAACACGACCGCGGTGTCGGCGTTTCGATAGAGGCAAAACGCCAAGGCACTTGTGTGCTGTGCGATGCCAGCGCACCTTAAAGATCCCCAGGTGGTCGAAATTATTACGGAGCCCTGCACTATGGCACCTCTTTCTTCCTTTCTTCTTTCAGTCCATTTATCCCCTACCTTACGGCACGATTCAGGTGTCCGCCGAGATGTGAGACAGATATTGCACCATTTACTTTCCCCAAAAACCAACCAACCCACTTTTGGGCCGTAAGGGAAGGAATAAAGGAGGGAGTGAAAGAAGAGAGGATGGAAGAGGTGCCATTTTGGAGGGCTCCTGAGTAGTTTAGACCACCTAGGGATCTTTAACGTGCGCTGAAATCGCACAGCTCACGTGCGCCTATGCGTTTCGCCTACAACGAAACGTTGCCGCTGCTGTCGGGTTCGAACCGAGGAGCTCCGAATCTGTAGCCGGGTGATCTAACTACTGAGCTACCGCGCCGGCCGCGCCACTGTTTTAAATCAAGGCTTTACTGCCCGCAGGTTGTGCCGTGTCGCGTGATTCCTGGAGAGCCGTGCTGCGCATGCGTGAGGAGCAGCGAGGAATAATAATTGGTTTTTTGGGGAAAGGAAATGGCGCAGTATCTGTCTCATATATCTTTGCACACCTGAACCGCGCCGTAAGGGAAGGGATAAAGGAGGGAGTGAAAGAAGAAAGGAAGAATAGGTGCCGTAGTGGAGGGCTCCGGAATAATTTCGACCACCTGGGGATCTTTAACGTGCACTGACATCGCACAGCACAAGGAGCAGCGAGGACACGAGGCGAATTTCTCTCTCTCGCTCCCTAGTCGCAACTGCTCATGCGCCACTAATAGCGCCGAGCCACAGGCGTTCCGCCGCTGCGCCGCGCCTTTACTCAGAATTCAAATTTCAATTTCCAGTTCTCTCTTTCTTCATTCCCTGCTTCCTTTGTTCCTTTCTTTACGGCGCGGCTGGGTTGTCCACCGATATATGTGAGACGGTTACTGTGCTTTACGCGCTCGCCGCGCCATCTGGCATGACGTCACACCGCGCGGATCACCGCCGCCGTCGTTTGGTAGAACGTCACACTGCGTTCCTCGTCGTTGCGCTCGCATCAGCTCGCTTTGCCAGCTGCGTCGCATGCCAGATAACATGTCGGGGGATTGAAAAGGAGAGCTCGCGTGCGCCGCAACTACAGTTGTGTCGTCTTTAATTCGACAACAACATTGCTTGACAACCAGACTAACCTGGACTTGCAATAAAAATTAACAAAATTCTAACTATGGTATGCCTAAGCTTTCGCTACGTATAACCCAGTAGTGACTAATGAGCGAGAGAGAAAATTGGCAGTAGCTAAGCTCGGCTATACCAGGACATACGTAATAATAAAAATAATAATTGGTTTTGGGGGAAAGGAAATGGCGCAGTATCTCATATATCGTTGGACACCTGGACTGCGCCGTAAAAGAAGGAATAAAGGAGGGATTCAAAGAAGGAAGGAAGAAAGAGATGCCGTAGTGAAGGGCTATGGAATAATTTCGATCACCTGGGCATCTTTAACATAGCGCAGCACACGGGCGCCATAGCGTTCTGCTTCCATAAAAACGCAGCCGCGGTTTTTTTGCACACACACACACACACACACACACACACACACACACACACACACACACACACACACACACACACACACACACACACACACACACACACACACACACACACACACACACACACACACACACACACACACACACACACACACACACACACACACACACACACACACACACACACACACACACACACACACACACACACACACACACACACACACACACACACACACACACACACACACACACACACACACACACACACACACACACACACACACACACACACACACACACACACACACACACACACACACACACACACACACACACACACACACACACACACACACACACACACACACACACACACACACACACACACACACACACACACACACACACACACACACACACACACACACACACACACACACACACACACACACACACACACACACACACACACACACACACACACACACACACACACACACACACACACACACACACACACACACACACACACACACACACACACACACACACACACACACACACACACACACACACACACACACACACACACACACACACACACACACACACACACACACACACACACACACACACACACACACACACACACACACACACACACACACACACACACACACACACACACACACACACACACACACACACACACACACACACACACACACACACACACACACACACACACACACACACACACACACACACACACACACACACACACACACACACACACACACACACACACACACACACACACACACACACACACACACACACACACACACACACACACACACACACACACACACACACACACACACACACACACACACACACACACACACACACACACACACACACACACACACACACACACACACACACACACACACACACACACACACACACACACACACACACACACACACACACACACACACACACACACACACACACACACACACACACACACACACACACACACACACACACACACACACACACACACACACACACACACACACACACACACACACACACACACACACACACACACACACACACACACACACACACACACACACACACACACACACACACACACACACACACACACACACACACACACACACACACACACACACACACACACACACACACACACACACACACACACACACACACACACACACACACACACACACACACACACACACACACACACACACACACACACACACACACACACACACACACACACACACACACACACACACACACACACACACACACACACACACACACACACACACACACACACACACACACACACACACACACACACACACACACACACACACACACACACACACACACACACACACACACACACACACACACACACACACACACACACACACACACACACACACACACACACACACACACACACACACACACACACACACACACACACACACACACACACACACACACACACACACACACACACACACACACACACACACACACACACACACACACACACACACGCACACGAGACTTGGCACAGAAAAGCTGGGAGGTGTACGCGAAGCGCATTTATCTCCTCTACTGCTGACAGAAAATGTGGAAGATTCATTCAATGCCTTTTGCTAGAGTACTTCCGGTGAGGGCTGTTTACGGCTTCGTTCTTGACCTTATCCGACTATCGAGAATCTACATATGCTATTCAACATGTTCAGTGAGGCTAACGTCCACTTGGGCGGTATAGTATTGGCAGATGACTGAAAATTTGTTCAAGTTACGCAGGGAAGGGGAGTATAGGTTTAACGCTATGATACAAGGGGAGCTAGTTGGTTAGCATGAAGTCCTACAGTGCAAACCACAAGGAACGACACACGTAGTACAGACGCGCCACAGATCTAATGGGTTCTGTGTTCTTTCTGTCATCCTTTTGCATTTGGCTCACGAGAACGTCTGTTTAATTCACTTCACATTGTAGAAACCAAAGTGCCAGTTCGAATCAAGGGAATTCGAAATAACGAGAGCCCATTGTATCTGACCAAAATTTGACGATGAAATTTGTAGTTTATAGTTGAGCTACAGCGTTTACGGCATTTGACCCGCAGAAAATATGTAGTCTTTGTCAAAAATATACAACCCAAGGGGTTTGCTTCCAAGCTGGGTAGGGGATCTTTTGCCTATTTGACAGTCTTAAGCTTGGGAGGGTTGAGGAGGCAAGTTCCTCCCGCCTTCGTGAGATTAGGGTCTCTGAGTATGGAAAAGAAATCGTGCTCATGGGCTCAGAAGCAGACCCATTGCGCTGCATACATTTAACAAAGACTGTTCCTCACGCCGAGTTTTCCGAAATGTGGAAGAGTAATGGAATTGAATATTTACAATCATCATCATCATCATCATCAGCCTGACTACACCCACTGGAGGGCAAAGACCTCTCCCAGGTTTATACAATTAACCCGGTCCTCTCCAGGCAACCCGGAATATTTACAATATCCAGGCCCATCTCATTGAAGTGCTGCCCCTATAGCAGCTTCCGTAAGGCTGCATGGTATTTCTGGGGTGCCATATAGCGGGCGAGGTGAACGAAGGGCTTTAAAAGGGGATCTGCCAAAGCGACTTTTTCTGAACGTGTGGGCCCAGTGGATATTGAGAACCCGGATGACTCGCTTTCGAAAATATAGCTAAGTGACGATTTTGCTACAAATGCTTGCTTGACACGCGTCTGGTTGAACCGTCGGGATTTCTTCCTTACTGGAGACGCGAAGCCATGGACAGGTCGAGAACACTGTTTTTTTTTCTGAACGTCAGGGATGCACTCCGGTTTCGATCAATTATTGAAGTGGCACCAGTTGCCTGTTTCTGATAGCCCCTCGTGCAGCGTGTCAGTTTTCTTGTTCGTACGTCTCACTTTCTACTTTCTGACGACGGTTCGAGAAGAATGGTCTAGCAAATGAACATTTATTAAAAAATTAAAGAACTGTTTTCAGGTAAAGACACGCAGTTCGTTGGATAGCGCTGTCCATAGGAATCTCTTTACCAACCTCTAAGAAACAGTTTCCGAAAAAGCTTGAGAAACGCTGTGTAGCCACTTGAAATTTGTGTGCCCGGATTTCAAGTACAAGGCGCGGAAGTGAGTGTGGTAGCCGTGTCACAACCCGTACAAGAAAGTTTACTTCCAACCAACCTGACTGTCAACGGGCCTTCTTAAGTCCATTCAAGTCTCCCCCTAAAAATATGAGTCTTCTGTAAACACTTTTTTTACCGACATGCAAGAACACTGCCCATGAAGACAATGCTTCAACAACAAAGATTATTTTTGTGTTTGTGATTGCCACCTGTGTGATGTCCCTGAAACAACTTAATCAATTGTAAAGACACAATTTTTTTCTAGGATGCCTTCAAAGGAACTTTGGAAAAGCTAATTTATTCGACTTCTGGTACCACACAATGCCTTATCGGAGGGCAATATGTTGTTGATGGTGGAGGCGTAAATGTACCGGCTGGATTAGCCTTACATTGGCCTGTAGGCAATCGCGCCACCACAGTGAGTGGCTTAAGTGACTGTGCCTCCACCCCTGTTCCATAAGGCCAGTGACTTCTAAAAATTTCAACAGTGATCGTGACACTAACCGCCACTTCGTTCGGGAGCCTTCAGTGTATACGATGCAAGAGACATCGTCCAAGGGAACGTTCAGTCTTCTCAAGTTTTCCAGGAGTGTCTCACGCTCGGCACGGAAAGCCGAGGAGGCTAAAACGAGATGGTTCGAATCAACCACAACATCACAGAATACGCATATAGGTGAAATGGTGCGCTTAATCTTGAGGAAACAGCGTATAGGCAGAGTTCGTGGGCAGTCGCTTCAAGAGAGTAGCTCTGTCGCTCAACAGGCCTCGCATAACGCAACAAAGGTGCAAAGGTGGCCGAACTACAGAAAAGTGTTGCAACAGTAGCTGCCTAGCGAAGGTCTCGTCATTTCGCACAGCCACTGAAGGTGGGTAAGACTGGGCTTTCTCGGCAAGAATGTCTGCCACTGTTTTACCTGCGGCTCCAAAGTGATATGGTAGCCACTAGATGCAGAGTGTAAATCCGTTCAACTGTAGTATACACTCTATTGTAGACTTGGAGTCAGACAGAAGGAGCACTCTCTGTGGTTTGCTGAAGGACAGACCTTTAAGCGACCTCGCAATGGGCAGTAATTAAGCCGAAATGGACGAGACTACTCTTTGCAGGCGCTCAGACCAAGATGTTTCAATGTCTGACATAATAATTGCGTTTGAGGAGGACTGTTCATGCCTGCTTACAGAACCGTTAGTGTTAACTTGTAGGTGGTCTTCGTAGACGCTGGAATTAAGAACCAACCATCTTACTTGCGCCAGAGGTATCGATCGTTATTTGCGTAAGCCTGGGATGTCGAGGCGGCAATGTATGTCGTCACAAAACCATTGCGGGTTCTTTTGACACTTGTGTGGCGCGTGTGACCAACCGACCGTTCTAAGTGTGTGAAGGGCTGCGGAGAAGTGGCTTTGCATCACAGCTTTTAGTCGACAAAGCAGGACCTGACCTTTCCGAGTACCTCCAAGGTAATCTAATTGAAAAGCTGTCTTTTGCAGCAATGCAGACACAATGGAAGGCAATGGCCTTCTTCTAAAAGCTTGCGAGAGGAAGCCTGGCCTTCAACTTCAAGCTCGGTATTCAGGCGTTTCCTGTTTGTGACCTCAAGGCGCTTATACTGGATGTCTCTTGGTGATAGAAATGACAGTCAGTAAATAATTCCGCTTGTAACAATTGCTGAGTGCCGCCTTAACATTGTTGAAGGAACACTGTCCCATGTCGCACCTGCCAGACGTTTCAGCACGTTTAGACAAAGCAGCGAGGGGGAAACAAGATCTCTTTCATGCCAGACATGAGTCCAGTATGACGCCCAGGAACCTCACGTGGCATGCCTGACGGATCTGGTTTCCTTGCCTTCGTAGGTCTACTAGCGACGTCCTTCTCCCGGGAACAGCACAAAGCAGGACTTCTCTATTGACAGATACCAAACATGACCAAATGCGTCTCTGCAGGAAGAGCCCGCTGCGCTATCATCGATGGACGCTTATGCTGGTAACCCACCACAGATGTCATAGCTTAAACCGTCATTCACAGCAGTGTGCGGCTAGATGTTGGGCATCCAGCAGAGCTTCCATAGCGAAGTCGAACAGAACCGATAGCACACTTCCGTGCGGCATTTTTTCGAGACAGAGTCATCGTGCTGTTCCGGACCATTCCAAGACAGGCTAAAATCCTCCGGCCGGAGATAATTTCATGAACGAAGCGTACGCGAATGCACCGTCTCCTTCATGCTATATGGCTTAGAAAGAACGGCCAAGTGGGACCTAGTCATAAGCATTCGAAACATCTAGGAATACGGCAAGGGTTGATAGGCCGTTGCTCTTGTAGTGCTCAATGTGGCATACTAATTACAAAATGCGGTACAGCGCGCTGACACGGGCATGAAATCGAGTGATACATGTTGGCCTGAAACGTCTGGATTCATCCAACCAGGAGAGCCGATGGTAAATTAGCCTGTCCATTAACTTTGAGGCGCATGAGGTAGCGACACTGGTCTAGTACAAAGAGAGGCACGCTCTGTCTCTGCGAGGTTTCAAAACAGGCACCACCCCTGCTATAAATCAGGTTGATGCAAGGGTTACCGTTTCGCAAATTTCGTCAAAGAAATTTAGCAGATCACGTAGTCTTTTTTCCTGAAACTTTCTAAGTATTTGATCTTTCGCGCCATCAAAGCCTATTGTGCATTGTCTCCGCAATTCTATAAGGGCACCCCGCAACTCTCTGATTGTAAGCAGTGTTCATGGCAGTCGGGGTCAAGTCCGCACAAAGGACGGCAGAGGCATTTTATCGTCCTTGAGTGCAAGCATCGCACATTCTACAGCAATACACGCAAGGCTTTGGTTTAAATGTAATGTCAGGATGTCAGAAGCATTTGCCTGGCAACGTTTTCTAAAGAAGTGATTCGCAGTTGGCAATATTCATGAAACTGGCGTGAATGCACTTAGTTGAGCGCAAAACCTTCTCTTTGCTTCTAACCTTTTTCATGTGGCATCGAATAGTCGAATTTAGCCGATTGAACTTCTTCTATAAGGCGTAGAACAGTATGTTGCTGAAACGGTTCATAAGTGTTTTGAGTGTTAGCTCTTGCTACTTACGTTTGTCAAAGACACGCCTGTCTGCAATGAAGTTCAAATTGACTAAAACAGTTACCACGAGACCACAATGTATAACATAGCTTCAGTGGGCGCGTAGCGCCTCAGTTGACATCTATATTTTCAATCGGGCATATACCAGGTCTTAAAAGGGTGAATAAGTAGTTTTTAAAATAATGTTTTTTGGATAAAGATATGGTTATTTCAGCATAGTATTACCAATGTTGGCGGACACCAAATTCCGTCAGTTATACCACGTGAGAAACTGGGCGTCGGAGGCGATGACGCGTGGCGGAGTAGAAGACGAGAGGTGGCTGCTCCTGCTTTCTGTTGTACAGACCGGCTTCGCACTCGCTTCTTCGGTCACTAGACAACGCGGTCTGGTGAAAGCGGACAAATGACTAATACACCGCCTTCAGGCGAGCACTGGCGGTCGCCCGACACTTCATGCCAGAAATCTCTGGCAGGTACCCGACTTGTCAAGTCCTCACCGACACTGTTCACGTCGTGGCTTCGTACCCCGCCACTCCACTCTCTTTCTCATCCCCTTTCCCCATCCCTACTAGGGAGGCCTCGGAGGAGTACCTGCTCGGCGGCTCCACCACGGATGGTTTATGGTTTATGCGGTTTAACGTTCCAAAGCAACTCAGGCTATGAGGAACGCCATAGTGAAGGGCTCCGTAAGTTGCGATCACCTGGGGTTCTGTAAAGTGCCATGACATTGCATAGTACACAGGCGTCTAGCATTTCGCGTCCATGGAAATGCGACAGCCACGGCCTGGATCGAACATGCGTCTTTCGGGTCAGCAGCCGAGCACCATAACTACTGAGGCACCGCGGCGAATACTCCACCTTGGAAGCTGAACGCTCTTTGGTGGCACGCATGTGGAGCGGCCATCTCCAATGGCGTCCTGGACAAGAAGCTACCACACAGGCATCCAGGAGAGAGAGAGAGAAAAACGTTATTGCCAAGGAGTTTTTGATCGTGGGTGAATGAGCCTCAGTGTGACTCCCGTACAAGGGTTACCTCCACACACACAGTTAACAAGCGCTTCCTGTGTTGTCTTCTCCTGCTTCAGAGCCCTTTGATTACAGCTCTCTTCCTGCTGGCAGGAGCACACGGGTTGGAGGCTTGAGCGCACATCCCCATGTGATCTTGGGTTTCCAATTCCTAGAAATTCAGACATGAGAGGTTATGATCTTCGTTCGTAATAAATGATGACGTGTGTGGGCTTAGAATGGATCGAGTCTGGATCCTTCCTGGGCTTCAGGTGTTCAGGAAGAATATTTCTTGTTCACTTCCTGAATAAAATGTTTTCTACTACTACTACTACGGCTGTTGCGACTATCTTTCTGGGACTATGTCATCCCCGACAATGGTCGCTCATAGAATTTCATCTAATGCATATTAATAATAATTGGTTTTTCGGGAAAGAAAATGGCGCACTATCTGTCTCATATATCGTTGGACACCTGAACCATCTAATGGAGCAGGTAAGATTTTCTCCTTAAAAGATTGTTCTCAATGACAATTTTCTGTAGACTTCTGCACCATGTGACCTTCCCCTGACTACACTGTATGCAGTTCGTTTCACCTCAAAGGTCAAGATTGAAAGTTAGAGGCTAAAAATGTAGTGAGGTAGTGATTTCGAACTAAAAGCCACCAATTCCTAAAACCGGTGAGGCGCGTCGCTGGCACGGCATATGGCACGCGCATATCTTCCGGGTCTACGCCTTCGCTGAATGCTGATGTGCCATCTGTATCAGCGGGTGCTCGACCCCGAGGAAACTCTAGCGTGTTTCACTCTTCTGGTTGATTTTAAGCGTCTCCCATGTTTTTAATGCAGGAATGCATTTAACGCACCCGCCGCGGTGACTTAGTGGCTAGGGCGCTCGGCTGCTGATCCAGAGTATCCGGGTTCGAACCCGACCGTGGCGGCCGCGTTTCGATGAAGGCAAAATGCTAAGGCCCCCGTGGTGGCGAAAATATTTTAATTAAATTGTGGCGGTTGGAGCTCTCAGTCCGGAATCCCATTGGTGTAGGCTGCTGTTTGGGATCTGGATCAGTTCTTGTTGACTCGTTTCGTATGAGCTGGTAACAGGCGCCTCCCACTCCTCCTGCGTTGGCTGGTTATTAACAGTGACCACCTGATTCCGTTGCCAGGCCCATACCATATTGTACAGGTCCGCCTTTTCCTGGCAGTATTTGCATTGTGAGTCAAATGACTCTAGGTCTGGTGCGCGTGGTCTTCGTGGGTTGTTGTAAGTGATCTGTAGATTTCGGAAGTGTAGTTCCTCCCCCTTGTCTAGTCTATTAGTCAGCGGAGGGTAGACCCGGCGGGATAATATTGTTTTGAAGTATGTCGGACTAAGTTAATAGTTGGGCAGGAAATTCCACGGCATCCGTATTGGGTGCCCGGGGAGAAATGCTAGGGCTGAGGCATGTACCCTCTCGTTACTTGAGATGCCCTGGTGGCCTGGGACCCATATTAAGTGCTCGTGTATGAATTGGTAGCCAGGGGTGTAGGTGTCTTGCAGGATTTCAGCTGCTAGCTGTGCGATTCTGCCCCTGAGGTAATTGCGATACGCTGTCTGTGAATATGTAACAATGTATTCTGAAGTAGTGCATGTTACAGCAGGAGCAATCGCAACTTCTTCCGCGCCCAGTATGTCCTGGCTAGCCACTACTATCCCTTCCATTGTTTTATGTTGGTCCACTGCCGCGACGGCTGTCATTCCTTGCTCGGGACCCGCAGCATCGACATAGAACACGCACTCGCGCCCGCAATAGTGCCTTTTCATTGCTTCGGCTTGGGCTTGTCGTCCTGACTAGTGAAAGTCGGGGTGCATATTCTTGGGTAGTGGAGCCGCCTTGAATTGTACTCTCCATGGGGCTGCGATGTCGGATTTGCTCTCTAGCCATTGGGGACTATAGATGTTTAAATCATTGAGGACTTGTCGCCCAGTCAGAGTAGTGGAGAGCCGTACCACCTGCGCCGTGAGATGTGCCTCTATCAGCTCGTCTATTGTGTTGTGCACGACCAGTCGTAAGAGCCGGGTCCCGTCGATGTCGCAAGAGAAAGGCCATGGGCCTTCTTGTAGGCTGTTTTTATTATGACGTCGAGGTTCTTCATGTCACGCTTCTTGAGGAGGAGGTAGGGTGCTGCGTAGACAACGCGGCTTACGCCAAAATCCTGCTCCAGTCGCAGAGTATCTTCTTCTTGCGTCCCTGATTTCTGCGTCGTTATCCTGGCAATCATTCTGACGACTTTCTTCAGCACGGCGCTTTCTTCTGTTGAAGTTATAGCGTTCCATATTACTCATAGATACAGCATCGTCACCATTTGGAGCAACCATGATAGTCTCTTCGGCATTAGGAGCGTCCATGAAACTTGTCTCCGAACTTCTGGTTGTCTCCATAGTTTCACTACCGTTAACACCACTCATTAAACTCGGCCTTGAACTTGTAGATGCACCCGCATCAAGCGATGTTGATCGACGTGCCGTCGCTTGGCCGCAGCAGATCGTTCCAGCCTCGCCTTGTACACATCATCCGACATAGCGCAAGGCAGCGCGGCGACCACTGCCAGGAGCCGAGCTGTAGCCCCATTTATTTCATTCCATTCCAAAAACTTTTATTTCCATCAGAAATGGAGACCTAATGCCCCGCCGCGGTGGCTCAGTGGTTTATTCCTTCATTGACCCCTGGGGAGTGTGTGGATTGCCAGATTATGTGGTCGAGGGTCCCCCTCTACCCGCATTACTTACATTTATCGTCTATGTCTTCGTCTTTCAGCACGTGTGATGCCGAAAACGGATTTATGTAGTTTCCTGCCTGTAATCTGCGCCAAGTTGTTGCCTCTCTGTTTCCGAGCTCTTTATCCGGTGGAGGGACAGTTCTTCGCTGTAATCTGTAGTTTTCTATTATCTCTGTGTATGTCTGTAATCTGTCGTCAAGCTCCTTGCAATCGGGCGGCTCTGCTCTTGCCCGGAGGAATAGATCTCGGGCTAAGAGGTGCGCCGCCTCGTTGCCTGGAACTGACGTGTGAGCTGGTGCCCATATGAGGCTAATTTTCGTATCAATTTTCCTTTCAACTAGTATTCGCACCGCTTCTGGTGCTACGCTGCCCCTTCCGTAATTGTAGATGGCTGTTTTGCTGTCGCTCATTATGTAACTTGCCTTGGTGCCTACGCAAGCAAGCGCTATGGCTACTTCTTCCGCTACCTCTGGATTGCGGCTGCGTATTGTTGCTGCCGAGATTGCTTTACCTTGGCCATCTACTACCGAGACTACTGCTGCTCCCAGTTTGCCGCTCGCCACATCTGTGTATGCCACTGTCTCGCTGTTTACTGCGCTGAAGCGTTTGACTAGTGCTTCAGCTCTTTTTTCCCTCCTGTCATTATCGAAGGTAGGATGCATGTTCTTGCGAAGCGGGTCAATCCTGAGCTGTTCCCTGATTTTTCTTGGAATATCCTGTTTCTTTTGCATGCCTCTGTCCGTCTGCAGTCCCACCATGCTTAGAATGGCTCTGCCTGTGTATGTATGGCTGAGTCTTTTCTGCTGGGCGGTCCTTACTGCTTCGGCTATTTCTTTTCATGTATTATTGATTCCCATTGCTAGGAGGCTTTCGGTTGCGGTGCTTATGGGTATTCCGAGTGCTCGTTTGTAGCATCTCCTGATTATTGTGTCCAATTTATCTCTTTCTGAGACCCGGATGTTTAGATATGGTGTAGCGTAGATGAGTTGGCTGATGACGTTCGCTTGTACCAACTTAACTAGGCTCCTTTACTTTGGCCCTCTTCCCTTGAGGGCTATTCTTCTGAATATCCCAGTCATCTGTGCTGCGTAGCCTTTCAATTTCTTTATGGTTTCGTCGTTGTATCCGTTACTTTGAATGAAAAGACCTAATATTCTTTTTTGTCTACTTTGGGTACTGGTTTGTTTCCGACCATGATTTTGAGATCGCTATCTTTTTTCAGCCTTAATGATTTGGGGTTGTACATTAAGAGTTCTGATTTTTCTTGTGAGCAGGCAAGCCCCCTAGCTGCTACGTACTCTACCACTGTATCTGCAGCCGTTTGCAGCTTGTTCTCTATTTCTGCGTCGCTACATTTGTTTATCCAGACGTTTATGTCGTCAGCATACATGGTGAAATTTAGGTTTTTTATTTTCCCAAGTTTAGCTGGGAGACCCCTCATTCCCAGATTGAAGAGGAGTGGGGAGAGTACCGATCTTTGTAGGGTACCTCTGTTTCCCAGCTCTATTTCTTCCGATTCCAAATCTTGGTATCTTATCTTTGCCGTCCTGTCTGTGAGGAAGTTCTTTATATAATTGTAGGTTCTGCCTCCTACGCCTATTTCCTGAAGTTCTGTGAGGATTGCCTCGTGTTTCACATTGTCAAAAGTTTTCTTGAGGTCTAGACTTTGGATTGCTTTTATATCTCTCGATCGCGAGTCTATGATGTCGTGCTGGAATCACATCTTTGGTGCTTAGGCCAGGCCGGAATCCGACCATCTCATTCGGCCATAGTTCATTATCTTCCATGAATCGGGTGAGCCTCGTTTGGATTACATGTTCCATTAGGTTCCCTACACACGATGTGAGGGAAATAAGCCTGAGGTTCTCAAGCTTAGGGGGCTTACCTGGTTTGGGGATTAGTATGATGCTAGCTTCTTTCTATTGTTTCGGAATTTCACCCTTCTCCCATACCTGCTGTACATATTTTGTTATAGCTGTGATCAACTCATCGTCTAGATTTCGCAGCATTTTGTTTGTTATTCCGTCTGGTCCTGGGGCCGATTTCGTTTTAAGCCTGATTATTTCCGCTCTCGCTTTAGCCTCCGTTATGGGTGCGTCTAGCTCCTCATTTGGGGGTCCCCTATATTCTGGTAGGCTGGTGCGAGTCACGTTTCCTATGTATGTTTGCTTGATTTCATCCATGAAGCTCTTGTCTGTTCCGTCGTATTTATGTCGCGTCTTGGCTAGTCTTATGTTTGTCTGCGACCTGGATTGGGTTGGGCCTAGTAAGTGTCTTAGAATGTTCCATGTTTTTGCTAGACTCATGCCTTTTTCCATGTCGTCGCATTTGCTGCACCAATTTTGTTCGCATAGTTGTAGTGCGTATTTTTCGATTTCTTGATTTAATCTGGCTATTCATCATTTTAGATTATGGTTCCATTTCTGTCTTTTGAGCCGGTTTTCTAGACTACCTTTTGCCTCCCACATGTGCAGTAGTTTGTTGTCTGCTATGAGTGGGGCATCTTGGCCTTCCAGAGTTACCGTTGCTTCGGCGGCATGTCTTTTGAGTGTGTCTGTCCACTCTCCTAGGTCCGTGATGGTTGCGACTGAGGATTCCTCCCTCCGCTTTCTAAATTTGTCCCATTCTGTGACTTTTGTCTGTTTTAACTGTTTTTATTTGATTCCCTGCATTAGCGTAGTGGCAATTATATAGTGATCGCTGCCTAGGTCTTGTCCTGTTTTTTCCCACGTTACTCTTCTGGTGTTTTTGGAGTGTGTTAGATCGGGTGTGGTGTCCGCGCTAACACTGTTTCCTTTTCTAGTTGGGTTTCCTGGGTCGGCGTGTAGTGAGAGGCCCAGTTCTTTTATATCCTCCCACAGCTGCCTTCCCTTGCCGTCTTTCATGTTGTATCCCCACTCTTCATGCAGCGCATTTAAGTCTCGTACGATGGAGAGGGGTTCTTTCCCGCTGCTTTTAGAGCTTTTCAGAAGATGGCCCTGAACGTGATCTTTTTCTGTTTAGGGCTTGAGTTGATGTTTAGTAGAAAGAGACTGGGCTCTTCTTTCCTACCCGTAAGCATCTCCACTAAGACTCCTTCTATGTCCCTGGTTTGAATATCGTGTTCAATTGTTGCTATTTTTCTTTTCACTAGGGTTGTTACCTGCGATTTTTCTCCTTTATCACTGTGAAACGCCTGATATCCTGGGAGGGATGCTAATTTCCCAGTCTCTTGCAGCGCTATTGCTAGCGGCTTTTGTACTAATGTGCCTATGTAGTTTTGCAGTAACGCTCGCTTGCGTTGGAATCCTCGGCAGTTCCACTGCCAAGTGATAGACTTATTTTGTGCGTTTCTGGCCATATTGAATTTGAGTAACAGTGTCCTCTAAGTTTTTCTGTCGCTCTCCAAGGGCAATCAGCTCGGTTCTTTGTGTTTGTAGTTCGGTTCTCTGCGCCTGCAGTTCTGCTCTTATGCTTTCAAATCTTTGATTTATATTCTCTTGTATCTGGCTGAGTGCAGCCAAACCTGCGCCATGATTCTTTTTGTTCTGTCTGCATCGCTTTTATCGCGTTCCTATTTGCTTCACATTCATTCTTTAGCTCTACCCATATGTCTGTTTCATTATCTCCTTTTCGTTTAAGTGGGGGTCTTCTGACTGTTTCCGCCTCCTCCATTTTCTCTCCTACCATTTCCTGCTGCTTGAGTGTTGGGGGGGGGGGGGTTAGTTTGTTGAGCTACCTGTTTATCCTAATAGCGTGAAGTCACACCAGCGAACGCCCTCTCTCGGTAGCGCCGCAGCATCGGCGCGCAAGGCTTCGCCTCCACCATCGATGCCGCGAGCTGTGGTCCCGTCTCTCGGTCTGGCGTGACGTCACACGGTCACGTGACGCGCAGCTGTATAAGGAGGCGCCACGACCAACGATGGGCCAAAAGTGCGAGCAGTATTGCTTTCGCAATAAAAATAGGCTGGGGTTTAGCTCTGGTTAACCCTAGTTGGATTGCGAAAGCTTCGTTTCCTCGGCACGTCGTCTACGCAGGGTCTCATTCTGACGCCCTCGAGAACTCAAACCGGTCTCTTTCGCACTCCGGGACGTGGAATGCCTTCTTCTAGCCCCATCTTCGTTACAACGCTTCTCGAGTCTTGCGGCGCGTTCTTCACGTTGAGCGCGTTGTCTCTTCCTCGCTTCGTTCTGTCGTTGTTGCGTCTCTTTCGCGCTCTCCATAACGACTGCAATACGCTGACTGACTGATGTTTCTGAGAGGAAGAAGGATAAGGAAAGAGCACAGGCCTGCCCACTTGCTCAAGCCGAGCCACGCTGGCTGCCGCGCGCTGAAAGTAGGAGAGTTAAAGGACAGGAGAGCAAAGAGTGAAAGAAAATACGCGTCCCGGTAATAGTCCCCGGGCCGACCCGTGTCAGAGTGCTGGAATCCAAGCACTCCGCCATATTTCCAAAATAAGTTTAATACCTTAGGTCGAAAGACCCGCTGCAGATATTAAATCAGGTATCAGGTATGAGCCAATAGCCATAGCTACAATACACTAAGGCGAAGCTCAAATATATATATATATATATATATATATATATATATATATATATATATATATATATATATATATATATATATATATATACCCCGCGCGAGGCCACAGCTCCTCTCCCTCTAACTCAGCGGAGCAAATCTAGCGGAACGACCGGCGACAGCAGTGGCGTCGACGGTGGCGCCATCTGTTGGAGAGCGGCTGCGGCGTTATTGGGAAACGGCGGCTCAAGGTCGTTCTTCGGTCAGCGCATACAGCATACGCCTGCTACATACGGCATACGGCGCGATGAGCGAAATGGCCCGCTGGCTGGCTTCGCAAAGCTTTCGTTTTAAAAATGCCTAGTACTGTGTGTGTGTCACGATGGCTATCTATAGAAACCGCCTACCACTCGACCTCAAATGTATTAGGAGAGATGCTGTTTTCTTTCGACCAGGGCTAACCAGATCTAAACCACTAGCATTTTTTAGGAAAAGAAATGACGCAGTAACTGTCACACATATTTCGGTGGGCACCCGAAACGCGTCGCAAGAGAAGGGATAAAGGAGATTGGTGTGACATTCCGTGTGTGCTGCGAGGGTCCACGTTCGACGGCGCGGCGTAGACGGAGACCCGTGACAGCGGCATCATCAATTGCCCAGCCATGCTCTTTGGGTGACGACCAGAAAAACCGGTCCCGCCGCCGCCCCGGGGAAACGGGCTTTGTCCTCCCCAATTTCCGGTTACATTCCAGGACAAGGGAGCTGTCAGCGGGCCAGAGCGCGCCGTACCACAGCCGACGCTATGCGAAACCGCGAAGACGACATTCTTTCCCTCCCCCCCCCCCCCCCCCCTTTGTCGTGGGCTATCGCCGGGAAGGCACCCACAGCTTCCCAGAAGGGCCGCGACGGACACCTGTCATGGCGGACAGGCAGTACTCGCCAAGAATGTGGAAAGACAGGCGCTAGTGAATTAGCTCCGAAGAGAGAGCCTGTGTATACTCTCACTTGAGAGAGAGTGGTGGCGTTTTTGTTGTTTATTTAGTTTGTATTGTTAACAGACTCTGGGGTCGAGGCTAAGCCCAGCCCAAGGGGTGGTCCCCATCTCGCATGTTATTTTGGATTGGAGAATTGATGCTTTGGGCGGGCCACTGGAAATGACCGCCCTTAGTCCTTTGTTAATCAAGTGCTTAAAAGCGCATGTAAACGGATGCAGTTCAGTCTGAGCTGGGGCTCCATGCTTAGCATGTAATGTGATGCTACTTAGGCACTAACCTGCCCGGTCGATGAGTAAAGAAGTGCAAAGTTTGTTCTGTTGTAAAATTATGCTCTGCTGTCATCATCTACAAGCTCGCCTCCTGTTCATCTTCCAAGCCGAACGACACTAGAGGAAGGGTTTGTGAACCATCCTCGAAGAAACGGACGACTATTGAAATTCTACTTCAAGCACGCTCAGGACGACATCGTTTGCCAAGAGGGCCTTCAGCGCCGAAACCCGTCAGCGTGCAGCTTCTGCCAGCAACCGCTCGAGCCCAACTCCGGAGCCACTCTATCGCCCCCATGAAGTCGTCGGCACGTAAGCTCGGACGCCCCAGCCTCTGATGTATAACCTTAACCATGTGTAATTATTGAATATACCTGTTTGTTTAAACTGAGCCATACGGTGTCTCTTTGCCTCTCCGTCCCGTGTGGACCTGCGCATTATGGGGGTCATCACACTGGTGTCAGGAGTGGGGTCTCAAAAGCAAATGTCCTCTGAATGCTGTGACATTCATGACTTCAAAATTGTAATCAAAAGGGAATCACGGGACTGATTGTGGGACTTTTACCCCCATTTGAGAGGCTTGAGGCACTGGAGGGCTTGAAAAAAAAAATGACTGTATCTGAGGGAGCTCCCACTCCACAGCCGTCGCTCGGAGCAAGCATGCTGGCATTAGGAAGCGTCATTCCGACGTTTACGGGAGATAAGACACGGGTTCCAATCTGCGATTTCTTTTCCATGCTAGAAGAGATTGGGAAAATGGGGGGATGGTCCGATGCTCAAATGCTGGGAATGGCGAGGTGTAAGATGGCAGGAGCTGCTCATGATTTTGCCTGGCGAGACGAAAAAGTAAAATCCACAAAATCATTTGCGGAATTTAAGAAGCTCGCGTTTGAGCATTTCGACACTGAACCACGTCACGTGCGGGTACAGAGGTTCCGTGACGCCGGACAGATGGTAGGGGAGGACGTGCGAACATTTGCGTCGCGGCTTCAGCGCCTAGCACGCGATACGTTAAGCAGGGAGGAGGAAGGAGACCAGTTAAGGAAGAAATACGCGGAGGATATACTTAAAGAGGAAATGACCGCTTTGTTCGTGGCTGGTCTGCAAGACCCCGTGCGCCGGTTCGTGCTCTCGCGCAAGCCGAGCAATTTCGACCAAGCCGTGGAGGCCGCATTGGATGAGTAACGAAATGAGGCGTTAACGACAGCCGCAGCGAGAGTACGCGTCATAGAGAGAGCGGTGCTCAACCCTGAGGTTGCTCTCTTGACAGAGCGGTTAGATCGCTTGGAACAGCTGCTAACTCAGCAGGTAGAACGCCAGGTTGAAGCGCGCGCTCAACAGCGCCCATTCGCTGGAAACCGGAGACCGCCACAAAGCTACAGGCGCGGTATGCGAGATTTTGAAGACATCGTATGCTTCGCTTGCCAGGGTCGCGGACACATCGCCAGGTTCTGCCAAAACGTGCGCCGTGGAGAGCCACAAAGAGAAGCAGGCGAGACACGCCCTAAGCAAGCCTACAGCGGGGCTCCAGATACCGAGTCAAAAAACTAGTTAGTCCTCCCCAGCCTGAGGAGCGTGGGGAGGGAGCAGTAGATGATGAGGTGGTGGTAGTTTGTGTGGCCGACGAGGCATGCCCTGTTGTGCGTTGCAAGTTAAATGGTTGTTGTATGGAATTGTTGATAGATACGGGGTCAAAGGTGACATTGCTTAAGGAGAGCAGTTTTAACACGCTTCGAAGGAAGGGGGACCGCGAGGTGTTGGAAGCGTCTGGTGGTATGGCAACCAAATTTGTAGGCATAACGGGGGATCCTCTTGGCATAAGTGGACTCTACCGGTTACACTTCTCTCTCGGCGGAATTGCATTGGAGCACCCCTGCTACGTATGCCCGGACACGGTGTCTCTGCCAAACGGAGTGTCAGGTATATTAGGGCAGGATTTTTTGAGAAAAGGGAAGGTAGTAGTTTCATTCTCTGAGGAAGAGGTTAATGCGGGCGGATCAAAAGTTCCGTTTTTGAACAGGAGAGGGGCTGAGATTCGCATTACCGATATTGACACCCGTCAAACAGTGGGATCATTGGAGAAGGTATATTCGCGGGTTGCCGTCAGGCTGGTCGATGAGGCGGTCGTCCTTCCTTGGTCGGAGCACATTTTGTACGCGTTTGTGCCTTCAGATGTAGAGAGCGGCGCCGTGGGAGTGCTTGAGCCGGTCGACTCTCTCAGCAATGGCCTGAAGGCAGCCGCGTGCCTCGTGACAGTTAATGACGCCCACAGAGTGCCCCTACGGGTGGTTAACTGTAGCCAGCAGCCACTGAGCCTTCCCAAGAACAAAACATTGGCTTTCTTCACCTCTGCGATAGAGCAACGTGAGCCCACCGATACGGTACTCGCAACTGTAGAGCATGCTAGTCCTTCGGCTGCTCCAAAGGTGTCGTTCGATCTTTCTCACGTAAAATCCAGGGAGAGGGAGGCTCTGGCTGGTTTGCTGAACGACTACTCGGAGGTATTCGCCGCGTCCAACCTGGATTTGGGCTGCTGTGGCGTTATAAAGCACAGGATAGAAACCGGCACTTCATCGCCCGTTTACCAGCGTGCGTACAGGATTCCTTACTCCCAACGTGAGGAGATGGAGCGGCAGGTGCAGGACCTGATTGATCGCGGCATTGTCGAACACTCAAAGTCACCCTGGGGAGCACCAGCAATATTGGTGGAAAAGCCAGATGGCTCGTATCGATTGGTAGTGGACTACCGCAAACTAAATGCCGTAACTCGCATCGATCCATACCCCATCCCCAATATACAGGAGACGCTATCTCAGCTGGGCTCTGCCAGGTACTTCACGGTAGTGGACATGGCGGCGGGATTCTGGCAGATAGCAATGGATCCGGCAGATGCCGAGAAAACGGCATTCAACACGCCCTCAGGGCACTATGAATGGAAAAGAATGCCGATGGGTCTGGCCAACAGCCCTGCTGTCTGGCAGAGAACCGCTGATGTTATCCTGGCAGGTCTTCTGGGGAGGCTGTGCTTCGTGTATATGGATGACATTATCATATACAGTGGCAGTTTTGATAACCATTTGCGCGATATTGAGCAGGTTTTGGTGCGACTAAGAGCAGCGGGTCTCAAGCTGAAGCCCTCTAAGTGCCAATTCCTCAAAAACGAGGTGAAATACCTCGGGCACGTTGTTTCAGCTGACGGCGTGCGACCGGACCCTGAGAAACTAAGGTGTGTCTCAGATTTTCCATCCCCGACTAGCGTCCGCCAGGTCCGGCAGTTTCTCGGCCTGATCGGTTACTACCGAAGGCACATAGAGGAGTTCGCCAAGCTCGCTAAGCCGCTCACCGCCTTAACAGCCAAAAATGTCGCCTTTCGCTGGGACGAAAACGCGGAGAATTCTTTTGGGGCCCTGAAAAGGAAGCTAATGAGTGCACCGCTGTTGCGCCACCCGGATTTTAATTTGCCCTTCGTTATGGCCACAGATGCGTCAAAGTTCGCAGTTGGTGCCGTGCTATCTCAGGTTATCGATAGCAAAGAACATCCCGTTGCTTTTGCTAGCCGACAGCTGAGCCCCACAGAGCAAAAGTACGGAGCTACGGAAAGGGAGTGCCTCGCCGTTGTCTGGGCAGTAAAGCACTTCAGATGCTACCTTTACGGCCGCAAATTCAGGCTAGTCACAGACTGCCATCCTCTGAAATGGGTGATGAGTGTCAGGGACCCTAGCTCGCGACTCGCTAGATGGAATCTACACCTGCAGGAATACTGCTTTGAAGTTAAGCACAAGTCAGGAAAGACACATCTGAATGCTGATGCACTCAGCCGCACAGCTGCCGTGGCAGCTATAGATGAGTTTGTCCCCGTAGTCGACCCCGCCGAATTACGCACAGAGCAGTGCAAAGATCCTGACCTGAAGCGAATAATCGAAAGCCTAGAGGGCGCACCGTCTCACCCCGAACAGCTAGGTTATTTCATTGGCAAAGACGGCACCCTGTGTCGGCGCACGAGGCCAACCAGGAAAGGGAGACCAGAGAAAACCGCTTGGGAGAGAGTCGTCATACCTCGGTCGTGGACAGAAAGGGTTCTTCGCGCGTTTCACGATGCGCCATGCGCCGGTCATTTTGGCGTAGCGAAGACACGCAGGCGTGTGGAGCGTTTGTACTTTTGGAGTGGCATGCGACGGGATGTTAGAGACTACTGTGCGAAGTGTCATTCCTGTCTCGAAAGAAAAACACCCAAGGGACGAAGACCAGCTCCAATTCAGCCGTTTCCTGAGGTTTCGGCTCCCTTCGAGCGGACAGGTATGGACATAATGGGCCCATTGCCCACGACCACTTCCGGAAACAAGTACATTTTAGTATTTGTCGACCACCTTTCAAAATACGCGGAAGCGGTAGCACTCCCAGATCAGAAGGCAGACACGGTTGCAAGAGCATTTGTCGAACAGATCGTGCTCCGACATGGACCCCCGAGGCAACTCTTGACAGATCGGGGAACGAACTTCGTGTCGCAGCTAATGAGGAGAGTTTGCGAGCTGCTTAAGATCGCTAAGAAGCAGACAACACCGTACCATCCGGCTTGCAACGGCGCGGTGGAGCGACTGAACCAAACCGTGGCCGGGTTCCTGTCGCATTTTGTTTCGCGCGACCAGCGGGACTGGGATTTGTGGCTCCCGTATGCAATGTTTGCCTACAATTCCGCAGCACACGAGAGCACGGGCGAATCGCCATTCTTTCTTCTCTACGGCCGAGACCCGGACCAGCCTAGTGAAGTGCCAGAGGGCCCCCGTCGTGTCCCATACGCTTCACTGGACGACTATAAGGTTGAGCTAGAATCGCGCTTGCAAGTGGCGAGGGACATCGCAAAGGAGTCCTTAAAGAAAGCGGCGAAGCGCAGGAAGGAGGTGCACGATCGCAGTGCTAGAGACGCGCCGTTTGATGTGGGGGACAGCGTGTACATTGAAAACTGCCAAAGGCAGATTGGGCTAGCTCGTAAGTTCCAGACGAAGTGGAGAGGACCGTGCGAGGTTGTCGAGAAGCTTTCTCCGGTAAACTTCAGAGTCCGAGACGTGAACCGGCGTTTGATAAGGATACACGCAAATCGCCTCAAGTCGGCACCGGTTCAGTATTCGCGAAATGAGGAAAGGGAAAGCGCGGATTTTGATGGGGACAGAAGTGAAGCGGAGCGCGCAGATAGTTCGCAAGAAACGCCCTCTCCTGCATTTGTTCGGCAGGCGCCCGAGGTGACGGCCGGAATGCCACCGGATTTACTTCATGCATTGCTAGAAGAAGAAGCGCGCGAGGTTGCCGCGCAGATAACGCCAGGAGAGGCTCCTGCCACGAGCCCTCGCGAGTCCCAAAGCAGAAAAAGGGGCACAGACTTACTTAGTATGAATCATGAAGGCCGATATCCGCTGCGAAATCGGAAAGCTAAGTCGGACTAATGGCGTAAACAGAGCGGAGTTGTGAACTGGTTAGAATTGTGTAATGCCGCAGCTCATAACATTGCTATGTGCTTATGTGTTAAGTTATCGGAGTTGGTAGTTAAACCTTTCTGTCATTAAGTAACACCTGCACAGGAGAGCATGCGGAGCGCATGCAGAACCTGCCCTACTTCCTTTCGTTATCTATATTTTTGTCTGTGCCGTGATCGTGCTAGAAGTGGGAGCTCCTTTGTAACTGTGGTAAATTTATTTCGTCCAGTTTGGACTAGAAAGGAGAGGCTTGGGTGCTGAGTTTCATGTTTATCTGTAAAAGAAGATCAGTGCTGCCCCTGGAGACGCCAGTATTGACAGCGGAGGCATATGGTGTTGTGCAGTGGTGTTGAGTGCAGCGAAAAGTGTTTTGTCGGACGCACTGTGCGAGGCGATTCAGAAAGACAAGGGGAGCTGCGTGGACTCAAATGTTCGGAGAACATTCTTCTGGAGGGTGAGCGAGTGTGACATTCCGTGTGTGCTGCGAGGGTCCACGTTCGACGGCGCGGCGTAGACGGAGACCCGTGACAGCGGCATCATCAATTGCCCAGCCATGCTCTTTGGGTGACGACCAGAAAAACCGGTCCCGCCGCCGCCCCGGGGAAACGGGCTTTGTCCTCCCCAATTTCCGGTTACATTCCAGGACAAGGGAGCTGTCAGCGGGCCAGAGCGCGCCGTACCACAGCCGACGCTATGCGAAACCGCGAAGACGACATTCTTTCCCTCCCCCCCCCCCCTTTGTCGTGGGCTATCGCCGGGAAGGCACCCACAGCTTCCCAGAAGGGCCGCGACGGACACCTGTCATGGCGGACAGGCAGTACTCGCCAAGAATGTGGAAAGACAGGCGCTAGTGAATTAGCTCCGAAGAGAGAGCCTGTGTATACTCTCACTTGAGAGAGAGTGGTGGCGTTTTTGTTGTTTATTTAGTTTGTATTGTTAACAGACTCTGGGGTCGAGGCTAAGCCCAGCCCAAGGGGTGGTCCCCATCTCGCATGTTATTTTGGATTGGAGAATTGATGCTTTGGGCGGGCCACTGGAAATGACCGCCCTTAGTCCTTTGTTAATCAAGTGCTTAAAAGCGCATGTAAACGGATGCAGTTCAGTCTGAGCTGGGGCTCCATGCTTAGCATGTAATGTGATGCTACTTAGGCACTAACCTGCCCGGTCGATGAGTAAAGAAGTGCAAAGTTTGTTCTGTTGTAAAATTATGCTCTGCTGTCATCATCTACAAGCTCGCCTCCTGTTCATCTTCCAAGCCGAACGACACTAGAGGAAGGGTTTGTGAACCATCCTCGAAGAAACGGACGACTATTGAAATTCTACTGCAAGCACGCTCAGGACGACATCGTTTGCCAAGAGGGCCTTCAGCGCCGAAACCCGTCAGCGTGCAGCTTCTGCCAGCAACCGCTCGAGCCCAACTCCGGAGCCACTCTATCGCCCCCATGAAGTCGTCGGCACGTAAGCTCGGACGCCCCAGCCTCTGATGTATAACCTTAACCATGTGTAATTATTGAATATACCTGTTTGTTTAAACTGAGCCATACGGTGTCTCTTTGCCTCTCCGTCCCGTGTGGACCTGCGCATTATGGGGGTCATCACATTGGGAAAGAACTAAGGAAGAAAAAGGTGCCGTAGTGGAGGTCCCCGGAATAATTTAGGCCACCTGGGTAACTTCCTGCAATCACACCGGACTGCACACGGGCGCCTTCTTGCATTTCGCCTTCATTGAAACGCGGCCGCCGCGGTCCGGTTCGATCCCGGGTACTCCGGCTCAGTAGACGAGTGCCTTAACCACTGAGCCACTGCGGCGGCTTCACCTTTTAACCTTTTTCTTCTTTAGGGTTTAAGGCATAAGGGCTCCACAGTTGGATATGAAAACCATGCAGCCTTTGGCAAAAGCTTTGCAAAGGCGGGCACATTCGGCGCAGGCAGTATGTTTAATGGTGAACCTTCTTTAGACATTCTATGTAAAAACCTGCAGAATAGTGGAGTTAATTTTTCCTATACATGATGAGCACTATAATTGCTAATGTTATGAAGCATTACTAGAATGGTTATCCGAAAAATTATTGCGGTATAGACCGTCCTGCGTCATAACGTAAAAGTGCAGCGGTAAGAACGAGCGGCCTGTATTGGCAGTGCGTATCGAAATTGATATCAGAGGTGTGTTAGTAGCGCCGAATGAATATGTGTCATTCGTTCCACATTGTCTGGCACGGCCTGAATACGTGCGTAAAGCCCAATTGACGAAAAAGGAAAAGGTCTTACTTCGCAGTGAGCACCCGAACCCTGATATGAGAAAGGATGGAGAAAGAGGTCCCGATGGGGAAGGCTGCGTATTACTTTAACAACTTGGGGATCTTTACGTCAATTTGAATAATTCTCGAAGCCAGTCAGAGCTATCAGTGCGCGCTAGCCGTAAGTCACACAGGCATAGGTTTGTTGCGCATGACATGCACAAATTATGCGAAACATTACCGGGTGCACACAGGGGTCCAGAATGCAAGAAAAACAGACCAGAAAGTGTCAAACAGGCGTGACACGCGCGCTGTGCGCACACACGCAAACCTTTTCAGTCTTACAATACTACGTAAATCTGACGGTCATTTACAGGCTATGGCTCTTATTCATTGACCTAAGGTACCAGCGTTAATTATGAACTTGAGATTGTAGAAGCAACTTAGTCCACCTAACCGCACGCCCAAGCAGATATATTTAATTAAAGAAACAACATGTTGACTCAGCAGTCTGTGTCAGTTAAACTCAGAGTTTATTTTAGGAATAAAGGAAGTGTTACTAAGTGGGTAGTAACTAGCACACAGAGTAAAAAATAGCAAGTGCTGCACTTATTAACTACACCCTGAACTGGGTACTGAATAGTGTTATAAAAAGTAGTAAAACGAAGTCATAGTAAGTGCTGCATTGATTACCTTATTCTTATCTTTTTTTTAACAGTGCAGAAGCCAGACACGGGAGAAGGCAAATAAACAGAGGGGCCTCTCTTTTCTGGAGTTGTGAAGCGTCAGGAACTCAGAAAAAGGAGGATCGATCTCTTCCAGCACAAAAGACAACAATCAGGAGAAGCGAGTCACCCGGAACGAAAACGAAAGCAAAGACAATGCTCAGGTAAGGAGGCTGGCTGAGGAAATTAAATTCCTCAAGCAAAAGTTAAATACGGCGATAGCTGAAAATAAATCAGGAACAAATAACCAGACAACCGAATCCTCCTAGCATGGTTGTCTGTCCTCAGGACATTGATAGAGCTAGCACTGGCAATTAGAATGACGAACAGCCTGCATGCAGACGCAAGAAAGCGAGAATAGAAAAGGTAGAAGTGAAACTAACACTAAAGTAGCCTCGGCTCCCACAAAAATGGCGGAAGGAATTTCACGCATTTAAGATCGTAGTATGGTACAACTTTCGCATCAAATAAAGTAATGAAAGGAGCTTACAAGCTTTTCTATCCGGAGATTAACCCAGATATGCAACAGAACTCGGGTATAAATTACCCTGTCAGTCAACAGTCTGGAGTAATAAAAGGGAAAGTACACTCAGTTGCCTATGATGCAGTAATTAAAGCAACACCGTTAGCTTTCTCTCGCTATAAGCAATAGGGTGCAGACAAATATGGCTGAGTAAAAATTCAATTTACTGTCTTGCAATTGAACACAAGGGGCTTCAAATTTAAACGCAGGGTCTTAGAATTGCAAATTAAAAACTATGCGGAAGAAAAAGCAGACGCTATCGCATACCAAGAAACCAGAGCGGAAGTTAATATCCCTGGCCACTCGGTCTTTGAAAAATCAGAAGGCGAAGTGTCTCAAAACAAAACAGCCATTCAGGTGCACGAAAACTTAACGGCTGAAAAAGTCGACATGGGGTACGACATTAAAGCGCAGGACTTCATTAAAACTTTACCTAACAAGCGCACTGGGAAAACCACGTATGTAGATAACGACTGTATGAACATCTCCAGGGGACCGAAGTGAGGCGGTAGCGAAACTATCAGACCAACGCGTAATATAGCCAAATGATTGTGGTCCGGCTGTTAAACGCTCTACACCTTGAGTGGGGATATACGAACAACATTAAAAAAAATGCTGACGGCCTAGCTCTGTTAGGCCAGAAATACGTAGAGAAAGCGCGGAAACTTTTGCATCAGGAAAGTACATTCACTAGATGCGCGATTAGTCACGGGCTACAAATTGAGCTGTCGTGGCGGAGCGGTAGCGTCTCCGCCTCATATTGCAAAGGCCGTGATTCGATTCCGAGCCTCCGCACATGTTTTTTTATTCATTTTGTGTGCGGTGGGTTTCAGTGGCTTCCACAGATTCCATCACCGAACAGGTAGGTTAGCGGTTAAGCGCAGGCTGTTAAGGCACGTTTATACTGTGGCGCAACGCGTGCGCGTGCGCTGCACGGCGACGTCACGTCAGCCAAACCGAGACCCTCTAAACTCCAACGGCGCTTAACCGCCGACGCGTTCGGCGGCTTCGGCGCAATCTGACCACTCTGGCGCAGACTTGGAGCATGTCTCTATTTCCCGCGGAGTGCGCCAGCCGCTGCCGGCCCGGCCAGACCGGTACGGCTCTGCGGCGATGCGCGCGTTGTGACGTCATGTGCCTCCTCGGAGCACCGCCACGGCGAAATCTCAAGTTCGCTGCCTGAAAAGCTTTCGCTTTAAAAGGTAACGCATTACAGGACATAGCCCAGACATTGGAGATGTGACTCCTTATGAACTGAGATAGAGTCAATAGGACAGGTACAAGCGTAACAAGGGCTCTCCCGGCAGACTTAATGTCCACAAGAAATATTAGCCTAGTGACTTGGAGGGATACAGAATGAAATATGGGGATTGGTCTTTATATTCTGAATATTGTTGTAAAAGCCAAGGGACACAAAAATGAAAATTGTTTTTTGTGAAAATAAAATGGCGGAGTATCTGTCTCACATATCGGCTGACACCTGAACCGCTTCAAGGGAAGATATAAAGGTTGGGTGAAAGAAGAAATGAAGAAAAAGGTCCCGTTGTGGAGGGCTCCGGAATGATTTCGGCCGCCTGGGGATCTTTAACGTGCACAGACATCGCACAGCACGCGGGCGCCTTTGTGTTGCCCCTCCATTGAAACGCTGCCGTCGCGGTCGGGTTCGAACTAAGGCGGCATCATTTCGATGGAGGCGATACCGGCCTTACGGCGTGATTCAGGTGCGCAACTAGACATGTGAGACAGTTACTGCGTGATTTCCTTTTCTAAAAGTGCATTTTCACTTTTTCTCATTTCTTCACCAGTTCTTTTATTTGATTTCATAAGAGTGGTTAGTTGGGAAGCACAAGGGTATAAAAAGCTATGCACCAAACTGAGGCTCGATCGTTTTGGATATTCCTTGAATGAGAGCGAATAATCAATGTTGAAAATAGAAGCCCTGAGAATTAACAGGGCCCCTTCAATCGCCGTTACTGAAAGAATAAAGGCGCACCTGTATGGAAATGGCGACGGTAATCCAAAATAGGTTTCTCGCTTTTTGCTGCGGTGTTTGGTGCAAGGTTTTTTCCATCCTTATTAAAAGCGTTAATGCTCTCCTTGTGCAGAAAATACGGGGCCGTCATCACCGACGTTATGAAAAAATCTCCGGAGAAGCAACCTAATGGGCCCCCTGAAGTGTGACATAGGCTGGTGCCGTCATCAAAACCTGCCCACCGGATTGTGACCAAACTGACCACCGTGGCAGCTGGTATTTAAATTAATGATTGGTCGCGAGAGGTTGCTCGGAAATAGGAACATGTGTCGAACAAGCCCCACCAGTGGGAGCGCATGCTGTCGCTGGGCAGTCTCTCATCGCTTAACCGCTGCACCACTGCGCAAGGTGTGCTATGAGGACTCCCAGTGTCCTATAAATTATGTCGAAAATGTCCAATTCTGCATACATGAGCATAAACGCGTTGACACTATCGCTTCATACCGTTAAGACGGAGCTTATGCGTCCCCTCCAATTATTGCTGTTGTGACTATGGCGGGCTGTTCTTACCTTTATAGGGTTGTTTTTCGGCACTGTCTTTTCGCGCCGTTATTGTTTCGTTTTTTTTGGAAATTTTTTCCGCCTCAAGCACCCCCTTCTCTGCCCTTGGCGGATGGCATTGCAAAAAAACTGGCTTAATTCCGGTTTTTCCCCCGGTCTTTGTGTTTCGCCCGTTCTCCTGCTTGAGACTAGCTGGTTTTCGGTCTCGCTCCGCTGTGCAAAATTTTCGCCTTCCGCACCCTTCATTTTCCTAAGGGCGCATTTCTTAGGCGACATTCCCTCGAGCCAGGCCTTTGAGGGGACATGCTAATCCTGAAAGATTTTGCCCCAAGCTTTTGTTGACTTAACACGAAAACATCGAGTTGTCGTCACACCAAATCACCGTTAGTGTCCGAGGTATAATTCCCTGATTGGTAGAGAGAGGTGACGTAATGTCGCTACGTCATCACAACCTGACTACCGCATAGTGCGCAAACTGCACAATGTGGCAGGTGGTAGTTATATAATGCATAGTCGAGAGAGGTTACGTGACCTTGTAGCGTCATCACAACCTGCCCACTGGGTTGCGATCAACCTACTGCCTAGACAGAAACCTAGATCAAGAACCGAAATCAATGATCGCAAAATAAATGTGATTTATGGAAAGGTTGGCACTTGCAACGGTAGAGGATACTTGGTTATGCAGCTAGCAGTCAGAATATTTGATTTATTTATGGGGGTTTAACGCCCCAATGCGACTGAGACAATGAAGGATGCAGCAGTGAAGGGCTCCGGAAATTTCGACCACCTGGGGTTCTTTAACCTGCACTGACATCGTACATTACACGGGCCTCTAGAATTGAAAAAAAAAAGAAATTTTGCCTGCATCGAAGTTCGACCGCCACGGCCAGGGTCAAACCCGCGTTTTTCGGGCTGCAGCTGAGTGCCAAAACACTGAGACGACACGAGCGCTCGCGTCGTCTTATGTTTCTTCCTCTTGTCCTGTGTTTCGCGCTGCTTAAAGATGAATACATTCCAACTAGCCCAGTTATACTGTTCTCGTCAGTCCGAATGTTCTATTAGAATTTTGGTTTAGGCTTTGTAGGGTTGTGTTTACTAATCGTGTGGATTTTGTAGTTCATGGACCTAAAATTGCAAAGAAACCAGCGCATATACGCACAGAAGTTGCAACACAAGCTGCTGCGATAGATTTGAAACATAACAAAATCGCAGTCTACTTTTAATGTGACTTAAGCGTCCCCAGAGTTCTAACCCGATGCTCCCGTCTGTAGAAAATCCGCCGTCGTCGTTGTGAGCCAAAAATTAATGTGGATTAGCTCAGTTAATCCAGCATACACAAAGCGAAAGATGTCGGCGTTCACTGGGTTTTTGGCGTTGACAATGTTCAAGGCGGGGACGGCTTTGGGCAAAGGAAGGGCGCATGACTCCCTGGATAAGCTGACGCCTCATTCCTGCTCTGGCTCAAGTGGCGGGGGTGAGAGAGATGTGGCCTGAATCCATTAGCGCTGACAGCGTTGTGGCTGACATGCGGTGCTGCAGCAATAGCTAGGCCGCAGCGTTCATTTGGTGATCAATCTCTCGGAATCAACCATTAGCTGCATGCCACCTCCTAAGGTGGGATGGAGGGTGCGCTGCCTATCCAGTGTGCGGAACTCAATCAAAGCAGGCTTTTGCAATTGGACACCAACGCCACGTACATTAAAGCGAGATTCAGCTCTCCACTGACCCACGGAGCGATTTGTGCGCGTTTTCTTTCGTAAAAATGAATGGCCTTTAAAAAGAAGTCGACGCCAGTGGGCTCTATGAACGCCGTCTACTCACTTGTTTTGTTTGGTTTTTGAGGAAAGGAAATGGCACAGTAACTGTCTCACATATCTCGGTGGACACCCGAACCGCACCGTAAAGGAAGGGATAAAGGAGGGAGGGAAAGAAGAGGAAACTGAAACTTGAACCTCTTTCTTCCTTTCTCATTTGAATCCCTCCTTTATTCCTTCGCTTACGGCGTGGTTCAGGTGTCCGCCGATATATGAGACAGATACTGCGCCATTTTTCTTCCCCGAAAACCAATCATAAATTGTTATTAAAAATGAAAGTTGGATTTTGAGGAAATGCGCAGCGCTGCCCTGCAGCCGAACACCTGTGGCTCGGTGCTACTAGTGGCGCATGCGCCGTAGTCACGAGGAAGCGAGAGAAAAAGAGAAATTTCCGCGGCGAGGCACGCATTATGACGTCATGTGCCTCCTCGGAGCACTGCTACGGCGAAATCGCAAATTGGCGGCCCGTAAAAAGCTTTCTCTTTAAAAGCAATGGTCCGGTTGCCACCCAGTCGGTGACATCAAAACGCGGCCATTGTGGCCGGTGCAATCTGCCCATCAGATTCGGAGCAAACTACCCACCGTTGCAAGCTGGCGGTTAAATCAATGACTGTTCGCGAGAAAATGCTCGCAGAGCAATGGGAGACTCACAAGCCCCACCAGTGGCTGTGCTTGAAACAGCCACAAACGAGAGCAGTGGCGCAGGACTTAACCACTGCACCATAGCGCCAGGGCTCTGATAAGCTCTCCCCGCCATATAGTAATGTAAAGTGGGGAATCACCCTGTCGGCTAACTAATACGCAAGGAACATAGTAATGCTATCGCGTCATACCCGTAACCCACCGCGGTGGATCAGTGGGTAAGGCGCTCGGCTGCTGAGCCGGAGTACCCGGGTTAGAACCCGACCGCGGTGGCCGCGTTTCGAGGGAGGCGAAACGGAAAGGCGCCCGTGTGCTGTGCGATGTCAGTGCACGTTAAACATCTCAAGCGGTGAAAATTATTGATGGAGAAGAATTAAATGGTTATGTTCCTTGTTTCGTGTCAGTAAAACTTTCTCTGCATGATTACGCCGTTCTCTTAAAATAAATATGCAAAAGCTTGATTGTGTTAGTGTGTGAGGAGATCTTACTGTGGGGAACATTAGGTTGATCAGATGGAATAGCCACGGACGTCGACAGAGCACCCGGACGTTAAAAAGTAAATTAATTAAAATAAAAATAAAACAAAACAAACAATAAAACAGAAAATTAATTTTAAAACACAAGAGATAATCAATATAAAATAAAACAAAAAGCAATAATGAAAGAACAAAAGATAAAAATAAAAATGAAATAAAAATATTGTGAGCACATTGTGCGCTTTCGTCGTTGTCGCCTCTTTGGCTGCGAATTCATCCTCTTTAAATGCACTGTACATTCCCATCGTCATCGCTTGGTGCTGTTCGCTGGGAGCACGTCTTTGCCAGCGGGCTGGAATAAGCGTCTCCCTTGAAGTCTTCCCTTAAATATAAACAGCTAGTGTACTGGTGTCGTGGGAAAAAATGCGTTCTAGAAAGTGTTACATGCTTTCGCATTCCTCCACGTAAGCAAAGACGTTTTCAATTTTTTTGGAGTCTTTCAATGAGGCAACTCTTAGTCCCTTTCTTCTTTCTCTCCCTTCTTTATCCCACTCTGCAAATAGATTGAGTATATTACTTTCCCCCGTTACCTCTCTTCCTCTGCCCTCACTCTTTTCATTTATTTTTCTCTCTGCCTGCTATTATTTATTTTCGCTGCCCCAGCTCAGGTGGTGGCGGTGGTTAGGAAGGATAAGATTTTTGCTAGCCCCAGCATCTGCCATCGATACTGAAGCATCTCAGGTGGGGCAGCAGAAATAAAAGTTAGCAGGCAGAATGAAAAATAAATGAAAGAGGTGAGGGGATAGGAAGAGGGGGTAGGGTGAGAAGTAATATATGCAAACAATTTATACAATAAGAAATGTGTCCAGGTTGTGCGCTTGGTTCATTTTAGAGGAAAAAAACACAAGCGCACAGCACTGTGTTGGCTACAATTGGAGTGGGGTGTCCAGTTTAATCTTTCAATGTAGAACTCGCGGAGCGTTAGGTCACTGCGTGTATCAACCTGACGGAGAAAAGACGGGACGTCAAGCCCGTGTGTTCGAGGAATGCACAGAGGTTCACCGAAGTTCGCTTACGAGTGCGCGCACTGCACTGCGGCCACAATAGTGTCTTAATGGAGTCTGGTAGTATGCCCTGCGCCCTATAGGCCGCGAGCATATCGCGACGAACATCAGAGAACGCGGCACAGTGAAGGAGCAGGTGCTATAGTGTTTCCACTGCACTGCATCCGCCACACACATCACTCGTCGCGATTCTGTTACGCACCCGTCATTCCCCGGGCCACACGCAGCCAATGCGCGCGCGGAGGATAATTGCACGTTGTGACCGTGTAAGTGCGCGACAGCCGGTGATACTGTCGATGCGCTCACCTGCTCATGCGCTCACATGCGTGGGTCGGGGTGCTGCTTTCAGAGATGGTCGCGGATGGCCGCACGCACGTCCTCCAGCCCAAGGGGCAGATCGCTGACAGACAGTTGGTGTGCGGCGGTCGCGAGATCGTCAGCTTCCTCGTTGCCGGCGATGCCGCAATGACCGGGCACCCAGAGGAGTGAACGCTGGTGATAGGATTGAGCGGACGCAGCTTGCCTGCGCTCCGTGGATTTTCTCGTCCTGTGCGCGCAAGATCCATTCGCACTTCCACATTTTTGTCCGGATCAGACGTATAACGTCGAGGATTACTCGTGGATACGCTTTGATCCCAAGAAGTGACTTTCTTGGCATTATGCGGGACTTTAAAGCCCAAGCCAAAACGTGGGATCGCTAAGCCTCGCAAGCACTTCGGCACCGGGCCCGGCGTCCGTTGCCGCGTTCGGCCTGACCAGCGAGCAGCTACTCCGCTACGGCTTCGACGATGGATGTGGACCACACCCATGGCTTCGACCCCGAGTCTGGAGGATTGGGAAGTGTTCCGAGCAGCAGCAAACAAGACGAGGGGACCTTTGATAATTCACAGCCAGAACCTGGATTGAAGACGATATACCTCAGGGCAGGACAGCATGCACAAGTGCGCTGGGCACTGAAGACATACGATGACGACCCGAAGTCACCAGCAGCGGATCCCACGAGCCGCAATAGGCCCCCGAGACTGCCTGACCTCGACAAGTATGAATTTAAAGTGATTATCAAGCCAAAAGACCGTTTGGACCTAAAAATGTGGGGTGGGAGTACACACCCACTTAACGTCGCGTTCGAAAACGCGTTACGTGGCAAGACGCTACGCGCCAAACCTTACGTCAGAGTTATTGAAGAGCAAAACATCATCATCGCGGCAACTTCCCATGTCGAAGACGCGACAGTACTTGCGAAGATCGATCACATCAACCTAGACGGGAAAAAGTACCACCTCAATGCCTACGTGAGAACACCGCAAGACTCATGCAAAGGGGTGGTGCACGGGATTGACCCCAACGCATCAGACAGAGACCTAGAGAAAGACTTTTCCTCAGAAACCCACGAAATATTAGGCGTCCGAAGGCTCGGCAGATCCAACTCGGCGGTGATACTGTTCAGTGGATACAAAGTCTCTTTCTTTGTTACGTACGGGTGGATCGAGCGCAAATGTTTTGTTTATAGGAAAACTAGACCGTTTTGCGTACTGTGCGGCAGGGAAGGGCATAGACCGGACGTCTGCCCCAGCCCAGCTGAATCGAAATGTTACTCGTGAGGCAAGCTGAATCCCGGGGAAGCTCACGATTGCACCCCAACTTGTGCGGCATGCCAGGGGAATCACCACACCTACTCAAGGGAATGCAAAGCAAAGTTTCTGGATCCCATCAATAAGCCTAGGAAACATCAACATTTCGATGATCAGGAAGAGAAACCGACAACCAGTGGCACCAGCAAGAGCTACGCGTCAGCTGTACGCACCAGCCGAAAAGAGCAGTTCGTCAAGAAGGAATCCAGAAGAGCGGCCTCCAATTCTACGTCCAGGTCCAGGTGAAGATCTAAGTCTAGTCAACGTCGCAACTCATCAGGCCGATCCGGAACGGAAGGGTCAAGACATCATAAAGAGCAGGGGACCACCAGGTCGGTCTCCTTTGCACCTGAGGCGGATCCACCGGCACAGGAGACGGCACACACCCGAGAACGCGGACCGTCTTCGGAGAAGCAAGAAGACTCAAGAGACATCGTAAATGTGGGCTATGCTGGGTTGCCTCCATCCCTCGCCGGAAACGCGATATCTAAGGAGTTTAGCGACCTAAAAGCAGAAATTATTCAGCTAAAAAAACTGAACGAGGCGTTGAGAGCTGAACCTAAATTGGTCAGGCTGCAGTCACAAACAACTCACAACAAAACACCCGAAGCCCGGCCAAACTCACAGTCAGTTTATGAGCGCGTCATTGCAGAGCTGAGGGCTGATAGAGAGGAGCAGGATAAAAAGTTCCTACAAGTTATTCAGATGGTCAAAACGAGCTCGCAAACGAGTCCGCCAACACTAGGAAATACATAAACTCTGACATTGCCACAGTCCGAGACGAATTCATATCGAAACTCAACGAGTGCAACTTCAGAAATAGGAAGTCTAAATATGCCGACAGGCACCCCCTTCCAGAAGAGGACGAATAAGGACCATGGCACATAGGGGACATGAAACAATTATTTGGCAATGGAATTGTCGGGGGGGATTTAAAAAGAAAAAAGCAAGCCTTCAATTTTTCATCGACACGTCGGAGGCGCCACCTGCTGTAATAGTACTTCAAGAAGCAAATACGGTCATCAGCATGAAGGGGTACAAAACTTTCTAAGACCAGCATAGTCTAGGAATACTTGTTCACAAGGAGTTTACCGCAACGCTGCAAGAACCGCTAGCCGAAAATATCGAGCATGCTTACATTGAAATTCTTCCCCAACACAGGGGAAAACGCAGTTTGCACATACTGAACGTGTACAGTCGCCCCAGGGACTCATGCCGTCAGATAGCCACGCTATTTAGTAATTTTTCAAGAGGGCAGGTAAGGACCCCCTCGTCATAGCCGGTGATTTCAATGCGCCCCATCAAGCATGGGGATATCACTTTAACAACCCGAAAGGTAGGAGGATCCTTGAGATCGCTAACAGAGAAGGGCTCAAAATCTTAACGGATCCCCTGCAACCCACCAGAGCGGGTAATAGCGTCAGCAGAGACACCTGTCCAGATCTCACGCTTGTGAAAAACTGCCTGCAGTCCACCTGGTCTAACACTGGCGAGTCCCTGGGTAGTGATCACTTCATCATCTCCTGCACTGTTCAGGGAGTTGAATGTCGGAAACCATTTGGCAAGGTTAAGATTGTGAACTGGGACAAGTGGAGAGAGGATCTCGCACGTCTCCCGGACGAAGATATCACAGATATTGAGGCATGGACAGCGCTGCAGATGAAAACTGTCGCCAGGCATTCTGCGACAGTGAACACCACGGAGGAAACTCCGGCAGTTGACCCGCACCTGTTACATCTGTGGGAAGCCAGGAGATCTCTGACAAGGAGGTGGAAAAGGCAAAAGTTAAATCGCAAGCTGACCTCGCTAACCAAAACTGGCTCAAGCTGTGTGATGAGCTCAACGGTAGAATGGGCACGGCTAAAGCATGGGGACTCCTCAGATCCGTTATCGAGCCGAACTCAAACCGGAAAGAGCAAACAGACACGCTCTGTAACGCCTTGCACAGCTACAAAGGGGACAACGAAGCCCTCATTGCAGAACTTGCACGAAAATTTCTCGATCTGGGATCCTCGTACCCTCTCCCTGCGTACACCGGTGCACCCAATGAAGAGATGGACCAAGACGTAACGGTTGAGGAACTGAGGGCGGAGCTTGACATCATGCGCAAGAACACCGCTCCTGGACCGGACCAGATAAACACCAAGATTCTCTTTAATATGGATGACATCTCTTTAAGAAAATTAGTGAAATACTTCAACACGCAGTGCTGGCACAAGGGCCAGATCCCCGACTCCTGGAAATTGGCTTTAGTGCGATTTATTCCCAAGCCCAATAAACCATGCGATATTGATCATTTACGACCGATCTCCCTGACGTCGTGTCTGGGTAAACTGTTCGAGAGGGTCGTGAACGCCCGACTGAAACGAATCCTGAGGAAGACTGACATCCTCCCTGAGACGCTGTACGGGTTTAGAGAAAAGCTGTCTACACAGGATATTCTCCTCCGTATCAGAGAGGATATTCTGGACAACCCCGTGAGATGTCAGGTCAAGGCCATCCTTGCGCTCGATTTAAAAGGGGCATTTGACAATATCAACCACCAGGGAATACTGGATGAGCTTAACAGCATCAACTGTGGTGACCGCACATATAATTACGTGAGGGACTTTCTCTCCAATAGAAAAACGTCAATACAAATTGGTGATCGGACCTCCTCTCCGTTCAGTCTAGGTTCCAAGGGCACCCCGCAGGGAGCGCTCTTGTCTCCGCTTCTCTTCAACCTGGGCATGCGTGGGCTACCAGAGAAGCTAGACCGCATCCAAGGCTTTGAGCAAGCTATAAACGCCGGCGACACTACGATCTGGTGTTGCAGCGGTAATGAAGGGGAAATTCAAGGCCGGCTTCAGGAAGCAGCGAATGTTGTGTGCCAGCATGCGGCGAGGCATGGGTTAACGTGCTCTCCCGAGAAATCAGAGTTACTCCTGATCGACCGTGGCAAGAGGCAGAATACGGGGCTTTTGCCGTCCCCTCCCTCTGTCGCCATTACGGTCCAGGGTATGAGCATTCCGATCAAGAAAGAGATCAAGATCCTGGGAGCCATCATACCCAGCGGCAACACTAACACCACTACAATCAGACAGCTCCAAGCCTATTCCGAACAAGTCTCTAGTATGCTACGCCGGGTAATCAAGAAAAGAAATGGGCTAAGAGAGAAGGAGGCCCTAAGATTAGTTCAGGCTTTCATTCTCTCTAAACTAACATACGCCACCCCGTACTTACGGCTTAGCAAAAAGGAGAAAGAACGACTAGATATTATTCGAAAGGCAGTTAAGACGGCGCTGGGACTCCCGTAATGCACATCCACTAAGCGCTTACTACAGCCGGGGATCCATAACACCATCGACGAACTAATAGAGGCCCACCGTGTAAATCAAATTGTCAGGCTCTCAACATCTAAGCCTGGCAGGAAAATATTACAGAAGCTGAGAATCAGTCCATCCCGGGAAGTCGCTGACAAGATCGACATGCCCATGCAGATGAGATCACACATTACGACTCACCCCATACCAAAACGCATGGATGAGGAATATAACAGAGGACGGAGACTAGCCAGAGCTAGACACCTCTCTAAGCGCTGGGATGGAAACAAGGACACGATCTACGTCGATGCGGCTGGACCCGTTAACGGAGTCGCGGCAATTGCAGCAGTTTCACCCCGGGGGGATATCATTGCAAGCAGTCTTATCCAAGCGGTGGATACCACATCGGCTGAAGAAGCAGCTATCGCACTAGCGATATCAAAGAACAGCGAGGCAACGGTTATGTCCGACTCACAAGCAGCGGTACGCAATTACCTCAGAGGCCGCGTTGGCGCTCCGTGTTGGAAAATTTTGGAAAGGTCTAATCCTTCCAACATCCAGATCTTCTGGACGCCAGGGCACCTCTCAACGACGGGCAATGAGACGGCCAACACAGCTGCTCGAGCTCTCCTCCTCCGAGCATCTGGCACGCAGCCTCTCTCTGACATAGTTGACAACCCCTCACCCTTACTAAGCTACGCAGAAATTACGGAGTACTATAAGATCACAAGAAGGGAATATCCTCTTCCTCAGAAAACACTAAGTAAATGTGAAGAGCACATAGTCAGGCGACTACAAACTAATACTCTGCCCAATCCTTACCTAATAAGTAAATGGTGCCCAGAAACCTACAATTCGTCCTGCCCCTTCTGTGGAGCAGTTGGCACACTCTTTCACGCGGTTTGAGAATGTCAAGAAAACCCAGACTTGGACAGCAATCCCGATCCGACTCATAAGCGCTTGGAGGCAACCCTTCATAGCCACAGCCCACTCGACCAGAAATTGCTGGTTGAGAGGAGCCGGATTATGATGACGACCAATGGGTTCTCGTACTGAACCCACCCAGTTTTTCTGCTCTGAATAAATGTTTTTCCTCCTCCTCCGGACACCCACTGTGCACGCACGGCACATCCTCTCCGCGCGAGGCGCTCGATGCGCGAGCGAATTTCCCGCCCTAGTGGGGTACCGCGGCCTTTAGATGGTAGGTGGCTGAGTGGGGCGCGGGAGTCGCAAAGCTGAGCACTCCTGGGCGGCGGAGGGACGAGGGTGAGCAGCAGGTCCAGCCCGAGCCGGATCCCCAACAGCGCCGCCGTGGTGGAGGAGCCCAGGAAGGTTGCGTGTTCCTATCTGTGCAGTCGCAGGGCGGGGTTGGTAGCCGCCGCTGCAAGGGACCAGCTGTCGCGGGCCACTCAGCCGTCGGTGTACACAAGGAGATGGTCCTGGAGCTCCTCGTGTATGACGGCTCTGGCCATCTGCTGCACAGCACAGAGGCGTGTTCTCCGCTTTCCCGCGATGCCGACGATCTCTCGCTGTACCTCCTAGGCAGAAGGCCAGGGCGTGCAGGAGCCCTAGGGGGTGGGCCTTGTGTGAATCGCTCATACTCGAGCAGCCCCGCGCCCATTCGTGAGTGCGGGTGCGAGCGCATACGCTGCAGCAGCGAGCCGCAGTCCGGTACGCGGTGAAGCCGGTCGATATGATTCAGTGCCCGGCGCGCTGCTTGGAGCTCAAGTTGCCACGCTCCTGCTTCGGCCAACGTTGCGGCGCACCGCGAGGTTTTGGGCAGGCCTAGGCACACGCGCAGGGACTTGCGGTGCTGGAGCTCGAGTTTATTCCACCACGGCTTGCGCACTGTGACGAGCGGCAGCGCATAGAGCACCGCCCTCAAAGCTGCAGCATTGTATAGCCGACGCGCGGCTTCCTGGGAGATGCCCTGGCCTCGAGCGGTGAGCTTGTGCACAGCGGCGGTGATCCTCTTCATTCTGCAGACAGGCCTTGGTCGCCGCGGGGCGGAAGGAAAGGCACCACTCGATGTCAAGGCCAAGGTACCGCACCGATTTACGCTAAGGAATCGGAGTCCCGTCCAGTGACAGTGGCGCAAGGTGCGCAGACGAGTGAGAAACGCAGGCCATGGCCACCGATTTGTCCGCGCTCAGCGACAGACCAAGGCCGCGCAAACTGGCATCGATTGCGGCCAGGGCTCCCTGAAGGCACCCCCGCAAGCGGAACGCCTCGCCCGGTGGTCCCCGGCACCAAAGAGCTATGTCGTCTGCATATATGGACATGAACACATGGTGTCGGCCGCTCGTGGGGAGGCAGTCCGGCACCACCGACATGGTCACATTAAACAGAAAGGTGATAGGACAGAGCCCTGCGGCACACCCACGTCTACCGGGCGAGGCTTGGAGAGCTTACCCCCTACTCGAAAGCGCATGGTACGCCCGCTCAGGAAGCCTTGAACGTATCGCAAAAGGCGCCCACTCACACCGACCCCCTCAAGCACCGCGAGAATTAGTGCGCGGTGAACGTTGTCAAAAGCGCCCGAGACGTCCAGTAGTATCAGCAGCGCAACCTTGCCTGCCACCCTGGCATGCTCCAGTGCTGTAACAACGTCAGATAAAGAATCAGCCGTGCACCGCATCCCACGGAAACCCGTCTGAAGCTCGTCAAACAAATCAGCCTCCGCATCCCGCTCGTTCAGGCGCTGCAACGTAATATGCTCCATGAGCTTACCTGCCGCCTATGTTAATGTCACTGGCCGTTATCCGCTCAGCTCCGTAGGTGGGCGCCCTGCCTTTCGGATTGGACAAACCACCGCGGTTCGCCAATCCTCCGGTAGCTCCCCGCGTACCCACACCAGTTTTATCTGCTGCAGGAGGATCTGTCATGTCTGCGCATTCAGGCTTCGCAGCATCTGTTATGTCACCCCGTCCGGTCCGGGTACCGAGCGGCGGCGACAGCGCTGCAGCGCATAGTTCAGTTCCGCCGCGGTAAACGTACCTTGGACAGGTCGTCTGCACGCGCGGAGTGGCACGCACTGCCCCACGCACTGTGGTTTGCGGTAAAATCACCACAGATGATTTGGCGCGGGGCACAGCACGAAGACACAGAACGAAAACACAGCGCGTTCCACGCGACAGCTGGACGCACATAAACACTGCCCACCGTCGTGTCAACACCAACGACGCGCTCTGTCACAACCACGCACTCCTGGGCGTCAGATGTCGCCGCCGCCGAGCCGACGAGGGTGTTCTAGGCGTCCTGCCGCACGTATATAGCGCACCTTGATTTCCCGGGGCGATGAGATGTGTCTCAGGTGGCTCAGTATCAATGGCAGATGCCGGGGCTAACAAAAATTTTTCCTTCCTTTTTACTATTATTTTAATAAAACAACTCACTACTACTTCTTTATCCCTTCCTTTACGGCGCGGCTCAGGTATCCATAGATATATTTGAGGCAGTTGCTGCGTCCTTTCCTTTCCTCAAATCCAATTTTTAATTTTTCATTTTTTTCTTGTCCATAAGGTGGAGCTCTTGTCGTCTCTAAATTTTTTTCGTTGCTGTTGTTTCTTTGCACCCATCAGCAGTGATGTCCTTAAATACGGAGCATTTATGCTTTAAAGTGTTTTTTTTGTGACATTTGATGTAAACACTTGTGGAATAAGAGGAGTACAAAATTCCTGTCATGTTGAGCACAATTGTTACTTGAGCTGCGATGCAGAAATAGCAGTGGGTTTTTTACAGCAACTAATGCGCTACAGTCCGTCCTGTATGAGAACGCAAAACTTTCAGCAAGAGTAGGCTGGCTTCGTTTTCGCAGTTGTCTGCCGGTCTCCTGGATCGAGTGTATTTCCTGTATTATCTGCGTCTTCATGCTTTTTGTCGTGTTCGTACCATCCTCTATAAGTTCTCTTTGTGTTATCATCCTGACCGTATAGAGTCAATCACCTACACTTTGTGTAATCAACCCACAGCTGTGCTTGAGTGAATTAGCAAAGAATATTCAACGCCGTTCATTACCTAGGCGTTGCCTGGCGCTGGAGCGTTCACTTCTCGTTGGCCAAAATTAGAGAGTGCGGAAGAGGAGCCGTTGAAAACAGCTCTGGAATAATTTTAACAGCGGCACGGCACGCGGTTGTCTTTGCAGTTTTGCATCCATCGAAATACTGCCGCTGCGGCTGGTTTTCTGGGTCCTCCTGCTCAGTAGTCGAGCAAACTTACTACGTAGCCACGAAGGCGGGTCGGAGCCGAGCTGGTTGTCGTCGTAGTGGGGTGCGAACTCTTGAGTGGTACAATCATGCTCCGTCCGTCTCTTGCGTTGGCGCTTTCGGCGTCTCCTTTGCGGATGTCATCGCGAGCTTGCGCATCAGAATTTTCTCAGCGTCCCCCCCGTGCCCTCCTCTCCATGGCCGTTGAAGTCTGAAATTCCGCGTAGCAGTCCCGGGTGCTCGTGTTCGGGGCAGTGTTCACGAGGGCGTATTAATGTGGTGACGGCTGCTAATTTTACATGTGCGGGGCGGACTTAATAAAACGTTGAGTACAGAGTCGATCACACTGGTCTACAACGCTCGAGCGGTGTGCTGAAGAGCAAATGAAGTTAAATCTTAGCGCAGCTGCTTTGCTGAGGGCAAGGCGCTGGTGCGTGTGTTTTCACGTGAATATTAGGCTGCGGTCCAGCGCAAGTATTATCAATGAAAGTCAATACCTACTTTATAATTTCACTTTGTTTCCACCTGAATGCAGGGCTCGAGAACTCTAGACAAGTGTGATCGACTCGGTACTTATTGAGGATAGTCTAAGGCACTAAAGTAAAACAATGAATGCCGACTTGCGCGCAGAATAGGTGAAGAAATTCAAGGGGGCACTATGTTGACCTAAAGTGCGGTGAGGCGAAAGCCTTTAGCGTGGTGTTGCTGCTTGTGTCACTGATGTGTGCTTAAGATGTTAATTAAGTACTTGCGTTTGCCCTCGTTCAGAGACTCCATAGAAGCGAGCGCTAGGAGGGAGGTTGTGCTGCACCCGACGTGGTCGACAGCTTCGAGACGTCCGAGGCGGGCGCGGCGCGTGCGCCAGTGGCGCCACCTCGTGCATGCGGGGTGAACTACCAATGGTGCAACATGGCCTCCAAGATTATTCGCGGGCACTAGCGCCGGGCGGGTGATCTCGGAAGCCATGGGCGCAAGAGCGTAACGGATGGACGGACGCACACGCGGACGGACGGAGCATCTGCCATTAAAGGCTTTCGCATTGAAATGTTCTGTGGAGAAGCTACCCACGCTCATTCCATCAACAGTCTCGGTGTTCCCAAAGGCGAGCTCTACAGAGGTGTGGAGAAAATGAAAGAATACAAAAAATAGGAACTGCATATAACGTCTTCTTGACTCCCTCCTTTATCCCTTCTCTTACAGCACGGTTCAGGTGTCCAACGATATATGAGACAGATACTGCGCCATTTCCTTTCCCCAAAAACCAATTCCTATTATTATTATTATTATAACGTCTTGCAAACCTCAGCGTCGTAGTCTTTCCTGCCACCCAGAACAGCTACTGACAATGTGGCAAGCTTTTTTCTTTCTGGCCTACAATCACAAAACCTTAAGTTGACGCGCTGCAAGTCTAAACAATTCACTTGTCCATCCAACAGGCATTATTGGAAGGCGAATAGATTATCCAGCAAAACAAAAAATTCGACTGATCCAGGAAATGAAAAAATATCGGGTAGCTTGGCTGTGGAACTGCTTAGTATGTTACGGGTCATAGAAGAAAACGGTGCCGAGTCCGGTTGGTCAGTGTGTTTATCATTCTAAAAAGTCCGAAAAGATTGCCTAGATATCTCTGGGTAGAGAAGTTCATGTGCCTTCATTGAGAGGATGAGTTAGTTTTGATCTCCGTCTGATTTTGGTCTGAGCCATGCTCCATTTTGTCCACGGGATGGTACAAATTGGGTCGTTTTGAAAGATTCGAAATGAATAACTTTACCTCTATTACCTTCCAACAAGCGTTTTCACATTTCATGGGGGGGGGGGGTGGGTAAGACCAGGACGGCTGGAAATAACTCGGCGATATTTGTTTTGAATAGCTGCGAATAATACAAATGGAGCCATGAAGAGCAACTTTGCGTCGTGTTTTGTCCCGCTACCCCTAGCTTTTATCCCCAACTTTCCTCAGTCCTGTTTCCTGGATACACCGTGGAAACACGCTGCGAGTATTACTGGAGAGATCGTCTTCCTTCCTGACACCTCATGTTTTATTGGGCATGTACTTTCGAGCAAAGCAAACGCCTGGTGATGCTAATATATTTGACGCACTACTATTGTGAAACTACATGAGGAGAAATTAAGACTACAATACAATGCTGTTGTTTGAAGTGTTTATTTACCGAACTAATTTTTAACCCCATGCTTGGATCCCCTGCTTCAGGTTTCTATTTGTCGAAGCTTCTAGAGCAGCACTGTTTACGAGCCATTTCTATGCCGCTGTGCCTGCGTTGAGCGACGTGACCTCCCACTGGTAAGCAAGGCCCGTAGCATATGTTAGATATCCGTAATATCTCCACAGAACCGACCTGTTCCCCAGTCAACTTCTGGATACCAGTTGTGTAGTGATTTTGGGGTGTGATACGCGTAGGTTTCTTTTCAAGCTTTTGTTATTTCCACGTCCTTGTTTAACTCTGTAGAAGATTTGGGACATTCTCTTCGTTCAAAGCTCTAGTGATGTAGTATTAATGCATTATTGTAGAGTGATACATCATGTTTCTGTTCACTGTGCAATAGTGCTCGGAACAGTACTTCATGTGCGAGGTCATAGGCCAGTTGATTGCTCCGTACCCCTTGTTGTCCAGGAGCCACATTATGAGTGCTGATTCCAAGTTCGTGTCCTTGAGGATCCGAGTGGCCCACTCATGGACCCGGCCCTTGATGTAGTTTCTACACTCGGTTTGAGCGTACTGAGGGCACGACTGCCTCAGGATCAAGCCGCAGTAGTCTGCCTCCTTGTTAGGATGCTTCAGTCGTAAAAATGCCATCATCTGGTCCGCCTGTAAGTGTATATTGTTCGTGGAGATGAATTCCAGTTATTTCAATTGCATTTTGCTCTAGCTTCTCTTCTGCCCTTGTTGTAAGTAGGATGAATAATCTTGGGGATGGAGCCAACGTGATTTTTTTTCTTGGTTGTATATCCGCTGTCAACCTCTCAACCGGAGGAATGGTATTCCGAGTATTGCAACAAGCTTTATTATTGTTGTAGTGGATGACAATTTACAGAATTGACTTCAGTGTGTCTATGTTAACTCCTCATCAGTGTGGTGGACAGTGAGCCTCATTAGTCGGCCGTTGGAGGTGTCCGTATGTAACCCCAAGGTTTGTTTCACGGATTTCCTTGCGCTTGTGTCCAAAATATTTGGGTCCCCCTTTTTGAGAGAGGGGTCCGACATCACATACAATCCACCGTTGTCATCCGCGCCGACTGCAGGAATCTGAATTCTGCTTCAATGGCACACAGTTTCTCATCGCTGCATGCTGGAATATGATAATATAGATAGCAGCAGGCAGTTCTCGTCATCTAGCCGCTGCAATACGATAATAGGGCTAGTTGGTTTTACATACTGGTGGATTGGACGCGCTACCTCTAGTAAACTACGCAGGACGTAAACGAAGACTACAAGACAAGCGCGCTTGACATAAGGTCTTAGTTTTTTTTTTCCTTTGTAGCTTCTTAGCGGTAGCCCGTCGAATACACAGATACACAAGCACCCAGCCCCAATTTTTCTGCTGCAGCGGCTATATGAGGACAGATATATTCTGCTATATTTATTATCATTTCGCAGTATGCGCAGTTGGCCAGCTGTGTGCCATTTAAAGTGGAATTCAGGTGATTCCAGTTGGCGTGGGCGGAGAATGTTGACCACGACGTAACGCTGACAGGACGGCTAAGAATACCATTAATTCTGCTCGTCTGCTCCTCGATATTGAATTACTACCGTGCGGTATTACCGCATACTGTTTTTAAAGCTTCTATGGTTTACTGTAGTTTAGAATGAAATGGATCTAACCGAATGTGACATCATTCGCTAGGGTGGTGAGGGACCCGGTCCGACCACCTTCGAGAGCGAAAGCGACGATGAACATTGAAGTTATCCACTACAAAGTGTCACGCATAGCATAACACTCTGTTGTACAATAAGGCATTTGTCCCAGATTATAGCAGCAAGAAATTACTTGAAAATTTCTGCTTTTGTGTAAGAGCTACACTGAGCGAAAATCGAGAAAAAGGTGTGGCCTTTAGTCTAGTATATACCGTAGTATACATGCGTAATGTTCAGGAGACTGTAGAGTACTGTTTATATCTTGTCTAAGTGTCATTGTATTCTCTGATGTATTACAAAAGAAGTTGAAGGAAGATATTTATTTGAACTAAGTGACAGAGTAATACTTACTGCGTTTCGCTCGGACGGCACACCTTTTCACATGATGTTCATTACTGACCCGCTGAGAGTAAAGGAAACCCGCATGTTGGGAAGAGTGCCTTGATCTAGCGCTTAATCAAAGTGAAATTTAAGCAAGATGAGTGTTTACTTTGAGTGATCCGCGCGACTAAATTAACTAGATATCGGACTGGTGCTCTTTATTACAGGGTTTTATAGTCATTTCCTCGCTCTAAGTGCACAGATAAGCTGCCTGTTTTTGTGGTGTCTCATCGCTTAAATATGATGTCAGCACCATGATAACGTTTTTTGGTTGTTAACCACAAAACGCTTCACACGGCAACAAATATTACGATGAAAGAAAACATTATATCCTGTTAACTTATTTATTAGTTACCAAGAAGGCAGTGTTTGAGTAGAAAGATCGGTTGTTTTATTTGTTTAACACCTACCACGCTTGATGTCTGATTCTTAATTTCCTTATAACCGATTACGCACCATGGAACACGAAAAGCTACGGAATTGTACGAGACTTTCTTTCCACCGCGATCGCGTTTGGAACTGTGGGACACGAAAGAAAGAAGGCCTACTCTGCATTAGCACAAAATCGGCAGGATACTCTCAAGCGCCTACAATCGCCTCCGAAACATGGACCATAAAATCCACGCAAGCCGGAGAGGGTCGCGAGCAACACTTTTTATGCGAGGGCGCGGGAATCTACTCAACGTGAGATACACCGACGCGGCGCACTACGCGTCGCTGTCGGCACAGACGGCCAGTGTAGCAAATCATACACTGCAGGAAGTAACCGCAGCCACCATACGTACCACGAGCACTTTGGAGGCCGAAGAGGAAGCTATTGCGCTCAAAGGTGTCTCCAAAATTGAGGGAGAAAGAGCCTACCCCGTCGCCGACTCCCAAGAAGCAGGGGAACAGTTTCCACCGCCGCACATCACATCCTGAAGAGCAGGCAAGAGTAATTATTCGGCGTTGTTCTTTATTGAACAACTGGTCACGCGTCTCTCCGTGGAAACAGCGAACGCAAGCTATCGCCCGAGCTTACGCGAACCGAGTCTCTCATTACGGCTCACGATCCCCAGAAACGGCGCTCCGACAGTATAGCGCTATTCTTCGACACCATAGGCTCAACCGCCAGACCTGCCCCCTCATACAGTCCTCACGAGGGAGGAAGCGGTTGCATGGAGACATACATCACACACTCTACCCCACGAAATGCACACCCTGTGACGCCTTTCTCACAATATGTCACACCCCATGGACATGCTCAGCAATCTCAGTTATCCCCAACCACAACCCGACCAGAGGGAGGCCTCGATGACAAGCTTTAGCCTGTAAAACCAGCGGGAGCTGGTGCACTGGGTCCGGCTTACAGTGAGAGCCATAGGAGCCCTGTACTAAGGGTCCTTCCACACACAGAGGACCTCCTTTTAAGCTAAAAAACTTTTTGCGCCAAAACACTCACTACAATATATGTAAAAAAATACCGTAAAGAGCTTTTCTTGCTTACTTGTGTTTCTCGTGTGACAATTCATTGTGTAATACTCTTGCTGTTTTTCCTGGAAACAATATAATTTTCTCCTCTTCTAAACTGGGTGCCTATCAGACATGCATCGAGGGTCGAGATTCGCCGCTGTTTATTCTCCGAACTTTCTATATAAACAAGTTTACCAATCTTCCCGTGTTTGCACAGTGCAGTTTAAAGTCTCGCTTCAGAAACGCCATGTCCTTTGCTTTCTTCCTATTTTTCTTGCTGGCTTTCGCGAAACATTTTTCAGCAGTATATTGAAAAGGCTGTGAGGTTATTGCAGCAATGGCGCCCAAAGAGTGTACAAATGCACCGCGGCCGAGACAAACAGCGCGGGAATTTGTCGCTTCATTTAAGAAGACGCGGAGAATAACGGCAGTGACGTCAGAGGGCGCACAAAACCCACTCCCATACAACCGGCAAATCTCTTGTAAACAAAGGCTCGTTCGCTCGTTGTACCATGAAGAACCGTGGGAGAAGGAAGTGGTAGCGCGTATGTTGTCACGGAGAAAGGCTGGTAGAAAAAGGATGAGAGTAGAATATAGAATATTCTTATGTTTCTTTTCCGATTTATTTTATGTTTCTATCCTATTTTTGTCTGCGGAAGTGGAAACACAGGCACAGGAGGAAACTTACCCCTGAAATAATAAACAGTCCCGGGAGCGAAGTTCAATTCGCCGGAGCACATGACTTCCGGTTCGCTACGCCTGAATGCTGCATGTAAGCTGCCATTTGAGTTACCACCTGGGCACCTGGGAATGTCCAGTGGCGCTGTTTGGATTCATTATTCATTTTCCCCAAGGTTTTAGTTGAGAATATAGCAGTGCTTTGTGTTGTGCGTCTTGTACAGTGATGCGCTGCACATTCTTTGGTTGTTGTGCTTGTCTTGTACGAATCGGTGAATGTGCAGATATTTAAGCCTCACCTCTTACCACATATTCTGTATTTTATATGTGTGTATAAATCGCACCTGGCCTAGAGTAAGACACAAAGGAGAGGGGCGTGTGTAGGGCAGAATGGGGGCGGTATGCTGTTATGATTTACAGGAAACCCACAGACATTGATGGCCATTTACGATCACTTTGCGAACTTGACGAAGTCTTCTCTGAATCTTTTAACATAGTAGCCTACTATGACGATGCTTGCTTCTTGTACTATATTTTTTCCCCCGAGTCGTAATCTACCCTTGTGTGGATTGCTTACCTCAGGACAAGGGCTGTGAAGGGAAACTTTCTCTACGTTTTGTTATTCTTTTCTAACAAGAACTACTTGGTTATATAAATTACATGACTGGTCTTTTGCTGTTCAAGCTGCAGCCTGATGATCGAAGTTCTGGTCGTTTAATAATAATAATAATAACTTCTTTATTTCTATCAGTGATGGAGGAGACTGCGAGTAAAAGTCGCTTTAGAGGCAAGCGACTTGACAAGAGCTCGCAGCCTCCTTTACAAGGCAAACAGCGATTGAGCAGGAGATATACATAGCAATTGACCACATGTGAAATTTGCACAAAAATAAACGCAAAAACACAAATTACCTGAAAAACGCTCTTCAATTATTTAAGAAAGATTGAGTGACAAAGTGTTGACGTAAAGCTCGTACGTCAGTTATATATATATATATATATATATATATATATATATATATATATATATATATATATATATATATATATAAAGACTTGATTTCAGAAACAAATTTAAAAGTGTTGGTAGTGTGTATGATATCTTTTGTGTAGAATAACGCTCTTAAATTATTTAAGAACGCTCTTCAAATATTTAAGAAAGATTGAGTGACAAAGTGTTGACGTAATGCTCGTACATAAGTTATATAACTATCGGCTTGATTTCAGAAACAAATTTAAAAGTGTTGGTAGTGTGTATGATATTTTTTGTGTAGAATAATGACTCCAGGTTCTTGAAAAAGAGTTCTTTGTTATAGGCTGACAGCCACGAGGGCACAGCGTTTTCACTAGGTGTACCTGTGGCTTCTGAGACTCTGGAAATGTACCTGATGTAACGACATGTCGTCGGTGGAATACGAACCCATCCTGTTCAACTTTGTGAAATTCAGAGATCGTGATTTCGGGTGTCCAACCGGCGGCATGTGGTTTTTTTTCTGCAAGTGTTCTGCTCTTTCTGATTGAGTTCGGGATTCAATAGCGGTGCGTCATCGAGAAGCTCAACGGGGCCGTCATCACCATTTAACTGTCCTTAATGGCCCCCGAAGGTACGATTTTCACAAGTTCATTGAATTGTTTGTTTCTGAAAAGTTTCCATTGTTTATGTTTTCGCGGCTCTCCGGACACTCCTTCGGCAATCATATACATATTTATGACTAAAAAATTAGGAGTTCAAAAAGGCTTAGCTTGGTTATGCCTGGAAGATTGCGAAAGCAATACCCTTGGCTGCGCCTTGGTTCGGCTGATGGTGTGGACATGGTTGCCCTTTGTTAAACTTAAGGCTATACATTGTTTTGCTTGGTTTCTGCAATTGATATCCTTGGTACACTTATGACTTATCTGTGTTATGACTTATAACTGACACCTCCGACATAAGGTAAAGTGACGTATTTTGGTAGTGGCGTTGGTTTTTGTGCGTTGATTTCTTGACGAATGTTGCGTTTTTGACGTCGCATGGTTTTTGAATTAAGTCTTTTGCGTAGCCGTTCTTGATGAGTTTTTTGAACATCGTGCGTTGTTCTGTTTTTCTGTCAAGTTCTGTGCTGCAGTGTGTCTCAGCTCTTTTGAACAGCGTCTTCACCACTGATGCTTTATGGACTGTCGGGTGGTTCGAAGAGAAGTGGAGATACAGGCCTGAGTGGGTTTGTTTGCGGTATACGGAGAATTGAAGGGTATTGTCGTTTCGGGACACGAGGACGTCCAAAAAAGGCATGGAGTTTTCTTGTTCCACCTCTAGCGTCAACTGAATGTCATGTTCTATGGGGTTTAAATGATGAAGGAAATTTTGAGTCTCAGATTTTTTGATGACGGCGAAGCAGTCGTCGACGTATCTGAGGAAAATCTTTGGTTTCGGGTGGAATGAGTATAGGGCTCGTTGTTCGACGTGTTCAATTGTTAAATTGGCCATGGCGATAGAGATGGATGCTCCCATTGGTGTTCCTTTCACTTCTCGGTAAAATTCCCTGTTTGACGAGAAGTATGTGTTTGATAGGCACAACTCCAGGAGGCGGCGCACATCATTTACACTCATCGGGGTTCATGCGCTGAGTGTGTCGTCGCGTTGTAGGGCGTCACGGGTAGCGGCCACCGCAAGCTTCACGGGGATGTTTGTGAAAAGGGACACCACGTCGAAGGAGACAAGGCATTCGTCGGCCTCAATGCTGGCTTGGGACCCCAGTTCGATGAAGTGACTGGAATGACGGATATGGGTTGGTGTTTTCCTGCGATTGGAGATATTTGTTTGTGAAGGTATTTTGACAACGAGCGAAGAGGGGAACACCGGAAGTCGACAATCGGGCGCAAAGGGCTCCCCTGTTTTAGGACTTTGGGCAGGCCGTAGAATGCTGGAGCCGATCCGTTGGTGCTCAGTAACTGAAGGTAGAGGTTTCGGAAGGTGGGGTGTTATTCGAATACTTCTTTCAAAGTTTTGTTTAGCCTTGCATGGGTAGTTGTTGTGGGGTCCTTCTTCAATTTCGCATATTCTTGACTGCAGAGTAAGGTGGATATTTTCTATTCGTAGTCCCGTCTGTCCAGAACGACTGTTGTGTTGCCCTTGTCCGCTGGGAGGATCACTATGTTAGTGTCTGTTTTGAGGTCTTGCAGGACTTGCTTTTCGTCCGGATTTAGGTTTGATTCTTTTCGGCGTGCTTGCACTGATTTGAGTACGCCTATTGTTCTCTAGCATTTTTCGCAGTCAAAGAGGAATCACTGCTTCCACTGCTTCCAATTACTTACAAACACAAGACTACATGTTTCTTCTCGAAATGAGCATAAATTGAAGCTTCTTCCATACCATTGCCGCACTTATTTGTTTAAACAATCATTTTTTCCGCCCACCATAAACTTTCTCACCAAATACGTTCACATAACCTCCAAAACACTACAGCGCGAGGGCTCAACTGCTCTTCCTCAGAGCCTAATAAAGGTATACGTTTAAAATTGCTAAATGAGTAGCCTCCCTACCCTTTTAGACTCGTGCCGATGCATGTCACATTTTTTGTTTAAGAAAACACATAGACATGAGTATAAACATACGCATAAACCACTCATGGTGCATCTAACCTAACAGTCAGGTGAGGTGAAATGAGTCGCAGAGTATCTTCTTCTTGCATCCCTGATTTCTGCGTTGTTACCCTGGCAATCATTCTGACGACTTGCTCGCTAACGAACCGGAGTTTCCGGAGGTTGAGGAAGTGGTTGCAGTTGTTATATATATTCAGACCCAGTATCTTGAGGGTCTGAGCTTCCTAGATGGGCGAGTTGTGAACGCGAATGTTGAAGTTGTCCTGATTCTTGCATTGATGGAAGACTATGAGTTGAGATTTCTCGAGAGAGCACGTTAGTCCACACGCCCCTGCATAATTCTGAACTGTTCTTGGCATTGTTTGTAGTTGTTCTGTAATCATTCTCATACATCCCGTGGTTGTCCAGACGGTTATATCATTAGTGTACAGGGCGTGGTGTAGGCCCTGTACCTGACATAGATGCGGTGGGAGATTTAGAAGTGGTGTTGAGGAGAAGTGGGTAGAGTACTGCCCCTTGTGGAGTGCCTCTCAAGCCCATCTTCACTTGGATTGTTTGTTTGGTGCCGGTGCTGATGGTTCTGTACATAAAGAAATCGCAGATGCATGAGTAGTCTAGCTGGCCGCAGTTCGTGCTGTGGAGGTTGTTGAGGATCCTGGAGTGCTTGACGCCGTCAAACGCTCCAGAGAGGTCGAGAGTTACAAGCGCTCAGTTACTGTTCCTGCGCGCGAGATCAATGACTTCGCGTTTGAGTTACAGAAGCACATCATGGGTGGACTAGTGTGCACTTATTACAAACATCGTGTTTGTAGCTCCAGATATGCCTGTAGCTCGTTGTCCTCGGGATAGTTGGAGGGAAGCGCGTAGACCGCCTTTTCGACGAGTTTGCCTGCGACCGATGTGAGGGATATGATGCGCAGGTTTTCGATATTAATTTTCTTGCCGGATTGGAGGATAAAGTGTACATTGGCTGTTTTCCATGCCTGTGGAGTGGTTCCAGTGCACCAGCATTCTTTTATGTAATCTCTTTGGTTAAAGTCGAAATGAAACACGCCGAACAAGCTGCGGAATAGAGTAGTAATCGGTTTCTCGGGTTTTGGGGAAAGGGAAGGGCGTAGTATTTGTTTCAAATCTCGGCGGACACCTGAACTGCGAAGTTAGGAAAGTGATAAAAGCGGAAATGAGAGAACTAAGAGGTGCCGTAGTGCAGGGGTGGAATAATTTCGGCCACCAAGGGATCTTTAATGTACTAAACATACCCCTTTAATTGCGAAAGCTTTTACTGGCTCATACTCGCAGTGTTCGTCCGTCCGTCCGTCCGTCCATCCGTTCATGACACTAACTCGACAAGATGGGATTCGAACAATCATCCTTCTGTTCCTCGGCAGATCTTGCTAACGAGTACGCTACTTCCTGCCAACGCATATGTAGTTCTTGTCAAGGACGCTGGAGAGTGTATTCAGAAAGGCGTCGAATCATATGGATGGCTCCCAAATGCCCTCCAGTGTCTCCAGTATATAAAATTCATAATAAATTGTGTACTTAAAATCTTAACCGCACATTAGTACAGAAGCAGAAACACCGCGCTAAAGAGTTTGCTCGCTCAAATTTAGGTCAACAAAGTGTCCCCTGAATTTTTAAACGCGGTTGCATGTGAGCACTGTTGCAACAACACGTGCTCGAACTCCCTCACATGGAACGATATGCTAGGCGCTTACGCAGCATTTGCCACCGCAGTTATGGTAGAGTAGCCAACGGCGAAATTTTACGTAGGCTGCATTGCGAGAGGGCCTTAGATGTCGCTTTGGTGGGACGTCGGGCTCTGAAGAGAGCACGTATGCGGGAGGCAGCAGCCAGATTCATCTGAGGCGTAGAAAACAGCGAACGCTCCCGGACAATTTACCGGAAACGCACTGCCCAAGAGGATCAAAGCCGAGCCAAGTCGTCTACTGAGTCGGAGTACCGGTACCAAGGTTCGAACCCTACTGTCGCGGACGCGTATCGATGGAAGCAAAACGCATAAGACGCCCGTGTGCTGTTTGATGTGAATAACAATAATATTATTTGATTTTTGTGGAAAGGAAATGGCGCAGTATGTCTCATATATATGTGGACACTTGAACCGCGCCGTAAGGGAAGAGATAAAGGAGGGAGTGAAAGAAGAAAAGAAGGAAGAGGCGCCGTAGTGGAGGGATCCAGAATAATTTAGACCACCTGGGGATCTTTAACATGCGCTGGCATCGCACGGCACAAGGGCACCGTAGCCTTTCGCGTCCATCGAAACGCGGCCGCCGCGGACAGGTTCGAACCCGGCTACTCCAGGTAAGTAGCCGTACGCACTATTCAGTGAGCCACCGGGGCGGGTTAGTGATGTGAGTGCACAGTAAAGATCCCCAGGCGGCCGAAGTTATTCCGAAGCCCTCCACTATGACACATCTTTCTTGCTGTCAGCTGTGAATCCCTCCTTTACCCCTTCCCTTGCGGTCGGTTCAGGTGTCCACCGAGATATGTGGGACAGCTACTGTGTGGTATCCTTTCCTCAAAAACCAATTTCATTTTTTTCTGGGCCAATACATTTCTCACAAAATAAATCTGCAACCTTGCCCGAACAGCAACACAACTGTCACACTTTCAAGCATAGAGGCAGCCACGAATGAGTTAGACAACAGTAAGTGATAGAAATGCAAAATTTCAAGGCGAAACGTTAAAGATCCCCAAGTGGTCGAAATTATTCCGGAGCCCTCCACTACGGCACCTCTCTTTCTCTTTTTTCTTTCACTCCCTCCTTTATCGCTTCCTTCAGGCGCGGTTCAGATGTCCAACGATATGAGACAGATACTGCGCCATTTCCTTTCCCCCAAAAACAAATTATTAAAAGTTAGCGCTCGTAATCACTGATGTCACGGGTGTAATAAAAATTCACGCAATTTTCTGTCAAACACTGAAAACAAAGCACTGTATATCCATAGCACGCACGACACATAAATTTGAGCTTCGAATAATCTTTGCATCCAGTAAGCAGGCCGCATGGTTTATGTATCAGTTGTATAAAGCGCACGTATGCTGCCGTTCAAACTCAACGTCTGTGAGGTAAGCAGAAGCTTTGTCCTCACACTTCAAGAAATGAAAATAGTTTTGAGGGGAAGCGCTTCACTAAGCCAGCTTTTCGAGCCATCAGCTGGGCCGCAAGTTCAGGCTTCAATGTAGCTAGAGGTCAGCGGTGCCGCAAGATTCACCTTGAATGCAGGCTGTAGCTAGACGGTAAACCGTGAGCCTAACTGGTGGTAGTCAGGTTCGACACACGACGTCAACCACAGAAGCAACATCAGCTTCTGTTACACCAACTACATCGACTTTGACCTTTTGAATTTGACCTTTACATTTGACCTTCACTTTTGACTCTGACCTTGAACTTCGGTGAAGCGGGAAAGCATCAGCCGGCATCGCATGCTCAGGTCACGAAAGTGGGTTCTGCATAAAACGCAAGTTCACGTTGATGCGTTCGTTATAATTATTATTATATAAAACGCCAGTTCACTTTGATGCGTTCGGCGGAATGAACGCTAGGTGTGATCGATGCGACGCCTGCAGTGGAGGTGGTGGTCATTGCTATGAATTGGGGGAGGGGGACGCTGGCCTCGTAGTATGTTGGCCCTTTGGGCATCACTCTACATCGGAACCAGTTGCGAGCGGCCAGAAATTACGCCTGTCTCATATATATCAGTGGACACTCCAGTCGCGCCGTAAGAGAAGGAAAGTGAAATAAAGTTGGTTTTAAGGAAAGGAAATGACACCTGTCACATATCTCAGTGGTACTCGAACCATGCCGTCAAGGAAGGAAAGTAAAATGAAAGTTGGTTTTAAGGAAAGGAAATTACGCCTGTTTCACATATGTTGGGGGACACCCGAATCGCGCCATAAGCGTAAGAAAAATGGCAGTTGGTTTTAAAAAGAGGAAATGACGCCTGTGTCAAATAGCGCCATTTGCTTCCTCCGAAAGAATTTATTTTTCATTTTGGCTTTCTGGATTTATCTGCAAGGTTTGCGCATTGTTTGGTACCGGACTTGGTCCCATATCTCCGCATACAACGAGCAATAATACAGTTGTAAATATCACCGAAGCCATAATAAATGTATATTGTCTTGCGTGAGCGCCTTTAATGTTCTTTAAAAGAAAGTAAGATGTTTAATAAATAAAACATTTGGCTGAAGGTTTAGCTTGGTTAAGCCTGGAAGATTGCGAAAGCAATACCCTTGGCTGCGCCTTGGTTCGGCTGATGGTGTGGACATGGTTGCCCTTTGTTAAACTTATGCTATACATTGTTTTGCTACCATCAACGTCATGTCACCGTCTGGTTCGGCCGTGATGAGAGACTTCTCCCGATTCTTATTCAAGCGCTCCTCCTTCTCTTGGGCTCTCTGCTTTCGTCTCGCCTCGTTGCGTTCTCTCTTCTTGGCTGTATACTGCACTCTTCTTTTAGAAAGACGCTCTGCTCTCCGTTTCAGCGTTTCTTCAGCACGGCGCTTTCTTCTGTTGAAGTTGTAGCGTTCCATACCATTCATAGATGCAGCATCGTCACCCTTTGAAGCATCCATGATAGTCTCTTCGGCATTAAGAGTGTCCATGAAACTTGTCTCCGAACTACTGGTTGTCTCCACAGTTTCGCTACCGTTAACGCCACTCATTAAACTTGGCCCTGAACTTGTGGATGCGCCCGCATCAAGCGATGTTGATCGGCGTGCTCGCCACGCTGCTGCATACGCACGTGTTTTAGCTCGCCGTTCTTTTGTTTCTTCAGCACGGCGCCGTCGCTTGGCCGCAGCAGATCCTTCCAGCCTCGCCTTGTACACCTCATCCGACATAGCGCAAGGCAGCGCGCCGACCACTGCGAGGAGCCGAGCTGTAGCCCCATTTATCCTCCTAGCGTGACGTCACACCAGCGAGCGCCCTCTCTCGGTAGCGCCACAGCAGTGGCGCGCATGGCTTCGCCTCCAACATCAATCCGCGAGCTGGGGCCCCGTCTCTCGGTCTGGCGTGACGTCACACTATCACGTGACGCGCAGCTGTGTAAGGAGGCGCCACTACCACCGATGGGCCGAAAGTGCGATCAGTATTGCTTTCGCAATAAAAATAGGCTGGGGTTTAGCTCCGGTTTAACCTAGTTGGATTGCGAAAGCTTCGTTTCCTCGGCACGTCGTCTACGCAGCGTCTCATTCTGACGCTCTCGAGAACTCAAACCGGTCTCTTTCGCACTCCGGGACGTGGAACGCCTTCTTCTAGCCCCATATTCGTTACAACGCTTCTCGAGTCGTGCGGCGCGTTCTTCGCGTTGAGCGCGTTGTCTCTTCCTCGCTTCGTTCTGTCGTTGTTGCGTCTCTTTCGCGCTCTCCATAACGACTACAATACGCTGACTGACTGATGTTTCTTATAGGAAGAAGGAAAAGGAAAGAGCACGGGCCTGCCAAATTGCTCAAGCCGAGCCACGCTGGCTGCCGCGCGCTGAAAGTAGGAGAGTTAAAGGACAGGAGAGCAAAGAGTGAAAGAAAATACGCGCCGCGGTAATAGTCCCCGGCCGACCCGTTCCAGAGTGCTGGAATCCAAGCACTCCGCCATATTCTAAACATAAGTTTAACACCTTAGGTCCAAGGACCCTCTGCAGATATTAAATCAGGTATCAGGTATGAGCCATAGCCATAGCTACAATACAGTAAGGCGAATCTCATATATATATATATATATATATATATATATATATATATATATATATATATATATATATATATATATATATATATATATATATATATATATATATATATATATATATATGAGATTCGCCTTACTGTATTGTAGCTATATATATATATATATATATATATATATATATATATATATATATATATATATATATATATATATATATATATATATATATATATATATATATATATATATATATATATATATATATATATATATACACCCCGCGCGAGGCGACACCTCCTCTCCCTCTACCTCAGCGGAGCATATCTAGCGGAACGACCGGCGACGGCAGTGGCGTCGACGGTGGCGCCATCTGTTGGAGAGCGGCTGCGGCGTTGCTAGGAAACGGCGGCACAAGGTCGTTTGTCGGTCAGCGCATACAGCATACGCCTGCCTACATACGGCATACGGCGCGACGAGCGAAATGGCTTGCTGGCTGGCCTCGAAAAGCTTTCGTTTTAAAAATGCCTAATACTGTGTGTGTGTGTCAGTGTGGCTATCTATAGAAACCGCCATCCGCTCGACCTCAAATCTATCCAGACAGATGCTGCTTTTTTCCACCAGGGCTAACCAGTTCTAAACCACTAGCATTTTTTAGGAAAAGATATAACGCAGTAACTGTCTCACATATCTCGGTTGGCACCCGAATCGCGCCGCAAGAGAAGGGATAAAGGAGATCGTGAAAGAACTACGGAAGAAAGAGGTGCCGTAGTGGAGGTCTCCGGAATAACTTAGGCCACCTGGGTAACTTCCTGCTACCTCACCGGACTGCACACGGGCGCCTTCTTGCATTTCGCCTCCATTAAAAGGCGGCCGCCGCGGTCCGGTTCGATCCCGGGTACTCCGGCTCAGTAGACGAGCGCCTTAAGCACTGAGCCACCGCGGCGGCTCCACCTTTTAACCTTTTTCTTCTTTAGGGTTTAAGGCATAAGGGCTCCACAGTTCGATATGAAACCCATGCAGACTTTGGCAAAAGCTTTGCAATGGCGGGCACTTTCGGCGCAGATAGTACGTTTATTGGTGAACCTGCTTTAGACGTTTTATCAAGAACCTGGGGAATAGTGGAGTTAAATTTTCCAATACATGATGAGCACAATAATTGCTTATGTTATGAAGCATTAGTAGAATGGTTATCCATAAAATTATTGCGGTATAGACCGTCCTGCGTCATAACGTAAAAGTGGAGCGGTAAGAACGAGCGGCCTGTGTTGGCAGTGCGTATCGAAATTGATATCAGAGGTGTGTTAGTAGCGTCGAATGAATATGTGTCATTCGTTCCACATTGTCTGGCACGGCCTGACTACGTGCGTAAAGCCCAATTGACGAAAAAGGAAAAGGTCTTACTTCGCAGTGAGCACCCGAACCCTGAAATGAGAAAGGATTGAGAAAGAGGTCCCGGTGGGGAAGGCTGCGTATTACTTTAACAACTTTGGGATATTTACGTCAATATGAATATTTCTCGGAGCCAGTCAGAGCTATCAGTGCGCGCTAGCCGTAAGTCACACAGGCATAGGCTTGTTGCGCATGACATGCACAAATTATGCGAAACATAACCGGGCACACACAGGGGTCTAGAATGCAAGAAAAGCAGAAACCAGAAAGTGTCACACAGGCGTGACACGCGCGCTGTGCGCACACACTCAATTTTTCTCAGTCTTCTCAGTAAATCTGACGGCTATTTACAGGCGGTGGCTCTTACTCATTGAGCTAAGGTACCAGCGTTAATTATGAACTTGAGATTGTAGAAGCAGCTTAGTCCACCTAACCACACGCCCCTGCAGATATATTTAATTAAAGAAACAACATGTTGGCTCAGCACTCTGTGTCAGTTAAACACAGAGTTTATTTAAGGAATAGAGGAAGTGTTACTAAGTGGGTAGTAACTAGCACCCAGAGCAAAAAATAGCAAGGGCTGCATTTATTAACTACTCCCTGAAGAGGGTACTGAATAGTGTTATAAAAAGTAGTAAAACGAAGTCATAGTAAGTGCTGCGCTAATTACCTTATTATCTTTTTTTAACAGTGCAGAAGCCAGACACGGGAGAAGGCAAATAAACCGAGGGTCATCTCTTTTCTGGAGTTGTGAAGCGTCAGCAACTCAGAAAAAGGAGGATCGATCTCTTCCAGCACAAAAGACAACAATCAGGAGAAGCGAGTCACCCGGAACGAAAACGAAAGCAAAGACAATGCTCATTTAAGGAGGCTGGCCAGGAAAATAAATCCCTCAAGCAAAAGTTGAATACGGCGATAGCTGAAAATAAATCAGGAACAAATAACCAGACAACAGAATCCTCCTAGCATGGTTGTCTGTCCTCAGGACATTGATAGAGATAGCACTGCCAATGAGAATGACGAACAGCCTGCATGCAGACGCAAGAAAGCGAAAATAGAAAAGGTAGAAGTGAAACTAACACTAAAGTAGCCTCGGCTCCCACAAAAATGGCGGAATGAATTTCGCGCATTTAAGATCTTGGTATGGTACAACTTTCCGCTTCGAATAGAGTAATGAAAGGAGCTTACAAGGTTCTGTATCCGGAGATTAACCCGGATATGCAACAGAAATCCGGTATAAATTACCCCGTCAGTCAACAGTCTGGAGTAATAAAAGGCAAAGTACACTCAGTTGCCTATGCTGCAGTACTTAAAGCAACACCGTTAGCTTGCCATAAGCAATAGGGTGCAGACAAAGATGGCTGAGTCAAAATTCAATTTACTGTCTAGCAATTGAACGCCAGGAGATTCACATCAACACGCAGGGTCTTAGAATTGCAAATTAAAAACTATGCGGAAGAAAAAGCGGATGCCATCGCAAACCAAAAAATTAGAGCGGAAGTTGATATCCCTGGCCAATCAGTCTTTGAAAAATAAGAAGGCGAAGCGTCTCAAAACAAAATAGCCATTCAGGTGCACGAAAACTTAACGGCTGAAGAAGTCGACTTGGGGTACGACATTGAAGCACACGACTTCATTAAAACTTCACCTAACAAGCGCACTGGAAAACCACGTATGTACATATTGACTGTATGCACATCTCCTAGGGACCGAAGTGAGGCGATAGCGAAACTTTCAGACCAACGCGTAATATAGCCAAATGACTGTGGTCCGGCACTTAAACGCTCTACACCTTGCGTGGGGATATACGAACAACAGTAAAAAAAATGCTGATGGCCTAGCTCTGTTAGGCCAGATATACGTAGCGAAAGCGCGAAAACTTTTGCATCAGATGAGTACATTCACAGGATGTGCGTTTAGTCATGGCTACATATTGAGCTGTCGTGGCGGAGCGGTAGCGTCTTCGCCTCATATTCGAAAGGCCCTGATTTGATTCCGAGCCTCGGCACATGTTTTTTTTTATTCAGTTTGTGTGCGGTGGGTTTCAGTGGCTTCCATAGATTCCATCACCGAACAGGTAGGTTAGCGGTTAAGCGCAGGCTGTTAAGGCACGTTTATACTCTGGCGCAACGCGCGCGCGTGCGCTGCACGTCGACGTCACGTCGGCCAAACCGTGACCCTCTAAACTCCAACGGCGCTTGACCGCCGACGCGTTCAGCGGCTTCGGCGCACTATGGCCGCTCTAGCGCAGACTTGGAGCATGTCTCTATATACCGCGGAGTGCGCCAGCCGCTGCCGGCCCGGCCAGACCGGTTCGGCTCTGCGGCGATGCGCGCGTTGTGACGTCATGTGCCTCCTCGGAGCACCGCCATGGCGAAATCTCAAGTTCGCTGCCTGTAACGCTTTCGCTTTAAAAGGTAACGCACTATAGGACATCGCCCAGACATTAGAAATGTGACTCCTTATGAACTGAGATAGAGTCAATAGGACAGGCACAAGCGTAACAAGGGGTGTCCCGGCAGACTTAATGTCCACAAGAAATATTAGCCAAGCGACTTGGAGGGATACAGAATGAAATATGGGGGATTGGTCTTTATATTCTGAATACTGTTGTAAAAGCCAGGGGACACAAAAATAATAATAATAATTGGTTTTTGGAGGAAAGGAAATGGCGCAGTATCTGTCTGATATATCGTTGGGCACCTGAACCGCGCCGTAAGTGAAGGGATAAAGGAGGGAGTGAAAGAAGAGAGGAACAAATAGGTCCGTAGTGGAGGGCTCCCGAATAATTTCGGCCGCCTGGGGATCTTTAACGTGCACTGATATCGCACAGCACGCCGGGCGCCTTTGTGTTGCCCCGCCATTGAAACGCTGCCGCCGCGGTCGGGTTCGAACTGAGGCGGAAGCATTTCGATGGAGGCGATACCGGCCTTAAGGAGGGATTAAGGTGCGCAACTAGACATGTGAGACAGTTACTGCGTGATTTCCTTCACTAAAAGTGCATTTTCACTTTTTCTCATTTCTTCACTAGCTCTTTTATTTGATTTCATAAGAGTGGTTAGTTGGGAAGCAGAAGGGTAGAAAATGCTATGCACCAAACTGAGGCTCGATCGTGTTGGATATTCCTTGAATAAGAGCGAATAATCAAGGTTTAAGAAGCCTTGAGAATTAACATGGCCCCTTCGATCGCCGTTAATGAAAGAAAAAAAGGCGCACCTGTCTGGAAATGGTGATGGTAATCCAAAATAGGTTTCTCCCTTTTTCTGCTGCGGTCTTCGGTGCAAGGTTTTTTCCAACCTTATTAAAAGCGCTAATACTCTCCTTCTGCAGAAAATACGGCGCCGTCATCGCCAACGTTATGAAAAAATCTCCGGAGAAGCAACCTAATGGGCCCCGTCAAGTGTGACATAGGCTGGTGCCGTCATCAAAACCTGCCCACCGGATTGTGACCAAACTGACCATCGTGGCAGCTGGTATTTAAATTAGTGATTGGTCGCGAGAGGTTGCTCGGAAATAGGAACATGTGTCGAACAAGCCCCACCAGTGGGAGCGCGTGCTATCGCTGGGCAGGCGCTCATCGCTTAACCGCTGCACCACCGCGCAAGGTGTGCTATGAGGACTCCCAGGGTCCTATAAATTAATTCGAGAATGTCCAATTCTGCATACATGAGCATAAACGCGTTGACACTATCGCTTTATACTGTTAAGGCGGAGCTTATGCGTCCCCTCCATTTTTTGCTGTTGTGACTATGGCGGGCTGTTCTTGCCTTTATAGGGTTGTTTTTCGGCGCTGTCTTTTCGCGCCGTTATTGTTCCGTTTTTTTTTGGAAACTTTTTCCGCCTCAAGCACCCCCTTCCCTGCCCTTGGCGGATGGCATTGCAAAAAAACTGGCGTAATTCCGGTTTTTCCTCCGGTCTTTGTGTTTCGCCCATTCTCCTGCTTGTGGCTAGTTCGTTTTCGGTCGCGTTCCGCTGTGCAAAACTTTCGCCTTCCGCAACCTTCATTTTTCTAAAGGCGCATTTCTTAGGCGACATTTCCTCGTGCCAGGCCTTTGAGGGGACATGCTAAACCTGAAAGATTTCGCGTCAAGCTTTTGTTGACTTAACATGAAAACATGAAGAGTTGTCGTCGCACCAAATCACCGTTAGTGTCCGAGGTATAATTCCCTGATTGGTAGAGAGAGGTGACGTAACGTCGCGACGTCATCACAAACTGACTACCGCATAATGCGCTAACTGCACAATGTGGCAGGTGGTAGTTATATAATGCATAGTCGAGAGAGGTTACGTGACCTTGCAGCGTCATCACAACCTGCCCACTGGGTTGGGAGCAACCTACTGCCTAGACGGAAACCTAGATCGAGAATCGAAATCAATAATCGCAAAATAAGTGTGATATATGGAAAGGTTGGCACTTGCAACGGTAGCGGATACTTGGTTATGCAGCTAGCAGTCAGAATATTTGATTGATTTATGGGGTTTTAACGCCCGAGAGCGACTGAGACAATGAAGGATGCCACAGTGAAGGACTCCGGAAATTTCGACCACCTGGGGTTCTTTAACCTGCACAGACATCGTACAGTACACGGGCCTCTAAAATTGAAAAAAAAGAGAATTTTCGCCTGCATCGAAATTCGACCGCCACGGCCAGGTGGTGGTGGTGGTGGTAGTGGTTTTATTAAAAATAATAGTAAAAAGGAAGGAAAAGATTTTTGCTAGCCCCGGCATCTGCCATCGATACTGAAGCACCTGAGCTGGGGCAGCGGAAATAAAGGACAGCAGGCAGAATGGAGAAATGAAATGAAAGAGGTGACGGGACAGGAATAGAGGACAGGGGGAGAAGTAATATGTACAAACTATTTACACAATAAGTAATGTGTCCAGGTTGTGCGCGTGATTAGTTCATTTTAGAGGAACTAAATCACACACGCGCACAGCACTGTGTAGGTTACAACTGGAGTGGGGCGTCCAGTTATTAATCGTCCAAGGTAGAACTCGCGGAGCGTTCGGTCACTGCGTGTAACTACCTGACGGAGAACAGACGGGACGTCAAGCCCGTGTGTTCGAGGAATGCACAGAGGCTCACCAAAGTTCGCTCACGAGTGCGCGCACTGCCCTGCGGCCACAATAGCGTCTTGATGGAGTCTGGTAGTATGCCCTGCGCCCTATAGGCCGCGAGCAGATCGCGACGAGCATCGGCGAACGCGGAGCAGCGAAGGAGCAGATGATCTAGTGTTTCCACTGCACCGCATCCGTCACACACATCACTCGTCGCGATTCCGTGACGCACCCGTCGTTCCCCGGGCCACACGCAGCCAATGCGCGAGCGGAGGATCATTGCACGTTATGACCGTGTAAGTGCGCGACAGCCGGTGACACTGTCGATGCGCTCACCTCATGAGATGCGTGGGTCGGGGTGCTGCTTTCGGAGATGGTCGCATATGGCCGAACGCACGTCCTCCATCCCAAGGGGCAGATCGCAGACAGACAGTCGGTGTGCAGCTGTCGCGAGATCGTCGGCTTCCTCGTTGCCGGCGATGCCGCAGTGACCGGGCACCAACTGTGCACGCACGGCGCATCCTCTCTGCGCGAGGCGCTCGATGCGCGAGGGAATTTCCCGCCCTAGTGGGGTACCGCGGCCGTTAGATGGTAGGTGGCTGAGGGCGGCGCGGGAGTCGCAAAGCAGAGCACTCCTGGGCGGCGGAGGGCCGAGGGTGAGCAGCAGGTCCAGCCCGAGCCGGATCCCCATCAGCACCGCCGTGGTAGAGGAGCCCAGAAAGGTTGCGTGTTCCTGTCTGTGCAGTCGCAGGGCGGGGATGGTAGTCGCGGCTGCAAGGGACCAGCTGTCACGGGCCACTCAGCAGTCGGTGTACACAAGGAGATGGTCCTGGAGCTCCTCGTGTATGACGGCTCTGGCCATCTGCTGCACAGCACCGAGGGGTGTTAGCCGCTTTCCCGCGATGCCGACGATCTCTCGCAGTACCTCCGAGGCAGTAGGCCAGGGCTCACAGGAGCCCTAGTGGGGTGGGCCTTGTGTCAACTGCTCATACTCGAGCAGCGCCGCGCCCATTCGTGAGTGCGGGTGCGAGCGCATACGCTGCAGCAGCGAGCCGCCGTCCGGTGCGCGGTGAAGCCGGTCGATGTGATTCAGTGCCCGGCGCGCTGCTTGGAGCTCAAGTGGCCACGCTCCTGCTTCGGCCAACGTTGTGGCGCACCGCGAGCTTTTGGGTAGGCCTAGGCATACGCGCAGGGACTTGCGGTGCTGGAGCTCGAGTTTATTACGGCACGGCGTGCGCACCGTGACGAGCTTCAGCGCATAGAGCACCGCCTTCAAAGCTGCGGCATTGTATCGCCGACGTGCGGCTTGCTGGGAGATGCCCTGGCCTCGAGCGGTGAGCTTGTGCACAGCGGCGGTGATCCTCTTCATTCTGCAGACAGGCCTTGGTCGCCGCGGGACGGAAGGAAAGGCGTCACTCGATGTTAAGGCCAAGGTACCGCACCGATTTACGCCAAGGAATCGGAGTCCCGTCCAGTAACAGTGGCGCAAGGTTCGCGCGCGAGTGCGAAACGCAGGCCATGGTCACCGATTTGCCCGCGCTCAGCGACAGACCAAGGGCACGCAAGCTGGCATCGATTGCGGTCATGGCTCCCTGAAGGCACCCCCGTTTGCGGAACGCCTGGTGGTCCCCGGAACCACAGAGCTATGTCGTCTGCATATATGGACATGTACACATGGTGTCGGCCGCTCGTGGGGAGGCAGGCCGGCACCACCGACATGGCCACAATAAACAGAAATGGTGATAATACCGAGCCCTGCGGCACGCACATTGCCAACGGATGAGGCTTGGAGAGCTTACTCCCTACTCGTACGCACATGGTGCGCCCTCTCAGGAAGCTATGAACGTATCGCAAAAGGCGCCCACTCACATCGACCCCCTCAAGCACCGCGAGAATTGGGGCGCGGTGAACGTTCTCAAAATACGCCCGAGACGTCCAGTAGTAGCAGCAGCGCAACCTTGCCTGCCGCCCTGGCATGCTCCAGTGCTGTAACAACGTCCGATATAGAATCAGCCGTGCACCGCATCCCACGGATACCCGTCAAATAAATCAGCCTCCGCATCCCGCTCGTTCAGACGCTGCAACGTCATATGCTCCATGAGCTTACCTGCCTCCGATGTTAATGTCACTGGCCGGTATCCGCTCAGCTACGTAGGTGGGCGCCCTGCCTTTCGGATTGCACAAACGACCACGGTTCGCCAATCCTCCGGTAGCTCCCCGCGTTCCCACACCAGTTTGATCTGCTGCAGGAGGATCTGTCGTGTCTGCGCATTCAGGCTTCGCAGCATCTGGTATGTCACCCCGTCCGGTTCGGGTGCCGAGCGGCGGCGACAGCGCTGCAGCGCATTGTTCAGTTCCGCCGCAGTGAACGAACCTTGGACCTTCTGACGTGACGGGAGAGGGACTGGCGTCGCTTCTGGGGCTCTCAGGAACTGTGTTAGCTGCGTTTTTCGCGGCTGAGCGGCGCGAACCGATCGGCAAATCGCTCTGCCAACTCTTCAAAGCTGAGTCCGCTGAAGATTGCGAGGTAGGCCAGGGGTTTACGCTTTGCCTGTGATTCGGTGATGCGCCGCGGGCTGTCAGTATCCGCGAGCTGACATATTCCTCCATCCTTTGGCATAGTGAATCCCACTGCCGGCGGTACAGCTTGTTGGCGTGGCGGCGCGCTGCCGCGTCCAAGCGGTTGTAGACAGTCCAGTAGGCGGCTCTGTCAGTCCGTCGCGCCCGTCGCTCTGCGCGATCTCTCTTCTCGCGCAGATTGAGCAGCTTCATATCAGGTGTGGGCTGCCCTGCCCATGCCTCTGCTCGTTGGGTGGCTGGGAGAGCGCTTCGGACTAGACTGGAAAAGAAATCTGCGCCAGTGGCCGCCGCCTCGGCGACCGCCCGCCTGAACGTACTCCATTTGGTAATGGAGTAGGCACCTTTTTGGCGCGCCTCCATATCAGTGGGTTCGATTAAGATGGAGTAATGATCTGAGTCCCAGAGAGATGGTGATTGGCGCCATGTCGCCTCGATGCCTCTGGATGCGAAGGCAACGTCGATGCGAGAGCCAGTTGTTCCTCGTCGTCGAAACGTGGGCTCTCCGGTGTTCAAGGGGGTGAGTCCCAGCTACGTTGCTACGTCGTGCAGGTCGTCTGCACGCGCGGAGTGGCACGCACTGCCCCACGCACTGTGGTTTGCGGTAAAATCACCACAGATGATTTGGCGCGGGGCACAGCACGAAGACACAGCACGAAAACACAGCGCGTTCCACGCGACAGCTGGACACACATAAACACTGGCCACCGTTGTGTCAACACCACCGACGCGCTCTGTCACAACCACGCACTCCTGGGCGTCAGATGTCGCCGCCGCCGAGCCGACAAGGGTGTTCTGGGCGTCCTGCCGCACGTATATAGCGCACCTTCATTTCCCGGGGCGATGAGATGTGTCTCAGGTGGTTCAGTATCAATAACAGATGCCGGGGCTAAGAAAAATTTTTCCTTCCTTTTTACTATTATTTTAATAAAACCACCCACTACTACTACTTTATCTCTTCCTTTACGGCGCGGCTTAGGTATTCGCAGATATATTTGAGGCAGCTGCTGCGTCCTTTCCTTTCCTTAAAACCAATTTTCAATTTTTCATTGTTTTCTTGTCCATAAGGTGGAGCTCTTTTCTCCTCTAATTTTTTTTGTTGCTGATGTTTCTTTGTACCCATCAGCAGTGATGTCCTTAAATACGGAGCATTTATGCTTTAAAGTGTTTTTTATTGTGACATTTGATGTAAAAACTTGTGGAATAAGAGGAGTACAAAATTCCTGTCATGTTGAGCACAATTGTTACTTGAGCTGTGATGCAGAAATAGCAGTGTTTTTTTTAAAGCAACTAATGCGCTACAGTCCGTCCTGTATCAGAACGCAAAACTTTCAGCAAGAGCAGGCTGGCTCCGTTTGCGCTATTCGCTTTGGTCTCCTGGATTGAGTGTATTTCCGCGTCTTCATGATTTTTGGCGTGTTCGTACCCTCTATAAGTTCGCTATCCTGACCGTATGGAGTCAATCACCTACACTTTGTGTAATCAACCCACAGCGGTGCTTGAGTGCATTAGCAATGAATATTCAACGCCGTTCGATACCTAGGCGTTGCCTGGCGCTGGAGCGTTCACTTCTTGTTGGGCACCATTAGAGAGTGCGGAAGAGGAGCCGTTGAGAACAGCTGTGGAATAATTTTAACAGCGGCACGGCACGCGGTTGTCTTTTCAGTTTTGCATCCATCGAAATACCGCCGCTGCGGCTGGTTTTCTGGGTCCTCCGGCTCAGTAGTCGAATGCACCCACTACGTAGCCACGAAGGCGGGTCGGAGCCGAGCTGGTTGTCGTCGTAGTGGGATGCGAACTCTTGAGTGGTACAATCATGCTCCGTCCTTCTCTTGCGTCTGGCGCTTTCGGCGTCGCCTTTGCGGATGTCATCGTGAGCTTGCGCATCAAAATTTTCTCAGCGTCCCCCCCCCCGTGCCCTCCTCTCCATGGCCGTTGAAGTCTGAAATTCCACGTAGCAGTCCCCGGGAGGGTGCTCGTGTTGGGGGCAGTGTTCACGAGGGCGTATTAATGTGGTGACGGCTGCTAATTTCACACGTGCGGGGCGGACTTAATACAACGTTGAGTACAGAGTCGATCACACTTATCTACAACGCACGAGCGGTGTGCTGAAGAGCAAATGAAGTTAAATCTTAGCGCAGCTGCTTTGCTGAGGGCAAGGCGCTGGTGCGTGTGCGTTTCACCGGAATATTAGGCTGCGGTCCAGCGCAAGTATGATTAATGAAAGTCAATACCTACTTTATAATTTCACTTTGTTTCCACCTGAATGCAGGGCTCGAGAACTCTACACAAGTGTGATCGACTCGGTACTTAATGAGTATAGTCTAAGGCACTAAAGTAAAACAATGAATGTCGACTTGCGCGCAGAATAGGTGAAAAAATTCAAGTGGGCACTATGTTGACCTAAAGTGCGGTGAGGCTAAAGCCTTTAGCGCGGTGTTGCTGGTTGTGTCACTGATGTGTGCTTAAGATGTTAAGTACTTGCGTTTGCCCGCGTTCTGAGACTCCATTGAAGCGAGCGCTAGGAGCGAGGTTGTGCTGCACCCGACGTGGTCGACAGCTTCGAGGCGTCCGGCGCGGGCGCGGCGCATGCGCCAGTGGCGCCACCTCGGGCATGCGTGGTGAACTACCAATGGTGCAACATGGCCTCCAAGATTATTCGCCGGCACTAGCGCCGGGTAGGTGATCTCGGAAGCCATGGGCGCAAGAGCGTAACGCATGGAGGGACGCACGCACGGACGGACGGAGCATCTGCCAATAAAGGCTTTCGCATTGAAATGTTCTGGGGAGAAGCTACCCACGCTGATTCCATCAACAGTCTCGGTGTTCCCAAAGGCGAGCTATACAGAGGTGTGGAGAAAATGAAAGAAGACAAAAAATAGGAACTGCATATAACGTCTTGCAAACCTCAGCGTCGTAGTCTTTCCTGCCACCCAGAGCAGCTACTGACAATGTGGCAAGCTTTTTTCGGTCTGGCCTACAATCACAAAACCTTAAGTTGACGCGCTGCAAGTGTAAACAATTCACTTGTCCATCCAACAGGCATTATTGAAAGACGAATAGATTAGCCAGCAAAACAAAAAAATTCGTCTGATCCAGGGAATAAAAAATGTCGGGTAGCTTGGCTGTGGAACTGCCTAGTATGTTACCGGTCATAGAAGAAAACAGTGCCGAGTCCGGTTGGGCAGTGTGTTTATCATTCTAACTAGTCTGAAAAGATTGCCTAGATATCTCTGTATAGAGAAGTTCATGTGCCTTCATTGAGAGGATGAGTTAGTTTTGATCTCCGTCTGATTTTGATCTGAGCCATGTTCCATTTTGTGAACGGGGTGGCACAAAATGGGTCGTTTTGAAAGATTCGAAATGAATAAGTTTACCTCTATTACCTTCCAACAAGCGTTTTCACATTTCATGGGGGGGGGGGGAGGGTAAGGCCAGGACGGTGGAAATAACTCGGCGATATTTGTTTTTAATAGCTGCGAATAATACAAATGAAACCATGAAGAGCAAATTTGTGTCGTGTTTTGTCCCGCTACCTCTAGCCTTTATCCCCAACTTTCCTCAGTCCTGTTTCCTGGATACCTCGTGGAAATACGCTGCGAGTATTACTGGAGATATCGTGTCTCCCTTCCTGACACCCCATGTTTTATTGGGCGTGTACTTTCGAATAAAGCAAACGCCTTGTGATGCTAAAATTTTTGACACACTACTATTGTTAAACTACATGAGGAGAAATTAAGACTACAATACAATGCTGTTGTTTGAAGTGTTTGTTTACCGAACTAATTTGTAACCCCATGCTTGGGTACCCTGCTTCAGGTTTCTATTGGTCGAAGCTTCTAGAGCAGCGCTGTTTACGAGCCATTTCTGTCGCGCTGTGCCTACGTTGAGCGGCGTGGCCTCCCACTGGTAAGCCAGGCCCGTAGCATATGTTAGATATCTGTAATATCTCCACAGAGCCGACCTGCTCCTCTGTAAACTTCTGGATACCAGTTGTGTAGTGAATTTGGTGTGTGATACGTGTTGGTTTCTTGTCAAGTTTTTGTTATTTCCACGTCCTTGTTTAACTCTGTAGAGGATTTGGGACATTCTCTTCGTTCTAAGCTCTAGTGATGTAGGATTAATGCATTATTGTAGAGTGATACATCAAAATTCGGTTCACTGTGATACAGTGCTGGGAACAATGCTTCACGTGCGAGGTCATAGGCCAGTTGATTGCTCCTTATTCCTTGTTGTCCAGGAGCCACATTATGAGTGCTGATTCAATGTTTGTGTCCTTGAGGATCCGAGCCACCTAATCATGGACCCGGCCCTTGATGTAGTTTCTACGCACGGTTTGAGCCTACTGAAGGCACGACTGCCTCAGGATCAACCCGCAGTATTCTGCCTCCTTGTAAGGAAGCTTCAGTAGTGAAAATGCCATCATTTGGCATGTCCCCGAGGACATGCAGATGAGGCCCCGTCTGACATTTAGCGCGGTTGTTGTCGGTGGGGACGCTTGCGTGCTGTTTGGTTTTGAAAGGCGGGAACATTTCCGGAAGGAGTTGTTTTTCTACCGGTACCTCGCATTTCTGCCGTTTCAGCGAGGCGGTGACATTTGGCCTTTCACCCGACTTGCGTGCGAATGGCAAGTCTTTTTTTTTATTTACTAGTGTTCTCAAAAACTTTTTTTGAGCCGCTACAAAACGGCATTGCACCATCGTACCAAGTGATAACCTGTGAGCAAAGAAAAAAGCAAGAAATATGCTGTGAATATTATACTTTTAGTTAGCGTATTATGACAGCATCGTTCACATGTACACCATAACCTGTAGTAATTCATCCTAATTTTGTATGAAGTACGCATGCAAAAAAAAATTGGAGCATAGGTCTTAAAACTTATGGTTCGCTAGGCGAACGCGGTGAATTTTAATCTCTGTTCTTTTTTTTCGTTGTGTTAATAAAAAATCAGCATCCTTTAAAGAAAAGGTATCCAGCTTGTTCGTGATTTCTTTTAGCACATAAGCCGGACAGCGCTTGCTTCTAACAAAAGCTTAAAAGAAAGCTAGCTCCAAGCTACGTGGCCTCACGCGAGTTTTGGCCAGAACATGATATCACCGCTCGTGTTATACCATTTCATATTGCACAAGACAAAATTCAAGTGCGCTCGAGTTTTTCGCTGAAGCGTTGCAATGTTATTCGAGCAAATTGTTGAAGCAGACTAATAGTCTAAACAGGAGGGAAAGGTTTTGTTTTAGTTCTGAAACGTGTGTTCGTGGCGATATAGCTCCCCTAAAGTAAATATCACAGCAAAAAGTAAGGCACGTGGCTTTAGACAACATGCTAAACTAGAGGCCACAACTTAATGCGTGGCAAACGGAAGCGAATGCTCTTGACATCCTTGAATTTTCAATAAGAAAACTAACACAAAACAGACATGTATTTCTTCTTGAGCAGAGGTGAGCGCAAGCGTTTCCTTCGACAGTAATACGGCATTTGTGGCCCCCTGCTCCTGGGCAGTTCTCAGGAACCATTAAAAGAGCAGAAGAAACAAAAACGAATGACAAATCCCCAGAAGGTGGACGCATTTAGCTACGAAGAAACCTCAGCTCCTCACCTCCCAACATCCATGAACCCCTGTAGAAGGCATATCTGCTATCGGCTAATGACACGTCGAGTATTCAAAGGTCTTCGCTTCAAAAGAAAGGAAAAAGAAAACGCTTTAGGGATACCCTGAGCTGCCTACCAATCACTAGAGTTCGAGCGAACTAGCGACCAAGCCCGAGAGCCAATCTCTGTCGTGAACATGGTCGCCAACAGCGTCTTCATGCACCAAAATTTCCACCCTTTGCTCAAGACTTAAAGCTTCGTAATCACCCGGCGTCCAAGCGTCCGGCTGATCACAAAAGACCGATTTAGCGCCAGAACAAAGTTTGTCCAAAGGATTTTTTTTAATTAAAAATTCACCCCCTCAATGCTTGACGCCAGTTACCGGCCTCTCAGCGCTCCACTGTTTTGTCTTATTCGAAACACGACAGCGCCGCCTCGTACACTTCTTTTTTTCATTCTTCTTTAAAGCTGCAAAGAACAGGAGTGCAAGGTGCTTTGGCGCGCTATCTCAACCGTGTCTCGCCGCAGCTCGCCGCCGAGATACTTTGAAGTGCGCACCGTGCAAGGAGGATCACCTGGCAGCTGTCCCGATTTTTTTTGTCTGTCTTTAACTTCCTGCTCTTTCTCTCCTTCTTATACTTCCTATTTTCTTTTCTCTCTCGCTCTGCGTCTCATGAAGACAGCCTTAATGGTTTATGCGTGAGCGTGTCGCTTATTATCGAGGCCCCGATGGGGCGCGGTAATGAACGCGGGGATCCGGTGTTGTTGCGGTCTAAGGCGAGGTGTGCAAAGCGCAGCTAAGCTTATTAAAAGTCAATACCCTAGGCGACAGCGAAACACTGCGCTGCCGCAGATGGCGTTGATCGAAACTTTCTTGGAAACAAAGGAAGGGGGGGGGGGGGGAAGGAGAAGTAGAACGTGGTATGTATGGTTTTGACGTCATCTATGTACAATGTAGCCCGGAGAACACAAGGAAAAGTAACCAGTGGAAAGAAGGAGAGACAAGTGAACAGCTGTGGGCGTGTAGTGATCTCCATTCAGCGCGTGTGTAGACGACAACCGCGCCAGCGTAAAATGAATTTAGAGGGTGGCAGCGTGATTTATAAACTACGCAGCGTCGTAATAGCTTGTCAAAACGCTTGGCGTCTTGTTTGGCTTGTTTCTAGCTAGTGGTTACGAAAGCGATTAACAAATCTGCGTTCAGGGGTCACCGTTCAGGGTTTTTGATTAACAGCAGAACAAAAAAAAAGTAGTAGAGAGAGAAACGTTACGCTCTGGAGTTTTGACGGAAATCATACTTTGTTTCACGCCGAGTAAAGTACGTGTGCGCTCACAGAAACTTTGAGCACCTAAGGAGCAAGAAAGAAGCACAGTTAAACCTCTTCAAGCGAAGTTTGTGGCTCTGAAGATTCTAAATGTTAAGCAGCTGTTTGGTACTGGCGCCGTTAAAAGGTAAAAAAAAACTAAATTTTACGTTGACTGAGTAAAGCCACAACTGTAAACCTGTGTTTTTGTTCTTTACTTTCCTACTTTCTAGCTGTGTTTATTTGACGACATTAGCTCCTTTATTTTACCTTCGTTTGCTTACTTTTTGTTGCTTCGTTCTCTAGTTCGTGCGTATAGTTCACTCACTCGCTAATCCGTGAGCAGGCCTGACATCGCTAAACAACTAGAAGAAATCAAAGCAGAAATGAACGCAGCAATAAAATATTCTGCACCGGTCTGATTCAGAAATTGTGTACAGAAAGGAAGTACGTTTCTTCTATTAGATTATTTTGATTCTCTCTCGATGACTTACGAAGCAGCAACAGCAAAGCTTACAAATATCTTTTGCTTCGAAATGATTGTGTGTGTGTATGTGTGTATGTATGTATATGTGCGCACACACGTGCGCGCACGCACACACATAAACGCACACGCACATACGCACGCGCACTCATGCACGCACGGTTATCTAAACACACTCAAGAAATAAGTAAATTAGGTGCAATACTGTTTATAATTACTTACGTGAACAGATAAAGTGAAGACTGGGCCTAATAGCGGCCCTGAATTCTATTTCATAGACGTTATGAAAAACCACAAGGAGCAGAGTGACAATATGCAAGCGGAAGTACCATACACTAACGGAACACGGTAGTACTGCCATCTGGTATTTGAAGACGGTCGTATTAATAATGCATGAGCATTAAATGGTGTTGCAGAGAAAATGAAGCCTCAGCTGAAGCCCTATGAGCGAAGCCCTGCTCACAGGATTGTGAACAAATTGCTCAGTGTGGCAGATTGCAGTTTCATGAATGATCGGTCGCGAGAGCCTCCTCGGGAAGAGCAAACTGGGTCGCACACACCCTGCCGGTGGAAGCACCTGCCATCGCAGTGGAGTGGCGGATAGCTTAACCACGGCACCACTGCGCCAAAGTGTGGCATGAGGACTCCGAGCGATATATGAATGCATAGTAGAGGATGCCTAATGTCGCTGCGTTAAGAAATGATGACAACGAAGACGACAAGAACTGCAAACTAAAAAAAAAACGCTGTCCGGTCAAAGAGTGCACTTCGTGACGGCGACCGCTCACGAGATTTTCTTCCTAAATGATCGAGGCGCAGGTGGCGAATAATTATGAACATTACTATGATGCGTGAGTGCATTTGTGAATTTGAAGCGTGGTTTAATAGCGCAGTTCTAGCGTCCAAGACAGCCGTTTATGTATACACTGCGACTCACATTAGTCTTGTTCTGAAATAAAGCATAATTAACCCAAAGAAAGAAGACAAGCCAACTTTAACTGAACACCTGTTCGGAAGCGAAGAATGCTAGGCATTTTTTGAAACACTTCCTAGGTAATCATTATGATGATGATGAATGATGTTAATGACGCAAAGGTAGCGTAGACAATGATGGTCTTGACACAACGTTTTTCGTCTACAGAAGGTGAGGTCAGAAAAGCGTTTTTGAAGCATTTCACCACAAGGAAGCCGAGCAAAACGCCATGAAAAAGCTTATGCGCATTGTACCCGAAATGATACCAGGCGATGCTAGGGATTGAACCCCGTAGTTTTCGCATACGAGGCGGATGCTCCGTTCACCGAACCCGACCGCTGCGGCCCCGTTTCGATGAAGGCGAAACTCAAAAGGCACCTATGTCATATGTGATGTCAGTTATCGTTAAAGATCCCCAGGTCGTCGAAATTATACCGGAGCCCTCCACTACGGCATCTCAATCTCTCTTTCTTCTTTCACTACCGCCTTCCTCCATTCTCCCACGGCGCAATTGAGGTATCTACCGAGAAATGCGACAGTTAGCACGTCTCTCAATTCCTGGTCACCAATCATCAAAATAAATTCGTTATGTCATCAGCTTCAGCACCAGAATCATTAGAATGTTGAGTCATGCCTCAACACTATACCGAATTTCGACGGAAACTACAGTCAAGGAAGCGGTGCTTTGTAACTATTCCACTTGTTGGTTGCGTAACAGATGCAGGGTGAAAGTTGCGAAAACGTAACAACGTAACGTGGGCTCGAAGCCCCGTGGGCAGTTTTCGGTTATAGAATATCTGATACGGGTCCCATATGAACCCAACATATTTTGGAAATGTGGCGGTGTGCTTGAAGGTTGCTTCACTTCCGCCACCGGTTGGCTCGGTATTGCACTGCCTCCGGGATTGGCCTGGGACATTATAGCGCGCGTCTTTTCTATCCTATGTTTAAACTCTCCTACTTTCCGCACGTGGTAGCGATTGTGGCTCAGCTTGAGCCAGAGGGCAGGCCTGTGCCTTTTCCTTTTCATTTTTCCTGGCAACAACAGAAGAAGAAGATGAACGTAACAAAAAGTTCATGTTTTGTATTTAATAGGTTGTGCCAGGATATCTTACTCGGGCGTCAATTTCATAATCGCTTTTTTTTCATCGTTCATTATGAGGGCAAGTTAGCGAGTAAATGAAGTAACAAAGAAAATAAAGAAATAAAGAAACGAATGACCAGTTTTAAACTTTTCAACCTTGTGATTGCCACGCAATGTAGCCCTGTTCAATTCATTGCTCTCCCACAAAACTTATACGGTTGTGAAAGCTACACGAATCGAATTTTATGAACTACACGGTTAGACAGCAGTTCAGCAATTGAATTGGTTTAACTGCCTTGTCGCTACATTTTTCAGTGAGTAGTTAGTGCTTCGCGCCATCACGTGCCATGGATTAGCGTTAGGAACATTTCTTAGACTTTCAGATTACGAAGGTTGTGGTTGGCTCGTCGCTGTCAACTTTTAGACACAGAAGCATAGATTCGTTGATAAATACACTATCTTTGTGGTGTGGAAGAAGAAAACTTTAGTAAAAAAGACAAGTTGGGGTCAATCTCTGCACCGTAAATTTTAATCTTTGCCCATTTATATTGCTTGGCTCATGAATTTGATTAAGAATAACCGTTCTGATTAAGTTATGCCCAGGGTGAGCCATAAACGTCGTCAGAAGGCAGCGGAGGTTGAACGCCGTTGATTTTGGCGATAGGGCTTTATATATTATTCTCGGATCTGAAGTCATGGGAATATTCTTGGAAAAAGAGTCGTTAACTTGCTTGCGCTTGCGAGTATACCTAGCAGCCATGGTGCATACCCGGTGACCCGTATGCCTAGCGTGCAGGGGGCGGGGGAAAACGCAGTCCATTTAAGAGACTGCGATATCTCATTTTTTTGAAACGTAAATGGTTCCTGGGAAATCAGGGATTGATGTTCTCCGGTATCACAAACGGCAACATTCAACACGCCATCCAGACGACCCACGCTGCGTGGTTCTTCATACGGCTGAATTCTGATCTTCTATGTTGAGGTTTGAAGTAAGGGAACTGCTCCTTGTCAATCCGATCATCCCGACAAACACTAATTAGAACCGAGGCAAATAAACCAAGTAATGACTGAATATTCTATTAGCACAATATTTTGCACATTTTTACCTTTTAGACTTTTCTCTGAGCACTCATGCTAACACCTTTGATTCCCTAAAACCCCCAAGTGTAGCATAATAGTAGAATGTCGGCGGTCTTTGCGCAATAGCTAATTTCTCTGTTTTCCCCTATAAAGACCATTCTGCTCATCCACGTGTCTGCACTGCTTTGTTGTTTAAAACGGTTCACCATACCAGAGCATTTCGTCCCTTACGAGCAGCCATGCCATTGCATGCTTTTCTTGACAGCGTGGAAAACAGCAATCCGAAACTCATTTTGACAGCGTCTCCATGGGCCGGAATGATTCTCCATGCAAGAAAGAGAAAATACCCCCGGACAGCTCATCGTAAATGCGGGTTCGTGAAGCTCAATTCGATTGGAGTTTTCCATGCTCTTGCGCGCCAGAAAAGCGATCGAGTTTCAGGAGCGAAGGAGCGGGGGATGAGGGTCAACAAACGTAGTCGCTACATAAAGCAGAGAAGGCTTGTCTTCTCTTTGTCAAGCACGATGCGAAACTGTGTAGCAGCTGCGCTTGCCCTGCTCGTAAAACAAGGAGGTGCTCATCACAAGGAATTAACTTGTCATGAGCGACGAGCTCCTGTGCCCGGCGTATAGCATTAGTGCGACCTGTAAACAAACATCTCCGCTGTGTTTTCGGTGGTTACTTTGGTCTATAGCTATATTCTTCTGTTTGTTGCTGTCAGAAAATGGCCTTTCTCTTGTCTCTCCTCACAAGTGCACTGTCTGTCTTTGCTGGCTGCATTGTTCAGAGAAGGCGATGATGGTGAAGGGCTGGGTGAAAAATGGAGGCCTTGAGCTTGGGCCGGTTTGCTCCGGTAGTGTGTCGCAGGCTGGGAGGTTATTTTGTCTAACCTTCCAATTATAACCTTCCAGGTAAGTATGAGAGATAATTAAGAAGAAAGGTTTGCAGAGTAACTGGCTACCTGGACCAGGATAACGTAATGACTGCGTACAAATTGAGCACTGATTTAATTATGTAGTTCGTCTTTGGATTCGGAAATGCGCCGCCGTCACTGCTTCTGTTATCGGCCTCTTTATGAGGTCGATGATAATATGGTGTGCATGAGATTACAAGAAATGGTTGACTGCGTGGGGACAAACCGGAAGCAATCGATTAAGCTACCTATGGAAGCTGCACTTGACACGGCCGCAGCAGGATTGGTTTTATGTACACCAGCTAAGTACTGAAGCCTGGCCTCTCATATAAGCCCGTGTAAATGTCGAGGCTATCTAATTTTCTTCTTCACTTCCTCTCCTGCCTTCCTTCTCTGTGTACTTCCTTAATTCCTTTCTCTGGCATCATCGACTCCAACAGATTCTTGTCACCTTTACTCCAAGAATAAACATTTGGAGTGGAGAGCACAGAACAGCAAAAAATAAATGAACGAAACTTGCACGTTATCACTGCTCATGTCTGAGTGCTGCTCCCTGCTTTGAGATTGTAACAGAGCACTGTCAAATGCCGAAATAGAACAATAAGCACAGGTGATATGCGCATGCCCATACAAGGTAACAAGAAGAGGGGAACACAGAAAACGTCAAAGAGGTAAGCTTGTGCCATCTTATAGCTGCAGAGGTTATTTTCTTTATTCACCAACTGGAAACATGTTTCGATACAAATAGCAACATCGGTATTAGGCAGGAGTTAATTTTTGAGACAGGTGCGGTGTAAACCAAAATGACCTGGATAAAATAGAGTTGTGGTGCACTACGTGGCTAATGTCCCTAAATACTACAACGACTGTATATATTTCTCTTCATCGCCTACGAAATTATACTCCGCTTACTTATAAAATTACCGATACTGCCATTATTTCTACTAAATTTTTAATTATCTTGGTATTAACCTCGCTGGTGACTTCTCATGGTGTTGCCACATTAAACACATAATAAACTAGTCTAATCGAGCATTTGGGTATCTCCGTCGTAACCTGCGCATGGCACCTTCTGCCTTAAAATTACTAGCCTATAAAACATTTGTGCGACGTAAGCTTGAATACGCTTACGGAATATTTGACCCCCATCAGTCTAACCTTACCTCAGCCCTTGAATCTGATCAGAATCGGGCCACTGGCTTTATTCTTGCAAACCACTCGCGATACTCTCGCATCACCGCCTTGAAGTTCCCACTAAAACTTCCTTCTCTCGCTTCCCGTCGCCGAATTTCACATGTCTGCCTTTATCACAGGTTTTTCCATTGTTCACCTCATGACAGAAAGGTCATTCTACCAGTACGTCGAGCACACCGCACAGGCCATCTAAACAGCGTCATCCAGCTTCGTGCCCGCACTACCACATTTCAGAAATCTTTTTTTGTCCACACAGCTCACGACTGGAATGACCTTCCCGGAGACTTAGCGCTAATCCCTGATCCAGCTCATTTCAAGACTGCCATCGACGAAGCCGTGTCATCGTCGTGATTCCCATGTAACATTCATTGTTAACCGCTGTTCTTGTGCCCACATCTCATGTGATGTCCCGCGAGGGACCCTTGAGGGTCAAATAAATAAATAAAACTACGCCGTACATTTTAACGCATGTGCCGACAGGTTAAATCTTCCCATTTCAGGCATGTAAAAAATTTAGTTCATTTAACCTTGTCAGACCCGAGCAAAAGTTGGGCCTGTCAGCGTTAACCCAGATCCATATCTCAAATCTAGGCGGTCCTGTGAATGTACACACAAAATCTGGTAGTCATTGGTCCAACATTTCGTCCCATATGAGATTTCTCCATGATCTCTGCTACGGGCCTCTGGGCCTACATAAACATGCAACAGCGTTTTGTGGTATATATTTAGTTAAATACATGCATGCCAGAATGTGCATTTAAATCAAAATGGCAAGAAATCTCATTAAAAGGGCGAGTGACTTGGGAGCTGTTCGGCCGCTAGGGCCAGAAATTTGGTTTAGACATATCCACCAACTTAGGAGGCTGCTCAGAGCGCCCGTGTCGTTTCACACTTTTTGAAAAGCTGACTACTTGGGAGAACAGGGAGTGGTTTCTGGCTTCCAATTGCATAACAATTCCGCAAAACACAAACGTGCATTATAATGTACGCGGGGCCTGACGAGGTTAAAATTACTTTTAGTTGATGCTTTTTATTCTTTAATTTCAGAACACTGCACAACACTATAGCTGCTTTCCCCTGTTTTTACCCCTGCTTGTCATTCAAGTATCCACGATACGCCGAGATTGAGCGTAGCTTTCATGCATAGGTACCTGCATTTATTTCAACTCGCGGACTCCTCAGACTGTTCTTCTGAGGCCACTGAGACTATATTGCACGCTCTTGCAGAACACCCTGTATATGAGCGAGAAGTGGCTTTGAGCGCTTCCTTGACGCGTTTCGAGAGCGGGCCACTTTTGGAGGAGGAGGAGGATAAACTTTATTGCCGTCGACCAAGGTAGCAGTTGGTGTGGGGTTATAGCCCCACCATGTGGCCATGAGCCCGTGGCGTTCGGCGACTTCTAGGGCTCTTGTCACAACCCGGATCTGGATCTGCGTGTCCTAGCCGGAACTGAGCAATGCGGCCTCCAACTGGTCTGGATTCGAGAGCTGCGCACCTCGCGGAGGGGAGTCCTGAGGGCAAGTGCAGAGTATATAGGATAGAGTGGCATGTTGGCCATATAGACGAGAGGAGGGAGAGTAGACACCAGAGTATATGCTGGCATATATCGCGGGATTGAGGAAGGTGTTCGTTTGGAGTTGCCTCCAGGAGACCTCTTTTGGAGGACCTTGTGCTGGGCGCTCGGCCTGAGAGCTACGAAGATCTCTAAGGAACGCGAGCGCTTCTGTTTCTTGCGCAGCTACTACCCTCCTCTTCTCTGCGTCCTCTCTTTCCGAGTGCACATTATCAGGCCTTATAATGATCGCTAAGGCCAACCTCTCTGCCGTTCTTTCAAAGAAGCCTCTCTATGCGTTTACGCATATATTTCATCACACCGAATAAACAGTGCAAATAACAGACGGACAAGACGAAAGGCGGACAGAGGACGAGCGCTGGCTTTCAGCAAAGGAGATAGTATTCATCGACAACCTTAGAGCATCGCGCGCACCTGTGTGTGGTTTCTGTGCTCTTTCACTCTCTATGATCGCGTGCTGGTCTTTGAGTATTCCTTTTAGAACACATGGGTTCTGCTATAAACGATAGCTGAGAGTCAGCGCTCATCCTGGTCTGCCTTTATTCTTGCTTGTATGCTTTTCGCGCTGTTTATTTGGTATCCGCGTTTAACAACTCGGCGAAATCAACATTCTGCTAAATAACATAATCAAGGGTTCGATGAAAGTTTGTCTGCTCATGTATAGAATGAAGTGAATCACGGTAACTGACCGGGTTTGAAGAAGTGTGTGACGTTTCAGAATCGCATGCGGGTTTCTTGTCACGTAAGTGACAATTCTTTGTTTCACTCAGTGAACGAGGAATCCGTGTGCGTTTCCGAAACGACATATAGTTCTTCGGACTTGATCTGTTGCTGTAATTCAATTTATTCTGCTAAGTTTATTTAATACTTTATTTTTACATTCTGCATCGTATATTGCAAAATCTTTTCTATTTATTTTTTCTTGTTCGTAACGTATTGTATAACAGTGCCCTGCCAGTGTTTCAGCATAAATTGCGTTCGTTGCTAACCCTCTCACCCTACCTTCACGTAGTATTCAAAGGTTAAAGCCCTTGAAGTAACCTGAATAAATATATAATAGCAGAACCTGCTTAAGCTCCTCGCAGTCATTATAATCTCTCACTTTTTCTGACCGCTTACCTCAGATATTCCACCGAAAGTACGGATTGCTTAACGCTACTTGCATGTGGTGTGTTAAGAAGTTTTAATCTCGGGTTTATTTTATAAGCTAGCTTAATCTTTTGGTGCATATAACAGAAAGCTTCATCGCTCCGACTGGATTCCTTCACAAAAGACGGCAGTTTTAATGAAGCTGGTGGCTCCGTGAGATTAAATTTTGGTGGCAGGCCACACGTACACCAACGCTGAGGTCTTTAATTATTCACAAAAAAGCGGGCATAATTCACACGCTTACACCGACGATGAGGTCTGTAATTATTAACAAAAAGGCAGGCGTAATAGATTGTTCGACATTACGCCAGCCACATTCATCATCAGCATTATCATTACCATCAGCCTCACTACGCCCACTGCAGGGCAAGCTCACTCCCATATCTTTCCAACTAACCCGGTTCTGTACTAGCTCCGACCACCTTATCCGGGTAAACCGTCTGATCTCATTCGTCCGCCGCACTTTCTGCCGCCCTCTGCCTGCTACACTTGCGTTATCTTGCTATCCAGTCCGTTACCCTTAAGGACCAGCGGTTATCTTGCCTTCGCATTGCATGCACTGCCCAAGGCCATTTTTTCCTCTTGATTTCCAATAGGAGGTCATACCACCCACGCTTTTTATCCTACCCACTTTGCTCTCTTCTTGTCTCTTAACGTTACACTAATCATTATTCTTTCTATCGCTCGCTGTTCCTTTACTTAGGCTTAACCCTTCTCGTTAGCCCCCACGTTTCTGCCCCGTAGGTGAGTACCGCTAAGATACACCTGTTATATATTTGGTCTTGAGAGCTAGTGACAAACTGCCATTGATTACCTGAGAGCACTTGCCAAATGCGCTTTCCTACATTCTAATTCTTCAAGTTATTTGAATATCGTGGTGCGGATCTTAGGTCGCTACCTCTCTTAAGTTGATGTATTCGTTTGTCACTTAAAGCACCTTGGTATCTATCGAAAACTGCTATTCTCTTTCGAGGCTGTTGAGCAGTACTTCAATTTTATGCAGAACAATTTTAAGCCCGCCGTTCTACTTTGCCTTCGTAGGACACTGATGATACCTTGTAGTTCGTCCCCTGAGTTACATAGCAATGCAATGTCGCCGCAGAGCTGCAATTACTAAGGCATTTTTCATTATTTCTCATTTTCAGATGTTTCCAATCCTGATCTCAGCATAGCTCCCGTAACAAGCGATTAACAATACAAGATGATGCGCATCTTCATGCCTGACACCCTTCCTTTTTTTATTCAGGATCCCGGTGGATGTGCACCTGATATTGATATTTGCAGAATTTTTATACACGTCTCTTCTGCACGTTTATTCCGCAATGATGGCTGTGGTTCCGACTAAGTAAAGTGCTTTGTCGTAATTTATGAAGGCTATTTATTACATAATTGTTTGCTTTATTGTCCGCATTTTTTATCACCTGGTTGGTAGTGTAAACATTGTCTATTATCCATTATCTTCACGAAAACCTTCCTGGTTCTTTGCTTGATTGAAGTCTAAGGTTGTGCTGATTCTATTAGAGATTACCTTTGCAAACACTTCTTAGAACATGGACAGGGAATTAACCATTCTGTAAATTTTCAGGTCGAAGTATTCTTTCCAAAGAATTAAGATAGTGTTGGCGTTCCCCGAGATTCCACTACGGTCGAGGTCATGAGGCATTGGTTATACAGGGTGGTCAGTCTTTCCAGCCCATTCTCCCCACCATTCTAATAATGAGCTAATCAGACCTAATCGCCGATTTCACTAGCCTTCGGAGAGTGTAATTTAATCTCAAACTCTATGTTAGCCGCACGTATTTTGAAAGGTGTCTGTATTGAAACTGTTCAAGTTTCCGTGAATGCTGAGTGGTTTGAAAAATCTTTAAATTGATTCATTTTTTCAGCACTTAATTCTGGAAAATAAGGCGATTCATTCTCTTATATGGAATACCTGCAAGTAGTATTGTAGGCCAACGGGTAAAGGAAATTTCATTAGGATAATAATAAAATCGCTTAAAAAACTTCATTTGCCTGTAAGTTAAAAACACTGTTCACACAGTTGCTACATTTAACAGTGCTAATATATTCATTCCGAGAATTGAATTTGCTATGCAACGAAAGCATTCTTGCAGTTCGGATGCACTCAATTCAGAAAGTTGAAAATGAACGAGGGACGAAAGCTTCTTTTTAATATATAAATATAACTTCCTTAACCCGGAAGTCAGAAGCCAGTATTTTTGCAATCGTCGCTTTTGATTTGACTTTTTTTTGCTAGGAAATTTAGTGTCCTGCAGCCTTGAACCAAAGACAAAGTGAAGTGTGGTGACCTGGCAATCGGCTCGGAAAAGCGGGCTCTATCGAGCGGTCTCTTATTTCTTTTAACACTTTAACATTAAAAGCATCACCATGAAGAGATAATGCGTTAGCATTTGAAGCCCTACTGTCAAGAAATATTGTCCGGCGTCCTCCAGTCATTCACTACTGAGCACACTTGGCGCCTGGAACGATTTGTGCACGGAAGAGTCAACTGCTACCTGCAACACTTACGTGCGGGTAAGTTGGGAAAGCGAAATCCTGTAGGAGAGGTAAGAAGGTAGCTACGCCGTGAAGAATAAAAAATGGCTGTAAAATTGATTACCAAGGTAATGACCAAAGTAATTACCAAAGTAATTACCAAGGTAATTACCCAAGTAATTACCAAAGTAATGACAGCGAATGACAGTAAAAATGACAATGTCCAAGTATGACTCAGCAAAAATTATAATGACTATGAATTACACAGCTAAGAGTAGAGCAAGGCACAACAAAGAACCTTTGAAAAGGAGGAAAAAAATACATTGAAAAGTATATAAGAAAATTTGAAGGGAAATCAGAAGTAGAAGAAAATCTATTAGTAGCAACGAGAACACCTATTGGGCTAACAGACTGCCATCGCATATTAATAATTAAGCGCTCCCCCCCTCTAATTTTTGCTTCCATTCTGACAGTAAATGCACATCCCATTCACAGGCCATAGAGTCACGGCCATAGAGTCACAGGCCATAGAGCTGGCTTTTGCGAGCAAACGGATGAACCATGCGAAGCAAAAAGCAAGTTTGGTAGCAATGCGCAGCTATGGTTGTAATAACACCGAGATAGATAAGTTAAGACGATTAACAAAGGAGTTATACTCGCAAGTGTCTGCTTGCGAGTACCGACATCGGGCAACAAATATTTAGCGCTAGGCACGAATAAGTTTAAGATTGCTTTGCCACATAGACATTGTTATAAAGGCGGAGCACGCTTCACAGGAGCAGCAAAGCAGGAATTTTGAAGCGATAGCTTCTCTACGCTAGGAAAAGCCGATTTCGCCGTGCGTTGCCGGTGGACATTCAAGTTAGCCAGAGATCAAGCATGTCCTGACCATATGTGGCCTACCATCGTGTCGCACCACTTGACCTTTGCTCTTTGACCTATGGATTCGCCGTAGAGGGCGGTAGAATAGGCTGCAGCATTCAGTGGGAGACCAACCTCACGCGATGAACGATTAAACTGCATCCAGCCAGGCTGGCAGGGTGGGTCGCTGCCTCTCCAGTATGCGGAACCCACTCGACGTTACAGACATCAAGCCGCGTTTGGTTGCCCGATACACCACTGCTTTCGCTCTCTAACCAGGTTCAGCAGTAGTTAAATCGAGGCAATTTTTTTTGTTTGGCAGATACACCTCAAAATCATTGTAAGCAGTTTTTGGTAGAGGCTAGAGCCAGAAATTAAATTGGCGCAGCTAAAGGATTAGCGGAAAAGACAAGTGCAGCAGAAAGACCGACATGACGGACGCTGACGACGTCTCATACACGGCACGCGCATAGGCTTGTCCGACTCCGCTTACTTTATAATATAATTCATATATCTTCCCCATACTTTTGAAACAATGAATCAGTTCTTGCGCCAAATTTTCATTCGAAGTCGAAGAACGCTCCCTCTACACACCCTTAGTCACCCTTACAAGGAGTCTATAGTTTAACAGGGTAAAGTTGTAGGCCTGTCGGTGCGACATTTTGACTAAAATCCGCAACAAAGGCAACAGACAACACAGGGCGGTACCGCCCTGTGTTGTCTTCTCCCTCTGTGCTGCGTCTGTTGCGGTTTTTTGATAAGAGTGTGTAGTAATAGAGCCACCTTTATAGTTGGTTGCCTTTTATAAATCAGCTTACTACTGTGCTACAGGCGAAATAACCCGTTTCTAGCTTTCCACAAGGAGATTAAATCTGATTTTGGAACGAAAATATATATTGGCGAGTACATTTTGAACTAAGTGCGCGTCATAAGATATTGCCGCGTGTTTCTGAAGTCGTAAAGGTACGAAGCCCAGAGCGTGGAGGAGAGGTCATAGGCAGGAATCTCATCGACGTACGGGCGAGAAAACTTTTTGTGGTTGCTGATGAAAACACCCCGAGTTGAGAATGATCGTTTTTATTACCACTGATCAACCGATCATGTTATCACATCTCGATACGGTAACAAAAACTGAAAACAAAGTTTTCATTGATTGTATTTATATTGTCACCGACAAACGTAGAGGACGCGGGAAGCACTGCCGTTTACTGGGGCGAGGCTTGCCGAACAGGCGCGCTCATTCGAAAGAAGGAAGACGTTCGCCCACGCGCTGGGAGACAGGTTCGTCTAACAGGTGGCGCCAGCAGAATGTCAGGAGTGTGGCATTGCCCCTCTTTCTTCCAAAAGGCATCGACTTGATGCCGTACGCGAGGAGAAAACATATATAAGGCGGAAAGTTAACGGCGCGAGCGTCTTTGTGGAAAGGGGCTAACGGGAGTAACACGGCTTCATTCGCGCCACGTGGACTACTTCGGAAGTCGGTTGTCGAGACAACCGACAGTTCCTTGAGGGAGCACCTCGTAGGTCACCGCGCTCAGGCGGCGTAACAGCTGGTATGGACCAAAGTAACGGCGAAGAAGCTTCTCAAGCGCCCTCGCAAACGGATCGGTCTCCACACCCAGACTTGGTCACCGGGTGTGTAATTCACCTCCCTGCGGCGGAGCTTGTGGCGCCAGGCGTCGCGTTGTTGTTGGCATCAGATTCGCTGTCGAGCAGCTTGGCGAGCGGCTTGGGCGTCACGAACAAATTAGTCAGCGTCCACGACAGAAGAGGGAGTAGGATCCGGGAGAAGCATGGCGTCCAGCATGGTCAAGGCTTCGCGACCGTGCACCAAATGGGATGGAGTGAAGCGCGTCGTTTCGTGGAGCACTGTATTGTACGCGAACGTGATGTAAGGCAGTATCCAGCTTCAGTCCGCATGGTCATCTTCGACATACATAAAAATCATATCGGCAATTGTCTTGTTATGCCACTCAGTCAGTCGATTTCTTTGCGGAAGGTAGGGTGTGGTCTTGTAGGCTGTAAAAGCGGAATGTAGGCTGTGGCTGTGGTGCCACTGAGTCGAAGTACCTCGCTCGTAAGTGCTAACGTAAAGGCTGTTCTTCTGTCAGTTAATACGACTGTTGGGGCTCCGTGACGAATCCAAATGTTGTGAATGAAAAAATGTGCGACTTCAGTGGCGGTACCACGTTAAAGGGCCTTGGTCTCACAGTAGCGGCTAAGATAGTCAGTGGCAACAGCAATATAACGGATACCCATGGGAGACGCCGGAAATGGGCCGAATATGTCCATGCCGACCTGTTGAAGTGGGAGGCGCGGAAGATGGATAGGCTGCAGGAGCCCGGCTGGTTTATTCGGCGGCGTCTTCCGGCGCTGACACTCGCTACAGGTTCGCACGTAGCGGTGGACAACCGCAGCAAGCCTGGGCCAGTAGTACTTGCGGCCGGCGTATGCAGTGCAACGTGCGGGAAAACCCGTGGTGGCCCAAAGGAAGGTCGTCGTGGCAGGCAGAACTTAGTTACGAAGGGTTGTTGGCACTGCAAGCAGATAGACAGTGTCCGTTGGGCCGTAGTTCTTTTTGTAGAGGACACCATCGCGCAAGGAAAATGATCACAATCCGCGCTTGAAGAGTCGAGGTTGAGATGGAGCGGTTCCTTCGAGGTACTCGATGGGGGGCAGCAGTTCAGAGTCGTCCCTCTGTTGGCGGGCAAGGGTGGATGTGGTGACAGCACCGAGAAAAGCGGAATCCTCGTCGGACTTGCCCGGGGGGCCGGGAATAGGAGTGCGGGAGAGGCAGCATCACTGTTTCTGGCCGGACTTGCGCACGATGTTGACATCAGATTCTTGTAACCGAAGACTGCACCGAGGAAGCCGCCCCGAGGGATCTTTCAGGTTCGCCGGCCAACACAGTGAATGATGATCGCTCACGACCTGAAACAGGCGGCCATACAAGTACGGCCGAAATTTCGTAACTGCCCACAGCACAGCCATACATTTCTTTTCCGTGGTGAAATAATTGACTTCGGAACGGGAGTAAGTGCAACTGGCGTAAGCAATCACGCATTCTAGACCATTCTGCCGCTGAACAAGGACCGCACCGAGACCAACGTTACTGGCATCTGTGTGCAGTTCCGTGTCGGCGTCTTCGTCGAAGTGGCCTAGCACATGCGCACATTGGAGACGGGACTTGAGTTTCGTGAAGTCTCATTCCTGGTCCTGGCCCCATAAGAAGGGTTCAGCTTCTTTCGTCAGGCTGGTCACAGGCTCTGCTAGCTTGGAGAAATTGTGAACAAACCGGCGATAGTACGCGCAGAGGCTCAAGAAACGACGCAAGCTCCGTATGTCTGTTGGCTTCGGGAAGGCAGCTACGGCGGCCGTCTTTTCGGGGTCTGGACTAACACCTCGAGCGCTGAAAATGTGACCATGAAACGCAATGTGACATTTTTCTGGCTTGGGAGAGAGACCAGCGGAACGTATGGCCACAAAAACAGCACGCAAACGTTTCAGGTGCTCATCGAACGCGTGAGAGAAGATCACGACGTCGTCGAGATATACGAGGCACGATGCCACTTCAGGCCAGACAGCATGGTGTCCATCATTTGTTGTAATTTGGCAGGGGCAGAGCACAAGCCGAAAGGGAGCACCTTAAACTCGTACAAACCGCCAGGAGTTAAAAAGGCGGTCTTCTCTCGGTCGTGTTCGTCAACCTCGATTTGCCAATACCCACTGCGGAGGTCAAGGGATGAAAAGTAGGTGGCATGGCACAGGCGGTCTAGGGAGTCATCAATGCGTGGCAGACGGTACACATCCTTTTTCGTGACGTTATTGAGGCGTCTGTAATCCACGAAGAAAATGAGGGTGCCTATTTTCTTCGTGACGAGGACAACAGGCGATGCCCAGGGGCTCGTAGACGGTTGTATGACGTCATCCTGCCGCATTCGTGTAACTTGGCGGCGGATGGCGTCACGTTCTCTGGTTTTTTGTCGGTCTTTTGTGGTCTTTTGTCGTCGGCATCAAGTCGATGCAAAAGAGTCATGAAAGGAACAGATGAGGTTTTCCACGCAGCGTTTCTGACTGGCCAAGAGGTGCGGACTTACGTCGGTCGGAATGGCTGTAGCCGTTGCATCGTCGAGGTCTGACGAGGTGGACAAAGTGCACTGCCTGGTTTCTCCAAGCTTGTTAAAATAAGCCACGACCTCTTTCTTCCTTAAATGCTGCGGTTCACGGGTAAAGTTGGTGACTAAGATGTCGGAGCGACCGTTGGCAAGTTCTGCTAGGCCTCGAGCTACAGACGGACACGGGACAGCGCTCGTCCCGTGTCCTTGTTGTTCTTGTCCGTCGTTGTTCGCGCTGTTTTACAAAAGATGAATATATACCAACTCGCCCAACTGAACGTTCTGCTGAGCTACGCAAGCTTGCCGAGCGAGTAGCAGCGACATGGTCGCTTCAGCGCTGCCAAGAGTGCCGGTGTTGTCATTATACTCGACGGTGACGAGCTTGCTGGCTCTCGGAGGGATTGTTATGTGGTCGTCACATACGCGTAACATTACTCTGCTGGGCTCGGGGTTGGTGTCAACGGCTCGCTGTGCCGAAAAAGATACCGTGAGCTCCCGAAGGTCAATGATCGCACCATACTCTTGAAGAAAATCTTTGCCGAGAATTAGATCTTTTGAACAGTCACGTAATACGGCAAAGGAATCAGTGAAAGTAAGACCGGGGATCTGGACACGAGAAGTGCAGACGCCGATCGGCGTCACTACATGGCCACCAGCGGTGAGGATCACGGGTCCACACCGAGGCGTCAGAACCTTAGGGAGGGTTGTGCCGAGCTGCCTGCTCATCACAGAAAAATCAGCGCCGGTATCGACGAGTGCGGTCACTTCATGACTGTCGGCGGTTACTAAAATTTCAGCAGAAACTAATCGTTCGCAGGGCGTTGGTGAGGCCGTCGGATTGGGTCGTCGGCGCTCGGGCCGTCGCGTCGAATCGTCGGGTGGAGGCTGTTGGCTCTGTGCAGTGGCGGCGGCGACCGTGCCCCGAAGGACGCCCTCTTCAGTTTTCCCGGCGAGGGGACGTGCCTCTGAACTGACCAGAAGATGAGGGCCGACTGGGATAAGCAAAGCGCCTCGGGGATGGCGATCGCGACTGTCACCGCTGCGCGCTCGGGGACAGCACCTGAGTGACCAGGTACTCCTCTATGTTCTGCGGTTTTTCGCCACAGTTATGTCGAGGTGCGTCCGGTGGGAATCCTCTCAAAACCACCCGCCGGCACGGGCAATTCCACAGAATATGGCCGGGCTCCCCGCAGTGGTAGCTGAGCGGGCGATTGTTGGATGCTGGCCACACGTGCGCTTTGCTGAAAGGAGGGCACAGGTCCTGCTGCTGCTCGACGGGCCGCAGGTAATGATGGGGTGGTCGTGGTCCAGCAACGGGGCAAAACGCTTGCGGAGCGGGGACAGGTCGGCGCAGGGCATCGCTGTAAGACATCACGTACGCCTCCGATAGTGGTGCCGGTGGTGGCTGCACCGCTCGCCGGATTACGTCACGGAAGACACCGCCTGTAGAAGGTATGCTTGCCGACAGAGCACCCAAGAGTATGTGTCGCAGTTCTTCGCGGACAATGCTCCGCACAAGCTCTCGCAACGCCTCATCCCCGGGGGCTGGCAAAGGCGTGCAGTAGTGAGCGGCCGCTACATTTCCCTCACGGCTGTTTTGGGCACTCCATTCCTGCAGTGAACTTTCCATGCTCGTAGCTTCCTTGGCGAAGGCGGCCACGGCTCTCGGAGGGTCGCGCATGAGGCCAAAAAACAGCTGCTCCTTTACCCCCCGCATAAGGTGCCGTACCTTTGTAGTTTCGGGCATAGCCTGGTCGGCCCGATTGAAGAGGCGGGTGATGTCCTCAATAAACATGGCCACGCTCTCTTTGGACTGCTGTGACCTGGAGCGAAGGGCAATTTCAGCATTTTCCTTTCGCTCGCTCGAGCTGAATGTGGCGAGCAACTCACGGCGAATAGCTGCCCAGTTGGAAAAGGACGCCTCGTGGTTCCCGAACCAAGTTTTCGCCGATTCTTGCTGTGCAAAATACACATTCATCAGCTTCCAATCACCGTCCCTATGTTTGAATGCAGCAACACGGTCAAAACTGGCCAACCAGTCTTGAACATCGTCGAACCGGTCAACGTGGAAGGATGGTGGTGACCGAGGTGCGAGAAGGACGAACGGCGGGGCACTGCCGGAGTACTGACCTGTTTGGCTGCCAGTGGTGGAAGTCATAGCTCGCACAGGCCTTGTGAGTGGCTCAAACGCGTGCTGCAGGCCTCGAAGGCGACGGTTCGCTTTGTGGACAGGTGTGGCGTCCGCGCGCCGGGGAGAAGCGTCAAGGATATCATCGGGGTCAGCGTACATGGGATGTTATCACAGCACCTCCACCAAATGTCACCGACAAACGTAGTAGGACGCGGGAAGCACAGCCGTTTACTGGGGCGAGGATTGCCGAACAGCCGCGCTCATTCGAGAGAATACGTTCGGCGACACGCTGGGAGACAGGTTCGGCTATGAGTTGGCGCCGGCAGAATGTCAGCAGTGCGGCAATAGGAGCGCTTAAACTACTTCAGAACTAGCACTAAGAGTGCTTGGATGGTTGAGAGGCGCTCAATTTCACCTAATAAAACTCTCAACAAAGAATTAGCAAAATAAAAGACCTTTTATGTCCTATACAGTACCTGCGGTTTCGTGATCACAATCTTTTATTTGCATCATAAAGCTGCATAAGCTAGATTCCTAGTTCTACGGAAAAAATAAGACTACACAAGGTTGTAGACCTTTTTGTCTACAGGCGCGAAAACAGGCACAACACAAGTTCGAAAGACGGGACGGAGCGCCTCCCATCCTGTCTTTCTACCTTGTGTTGTGTCTGTTTTCGCGCCTGTAACGAAAAAGATGTACAGTTACTAACTTGCCCAGCAAGATGTTCTTTTACACAAGGTTGAATTATAAAAAATTGCGTTACGCCGTTGTAAAATGTTCTTGACATCCATAATATCGGGACCACAATATAGACACTAGGTCTGGAATTGACTAAAATGATTTGAAAACTATGCTTTTTATAACTATTGTCTTCATACTCGCCGTGTTGCTACCACAGCTGGCCCCGCGTTGTAAGTTAAGATGTCATTATTTAATGACAAAGTGCACTGTATTTATTCAGTCAGGCTGATGGCGCCGAGTAACATAAAGACGCAATCACTCCGTCTCGGTCGTCCTCCTAGCTCTTACTCATCACGTTTCGAGATTTCGTGGAGTCTCCTACCACCCTGAGAACACAGCGCCATTTGTGTCAACAAGTAGGAAACAGTACATCTCACATTGAGACTTGTAGTGCCATCTACAATAGCACTGTGCAATTTTGACGTCACGGTCAAATGTGGTGGATAGAGGTGGAACTATGTGAGTATGACGTCAATGGTATGGTCATCGAACGAGAAAACAGGAAGTGGACCTGGAATAGCCCCAATGGTGAGATTAAAAATGAAATCGACTTCATACTATGCGCTAAACCTGGCATCATTCAGGATGTGGCCGTCCTCGGAAAGATGCGTTGCAGCGACCACAGAGTGGTAAGGTCTAGAATTAGCTTAGACTTGAAGAAGGAACGGAAGAAGCTAGTGAAGAAGAAGACCATTAACGAGTTAGCCGTAAGAGGGAAAGCACAGGAGTTTAGGATAGCGCTGCAAAAGAGATATTCGGCTTTAACTGAGGAAGATTACCTTGATGTTCATTCAATGCACGATAATCTGACATCAATAATTACGGAATGCGCAGTAGAAGTAGGCGGTAGGACAGTTCGAAAGGATACCGGGAAGCTATCTCAGGTGACGAAAGATCTGATTAAGAAGCGCCAAAACATGAGGGCATCTAACCCTACCGATAGAATAGAACTAACTGAGCTATCAGAGTTAATAAATAAGCGCAAGGTAGACGACATAAGGAAGTTTAATATGGAGAGAATCGAGCATGCTATAAAGAATGGAGGTAGCCTAAAAACAGTGAAGAGGAAACTAGGCATAGGTAAAAACCAGATGTATGCATTAAGAGACAAGCAGGACAATGTCATTAGCAATATGGATAAGATAGTTAACGTTGCCGAAGAGTTCTACACAGACCTGTACAGTAGCCAATGTAATCAGAGCGTTAATGAGAAAGACAGCAGTGCACAGCAATGCGTCATCCCACCAGTAACGAAAGATAAAGAAATGAAAGCCTTAGAAGCAATGAAAAGGGGAAAAGCAGCTGGGGAGGATCAGGTAACAGCAGATCTGTTGAAGGATGGAGGGGACATCGTGCTAGAAAAACTAGCCACTCTCTATATACGCAATGCCTTATGACCTCGACTGTACCAGAAGCTTGGAAGAATGCAAACATTATCTTAATTCATAAGAAGGGACACGCCAAGGACTTGAAAAATTACAGGCCGATCAGCTTACTATCCGTTGCCTACAAAGTATTTACTAAGGTAATCGCTAATAGAGTCAGGGCAACGTTAGACTTTAATCAACCAAATGATCAGGCAGGCTTTCGTAAAGGATATTCCACAATAGATCATATTCACACTATCAATCAGGTGATAGAGAAATGCGCAGAATATAACCAACCTCTATATATAGCTTTCATTGATTACGAGAAAGCATTCGACTCAGTGGAAACCTTAGCAGTCATACAGGCATTGCGTAATCAGGGGGTAGAAGAGCCTTATGTCAAAATACTGGAAGTTATATATAGCAACTGCACAGCTACTATAGTCCTCCATAAAGTCAGCAATAAAATTCCAATAAGGAAGGGCGTCAGGCAAGGAGACACGATCTCGCCAATGCTGTTCACCGCATGTTTACAGGAGGTATTTCGAGGCCTGAATTGCGAACAGTTGGGAATAAGAATAAATGGAGAATACCTAAATAATCTGCGATTTGCTGATGACATTGCCTTGCTGAGTCACTCAGGAGGTGAACTGGAAATCATGATCAATGAGTTAGACAGGCAGAGCAGATCGATGGGTCTGAAAATTAACATGCAGAAAACTAAGGTAATGTTCAACAGCCTAGCAAGGGAACAACAGTTCACAATTGGCAGCGAGAGCCTAGAAATTGTGACGGAATACGTCTACTTAGGACAGGTAGTGACAGCTGATCCGGATCATGAGAAGGAGATAACTAGAAGGATAAGAATTGGGTGGAGCGCATATGGCAAACTCTCGCAGATCATGAGTGGCAGTTTACCAATTTCCCACAAGAGGAATGTGTACAACAGCATAATCTTACCGGTACTCACCTACGGGGCAGAAACGTGGAGGCTAACGAAAAGACTTAGGAGAGCAGAAAGTTGGGCTGGTTGGTTGAAATGCATACTGAAGAAGTTGGCGCGGAAAAACGAGGACAAGCTATACAAACCAAGACGAGCGCTTCTCACAACTGGGCTTTGGCAGGGCATCTAATGCGAAGGCAATATAACCGCTGGTCCTTAAGGGTAACGGAGGGGATTCCAAGAGAAAGTAAGCGGAGCAGGGGGCGGCAGAAGGTTAGGTGGGCGGATGAGATTAAGAAGTTTGCAGGCAAAGGGTGGATGCAGCTCGCAAAGGATAGGGTTAATTGGAGAGACATGGGAGAGGCCTTTGCCCTGCAGTGGGTGTAGTAAGGCTGATGATGATGATGATGACGTCGAGAAACAAAATGGCGGCATAGTTTCGGTTTTTCGAATTCAGGAAGCCGGCCATTAAAATTGGTTGTGCCCTCCTATCCCTCCCCTCCACCTCCCCCCTTGGTTGTCTGCATTCCTTTGCCGTCTTTACTGTTGTATCCCCACTCCACATGCAGAGCATTGAAGTCTCCTACGATGAAGAGGGGGTCCTTTCCCGCTGCTGTTAGAGCTTTTCGGAAGATGGCCCTGAACCTGATCTTTTTCTGTTTAGGGCTTGAGTAGATGTTTAGTAGAAAGAGACTGGGCTCTTCTTTCCTACCCGTAAGCATCTATACTAAGACTCCCTCTATGTCCCTGGACTGAATATCGTGTTCAATTTTTGCTATGTTTCTTTTCACTAGGGTTGTTACCCGCGATTTTTCCCCTTTATCACTGTGAAACGCCTGATATCCTGGGAGGGATGCTAATTTTCCGGTCTCTTGCAGCGATATTGCTAGCGGCTTCTCTACTAATGTGTCTATGTAGTTTTGCAGTAAGGCTCGCTTGCGATGGAATCCTCGGCAGTTCCACTGCCAAATGATAGACTTATTTACGGCGTTTCTGGCCATATTGAATTTGAGTAACAGTGTCCTTTAAGTTTTTCTGTCAATCTCCAAGGGCAATCAGCTCGGTTATTTGTGTTTCTCGTTCGGTTCTCTGCGCCTGCAGTTCTGCGTTCAAATCTTTGATTTATATTCTCTTGTATCTGGCTGAGTGCAGCCATGACCTGCGCCATGAAGTCTCTTTGTTCTGTCTTCATTACTTTTATCGCGTTCCTATTTGCCTCATATTCATTCTTTAGCTCTACCCATATGTCTGTTTCATTGTCTCCTTTTCGTTTAAGGGGGGGTCTTCTGACTGTTTCTGCCTCCTCTATTTTCACTCCCACCATTTCCTGCCGCTTGAGTGTTGGGGGGGGGGGTAGTTTGTTGAGCTACCTCACCTTTTCCTTGCCTATCGTCAGCTATCTGTTCGCTGCGTATTTATTCCTCTTTATTTTGTCCTTCGTAGCGATGAGGATCGTTTGCTGCTTTGTGTTGAACGTGATTATGTCGTTCACGCCTTTGTCGCTTGCCCCAGCCGCTGCGCTGATTGCGTCAGCCAGGAAGGCTTTTCCGAATTTGAGTAATTTTTCCAGTCCCCCTTGAGGTCTCATAATTATCTTTTCGTAGTCGGGCGGAACTCTCGTACATTGCCTTTCCACCAACTTCTCTGCCTTTCTTCTTCCTTCGCGTCGCTCCACTGCACGCCCTCGTGCGTCTCGGTTCCCGGCCACGTGGCCGCTATCTTCTATCTCCGCCGGGGCTATTTTCCCGCTTTTCCTCGCTTTGAACCATTGACCCGGTATGATCAGCTCTTCCGGATCTATATTCGTGCCTTCTACGACTTCCATTTCTCTTAGAGTAGCCTGCTGGAGGCCCTTAGGCCTCGGTTCCTTCCTTCGCCGACCTAAGCCTCGTTAGGCTTAACTCCGCTTGCTACACGTGGGGTTCCGCAAGCCTCGAAAAACAAGATAACTCGGTCCCACCATGTGAATATCGGTGCGCCCGATGATGGAGCTTCCTTGGTCGGTGATTCCAGACAGTTTCTACGCATCCAGAGTCCTGGGTGCTGCGTCGCCCCCGTTGTCGTCGGAGCTCGTCGGACGCACGACCGACCACCTCGACAGCCGGCGGAGGAATCCCCTAGTCCCATTTATCCTCCTTGCGAGACGTCACACCAGCGAGCGCCCTCTCTCGGTAGCGCCACAGCAGTGGCGCGCAAGGCTTCGCCTCCACCATCGATGCCGCGAGCTGGGGCCCCGTCTCTCGGTCTGGCGTGACGTCACACGGTCACGTGACGCGCAGCTGTGTAAGGAGGCGCCACGACCACCGATGATCCGAAAGTGCGAGCAGTATTGCTTTCGCAATAAAAATAGGCTGGGGTTTAGCTCTGGTTAACCCTAGTTGGATTGCGAAAGCTTCGTTTCCTCGACACGTCGTCTACGCAGCGTCTCATTCCGACGCTCTCGAGAACTCAAACCGGTCTCTTTCGCACTCCGGGACGTGGAACGCCTTCTTCTAGCCCCATATTAGTTACAACGCTTCTCGAGTCTTGCAGCGCGTTCTTCGCGTTGAGCGCGTTGCCTCTTCCTCGCTTCGTTCTTTCGTTGTTGCATCTCTTTCGCGCTCTACATAACGAATACAATATGCTGACTGACTGATGTTTCTGATAGGAAGAAGGAAAAGGAAATAGCACGGGCCTGCCCACTTGCTCAAGCCGAGCCATGCTGGCTGCCGCGCGCTGAAAGTAGGAGAGTTAAAGGACAGGAGAGCAAAGAGTGAAAGAAAATACGCGCCGCGGTAATAGTCCCCGGGCCGACACGTGCCAAAGTGCTGGAAGCCAAGCACTCCGCCATATTCTAAAAATAAGCTTAATACCTTAGGTGCAAGGACCCGCTGAAGACATTAAATCAGGTGTCAGGTATGAGCGATAGCCATAGCTACAATACACTAAGGCGAAGCTCATATATATATACCCCGCCCGAGGCGACACCTCCTCTCCCTCTACCTCAGCGAAGCATATCTAGTGGAACGAGCGGCGACGGCAGCGGCGCCGAATGCGGCGCCATCTGTTGGAAAGCGGCTGCGGCGTTGCTGGGAAACGGCGGCTGAAGGTCGTTCGTCGGTCTGCGCATGCAGCATATGCGTGCCTACATACGGCATACGGCGCGACGAGCCGAAATGGCTCGCTGGCTGGCCTAGCAAAGCATTCGTTTTAAAAATGCCTACTACTGTGTGTGCGTCAGAATGGCTATCTATAGAAACCGCCATCCGCTAGACCTCAAATGTATCCAGAAAGATGCTGTTTTTTTCGACCAGGGCTAACCAGATCTAAACCACAAGCATTTTTTAGGAAAAGAAATGACGCAGTAACTGTCTCACATATCTCGGTGGGCACCCGAATCGCGCCGCAAGAAAAAGGATAAAGGAGATTGTGAAAGAACTAAGGAAGAAAGAGGTGCCGTAGTGGAGGTCTCCGGAATAATTTAGGCCACCTGGGTAACTTCCTGCAATCACACCGGACTGTACACAGGCGCCTTCTTGCATTTCGCCTCCATTGAAACTCGGCCGCCGCGGTCCGGTTCGATCCCGGGTACTCCGGCTCAGTAGACGAGCGCCTTAACCACTGAGCCACCGCGGTGGCTTCAACTTTTAACCTTTTTCTTCTTTAGGGCTTAAGGCATAAGGGCTCCAGCGTTCGGTATGAAAACTATGCAGCCTTTGCCAAAAGCTTTGCAATGGAGGGCACTTTCGGCGCAGATAGTACGTTTAATGGTGAACTTGCTTTAGACATTTTATGTAAAAACCTGCGGAATAGTGGAGTTAAATTTTCGTATACATGATGAGCACAATAATTTCTTATGTTATGAAGCATTAGTAGAATGGTTATCTAAAAAATTATTTCGTATAGACCTTACGTCATAACGTAAAAGTGCAGCTGTAAGAACGAGCGGCCTGTATTGGCAGTGTGTATCGAAATTGATATCAGAGGTGTGTTAGTAGCGCCGAATGAATATGTGTCATTCGTTCCACATTGTCTGGCACGGCCTGAATACGTGCGTAAAGCCCAATTGACGAAAAAGGAAAAGGTCTTACTTCGCAGTGAGCACCCGAACCCTGATATGAGAAAGGATTGAGAAAGAGGTCCCGGTGGGGAAGGCTGCGTATTACTTTAACAACTTTGGTATATTTACGTCAATTTGAATAAGTCTCGAAGCCAGTCAGAGCTATCAGTGCGTGATAGCCGTAAGTCACACAGGCATAGGCTTGTTGCGTATGACATGCACAAATTATGCGAAACATTACCGGGTACACACAGGGGTCCAGAATGCAAGAAAAGCAGAAACCAGAAAGTGTCACACAGGCGTGACACGCGCGCTGTGCGCACACACGCAATTTTTCTCAGTCTTATAATACTACGTAAATCTGACGGCTATTTACAGGTACCAGTGTTAATTATGAACTTGAGATTGTAGAATCAGCTTAGTCCACATAACCGCACGCGCCTGCAGATATATTTAATTAAAGAAACAATGTGTTGACTCTGCAGTCTGTGTCAGTTAAACTCAGAGTATATTTTAGGAATAAATGAAGTGTTACGAAGTAGCAACTAGCACCCAAAGTAAAAAATAGCAAGGGCTGCATTTATTAGCTACACCCTGCAGAAGGTACTGAATAGTGTTATAAAAACTAGTAAAACGAAGTCATAGTAAGTGCTGCACTTACTACCTTATTTTTATCTTTTTTTTAACAGTGCAGAAACAAATACAAGGCAAATAGTAAACCGTGGGGCATCTCTTTTCTGGAGTTGTGAAGCGCCAGCAACTCAGAAAAAGGAGGATCGATCTCTTCCAGCACAAAAGACAGCAATCAGGAGAAGCGAGTCACCCGGAACGAAAACGAAAGCAAAGACAATGCTCAGGTAAGGAGGCTGGCTGAGCAAATTAAATCCCTCAAGCAAAAGTTAAATACGGCGATAGCTGAAAATAAATCAGGAACAAATAACCAGACAACAGAATCCTCCTAGCATGGTTGTCTGTCCTCAGGACATCGATAGAGCTAGCACTGGCATTTAGAATGACGAACAGCCTGCATGCAGACGCAAGAAAGCGAAAATAGAAAAGGTAGAAGTGAAACTAACCCTAAAGTAGCCTCGGCTCCCACAAAAATGGCGGAAGGAATTTCACACATTTAAGATCGTAGTATGGTACAACTTTCCGCTTCAAATAAATTAATGAAAGGAGCTTACAAGGTTCTCTATCCGGAGATTAACCCGGATATGCAACAGAACTCAGGTATCAATTACCCCGTCAGTCAACAGTATGGAGTAATAAAAGGCAAAGTACACTCAGTTGCCTATGCTGCAGTAATTAAAGCAACACCGTTAGCTTTCTCTCGCCAAAAGCAATAGGGTGCAGACAAATATGGCTGAGTCAAAATTCAATTTACTGTCTAGCAATTGAACGCCAGGGGCTTCACATCAAAAGGCAGGGTCTTAGAATGGCAAATTAAGAACTATGCGGAAGGAAAAGCAGATGCCATCGCAAACCAAGAAACCAGAGCGGAAGTTAATATCCCTGGCAACTCAGTCTTTAAAAAATAACAAGGCGAAGTGTCTCAAAACAAAAGAGCCATTTAGGTGCACGAAAACTTAACGGCTGAAGAAGTCGACTTGGGGTACGACATTGAAGCGCACGTCTTCATTAAAAGTTCACCTAAGGAGCGCACTGGGAAAACCACGTATGTACATATTGACTGTATGCACATTTCCTGAAGACCGAAGTGAGGCGGTAGCGAAACTTTCAGACCAACGCGTAATATAGCCAAATGATTGTGGTCCGGCACTTAAACGCCCAACACATTGCGTTGGGATATACGAACAGCAGTAAAAAAAAAATGCTGATGGCCTAGCTCTGTTAGGCTAGATATACGTAGCGAAAGTACGGAAACTTTTGCATCAGATGAGTACATTCACTAGATGCGCGTTTAGTCATGGCTACATATTGAGCTGTCGTGGCTGAGCGGTAGCGTCTCCGCCTCATATTCCAAAGGCCGTGATTCGATTCCGAGCCTTGGCACATGTTTTTTTTATTCAGTTTCTGTGCGGTGGGTTTCAGTGGCTCCCATGGATGCCACCAACGAATAGGTTGGTTTTTATTTTCAGATACTGCAGACCATACATATACATGGCCCAGGCAGGCTGTTAAGACAAGTTTATACTCCGGCGCAATGCGTGCGCGTGCGCTGCACGGCGACGTCACGTCGGCCAAACCGAGACCCTCTAAACTCCAACGGCGCTTAACCGCCGACGCGTTCGGTGGCTTCGGCGCAATCTGACCACTCTGGCGCAGACTTGGAGCATATCTCTATTTCCCGCGGAGTGCGCCAGCCGCGGACGGCCCGGCCAGACCGGTTCGGCTCTGCGGCGATGCGCACATTGTGACGTCATGTGCCTCCTCGGAGCACCGCCACGGCGAAATCGCAAGTTCGCTGCCAGTAAAGCTTTCGCTTTAAAAGGTAACGCACTATAGGACATGGCCCAGACATTGGAGATGTGACTCCCTATGAACTGAGATAGAGTCAATAGGACAGGTACAAGCGTAATAAGGGGTGTCCCGCCAGACTTAATGTCCACAAGAAATATTAGCCAAGTGAATTGGTGGGATACAGGGTGAAATATGGGGATTGGTCTTTATATTCTGAATACAGTTGTAAAAGCCAGAGGACACAAAAATAATAATAATATTTGGTTTTTGGTGGAAAGGAAATGGCGCAGTATCTGTCTCATATATCGTTGGGCACCTGAACTGCGCCGTAAGGGAAAGGATAAAGGAGGGAGTGAAAGAAGAGAGGAACAAATAGGTCCGTAGTGGAGGGCTCCCGAATAATTTCGGCCGCCTGGGGAAATTTAAAGTGCACTGACATTGCACAGCACGCGGGCGCCTTTGTGTTGCCCCTCCATTGAAACGCTGCCGCCGCAGTCGGGTTCGAACTAAGGCGGAAGCATTTCGATGGAGGCGATACCGGCCTTAAGGAGGGATTAAGGCGCGTAACTAGACATGTGAGACCGTTACTACGTGATTTCCTTCCCTAAAAGTGCATTTTCACTTTTTCTCATTTCTTCACTAGCTCTTTTATTTGATTCCATAAGAGTGGTTAGTTGGGAAGCACAAGGGTAGAAAAAGCTATGCACCAAACTGAGGCTCGATCGTGTTGGATATTCCTTGAATAAGAGCGAATAATCAAGGTTGAAGAAGTCTTGAGAATTACCATGGCCCCTTCGATCGCCGTTAATGAAAGAAAAAAAGGCGCACCTGTCTGGAAATGGTGATGGTAATCCAAAATAGGTTTCTCCCTTTTTCTGCTGCGGTCATCGGTGCAAGGTTTTTTCCATCCTTATTAACAGCGCTAATGCTCTCCTTCTGCTGAAAATACGGTGCCGTCATCGCCGACGTTATGAAAAATCTCCGGAGAAGCAACCTAATGGGCCCCCTCAAGTGTGACATAGGCTGGTGCCGTCATCAAAACCTGCCCACCGGATTGTGACCAAACTGACCATCGTGGGAGCTGGTATTTAAATTAGTGATTGGTCGCGAGAGGTTGCTCTGAAATAGGAACATGTGTCGAACAAGCCCCACCAGTGGGAGCGCGTGTTATCGCTGGGCAGTCGCTCATCGCTTAACCGCTGCACCACTGCGCAAGGTGTGCTATGAGGACTCCCAGTGTCCTATAAATTAATTCGGGAACGTCCAATCCTGCATACATGAGCATAAACGCGTTGAAACTATCGCCTTATACCGTTAAGGCGGAGCTTATGCGTCCCCTCCATTTTTGCTGTTGTGACTATGGCGGGCTGTTCTTGCCTTTATAGGGTTGTTTTTCGGCACTGTCTTTTCGCGCCGTATTGTTCCGTTTTTTTTTTTGAAACTTTTTCCGCCTCAAGCACCCCCTTCCCTGCCCTTGGCGGATGGCATTGCAAAAAAACTGGCTTAATTCCGGTTTTTCCTCCGGTCTTTGTGTTTCGCCCATTCTCCTGCTTGTGGCTAGTTCGTTTTCAGGCTCGCTCCGCTGTCCAAAGTTTTCGCCTTCCACACCCTTCATTTTCCTAAAGGCGAATTTCTTAGGCGACATTTCCTTGTGCCAGGCCTTTGAGGGGACATGCTAATCCTGAAAGATTTTGGCCCAAGCTTTTGTTGACTTAACATGAAAACATCAAGAGTTGTCGTCACACCAAATCACCGTTAGTGTCCGAGGTATAATTCCCTGATTGTAAGAGAGAGTTGACGTATTGTCGCGACGTCATCACAACCTGACTACCGCATAGTGCGCAAGCTGCACAATGTGGCAGGTGGTAGTTATATAATGCATAGTCGAGAGAGGTTACGTCACCTTGTAGCGTCATCACAACCTGCCCACTGGGTTGCGAGCAACCTACTGCCTAAACTGAAACCTACATCGAGAATCGAAACCAATAATCGCAAAATAAATGTGATATATGGAAAGGTTGGCACTTGCAACGGTAGCGTATACTTGGTTATGCAGCTAGCAGTCAGAATATTTGATTGAGTTATGGGAGTTTAACGCCGCAAAGCGACTGAGACAATGAAGGACGCCGCAGTGAAGGGCTCCGGAAATTTCGACCACCTGGGTTTCTTTAACCTGCACTGACATCGTACAGTACACGGGCCTCTAGAATTGAAAAAAAAAAAAGAATTTTCGCCTGCATCGAAATTCGACCGCCACGGCCAGGGTCAAACCCGCGTTTTTCGTGCTGCAGCTGAGTGCCAAAACACTGAGAAGACACAAGCGCTCGTGTCGTCTTATGTTTCTTCCTCTTGTCCTGTGTTTCGCGCTGCTTGAAGATGAATACATTCCAACTCGCCCACTTTTACTGTTCTCGTCAGTCCGAATGTTCCATTAGAATTTTGGTTTAGACTTTGTAGGGTTGTGTTTACTAATCGTGTGGATTTTGTAGTTCATGGACCTAAAATTGCAAAGAAACGAGCGCATACACGCACAGAAGGTGCAACACAAGCTGCTGCGACAGATTTGACACATAACGAAGTCGCAGTCTACTTTTAAGGTGACTTAAGCGTCCCCAGAGTTCTAACCCGATGCTCCCGTCTGTAGAAAATCCGCCGTCGTCGTTGCGAGCCAAACATTAATGTGGATTAGCTCAGCTAAACCAGCATACACAAAGCGAAAGATGTCGGCGTTCACTGGGTTCTTTGGCGTTGACAATGTTCTAGGCGGGGACGGCTTTGGGCAAAGGAAGGGCGCATGACTCCCTGGATAAGCTGACGCCTCATTCCTGGTCAGGCTCAAGTGGCGGGGGTGAGAGAGATGTGGCCTGAATCCATTAGCGCTGACAGAGTTGCGGCTGACATGCGGTGCTGCAGCAATAGCTAGGCCGCAGACTTCATTTGGTGATCAATCTCTCGGGATCAACCAATAGCTGCATGCCACCTCCTAAGGTGGGAGGGAGGGTGCGCTGCCTATCCAGTGTGCGGAACGCAATCAAAGCAGGCTGTTGCAGTTTGACGCCAACGCCGCGCACATGAAAGCGAGATTGAGCTCTCCACTGACCCACGGAGCGGTTTGTGCCCCTTTTTTTTCGTGAAAATGAGTGGCCCTTAAAAAGAAGTCGACGTCAATGGACTGGATGAACGCAGTCTACTCACTTGTTTTGTTTGGTTTTTGAGAAAAGGAAATGGCACAGTAACTGTCTCACATATCTCGGTGGACACCCGAACCGCACCGTAAATGAAGGGATAAAGGAGGGAGGAAAAGAAGAGGAAACTGAAACCTGATCCTCTTTCTTGCTTTCTCATTTGACTCCCTCCTTTATCCCTTCGCTTACGGCGTGGTTCAGGTGTCCACTAATGTATGAGACAAATACTGCGCCATTTTTCTTCCCCGAAAACCAATCATTAATTATTATTGAAATTTAAATTTGGATTTTGAGGAAAGGCGCAGCGCTGCCTAGCAGCCGAACACCTGTGGCTCGGTGCTACTAGTGGCGCATGCGCCGTAGTCACGAGGAGCGAGAGAAAAAAAGAAATATCCGCGGCGAGTCGCGCGTTGTGACGTCATGTGCCTCCTCGGAGCACTGCTACGGCGAAATGGCAAATTGGCGGCCCGTAAAAAGCTTTCTCTTTAAAAGCAATGGCCCGGTTGCCACCTAGTCGGTGCCTTCAAAACGTGGCCATTGTGGCCGGTGCAATCTGCCCACCAGATTCGGAGCAAACTACCTACCGTTGCAAGCTGGCGGTTAAATCAATGACTGTTCGCAAGAAAATGCTCGCAGAGCAATGGGAGACTCACAAGCCCCACCAGTGGCTGTGCTTTAAACAGCCACAAACGAGAGCAGTGGCGCAGGACTTAACCACTGCACCATAGCGCCAGGGCTCATATAAGCTCTACCCGCCATATAGTAACGTAAAGTGGGGAATCACCCTGTCGGCAAATTAATACGCAAGGGACATAGTAATGCTATCGCGCCATACCCGTAACCTACCGCGGTGGATCAGTGGGTAAGGCGCTCGGCTACTGAGCCGGTGTACCCGGGTTAGAACCCGACCGCGGTGGCCGCGTTTCGAGGGAGGCGAAACGGAAAGACGCCCGTGTGCTGTGCGATGTCAGTGCACGTTAAACATCACCAAGCGGTGAAAATTATTGATGGAAAAGAAATAAATGGTTATGTCCCTTGTTTCGGGTCAGTAAAACTTTCTCTGCATGATTACGCCGTTCTGTTAAAATAAATATGAAAAAGGTTGATTGTGTTAGTGTGTGAACAGATCTTACTGTGGGGAACATTTGTTTGATCAATTGGAATATCCATGGACGTCGACAGAGAACCTGGACGTTAAAAAGTAATTTAATTAAAGTAAAAATAAAACAATACAAACAATAAAACAGAAAATAAATGAAAATACACAGGAGATAATCAATAATAAAATAAAACAAAAAGAAATAATGAATACACAAGATATAAAAATAAAAATGAAATAATAATATTGTGAGCACTTTATGCGCTTTCGTCGTCGTCGCCTCTCTGGCTGCGACTTCATCATCTTTTCATGCACTGTACATTCTCATCGTCATCGCTTGGTGCTGTTCGCTGGGAGCACGTATTTGCCAGCGGGCTGGAATAAGCGTCTCCCTTGATGTCTTCCCCTAAATATAAACAGCTAGTGTACTGGTGTCGTGGAGAAAAAATGCGTTCTATAAAGTGTTACATGCTTTCGCATTCCTACACATAAGCAAAAGAAGTTTTCTTCAATTTTTTCGGAGTCTTTCAATGAGGCAACTCTAAGTCCCTTTCTTCCTTCACTCCCTTCTTTATCCCACTCTATAAATAGTTTGAGTATATTACTTTTCCCCCTTACCTCTCTTCCTCTGCCTTCACCCTTTTCATTTATTTTTCCCTCTGCCTGCTATTATTTATTTTCGCTGCCCCAGCTGAGGTGGTGGTGGTGGTTTCTTATTAAAATAATAATAAATAGGAATGATAAGATTTTTGCTAGCCCCAGCATCTGCCATCGATACTGAAGCATCTGAGCTGGGGCAGCAGAAATAAAAGATAGCAGGCAGAATGGAGAAATTAAATGAAAGAGGTGAGGGGACAGGAAGAGGGGGTAGGGCGAGAAGTAATATATACAAACAATTTATACAATAAGAAATGTGTCAGGTTGTGCGCTTGGTTAGTTCATTTCAGAGGAAATAAAACACACGCGCACAGCACTGTGTTGGCTACAACTGGAGTGAGGTGTCCAGTTATTAATCGTTCAAGGTAGAACTCGCGGAGCGTTCGGTCACTGAATGTTACCACCTGCCGGAGAACAGACGGAACGTCAAGCCCGTGTGTTCGAGGAATGCACAGAGGTTCACCGAAGTTCGCTCACGAGTGCGCGCACTGCCCTGCGGCCACAATAGTGTCTTGATGGAGTCTGGTAGTATGCCCAGCGGCTTCTAGGCCGAGAGCATATCGCGACGAACATCTGGGAACGCGGCACAGTGAAGGAGCAGGTTTTCTAGTGTTTCCACTGCACCGCATCTGTCACATACATCACTCGTCGCGATTCTGTGACGCACCCGTCATTCCCCGGGCCACACGCAGCCAATGCGCGCGCGGAGGATCATTGCACGTTGTGACCGTTTAAGTGCACCACAGCCGGTGATGCTGTCGATGCGCTCACCTCCTGTGATGCGTGGGTCGGGGTGCTGCTTTCGGAGATGGTTGCGGATGGCCGCACGGACGTCCTCAAGCCCAAGGCCAGATCGCTGACAGACAGTTGGTGTGCAGCGGTCGCGAGATCGTCAGCTGCCTCGTTGCCGGCGATGCCGCAATGACCGGGCAGCCACTGTGCACGCACGGCACATCCTCTCTGCGCGAGGCGCTCGATGCGCGAGCGAATTTCCCGCCCTAGTGGGGTACCGCGGCCGTTAGATGGTAGGTGGCTGAGGGCGGCGCGGGAGTCGCAAAGCAGAGCACTTCTTGGCGGCGGAGGGCCGAGGGTGAGCAGCAGGTCCAGACCGAGCCGGATCCCCATCAGCGCCGCCGTTGTGGAGAAGCCCAGGAAATTTGCGTGTTCCTGTCTGTGCAGTCGCAGGGCGGCGATGGTAGCCGCCGCTGCAAGGGACCAGCTTTGGCGGGCCACTCAGCCGTCGGTGTACACAAGGAGATGGTCCTGGAGCTCCTCGTGTATGACGGCTCTGGCCATCTGCTGCACAGCACAGAGGCGTGTTCTCCGCTTTCCCCGCGATGCCGACGATCTCTCGCTGTACCTCCTAGGCAGAAGGCCAGGGCGCGCAGGAGCCCTAGGGGGTGGGCCTTGTGTCAATTGCTCATACTCGAGCAGCCCCGCGCCCATTCGTGAGTGCGGGTGCGAGCGCATACGCTGCAGCAGCGAGCCGCTGTCCGGTGCGCGGTGAAGCCGGTCGATGTGATTCAGTGCCCGACGCGCTGCTTGGAGCTCAAGTGGCCACGCTCCTGCTTCGGCCAACGTTGTGGCGCACCGCGAGCTTTTGGGCAGGCCTAGGCATACGCGCAGGGACTTGCGGTGCTGGAGCTCGAGTTTATTGCACCACGGCTTGCGCATCGTGACGAGCGGCAGCGCATAGAGCACCGCCCTCAAAGCTGGGGCATTGTATAGCCGACGCGCGGCTTGCTGGGAGATGCCCTGGCCTCGAGCGGTGAGCTTGTGCACAGCGGCGGTGATCCTCTTCATTCTGCAGACAGGCCTTGGTCGCCGCGGGGCGGAAGGAAAGGCGCCTCTCGATGTCAAGGCCAAGGTACCGCACCGATTTACGCCAAGGAATCGGAGTTCCGTCCAGTGACAGTGGCGCAAGGTGCGCGGGAAAGTGCGAAACGCAGGCCATGGCCACCGATTTGCCCGCGCTCAGCGACAGACCAAGGCCGCGCAAGCTGGCATCGATTGCAGTCAGGGCTCCCTGAAGGCACTCCCGCACGCGGAAAGCCTGGCCCGGTGGTACCCGGCACCACAGAGCTATTTCGTCTGCATATATGTACATGTACACATGGTGTCGGCCGCTCGTGGGGAGGGAGGCCGGCACCACCGACATGGCCACAATAAACAGAAACGGTGATAAGACCGAGCCCTGCGGCACACCCACGTCTACCGGGCGAGGCTTGGAGAGTTTACCCCTTACTCGTACGCGCATGGTGCGCCCGCTCAGGAAGCTATGAACGTATCGCAAAAAGCGCCCACTCACAACGACCCCCTCAAGGACCGCCAGAACTGGGGCGCGGAGAACGTTCTCAAAAGCGCCCGAGACGTCCAGTAGTAGCAGCACCGCAACCTAGCCAGCCGCCCTGGCATGCTCCAGTGCTGCAACAACGTCCCTTAAAGAATCAGCCGTGCGCCGCATCCCACGAAAACCCGTCTGCCGCTCGTCAAACAAATCATCCTCCGCATCCCGCTCGTTCAGACGCTGCAACTTAATATGCTCCATGAGCTTACCTGCCGCCGATGTAATGCCACTGGCCGATATCCGCTCAGCTCCGTAGGTGGGTGCCCTGCCTTTCTGATTGGACAAACGACCGCGGTTCGCCAAACCTCTGGTAGCTCTCCGCGTTCCACACTAGTTTGATCTGCTGCAGGAGGATCTGTCGTGTCTGCGCATTCGGGCTTCACAGCATCTGGTATGTCACCCCGTCTCTTCTCGTGCAGATTGAGCATCTCTTCTCGTGCAGATTGAGCAGCTTCATATCAGGTGTGTGCTGCCCTGCCCTTTCCTCTGCTCGTTGGGTGGCTGCGAGAGCGCTTCGTACTAGACTTGAAAAGAAATCTGCGCCAGTGGCCGCCGCCTAGTCGACCGCCCGCCTGAACGCACTCCATTTGGTAATGGAGTAGGCACCTTTTTGGCGCGCCTCCATATCAGTGGGTTCTATTAGAATGGAGTAATGATCTGAGTCCCACAGATATGGTTATTGGTGCCATGTCGCCTCGATGCCTCTGGATGCGAAGGCAACGTCGATGCAGGAGCCGGTTGTTCCTCGTCGTTGAAACGGGGGCTCGTCGGTGTTCAAGGGGGTGAGTCCCAGCTGCGTTGCTGCGTCGTGCAGGTCGTCTGCACGCGCGGAGTGGCACGCACTGCCCCACGCACTGTGGTTTGCGGTAAATTCACCACAGATGATTTGGCGCTGGGCACAGCACGAAGACACAGCACGAAAACACAGTACGTTCCACGCGACAGCTGGACGCACATAAACACTGCCCACCGTCGTGTCAACACCACCGATGCCCTCTGTCACAACCACGCACTCCTGGGCGTCAGATGTCGCCGCCGCCGAGCCGACGAGGATGTGCTGGACGTCCTGCCGCACGTATATCGCGCACCTTGATTTCCCGGGGCGATGAGATGTCTCAGGTGGTTCAGTATCAATGGCAGATGCCGGGGCTAAGAAAAATTTTTCCTTCCTTTTTACTATTATTTTAATAAAACCACTCACTACTGCTTCTTTATCCCTTCCTTTACGGCGCGGCTCAGGTATTCAAAGATATATTTGAGGCAGTTGCTGCGTCATTTCCTTTCCTCAAAACCAATTTTCAATTTTTCATTTTTTTTCTTGTCCAGGTGGAGCTCTTGTCTCCTCTAAATTATTTTGTTGCTGTTGTTTCTTTGTACCCATCAGCAGTGATGTCCTTAAATACGGAGCATTTATGCATTAAAGTGTTTTTTTCTAATATTTGATATAAGCACTTGTGGAATAAGAGGAGTACAAAATTCCTGTCATGTTGAGCACAATTGTTACTTGAGCTGTGATGCCGAAATAGCAGTGGTTTTTTAAAGCAACTAATGCGCTACAGTCCGTCCTGTATCAGAACGCAAAACTTTCAGCAAGAGTAGGCTGGCGCCGTTTTCGCACTCACCTGCCGATCGCCTGTATCGAGTATTTTCTGCGTCTTCATGATTATGGCGTGTTCGTACCATCCTCTATAAGTTCTCTTTGTGTTATCATCCTGACCGTATGGAGTCAATCACCTACACTTTGTGTAATCAACCCACAGCGGTGCTTGAGTGCATTACAAATGAATATTCAACGCCGTTCATTACCTAGGCGTTGCCTGGCGCTGGAGCGTTCACTTCTCGTTGGCCACCATTAGAGTGTGCGGAAGAAGAGCCGTTGAAAACAGCTCTGGAATAATTTTAACAGCGGCACGGCACGCGATTGACTTTGCAGTTTTGCATCCATCGAAATACCGCCGCTGCGGCTTTTTTTCTGGGTCCTCCTACTCAGTAGTCGAGTGCACCCACTACGTAGCCACGAAGGCGGGTCGGAGCCGAGCTGGTTGTCGTCGTAGTGGGGTGCGAACTCTTGACTGGTGCAATCATGCTCCGTCCTTCTCTTGAGTCTGGCGCTTTCGGCGTCGCCTTTGCGGATGTCATCGCGAGCTTGCGCACCAGAATTTTCTCAGCGTCCCCCCCGTGCCCTCCTCTCCATGGCCGTTGAAGTCTGAAATTCCACGTAGCAGTCCCGTGTGCTCGTGTTGGGGCGCTCGTGTTGGGGGCAGTGTTCACGAGGGCGTATTAATGTGGTGACGCCTGCTAATTTTACACGTGCGGGGCAGACTTCATAAAACGTTGAGTACAGGGTCGATCACACTTGTCTACAACGCTCAAGCGGTGTGCTGAAGAGCAAATGAAGTTAAACCTTAGCGCAGTTGCTTTGCTGATGGCAAGGCGCTGGTGCGTGTGCGTTTCACGTGAATATTAGGCTGCGGTCCAGCGCAAGTATTATCAATGAAAGTCAATACCTATTTTATAATTTCACTTTGTTTCCACCTGAATGCAGGGCTCGAGAACTCTAGACAAGTGTGATCGACTCGGTACTTATTGAGGATAGTCTAAGGCACTAAAGTAAAACAATGAATGCCGACTTGCGCGCAGAATAGGTGAAAAAATTCAAGGGGGCACTATGTTGACCTAAAGTGCGGTGAGGCGAAAGCCTTTAGAGCGGTGTTACTGCTTGTGTCACTGATGTGTGCTTAAGATGTTAATTAAGGACTTGCGCTTGCCCGCATTCTGAGACTCCATTGATGCGAGCGATAGGAGGGAGGTTGTGCTGCACCCGACGTGGTCGACAGCTTCGAAGCGTCTGGCGCTGGCGCCGCCCATGCGCCAGTGGCGCCACCTCGGGCATGCCTGGTGAACTTCCAATGGTGCAACATGGCCTCCAAGATTATTCGCCGGCACTAGCGCCGGGCGGGTGATCTCGGAAGCCATGGGCGCAAGAGCGTAACGGATGGACGGACGCACGCACGGACGGACGGAGCATCTGCCATTAAAGGCTTTCGCATTGAAATGTTCTGGGGAGAAGCTACCCACGCTGATTCCATCAACAGTCTCGGTGTTCCCAAAAGCGAGCTATACAGAGGTGTGGAGGAAATGAAAGAATACAAAAAATAGGAACTGCATATAACGTCTTGCAAACCTCAGCGTCGTAGTCTTTCCTGCCACCCAGAACAGCTACTGACAATGTGGCAAGCTTTTTTCGGTCTGGCCTACAATCACAAAACCTTAAGTTGACGCTCTGCAAGTCTAAACAATTCACTTGTCCATCCAACAGGCATTATTGGAAGACGAATAGATCATCCAGCAAAACAAAAAAAATTCGACTCATTCAGGAAATAAAAAAAAATCGGTAGCTTGACTGTGGAACTGCCTAGTATGTTACGGGTCATAGAAGAAAACAGTGCCGAGTCCGGTTGGGCAGTGTGCTTATCATTCTAAACAGTCTGAAATGATTGCCTAGATATATCTGGATAGAGAAGTTCATGTGCCTTCATTGAGAGGATGAGTTAGTTTTGATCTCCGTCTGATTTTGGTCTGAGCCAAGCTCCATTTTGTCCACGGGGTGGTACAAAATGGGTCGTTTTGAAAGTTTCGAAATGTATAAGTTTACCTCTATTACCTTCCAACAAGCGATTTCACAAATCATGGGGGGGTAGGGCCAGGACGGCTGGAAATAACTCGGCGATATTTGTTTTTAATTGCTGCGAATAATACAAATGAAACCATGAAGAGCAAATTTGCTTCGTGTTTTGTCCCGCTACCCCTAGCTTTTATCCCCAACTTTCCTCAGTCCTGTTTCCTGGATACCTCGTGGAAATACGCTGCGAGTATTACTGGAGAGATCATGTCTCCCTTCCTGACACCCCATGTTTTATTGGGCGTGTAATTTTGAGCAAAGCAAAATACCTGTGATCTAATATTTTTGACGCACTACTATTGTGAAACTACATGAGGAGAAATTAAGACTACAATACAATGCTTTTGTTCGAAGTGTTTATTTACCGAACTAATTTTTAATCCCATGCTTGGATCCCCTGCTTCAGGTTTCTATTCGTCGAAGCTTCTAGAGCAGCGCTGTTTATGAGCCATTTCTGTGCCGCTGTGCCTACGTTGAGCGGCGTGACCTCCCACTGGTAAGGCAGGCCTGTAGCATATCTTAGATATCCGTAATATCTCCACAGAGCCGACCTGCTTCCCTGTAAACTTCTGGATACCAGTTGTGTAGTGATTTTGGGGTGTGATACGCGTTGGTTTCTTTTCAAGTTTTTGTTATTTCCACGTCCTTGTTTAACTCTGTAGAGGTTTTGGGACATTCTCTTCGTTCTATGCTCTAGTGATGTAGGAATAATGCATTATTGTAGAGTGATACATCATGTTTCTGTTCACTGTGCAATAGTGCTCGGAACAGTACTTCATGTGCGAGGTCATAGGCCAGTTCATTGGTCCGTACCCGTTGTTGTTCAGGAGCCACATTATGAGCGCTGATTCCAAGTTCGTGTCCTAGAGGATCCGAGTGGCCCACTCATGGACCCGGCCCTTGATGTAGTTTCTACACACAGTTTGAGCGTACTGAGGGCATGACTGCCTCAGGATCAACCCGCAGTAGTCTGCCTCCTTGTTCGGAAGCTTCAGTTGTAAAAATGCCATCATCCGGTCCGCGTGCGTCATTGTACATTGTTCGTGGAGATTAATTCCAGTTCTTTCAATTGCATTTTGCTCTAGCTTCTCTTCTGCCCTTGTTGTAAATAGGATGCTTATTCTTGTGGATGGAGCCAACGTGAATTTTTTTATCATCTTTGGTTGTATATCCGCTATCAACCTCTTAACCGGAGGAATGGTATTCTGAGTGTCGCAACAAGCTTTCTTCCTGTTGTAGTGGATGAGAATCCGATGATTTGACTTCAGTGTGTATTAGTTAATTCCTCCACAGTGTGGTGGACGGTGAGCCTCATTAGTCGGCCGTTTGAGATGCGCTTATTGAACCTCAAGGTGTGTTTCACGGATTTTCTTGTGCTCATGTGCAGCTTCTCTAGATCCCACTTTTTGAGAGAGAAGTCCGACGTCACATAACATCCACCATGGCCATGAATGCCGAATACAGGCGTCTTAATTCTGCTTCAATGGCACACAGCTTCTCATCGCTGCATGCTGGAATATGATAATAAAAATAGCAGCAGGCAGCTCTCGTCATCTAGCCGCTGCAATACGACAATAGGGGCTAGTTGGTTTTTACATACTGGTGTATTGGACGCGCTACCTCTAGGAAACCACGCAGGATGAAAACGAAGACATCAAGACAAATTTAATGACAATTCGTCATAGGGTCTTAGCTTTTTGTGTAGTAGCTTCCTTGCGGTAGCCCGTCGAATACATATATACACAAGCAGGCAGCCCTAATTTCTCTACTGCCGCGGCTAGTTGAGGACAAATACCTTCTGCTATCAATGTTATCAATTTCCAATATGCGCAGTTGGGCAGCTGTGTGCCATTTAAAGTGGAATTCAGGTGATTTCTTTCGGTGTGGACGGCGAATGTCGAACTCGAAGTAACGCTGACAGGACGGCTAAGAAAACCTTTCATTCAGCTCGTCTGCTCGTCGATTTTGAATTACTATCGTGCGGTATTCCCGGATACTGTTTTTAAAGCTTCTATGGTTTACTGTTGTTTAGAATGAAATGAATCTAACCAAATGAGACATCATTTGCTAGGGTGGTGAGGGGCCCGGTCCGACCACCTTCGAGAGCGAAAGCGACGAAGAACCTTGAAGTTATCCACTACAAGGCGTCATGCATAGCATAAGACTCTATTGTACAATAAGGGATTCGTCCCAGAATGTAGCACCAAAATTGCTTAAACATTGCTGCTTTTTTGTAAGGGCTACACAGAGCGAAGGTCGAGAAAAAAGTGTGGTTCTTAGTCAAGTATATACAGTAGTATACATGCGTGATGTTCAGGAGACTGTAGAGTACTGTTTATATCTTGTAAAAGATTCGTTATATTCTCTGATGTTTTACAAAAGAAGTTGAAGGAAGATATTTATTTGAACTAAGTGACAGAGTAATACCTTACTGCGCTTCGCTCGGACGGCACACCCTTTCACATGATGTTCATTAGTGATCCGCTGAGAGTAAAGGAAACCCGCATGTTTGGAAGAGTGCATCGATCTAGCGCTTAATCAAAGTGACATTTAAGCATGATGACTGTTTACTTTGAGTGATCCGTGCGACTGCATTAACTAGATACCGGACTGGTGCTCTTTCTTACAGGGTTTTATGGTCATTTCCTCGCTTTAAGTGCGCAGGAAGGCTGCCGGTTTATGTGGTGTCTCATCACTTGAATCTGATGTCAGCATCATGGTAACGTTTTTGTTCTCAACCACAAAACGCTTCTCACAGCAACAAATATTACGATGAAAGAAAACGTTAAATCCTGTTAACTTATTGATGAGTTACCAAGAAGGCAGGGTTTGAATAGAAATATCGGTTATTTTATTTCTTTAACACCTGCCACGCATGATTTCCGATTCTTCGTTACCTGATAACCGATTACGCACCATGGCACACGAAAAGCTACGGAATTGTACGAGACTTTGTTTCGACCGCTATCGCGTTTGGAACTGTGGAATACGAAAGAAAGAAGGCCTACTCTGCATTAGCACTAAATCGGCAGGATACACTCAAGCGCATACAATCGCCCCCGAAACATGGACCATAAAATCCGCGCAAGCCGGAGAGGCTCGCGAGCAACACTTTTTATGCGAGTGCGCGGGAATCTACTCAATGTGAGATACACCGACGCGGCGCACTACGCGCCGCGGTCGGCACAAACGGCTAGTGTAGCTACTCATACACTGCAGGAAGTTACCGCAGCCACCATACGCACCACGAGCACTTTGGAGGCCGAAGAGGCTGCTATTGCGCTCAAAGTTGTCTCCAAAATGGAGGGAGAAAGAGCCTACCCCGTCGCCGACTCCCAAGAAGCAAGGAAACAGTTTCCACCGCCGCACATCACATCCTGAAGAGCAGGCAACAGTAATTATTCGATGTGGTTCATCCTTGAACAACTGGTCACATGTCTCTCCGTGGAAACAGCGAACGCAACCTATCGCCCGAGCTTACACGAAACGAGTCTCTCATTACGGCTCACGATCCCCAGAAACGGTGCTCCGACAGTATAGCGCTCTTCTTCGACACCATAGGCTCAAGCGCCTGACCTGCCCCCGCCACACAGTCCTCACGAGGGAGGAAGCGGTTCCATGCAGACATACATCACACACCCTACCCCAAGAAATGCACACCTGTGACGCCTTTCTCACAATATGTCACACCCCATGGACTTCCTTACCAACCCCAGTAATACCCAACCTCAACCCTGACCCGAGGGAGGCCGCGATGACAAGCTTTAGCCTGTAAAACAAACGGGAGCTGGTGCACTGGGCCCGGCTGACAGTGAGAGCCATAGGAGCCCTGGACTAAGGGTTCCTCCACACAAAGAGGACCTCATTTTAAGCTAAAAAGCATTTTGCGCCGAAACACTCAATACAATCTATGTAAAAAAAAAACCGTTAAGAGCTTTTCTTGTTTCCTTGTGTTTCTCGTGTGACAATCCATTGTGTAATAATCTTGATGTTTTTCCTGGAAACAATATAATTTTCTCCTCTTCTAAACTGGGTGCCTATCAGACATGCCCCGAGGGACGAGATTCGCCGCTGTTTCTTCTCTGAACTTTCTATATAAACAAGTTTACCAATCTTCCCGTGTTTGCGCGGTGCACTTTAAAGTCTCGCTTCAGAAACGCCCTGTCCTTTGCTTTCTTCCTATTTTCCTTGCTGGCTTTCGCGAAACATTTTTCAACAGTATATTGAAAAGGCTTTGAGGTTATTGCACCAATGGCGCCCAAAGAGTGTACAAATGCACCGCGGCCGAGACAAACAGCGCGGGAATTTGCCGCACCATTTAGAAAAGGCGGCAAATAACGGGAGTGACGTCAGAGGGCGCACAAAACCCGCGCCCATACAACCAGCGAATCTGTTGATGCCCCACAAAGGTTGAGCTTCCGAAGGATGTCGACGCGTTGCGAAAGGAAGTAGGTGAGCTGCGCAGCAGCCTTGAGCTTTTTAATGAATTGTATGAAAAGATGAAGGACGAGCAAGCCCACCTCGTAAAAGAGAATAAAGACCTAATCCGAACAAACAAGCAACTAGCTCAAAGAATGTCCGAATTGGAGCAATACTCCCGAATCAACAATGTAGTAGTCAAAGGGGTCCCTACCACTCAGGGCGAGAACTGTGTCGCCATCATTGAGGAAATTGGAAATACAATTGAGTGCCCTGTCACCACTGAAGACATTGATGTTGCCCACCGTGTTCCAGCTAAGGTTGATGAGAACATTATCGTTCGCTTTTACTCCCGCGAAAAGAAAACCGAGTTTGTTAAGAAGGCGAAAAAAGCACGCATTACAACAAGTTCCATAGGTTTCACAGCACCCATTCTTGACAAGTCCGATTACGTTAATGACCACCTGACTCCGGAAAACAAGCGCCTGTTCGCAAAAGCACTGGCTCTAAAAAAGGAAAAAGGCTGGAAATTTCTTTGGGTTGATAACTGCCGTATCAAGGCTCGCAAGACCGAAGACAGCCGAGTGTACCGAATCTCCGGAGTCGATGACCTCGCTATGTTCACATAATCTAATCTTCACTGCACGCGGGTCCCGCTCCTCATTGCAATGTATTACGATCTTGACCAGTTAAAGTACTTTCTTGCAAACTCAGTATCATCGCAGAAATCTATCATCCATTTCAACACTCGCAGCCTGCCGAAGCACTATGACGATATGATAAACTTTCTAACCCTCGCCAACCATAACTTCTACCTTATTTGTTTATCGGAAACATGGTGGTCAGCTTCAGATGGCAAAATATTTTCGATACCAAATAATCAAGCTGAATACTACCACCGTTCATCAGACCGTCATGGTGGTTCGGCAATGTTCATATCAAGCGCCATCTCGTAAAAAAGTCGCTCTGACATCAATTTTAGCACAGATAAGTGCGAGTCAGTTTGGATTGAATTAGACCGAAGTTTTCTTTCCCGTTCCAAGAACACTATCATTGCTTTCATTTATCGTTCGCCGTCCTCATCTTGCACCGACTTTGCAGAGAACTGGACAGCATTCTAACTTCTTTAAACAAAGAAAACAAAGAAATAATTAATGTAGGGGATATGAACATAAACGTTATTGATACCGTTGATCATGCTTGCTCTGAATATATGAACATTCTTCTCGGTCATGGCATTGAATCATTATTAGACGTTCCAACTCTTTGTGCATCTGATTCACATGGTACGCTCATCGACCATGTGTTGTCTAACGTCCTTTTACCTCAAACCTCCGGAGTCATTAGATTGAATATAACTGATCACTACCCGGTATTCTTGCTTATAGACAGCTCAAATGAAAGCGCACCGAAAAAATCAAATAGATACTCCTTCGACAAAAACAGATTTATCGATTTGATAGCCAATGTTGACTGGACAGATGTGTTGCAAGAAAACTGCGCTAACGCTTCGTATAACAATTTTTCGAAGAAATTAATCGATGCAGTTGACGCATGCACAACAGTAACGTCACTGGTAAAATGGTATTCTGCACCGCGAAATCCATGGATGACTAACGGAATACTACGCTCTATTAGAAAAAAAAGTAACCTTCACAACAAAGTGAAAGCGCAACCGTTCAACCTCGCTTTAAAACAAAGATTCAAAATCGACTCAAAAACGCTATCTTCTCTAATTAAACATAGTAAAAGGAGTTACTATGAAAACGAAATACTTAAAAATGGACACAACACTCATAAGAACTGGCAATTGATTAAGGAGTTTTTAAATCTCTCGGAACAAAACGGCATCATTACAGAAATTAATGATGGTACGCCAAGTTTAACTAACCCTACGGACATAGCAAATGCGTTTAACTCATTTTTTTTCACAGCTTGTTAAAACGCCTACCTCTGAAATCACGCGACCCACTCGTTGTCCTTTCTCTTTCTATTTGCGTCCAACATCCCCTGATGAAGTTATAAACGTAATAATAACCTTCTTACAAAATACCGGGTGTGGCTTAGATTCTATCCTTCCATCTAAACTTAAACTTGTTGCACACGAACTGTCGCCCGTTCTCACTAATGTTATCAATAAGATGTTTAAGTCTGGTGACTTTACAGATCAACTTAAAAACGGCAAAGTTATTCCTATACATAAGAGAGGCGATAAATTCAGTTTGGCTAATTATCGTCCGATAACTATTCTTCCATTTTTCAGTAAAGTAATCGAAAAGCTCGTTGTCAACCGTCTAATGAACTACCTTCTAAAATTCAGCCTTCTGACACATCATCAATTTGGTTTTCGCCCTAACTATTCCACTGAGCTGGCACTGATACAATTTACTGACAAAATTAAACACTTCATTGATAACGGACTGTGAGCGGCAGCTGTATTCATTGATTTTACGAAGGCATTTGATACAATCAATCATCCCATACTCCTTTTAAAACTAGAAGCGATGGGAATTTGTGGGCCCACTCTTAGTTCACTACGTAATTACCTCGCTAACAGAACTCAGTTTACACAAATATCGAATACTTTATCCCAACCAATTACGATTAAACAAGGAGTTCCGCAAGGATCTGTTTTAGGCCCCCTTCTATTCTTAATTTACATTTATGATCTGCAAAAATGCCTCAATAACACTAACTGCATTCTGTATGCAGATGACACTACCATATTTTCTTCTAGCGATAACTTAAGTGACCTAACATCAAAAATTAATGCCGACCTTATAAATGTAATGGAATGGTGCCACAGCAATCTTTTACAAAAAAACCCAATTAAAACAAAGCTAATAATATTTCACTCAGAACACAAACGAGTTGTCAGCGTTCCAGATGTATACCTAAATAATCACATTATTCTCCCATCAAGTTCTGTAACATTTCTCGGTGTGACGCTTGATTCAGATTTAAAATTTAACCTTCACACTAAATCTATTAGCAAAAAAGTTGCACTCGGTATACGTATACTAATTAGAACGCGTTATTATTTCCAACAGCATATTCTTCGCTCACTTTATTTTGCATTCATTCATAGCCACCTCAATTACTTTTTATCATCGTGCGGTAACACGTACTGTACCCATCTTTCTTCTTTGTGTCATCTTCAAAACCAATCTGCTAGAATAATGACATTCAGCTCATACACCGCATCCAGTGCTCCCCTTTACCGCCGGCTCAATATCTTACCTCTCCTTTGTTCACTCCAACTGAAACTAGGTTTATTAATTTATCGCGCCCGTCACAATAGCACTACTCTCCCTATATTTACAGGTTCCTGTTTGTGTAACGTTAATAATACTAGATTCGCTGAACAACATAATTTTTTGCTTCCGAATGTCAAAACTAATTATGGCAAACAGTCCGCTTTATTTTCAGCAATCACTGTCTGGAACTCGCTACCCGTAACCATCAAATCATTCCGCACGGAAACACAATTCCATAAAAACTTGAAAAACTATGTACTGCATAATTGCCTTCAATTGGCACGCCAGTGAAACCTGTTAGTATTGTGTACGACTTGTATTGCCTGAGTGCTTGTTCTATGTTCTCTTTTTGTGTTTGCAAAATGTGTTTTTAAAATTTACCATGACTAAACTCTCATTTCAGATCTTACTTTTCATTGCACCTGTGTTCCGCTACGTAATTGCTATCTGCCATATATTTATCCTACTTCAAATATGCAATTAATTACAGGAGGTCCCCCTGACAGTTTCCACTTTGGGACCTCCTTCTGTAATAATCAATTTATGTACATCTTACCTATGCATCTTTTTCAATAAACTTTCAAACAAACTTTCAATACTTTCAAACAAAGGCGCGTTCGCTCGTTGGACTATGGGAGAAGGAAGTGGTAGTGCGTATGTTGTCACGGAGAAGGGCTGGTAGAAAAAAGATGAGAGTAGAATATAGAATATTCTTATGTTTCTTTTCCCATTTATACTATGTTTCTAACCTATTTTCGTATGCGGAAGTGGAAACACAGGCAGAGGAGGGCACTTACCCCTGAATTAATAAACAGTCCCGGAAGCGAAGTTCAATTCGCCGAAGCACATGACTTCCGGTTCGCTACGCCTGAATTCTGCATGTAAGCTGCCATTTGAGTTACCACCTGTGCACCTGGGGATGTCCAGTGGCGCTGTTTGGATTCATTATTCATATTCCGCAAGGTTTTACTTGGGAATATAGCAGTGCTTTGTGTTTTTCTGAAGGAATGAGACGCGTCTTGTACAGTGATGCGCTGCACATTCTTTTGTTGTTGTGCTTGTCTTGTACGAATCGGTGAATGTGCAGATATTTAAGCCTCACCTTTTACCACATAATCTGTATTTTATGTGTGTGTATAAATCGCACTTGGCCAAGGGTAAGACACAAAGGAGAGGGGCGCGTGTAGGGCAGAATAGGAGCGGTATGCTGTTATGATTTACAGGAAACCCAGAGACATTGATGGCCATTTACGATCACTTTGGGAACTTGACGATGTCTTCTCTGAATCTTTTAACATAGTACCCTACTATGACGATGCTTGCTTCTTGTACTATATTTTTTCCCCCGAGTCGTGATCTACCCTTGTGTGGATTGCGTACCTCAGGACAAGGGCTGTGAAGGGAAACTTTCTCTACGTTTTGTTATTCTTTTCTAACAAGAACTACTTGGTTATATAAATTACATGACTGGTCTTTTGCTGTTCAAGCTGCAGCCTGATGATCGAAGTTCTGGTCGTTTAATGACTACAGGTTCTCGAAAAAGAGTTCCTTGTTATAGGCTAACACCCACGAGGGCACAGCGTTTTCACTAGGTGTACCTGTGGCTTCTGAGACTCCGGAAATATACCTGATGTAACGACATGCCGTCGGTGGAATACGAACCCATTCTCTTCAACTTTGTGAAATCCGGAGGTCGTGATTTCGTGTGTTCCACCTGCGGCATGTGGTTTTTTTTTCTGCAAGTTCTCTGCTATTTCTGATTGAGTTGTGGGATTCAATAGCGGTGCGTCATCGAGAAGCTCAACGGGGCCGTCATCACCATTTAACTTTCCTTCATGGCACCGCGAAGGTACGATAAACACAAGTTCATTTAATTGTTTGTTTCTCAAAAGTTTCCGTTGTTTATCTTTTCGCGGCTCTCCTGATGTTCCCTCGGCAGTCATATACATATTGCCGCGAATATTTCCAGTGTTTGTTCGTTTTTCAAATCTGCCGCGACACCACCTTATCGCTTTGTTTGCGACGCAAGACGCGACTAGATTTATCTCGATTGATCGCAGCCAGGCAAAGCTGATTCTACGTTGTTCCGGAATGTTCTAGTAACTTTGCGCCCTTTATCTCGAATGTTCGCTATAGCTTTAAATTGAGCACGGCCGACAGCGGCGGACATTCTGTTCGACGACCGCCGAGCACGCTTGTCGCTTCGCCGCCGACGAGTGATTCAGTCCATTTTGGGTGCAAGTCAGCCCAATAAACAGTTCTTTTAGAAGACCCTTTCGTCCGTCTTCATCGCTGCTTCGACTGCCGTCACCACTGCGTGACATCTGGTGGAGGTGCGGGGTAACTTCCATGTTCCGGACGCCCCCTTCAAGTCGTGAAGCCAGCCCTGAGCGCTTCACACCCGAGGACGAACCAGCAGCTCAGCGAGCCAGCCGACGTCTCCAGGGAGAGGAGCCTGAGTTCGGGAAACTTCCGGACCGCACCAGACAGCGAAAAGACGCTGCTACCAGCACTGCAACCTCGCCAAAGATGTCGACACCGATCATACTGCAGCAGCCGTGGGTGCCGCCAACTTTCAATGGATCTCTAGGCGAAGACCCTGAAGAATGGTTGGACCAATTTGAGCGCGTGGCGTCATTCAACAAGTGGGATGATGCGGCAAAGATTGGACACGTTTTTTTCTCATTGGATGGCTCCGCACGCACGTGGTACGAAAACTACGAGTCGTCCCTTACGACATGGGAGCTATTCAAGATAGAACTATTGAAGGTATTCACCAGTGTCGTGAGGAAAGAAAGAGCCGAACGACTCCTCGAGTCCAGGATCCAGCTTCCGAATAAGCCCATCCGCAGTTACGTCGAGGAGATGAAACGCATATTTCGCCGCGCCGATCCCGGGATGACCGAGGAAAAGAAAGTTCAGTTTTTAATGCGTGGCGTAAAAGAACAACTCTTTGCAAGCCTCGTCCGCCAGCCGCCAAAAACAGTCGAGGAGTTTATGCAAGAAGCCTGCACGATTGAGAAGACCCTCGACGTTCGAGCTCGGCAGTACAATCGCCCTACCTCTGCCTGTGCAATCCGTTCGGACACGCCGGCCACCACCAGCGACAGCTTGCGGGAAGTTATCCGCGAAATCGTCCGAGAGGAGCTACGCCGATTACTGCCATCTTCCCCACAGCCACAAGCAGCGACTCTGATGGATGTGGTACGGGAAGAAGTGCAACAGGCACTTGGCACCCCGACGGCCACAGAACCCCAGGCCATGACCTACGCCGCTGCAGTAAGTACTGCTCAGCCCCAGCGACAACCCCCCCGTCCTCCCCGAGATGAGCCAATCGTTCCACCACGCCGCCTCCCAGCCCCCGCCCGCCCAGCCTATGACCGACGCTCAAGCCCCAGGAAATGCGACGCCTGGAGGACTTCCGACAACCGGCCGTTGTGCTTCCATTGCGGTGAGGCCGACCATATTCTTCGTCACTGCCCGTACCGACGTATCGGTCTTCGAGGATTTGCCGTTAACGCCCCACGACCACGCTTCGGACAACGTCCGCACGAAATCGACGAGTACCTGCGTCGAGAAGAGTACACGCCGAACCGCTTTTCGCGCTCACCATCGCCGTCAACCTCGCGCTTTGCGTCGCCACGCCGCAGCTACGCAGCCGCGGTACGAGGAAGGTCGCCCAGCCCCCGTAGGGGAAACTAAAGGCAGCAACCTCTGGAGGTGAGGTTGCTCACGAGCTAAACGCCGAAGATCCTCCACCGACCACGCCCCATGAAGACGCTGCACCCGCGACGCCGCATGAAGAACCGACACTCGCTGCACCGACGCCGCACACAATGAGAACCTCGACCACGACGCAAGCTACCTTGAAATCGACGCCGCCACCCAGAGGAGCTTCGACCACACGCCCAACCCGTGACTCGCATACGCGACGAAGCCGTGACCCGACGCCGAGAGCGACATGCAATGCAAGAGCCAGGACCACCGACCTAGAAGTGACTATCGACGGCTGGAAAGTTACCGCTCTAGTCGACACAGGAGCCGATTACTCGGTGATGAATGGAACATTCGCTGCGCAGCTCAGAAAAGTCACAACGGCTTGGGACGGCCCAAAATTCGCACCGCTGGGGGCCACCTCATTACGCCATCAGGACGATGCACAGCGCGAGTGACTGTCAAAGGACATACCTATCCTGCGACCTTTGTTGTGCTACCGCAATGCTCCCGCGAAATGATCTTGGGTATGGATTTCCTTAATGAGCATCAGGCGATCATCGACCTGCGATCCAAGCTGATCACGCTTTCGACAGACGAAGCCATCGCTTCGATGAAAACTCGGGAAAATCACGTTGCCCTAAGTGTCCTGGAGGAAGAAGTGAGCGTCCCACCCCATTCAAGCGTTATCGTGACCGTAGGCGCCACGAAAGCCATAAACACTGAAGCCATCATCGAGGGGAACATGCAGTTGCTACTAGACCGAGGAATCAGCATCGCAAGAGGCATCGCACTTTTCTGCAATGGCCAGGCCGAAGTACTGTTGACTAACTTCAGCGAAGAATACCGGCATATTAACAGAGGAACGACGATTGCTTTCTACGACAAAATATCTGACGTACGAGATTCCTTCGCCCTCTCCGACCCCTCCGCAGAAGATCCGCCTGACCAAGAGAACTCGCCCACTTTCGACATCAACCCAGCCCTGCACCGGAACAGACAAGACCAGATCCGCAACCTGCTTCAAAACTACAGTGAGTGCTTTTCGACATCGCCGAAGGTGCGACAGACGCCAATTGCCAAGCATCGCATTGTAACGGATCAACACGTCCGACCTCTCCGTCAAAGCCCCTACCGTGTGTCTCCGCGAGAACGACAAGCCATCCGGGACCAAGTCGAAGAAATGCTTCGCGACGACGTCATCCAGCCTTCAAACAGCCCATGGGCGGCACCGGTTGTTCTAGTGAGAAAGAAAGACGGCGCACTTCGATTCTGCGTGGATTACCGCCGCTTGAACAACATAACAAAGAAGGACGTCTACCCCCTCCCCCGCATCGACGACACACTGGACCGCCTCTGCAACGCCAAATATTTCTCATCGATGGACCTCAAGTGCAGCTACTGGCAAATTGAGGTCGACGAAAGAGATCGCGAGAAGACAGCATTCATAACTCCGGATGGGCTGTTTGAGTTCAAGGTGATGCCATTTGGTGTCAGTTCCGCACCAGCGACGTTTCACCGAGTAATGGATACAGTGCTGGCAGGCCTGAAGTGGAAAATTTGTCTGGTATATTTAGATGACGTCGTTGTCTTCGCCTCGAACTTTGAAGAGCACCTCAAAAGACTTCGAACAGTACTAGACGCAATCAAGTCGTCTGGCCTAACCTTGAAAGCAGAGAAATGCCACTTTGCCTACGAAGAGCTGCTGTTTCTAGGCCACATCGTTAGCAAGGAAGGAGTACGCCCAGACCCGCAGAAAACAGCTGCTATTGAACAGTTTCATCCGCCGGCCGATAAGAAAGCAGTGCGCAGATTTCTCGGACTATGCGCATATTACCGACGATTTGTGAAAAACTTTTCGCGCATCGCCGAGCCCCTGACCCAACTGACGAAGGCAGACGTGCCGTTTAAATGGGAAGCGCCGCAAGCAGAAGCCTTCAAGGAACTTCAGCGTCGTTTACAGTCCCCACCGATCCTAGCGCATTTTGATGAAAACGCCGATACTGAAGTTCATACCAACGCAAGCAGCGTGGGACTAGGCGCCGTTCTCGTTCAAAAAAGTGACGGGCTGGAGAAGGTCATCGCATACGCTAGCCGTTCCCTTTCCAAGGCCGAGGCTAACTATTCGACCACTGAGAAGGAGTGCCTTGCCATCATCTGGGCTACGTCGAAATTCCGCCCCTACCTCTACGGACGGCCGTTCAAGGTGGTCAGCGACCACCACGCGCACTGCTGGCTTGCCAATTTGAAGGATCCCTCTGGCCGACTCGCTCGATGGAGTCTGCGTCTCCAGGAGTTTGACGTCACCGTCGTTTACAAGTCCGGACGCAAGCACACTGACGCCGATTGCCTCTCACGAGCCCCTGTAGATGCACCGCCGCTGGACGACGATGAGGACGCCTTCCTGGGACCCATCAGCGCAAGCTCTTTTGCTCAGCAGCAACGCCTGGACCCCAACCTAAAAAGGCCTCATCGAGTACCTGGAAGGCAAGGTTTCTTCACCCCCCGCTTCATTCAAGCGAGGACTGTCTTCTTTCTGTGTACAGAATGAGGTCCTTGTGAAGAAGAACTTTACAGCGAACAAAACAGCCTACCTCCTTGTTGTACCTACTTGTCTCCGCGAAGAAGTTCTACAGGCTTCACACGACGAGCCGACAGCTGGACATCTCGGGTTTACTCGCACCCTCCGCCACATTCAAGACAAGTATTACTGGCCCCGACTGTCTGCCGATGTCGCACACTATGTGAAAACATGCCGAGATTGTCAGCGACGAAAGACTCCTCCCACACGACCAGCAGGATTTCTGAACCCCATTGAACCTCCCTCAAGACCCTTTCAGCAGATTGGCATGGACTTGCTTGGCCCTTCTCCAACGTCAACATCTGGAAATAAGTGGATCATCATAGCGACCGACTACCTGACCCGCTACGCCGAGGCGAAAGCCCTGCCGAACGGAACAGCAGCAGAAGTCGCCAAATTTTTCGTGGAATGCATTCTTCTTCGACACGGCGCCACCGATGTGCTCATCACGGACAGAGGAACAGCATTCACGGCGGAACTAACGCAAGCCATTCTGCGTTACAGCCAAACCAGCCACCGGAGGACAACTGCATACCATCCGCAGACCAACGGACTGACCGAGCGCCTGAACAAAACCATCGCCGATATGCTCGCTATGTATGTCGATGCCGAACATAGAACCTGGGATGTCATCCTGCCTTACGTCGTCTTCGCCTACAACACCGCAGTGCAGGAGACCACCCAGATGACGCCTTTTAGGCTCGTCCATGGTAGGGATGCCACGACCACGCTAGACGCCATGCTGCCCAACGTTACAGAAGACGAGAACGTCGACGTTGCCACCTACCTTCAACGCGCAGAAGAAGCTCGAAGGCTTGCCCGATTACGGATCAAAGATCAGCAGCGGTCCGACGCCAGACGCTACAACCTACGAAGACGCAACGCGGAATACAAGCCAGGAGACCAAGTCTGGGTGTGGACACCCATTCGCCGCCGTGGATTGAGTGAAAAGCTTTTGCGCCGCTATTTCGGCCCGTACAAGGTTCTTCGTCGGCTGGGTGAACTGGATTATGAAGTCATCCCTGACGCAATGACTGCATCCCAGCGACGCCGCGTACGACCAGAAGTTGTCCATGTAGTCCGTCTGAAGCCGTATTATGCGCGCTAAAGGCCGCTGCATTTCCATGCTCTATTTTCGCAAGATCCGTTTTTTTTCCCTTATTAGTCGCATTATTTGTTTTAATGCATCGGGTCGATGCTTCTTTGATAGGGGAGTAATGCCGCGAATATTTCCAGTGTTTGTTCGTTTTTCAAATCTGCCGCGACACCACCTTATCGCTTTGTTTGCGACGCAAGACGCGACTAGATTTATCTTGATTGATCGCAGCCAGGCAAAGCTGATTCTACGTTGTTCCGGAATGTTCTAGTAACTTTGCGCCCTTTATCTCGAATGTTCGCTATCAGCTTTAAATTGAGCACGGCCGACAGCGGCGGGCATTCTGTTCGACGACCGCCGAGCACGCTTGTCGCTTCGCCGCCGCCGAGTGATTCAGTCCATTTTGGGTGCAAGTCAGCCCAATAAACAGTTCTTTTAGAAGACCCTTTCGTCCGTCTTCATCGCTGCTTCGACTGCCGTCACCACTACGTGACAATATTTATGACTCAGAAATTAGGAGTTCAAAAAGAATTATTTTATTCGGTCCTTGGATTCAAGCTCGTAACCCGAATGATGAAGTCGAGACTATTAAGCGTTCCGTTATTGCTGTCTCGAAGTAAACGGCGAAGTTAAGTATCTTCAATTAAGCGCGTATACAGCCAGTGCGGTAATCTAGGATATTTGGTTGTTCATTATCTTATAGAAAGTGGGGCTTGAGAAAGAGACCAAGATATCGAATAAGAGAAAAAGCTTTCCGTGCATCTTGTCTTCTTGCATTTCGTGGGCGAATCTTAAAACAATTAGAAGGGGTATTGATGTCATCGTAGTTTGCTTGTGCATACACCTGGCGGTAGCGAGACGCGCATTTCATTTTTTTATATATTCAAGCTTATGAAAGCTCATTATTCAGTAAGATTTGCCTCTTTTTTATTAAAACGCGGTAATATATATATATATATATATATATATTGATATAAACCAGCTCCAATTTGTCTTCGGTTGTCCTGAAAGTGTGGAGTGGGCAGACAACTGAAGGCTGCATTAATCATAGATGCCTGCAGAGAATATTTCACACAAAATGCACAGTATTTCAAAAAGAGGAGGAACGCAAAGAACATGCACTTAGCACACGCTGAAGAAAAAACGGAAAAGACGCTGCGGTGATCCAATGCTGTAACGAGTCAGCCGGTCAGTATTGTTTGTTAATTTCGATTTCACACTGACCACCGCGCCACTCTATGTCTAGACTGGGTTTTGCCGCCGCCTTTTTGTTCCGGTGTTGAGTGATCTTCTGGTGAGTTAAGCTTCTCTAAGGGCGAAGTTAGGCAGGTGGTGGGCGGAGCCTTCCGCGTCGTCTTCGGATGGGAAGAGCCTTTAGAAAGGTGGCGCTCCTGGAAGGTGTAGGCGGGTGAGTGGGGGGCATGGGCCTCTTTCAGGTTGTACCGTCTGGAGGGATAAACGGTCAGTTGCGCCTTCTTGAGGATGTCGGTGGGTATTAAGTGGCGGGTGAGTGTCTAGAATGTGGCAGTGAGGGAATGTACAGGTATGTAAAGAGGTCCAGAGCTGCGTGGTCTTCTGGAGAGAGGAGGTGGGTGAATGCAGATGATTGTTGTGAACCAAGAGCATATTCGACCAAAAAGGGCCATGCCACAAGGTATTTTTCTTTATTCCAGGTGTGGTCAGAGACCCATTTGCCCCAGCATCTCACCGCAGATAGGCCGTGTACAAGGCCAGGGGAAAACTTGCATCAGTTGTATCAATAGAATGTACACGGCCACACTGAGAAATGAGCCCGGCACCCACGCATACCGTGGTTCTACGCTCAATCATCTGCGAACTAACTTTCATTGAAGAAAATTTCGTCCACTTAACTTGGCAGGACTATGGCGCGACATCATGAGATAGTGACCGCAACTTTCGCATCTATATAAGTTATTTTAAACTAACCCTTTCAAATGTTTATTGCAATAGAATTAGGAAGGTTATGAAGGCGAAATTGTCTGGTGGAAGTGTCGGCGAAGGTGCTCTTTACGGTATTGCCCTCTCTCCACCTGTCACCTGCCAAATGTCCTCCTCTCTCCCCGCCCCTCTTCCGCCTCCCTCCCCTTCACCTCATAACTTTTCGTGGACAGGAGGGAGAGGTCGGACAAAAAATGACTCTGCAAAAAGGAAAATAAGTAAGGAGAAAATGACTCGAACAACAGCAGGTCTACGTGTAACATAGGCAGCTTTCTGAAGAAGTATCAGTGCAAAAATGAAGTTTGCGGGAGAAATCTCTTACCGCGCTGCTTGGAAAGACCAACCTGAGCCTTAGAAGCTCCTTCAGTATCTGTGAAACAGCCACCTGCCGATGCAGTGGTGTATCGCTAACCTCGGCGTCATTTTGCCGGTTGTTGTACGAGGACTCGCCGTAGTCTATCAAGTGACACATTTTGCACAATTGCGCTGATGGAATTGGACTGGACTGTGGACTGAAATACAATAGACTCAGAATTGGAAGAGACTGGCAGCGAAAAAAGAACGCTATCGCGTTTCCTCTGCATCGATACATTTCATCGCCCCACTTCTAACTTTTTTTTTGTTTTCTAGAATACCACTTCAATTTGTGGCGACTGGGTTATGAACCACTTACGTTAGACATCTTCCAAATGCTTTCGCGGATGCTTATACATTTTCTACGCTCCGCAATCAATCGACATAGTGTCTTGATATAAAGAGAATCTGGAAAGTTTGTTAAGAATTGGATGTGATTTAAGAAATCGAATGTATGAAGCTTGCACGTGAAGCTCTAACATTTAAAATATGAAGTAATAAGCGATTTAAGCACCAAAAACCTTAGGCTTCTTGTCATAGCGCTACAGAAGTGTGTAGAAGGTCAAAGTGACAGAATTATTGCATTATTAGTAGTAATGGTTGATAACAAAATAAAAAAGGAAAAAAATATGTTGCTACCCGCGACCGCAGCGCTGGCCTAGCCTTTCGAGCGTCCGCCTCGCATTCGGGAGATGCGCGGGTTGATCAGCATTGCCGCTGGGTATCCAATGTTGATAAAGCGAGTAGAAGCTTTCTCCTGCGTGGTGCAAGGCTTCTTTAGTGTGACATGGCTGGAAAATTGGTCTTTGACCGCGCCTTGAATAGACGAAACATCCTTGTGCCATGGCTCTCTTAAGCCACAGGTGCCCTCGCGTCATAAAAATTCATCGTCATCATGTTGCTAGCCGTGGCATGTGCTATTGAAGCCTGAACTAGTACCTGAGCTGCGGCTAGCAGGAATAAAAAGGGGAGGGAGGGGACAGAGATGGGACAAGAAAGAGGAGAGCGATAAAAAGAAAAGAGAGGGACAGGGTCGCACTGTACATATTGTACAAGAAATACAACAATTTCAGATTTTCTCTGCCTTCGTCCAGAGCCTTAGAACGCTCCGACAACGATTAGACGGCATTACCTTCGATGGCCTTGGCTTTGTTCATATGAGGAAACATTTTCGCATTGAAAATGTACCACCGCCATAGATGACGTCACATTGAGGCCCCCTACCTTGCGCTGTCAATTTCAGAGATGCCTGAACACCATCGCGGCTTTCTTCATACACTGATTAAGTTACCACTTCAAATGCTAGCAGAGAAAGACCACATGTTCTGTCTGCTAGTTTCACACATTAGAACCCTTTACGCTCCCCGAATTCCAAATGATTTTCAGTTGCCCTTTAAAATCGCAGTCTGTCCTGCGTTTTCAGCTGCCTGTGATAAAGACTGTCGCTTGCTAGATTTTCCTTTGGTACGTGCGAGTAACGGCGGGGCAGCAATAATTCCCAGTGAATGGGACACTACGGCACGCAAGAAGAAGCGCCCTCTATTAAACGCACCGCAATTAAGTTTAACCTTGTTTACCGAAGCGCAAGGTGCCTCGCGATTTTTCCTTTATACTCATTGCTTAGTTATAGCGGTGCGCGACTTTTGGCTGCAACTGTCATGTGCCATCGAGCAAAGTCGTCATCTTGCGGCGTAGGTGCGAACCCTACATGCACGCCCGCTCGCGTCGCCTGCTAGCCAGCAGTGTTTACGTGCGCCCCTACGGCACATATTCCTGGCAACTGATGTTTGAGACGTGGTTTCAGTGGTTCTCTATTTACTTTGCTGCCTCTTACGAAATTAATGTTAACACGCTATCATCTTACGCTGAAATGAAGGCAGTGATTGTCTATATCGAGTATGTCATGCTGGACCGTCATCCTCCGTTGGTCTTCTGCACTTCGTATTATTTGCCGCGAGGCGTCTCAAACAAAGCGATGATGGCAATAGGTGCCATGTAAATGCAAAATGAAGCCGCTGCCGTCCCTACAGCTAGATGCAGCCACCCAGTGAGTTTATTTCCTCGTCAGTTATGTTCGGGATCCGCTTTGTACTTAAACGTCGGCATGCCAAACCGAATGCTTTTTGAACGGGCCATTTTGCGACCTCTTTCTGTATGATCAAGTTCTTTGAATAAATTATTCTCACAACGTAAATCGATTTTCAAATTTACAGTAAGCAACACATAAAACGCGAACAGCAATGTGAGAAGACCTTAGCTGTATAAGGCTAAATACTATAAAATCATGGTAATTTCAATTCAAACCCTCGAATACTCTCTTTTAGAAGTGTTAATCAATCTCGCTTGTCTTTCCTCTTCATGAGCTAATATGCTTGTGTTTGTTGGTATTTCCGTTGTCTTGTTCTCTATTCATTTGTTGCTGATAGTGCATTTAAGGCGCTTACATTTTTGCTGTTTGTCGTGAAGGCTGTTGCACATCTGTCACAGCAGAGCTGTAAGCAAGTTTTGCGCGAGAGAACAGCGAAAAACGTTTGACACTTGTACAAGCAATCGACACTAATATAAGCAAAAGTTAATGCAGGGTGACGTATATACTTGAACAAGGCCTACTTGTATCAACTTCAAATTTTTAGTCTGGGCCCCGAAGGAGAACTAATATAAAGCTCCTGATCTTGGGCAAGCGGGGGCGTTCGGAAAGACTTTCTGAGCTATTCTAGAGCAGCGTTTATCTTCACATAGGAAGCGAGTGAAAGCGCTCTAAAGGCAAGCCCACGCTGTCGTTAGTTACGGCTCAGGAGTCTCAACTCGGTCCCTGCCCTGCCCCCTACCACCTCGCCCACCACCCGAGAGTGACCGTGGGCGGAGGGCACTACAAAAATTTGCTTCGCTAATGCCTGATAATCGCTCGCCTGGGAGCCCGTTTTTCGGTCAAAAGGAGTGAAGACATGAAAGAATAAAGCTACAGGAGTCCTAAAGAAAACGAAGGGCCTGAGAGCGAGTTGGAACGAACTTTGCTAAGATTTCGGGGAAGCAGTCGTTGAAACGACCGCGATCTTGACTGTTATACTAATATGCTTGTATACATATGCGATTCTGATGGGCGGATAGTGATGGTATATGTGCATGGTAATTTAATTTTTTGTGCATCCTAGTATAAGATCTTTAACGGAGACCTATCGATCGTATGTAAGCAGCAAGAGGTCTTTGTAGCGCTCTTCGCACACCTCCTCTAAAGTCTCAGCATATTCCTGTATGCAATGCAACTCTGAATAAATTGCCAGTGGGTAAACTTGGCTAACCCTGGAATTCAGTTAAAAGCAAGCACGCCTGCTACGCGTCTGAGGCTCTCCTCCAGTGTCCAATGTCAGAGGTCAAAAATCCAAAGTAAGAGGTCAAAAGACAGGTAAAGTTCATGGGTCAAGGTCAGAGGAAAAGGGTTCAACACCATAACTTTACCGGCTAAGTGGTTGTGCTGAAGGTCATTCAAGGTAATTCTCAGCGTACTTCGCTTCAAAACGTACAAACACAGAGTTTTGGGGTATTCGTTCCGGTCCGGTCTCGGTTCCGGTCTCCGTAGGCGCCAGTTCTGGAGCGCACCTTGACGTCAGGTCGACTGGCCAACCTGAACTAACACATTCTTGAAGACATCGCCGTTGCCGGCAATCGCTTGCTGCTGATGTGAGCAAACGCTGGGTTCGATGACGTCACAGTAGTTGGGGCAAGTGCACTTTTACCTCATATGATGCAGGTGGAAATGAAGAGCGGATCCTCGAGCAATATTGAAAATGATGTTAAATTATGCCGCAGTCATTGCTTGCCTGCGACTGAAACTTCCTAGACGGCCACTTCTTACAGCCTTTTAAAGAAATATTATTGTATATGTGTTTTCAGAATTTCGAGTCTGTGTCCCTTTAAACTTGAGCATTACAAACATCGAATGGCGTACCGCCCACATTTTGATGGCTCTCGCACCGTATACCCTGCCGGTTCAAGTTTAGAGCGGCGATCAGTGACAATACTTTCGAATATTTGTGAAGACACTAGATTTATGAGAAATAGGTAGATACGCCTTCATTCCATTAACTGACACAGGTGGAGGAGTTTTCAAGAGACCACCGTAGGCTAAATTTCGCCTGTACAAAAACGCCACCACCACCAATAGCGTGGGGACTGGCGTGTTTTTTTACTGTTCCCTGTTCGTCCAGTCTTTTCCGCGGTTTTTATGATGATCCAAGCGCACGAAACAATTCTCACGAACAATTATTTTTTTTTTGAACTTGAATTAGTCGATGCATTTGAACGACTTCAGTAGCGATCAGTTGTGTCCATTCGTAGTATTTCCTCGCTGAACAATTGATTCAATATAATAGAATAAATATACGCGCTGCCGAAGTATTCATTTTGCACGTTGATAAAGAGATATATCGCCTTGATTTTTGTTTCTTTTATAGTACTTATTTTTTCGCATTGAAGCACTCAAAAAAATTTATTTTAAATCAGTCCTACGTATATGCGTGTATGCACTGTAAGCGAAAATTTGCTCGCCCTATTTGCATAGAAATAAGCTGTTCAATTCTCTTTTATTTGAAACTGAAACAGACTGGGGAACTCTCCGCCCTGCATTGACTACAATCTATGAGCACCTTTGAGCCCTCACCAGTTATATGTGCAATGAAAATCCTGCTACATTTTTTATGTTTACACTCTTCCTTCCTTCAAACGTGATTGGTTAATTTCGTTTTTTTATATTGTTTTGTTCTTTCCGTCAACGCTATCTAAAATACCCCCTGGGCCCCGAGGGGATTGTACTGTATACTCAAAATAATGGCTAAGACGAAGGCCACTGTCGAAGACAATGAAAATTTCAGTGTTAGCTGGCCGCTTGACCGCGTTTCTCTAACACGATGCTACAGCAGAATGATGAAGTTAAACGTAGCTGCTATTGAAATTCTGAGCATCATCGGGGTGCCGCGAATTGAGCGGTAGACGAAACCAAACACACGAAGTCGTCCGAGTAACGTGTAAATGACGCTCCACCGCAAGTGTACGTTTTGCGTGCTGCGGCTTTGGCTTCGCTAGCGTGTGCTTCCGGATCTTGGCGTCATTATCTCATCTTCTCGGCATCGTGGGCTCGGTGTATACGGAATCCTCATATATGGCATTCCATATACGTATGCGGAATATACGGAATCAGATCCGCTCAACTTGACTGCCACACGATATCATGTCTCCAGCAGTCATCTCTAACGCTCGCGTCCGTGACGATTCGCAAAGTTGTCTAGTGTACTTTTTTGGCAGACCAATCCTCGCGGCCATCGTAGCCAGTGAATGCGTTATGACGCTTTCACAAGCCCGCAAACCCTCCAGATGTCACGACCCGCAGATAACGTAATACTGACCACATAAAAAGAAAAAGGTAACTTTTGTCCAGGTTATGTCGCATCCACAGCTGATGTTGTAAAACAGCTTACCGAGCTTTGTGAAGCGTTGTTGTCACCACGAAAAAATTTGTTAACTTGTCCCTGTAAAGCATGCAATGCTTTTCAATTTTAGGCAAGTAGCAAAGCAAACTTCCCCTCTCTGGTATTGAAAGAACATTGAGAACAAATTAAAGCGGTTTTGTATTGATATATTACCATGTTATATTGACCGAAATACGTAAACTGAAAATAAAGCCTTTGTTACCCATAAAAGTCCTGAATATGAGATGCAGGTATTGCCACCACAAGCCGACTTCACGAAGTAACTTCGATGACGTTACCACACTTTGTAGAGTATCTTAGGCTAGGCCTCACTGACATCGACAATCAAACTGTGATCACCGAGGGGTTTTCGTGACTCACATCACAAGTTTGAATAGAATGGGTGAAGAGTTCCAGTTTTAACTGAAAGGTCGCCTGATACGAGGCAGATTAGAAAAGTAAGGCCTGCTTGGTCATATGGGTTAGTCTTTTTTTATATGGCTGTAGTTTCATACCATCTTAACTCACTTTTTCGCGAAATCGCCGTTCACTACAAGGCACTTTTCGTAATGCTGCCCCAGCTCCTTAATCCATCTGCGTAGAATGACCGCCAGGAAACTGAACTAGTTGACAACAACGGCATTGAGTTCCTCGCCTAAAAAAACTAAAAAAGTAACAAGTCGAACTGGTTTTTTTTTGTTTGGTTTAGGGGGTTTGATGTTCCAAAGATACTCAGGCTATGAGGGACGCCTTATTAAAGGGCTCCGGAAATTGCGGCCACTTGGCATGCTTTAACGTGCAGTGACATCACACAATACACGGGCCTCTATAATTTCGCCTCCATTGAATATCAACCTCCGTGGCCGGTACAAAACCCGCGTGTATCGGGCAAGCAGCCGAGTGTCATAACCACCGATCCACCGCAGCGGCTCAAGTAAAACTTGAGTTGCTAATACTAGAGCAAAGCGATGCCTTGCTATGCTGCTAAAGCGCAAACGTGTAGTCGTTCTTGTGTAGAGAAGCAAACTGCAAAAAAAAGAGATTAAGTCAACAAAGTAATAAAAAGACCATCCGAATGAAAAGCAGCGGATTTGTCATTCAGACGATCTCTTGAAAAACTCAGAAAACAGAGCTAGTTTTCAATTTTTTCGACTCAGAGTGCATCCTCTCAAGCACTCTGTACGAGGCTGCTTGTATAGTGCATCCGAGGTTGTTCCGACGCTTCTAATGCACTTCAGCTTCCGTGAGGGAGGATTTTATATTGTGCTCAGAGCAAAGTTCATGGAGCATAAAGAAAGGACAATAAAAATAAAGGAAGGAGAAAAGTTTAGTTGACGCAAGAGTACTTCGTTGTTAACATTGACGGCTCAAAAGTGAAGAATGTCGCCCCCGACGATCGGCTGATCCCTTAATGCACAGCGGTGCAGTACGCACTGGCGTCCCAACTCAAACATTATAGCGCTTTTGTGCTGTTCACTCTGTCGCCAGACAAATAATCCATGATATGTTCCACGATGCGACGCATTAAGAGATCAGGGACGGTACATGCAATTTACGATTACTCGTATCGCATTATTTATTAATGCTTTATGTCATCATCTATATGTAATAACGGAGTAAATAGGAATAAAAGCGACTACCTAATGAGTAGGTTGACACTCTATGCTAGGGAAAGAACTGGGGTGGTCCTCACGGCGCTTTGACACTCACATTCTTATGTTGAGATTAGGAGGAGGAGGATGAGGAAGGGGACGAGGAAAGACGGGGCGGTTAACCGGTAGATGAAACAAGTTTGCTACCCCGCACTGGCGGAAGGGATGAGGGGGTATAAAGGTTAGGGAGGTAGTCATGAGTTTTTCATTATAAACTGCGCATGGCGACATAAACACACAGCAATGTACAGAATACGAAGAACAATATTATTCTAATTAATTCGTTTCCTTACGAGTCACCGCAGCTTGTAATGGTAAACCTTGGAGATAAAACGAGCGTCACGTCGCTAGATGTATTGAAGATCAAACATGAGAAAAAATTAAGTACAAAGGCAATACCTTCGTTGTACCACACTGCTTTTTGCACTTACTTTCTAAAGTGTTTTATTGTGATCTGTGCAAGACATGAAAGGCTCGTTATCTTTCTTGTGTTTTCCATATGAGACTAGATTGCTCTTGGAAGATGCACTCGCACACTGTCGATTCTGCGACGCACAGATACCCTGGTGATGTTACATATGGAATCTTACCAGCCATGTTTAAATTAAGTGCTTCCTGCAACAAGGTTGAGGGGACTTATGAGCAATTGTTGCATGGGGCGGATGAAGTGCGAAGACAGGAGGCATATCTAACGATACTCCTATCTCACGCAAAAAAAAAAAACGCATAATGCTTTTTGAAACTACGTTGGTGTGGCGTTCATCAGCGTCCGAAGTCCAGCTGGGGCTTAAAACACGTGACTAATACCAGTGCTTTCGATCGACCTTGGTTTCTGGAGGATGTCAGAGGCATCCAGGTCTTAAAAAGTTCGCGTACTCGAGAGAAAGGCTGCAGACAGACTGTGGGCCTCTTGTCAATTTTTTTGCATATAGACGGTGATTTTTCTTAAAATTTACAAATCTTTCTTTTTAAACATTGGAGAAGAAGCTTAAGCTCAGCCAGAAGTATATGACGCGATAGATTAATTGGTTAATTCTAGTGTATGCAGAATGTCGTTCTCTACTTAACAGCCATACATCGCTGGGAGTCCTCGCAACACTCCTGGCGCAGTGTTGCAGCGGTTAAGCGATGCACCACTGCTCTGCGATGGCAGGTGCTGCCACCGATGGGTCGTGTGTGGGCCAGGTTGCTCTTCCCAAACGACCAATCATTAATTTAACTGCCACCTGTCACAGTGGGCTGTTTTCTCACTATTTAGTTGGCAGGCTGGGATGACGTCTTAAGGTATCGTGACCTAGATGGCACATTTGCCTCCTAGGTTGCTCTCTAGGGACCAGATGCCAGAGCTATGCCCCTGATTTTTCCCTCACAACGCCAACGCAGACACTGGATTTTCTTGGGAACGGAGCCTTTAACGCCATTGCCTTAAAATACGAGAGATACACTAGTAAAGTCGGTTGAGCTTGATTGTACAGCAAGGCGGACATTATGTACCTCATATGTATCAAATATAAAAGGAACAATTAACTAATGCACATTCTATTTTTGATCTTAGGGGACAAATATATTCTGAAATTGATAACCGTCAACAGCGAAGATGATCCTTGTTTTTAAATTTTCTTAATCGGCAACGGAGTACTAAGTATCGAACGCTAAAAATATGTTTTTGAAAGCTCGTTGAGCTGGATTTCTGTATTAAAAAGTTTATGAAAACGCATGTCTCGCACTTATGCATCAGATAGTGGCGCAATTGGTGCACTTGATTATGTACGAGAAATTGGACTCATTTTGGCGGCAATAAGAAGCGTATAGACGGCATTTTATATTTAGGTAATGCTGGGAAGTCAACAAAACAAGCTTTAAAATGCGCATATTTGAGGGTTGATGTTGCCAACAACATTGCCAAATATTTTAAAACAGGGCTCACCTTCGATGTTGATGGCCATGTAATTCTCAATATAACCTTGCGGCCTAGAATAAAAATAGAAATGCTTCTTAGCTGATTTAAATTAAAAAATCGTGTAATCATTGCTTCATTTTTGGTATGTATTGGCAGGCTTGTAAAATCCAGCCCAAACGACGCACCTTCGTATCTCTCGCAGTTTAAAATAAAAATTTGTAAAGATTAAAGCAAATTACCCTGTATGAAGCTTGGAAGCACAGAATCTTTTTATTATTATTTCTGTGTGTCTCATATTGCACTCTAAAGGAATGTCGAGTTGACGAGTACTTGAAGGCTCTAAAGGCGTAGGATGGAGCCGAGGATGAAACCATAAGAGATTTTCGAGGCAGAAAAGTAGATTTGATATGTTTTCTTTAACACTTTTCGCATTTTTTAGTGTACTGGAGTGCGGATACTCCAGTGGTGATAAAATTTCATCGTTTATTTTTGCAGATATTAAAGTTGACTTTCGTTCTCTTGGCTAAATTTACATTTTCAATGGCTGCGACACTCTGAAGTTAAGTTTGCGTAAGTAAAAACATTAAATTATGATTGACCGTGCAGGGTATATTATGTGATATCTATTTACGTATGAATTTTCAACCGATTAAGAATTCGACAACCAAAGGTTCCTGAGCATTTGATGACTTTTTATTGCTGCTGCGTTGCACTGTAGCTCAATGTTTTTGTTTATCACTCAACATTGTTATTAGCACCATGTTACGAAAAGCCGCTTGGTATAGTTCAATGCAGTTTTCGAACTCTTTTTTGACATCTTGGGAAAAGCAAAAACTAATGTTGTGTGCAAACTCGCGTGCCTGATAAATCAATCAATTCTCTAATCAGTGAACTTACGCCAAGCTCCGGTACACTTTTGCAGCGGTAGCAACGGTCATCCGCTTGGTGCGTGTACTTTGTGTGTGAGGCCTGGCTGCAGAGTTAACGGGCGCAGCCAAGCCTTATAGAGATGGACGAAAACGAAGCAAACATCTCTCTTCTCGAAACAGCCCATTTCAGTGCGAGGAAAAACCAGGACGTTGGCAGACTGTACTTTCTGGATTTTCGTTTTTCGTCCACAGTATAGCGTAGCATCTGAGCCCTCTCTGTCAGAGTGCTGTGGACTTAATTGCGGCTTCTTCTTTTATACGTTCGCCCTTATTCAGTGCTTGCGCTGTTTTGACTGCAATGCTTGCGGCGGACGCGCAGTGCCTAAACTCCCGGAGTTTTCTTTCATGCTTGGCTTGCGCACGGTAACTCAGGAGATTTGATGAACATGGTGGAATAGTGAAGCTTGATATTTTTATTTTTGAGCAATGTGGTGAGTGGTGTAACAGGTCCCTCTGGCACGCGCCAAAACGTGGTGTAACAAACTACATCGCAAAAAAGAAATTCACGGAGATCTCATCGATGCTATCCATTGCTTGTCTCTGCGAGAGATTTTACAATGTTATAAGCTTAATGTGCACACGCTACTGGAAGGATAGAACGGAAAAACCTGACGACAACTCGAAAATGCATAAAACAGCAGTATGTTTTTAAATGTTTACCAATTCGAGCTGTTAAGAGTAATAAATAAAATTAAAAAAACGAAGCTCAAGAATGATTTGCACTAGACCAGCGCGCAGTAAAGTGCACAGAGGTATGGCTTCTTGTCTAGACAGTTTCCAGCGAGCGCGAATGGAAGGAAGGCTGCTAAAAACAACAGAGATAACAAGAAAAGAAAAGGAAAAAAAACTCACAGGACGGTAACGACTGTGTAACGCGAGATTCAGCGATAGCTGTTCAGGCGTTTAGTTTTTGCCGTACAGTCCTCGCGCACTGGTGTAGCGGTCAGGTGATGCATCCCTGCACTGGAAGGTGGCTGTTCTAAACAGGACTACCAGTATGGTTTATACGACCCAGGCTGAGCGGCGCCACTGGCGGGTGTGCCCCCCCCCCCTCTCCCCAAGTTACGCTCCATCAGTTACGCCGGCTTCGACGACGACGAGAAAGTTTGGGACGGGCGTCTCACAGCTATCGCTGTAAAGAAACTCCTTCGGAAGACGAGCGCTTTTCCATTGGCTTTGTTTTGTTGATGTTTTTTGTTCCTTCCGGTGCTGGAGTGTCGTGTTTAATGTGCTTAACTTTTCGGGCGATCTGGTGCAGCCTTGCTCTGTAGCCAGCCCCGGCGTTGTGAGAAACCCAACAAAAAAAAAAAAGAAGAAGAAGAAGAAGAAGAAGAAGAAGAAGAAGAAGAAGAAGAAGAAGAAGAAGAAGAAGAAGAAGAAGAAGAAGAAGAAGAAGAAGACTTTATTTCCACCATGTGCAGTACACAGATGGAGTACGACGGAAAAAAGCCGTCAATAGGCGGCTTGACGAGTCCGTCGCCCCACTTAATGAGCAGAGTTTGGTCAACAGCAATCAATTCATACAGTCAAACAAAAGAAAATGAAAACACTTGATCAGTGCAGAACAGAAGCAAAACAGAGTGGTCCGAAAAATGAAATCCCAGGATAAGTAAAATCAGTTATTCATCCTTAGTAAACATAGAGCGAAGCTTAGCAGTGGAGCAAATAAATAAATCAAAGTTAGTAGACAGATAATGGTTTAACAGTGATGGTAAAGAATAACATAGGCGTTCCATGCCAGAGTTCAAACGGGGTGCAACGATTTTCCAACATTCTCCATGTCTTCTAGCATAATATTGTTCATTCTTTTCTAAATATGCCAGAGCACCAAGGTTATGTATGTTATACCTTACTTCACATGGTGTCGGCCGCTCGTGGGGAGGCACGCCGGCACCACCGACATGACCACAATAAACTGAAATGGTGATAAGACCGAGCCCTGCGGCACGCCCATTTCCAACGGACGAGGCTTAGAGAGCTTACTCCCCACTTGTACGCGCATGGTGCGCCCGCTCAGGAAGCTATGAACGTATCGCAAAAGGCGCCCACTCACATCGACCCCCTCAAGCACCGCGAGAATTGGGGCGCGGAGAACGTTCTCAAAAGCGCCCGAGACGTCCAGTAGTAGCAGCACCAACACCTTGCCAGCCGCCCTGGCATGCTCCAGTGCTGTAACAAGGTCCGAAAAAGAATCAGCCGTGCACCGCATCCCACAAAAACCCGTCTGCCGCTCGTCAAAGAAATCATCCTCAGCATCCCGCTCGTTCAGACGCTGCAACGTAATATGCTCCATGAGCTTACCTGCCGCCGATGTTAATGTCACTGGCCGGTATCCGCTTAGCTCCGTAGGTGGGCGCCCTGCCTTTCTGATTGGACAAACGACCGCGGTTCGCCAATCCTCTGGTAGCTCCCCGCGTTCCCACACTAGTTTGATCTGCTGCAGGAGGATCTGTCGTGTCTGCGCATTCAGGCTTCGCAGCATCTGGTGTCACCCCGTCCGGTCAGGGTGCCGAGCGGCGGAGACAGCGCTGCAGCGCATTGTTCAGTTCCGCGGCGGTAAACGTACCTTGGACCTTCCGAGGTGACGGGCGAGGGACTGGCGTTGCTTCTGGTGCTCTCAGGAACTGTGTTAGCTGCGTTTGCGGGGCTGGGCGGCGCGAACCGATCGGCAAACCGCTCTGCCAACTCTTCAAAGCTGAGCCCGCTGGAGATTGCGCGCGGTAGGCCAGCGGTTTACGCTTTGCCTGTGGTTCGGTGATGCGCCGCGGGCTGTCAAACAGCCTCCGCGAGCTGACATCTTCCTCCATCCTTTGGCATAGCGAAGCCCACCGCCGGCGGTATAGCTTGTTGGCGTGGCGGCGCGCTGCTGCATGCGTCCAAGCGGTTGTAGACAGTCCAGTCGGCGGCTCTGTCAGTCCGTCGCGCCCGTCGCTCTGCGCGATCTCTCTTCTCGCGCAGATTGAGCAGCTTCATATCAGGTGTGTGCTGCCCTGCCCATTCCTCTGCTCGTTGGGTGGCTGCGAGAGCGCTTCGGACTAGACTTGAAAAGAAATTTGCTCCAGTGGCCGCCGCCTCGTCGACCGCCCGCCTCAACGCACTCCATTTGGTAATGGAGTAGGCATCTTTTTGGCGCGCCTCCATATCAGTGGGTTCGATTAGGATGGAGTAATGATCTGAGTCCCACAGAGATGGTGATTGGTGCCATGTCGCCTCGATGCCTCTGGATGCGAAGGCAACGTCGATGCAGGAGCCGGTTGTTCCTCGTCGTCGAAACGTGGGCTCGCCGGTGTTCAAGGGGGTGAGTCCCAGATGCGTTGCTGCGTCGTGCAGGTCGTCTGCACGCGCGGAGTGGCACGCACTGCCCCACGCACTGTGGTTTGCGGTAAAATCACCACAGATGATTTGGCGCGGGGCACAGCACGAAGACACAGCACGAAAACACAGCGCGTTCCACGAGACAGCTGGACGCACATAAACACTGCCCACCGTCGTGTCAACACCACCAACGCGCTCTGTCACAACCACGCACAACTGGGCGTCAGATGTCGCCGCCGCCGAGCCGACGAGGGTGTTCTGGGCGTCCTGCCGCACGTATATAGCGCACCTTGATTTCCCGGGGCGATGAAATGTGTCTCAGGTGGGTCAGTATCAATGGCAGATGCCGGGGCTAACAAAAATTTTTCCTTCCTTTTTACTATTATTTTAATAAACCCACTCACTACTACTTCTTTATCCCTTCCTTTACGGCGCGGCTCAGGTATTCACAGTTATATTTGAGGCAGTTGCTGCGTCCTTTCCTTTCCTCAAAACCAATTTTCAATTTTTCATTTTTTCTTGTCCATAAGGTGGAGCTCCTGTCTCCTCTAATTTTTTTTTTGTTGCTGTTGTTTCTTTGTACCCATCAGCATTGATGTCCTTAAATACGGAGCATTTATGCATTAAAATGTTTTTTTTGTGACATTTGATATAAACACTTGTGGATTAAGAGGAGTACAAAATTCCTGTCATGTTGAGCACAATTGTTACTTGAGCTGTGATGCCGAAATAGCAGTGGTTTTTTAAAGCAACTAATGCGCTACAGTCCGTCCTGTATCAGAACGCAAAACTTTCAGCAAGAGTAGGCTGGCTCCGTTTTCGCACTTTCCTTCCGATCGCTTGGACTTCCTGTATTTTTCTGCGTCTTCATGATTTTTGGCGTGTTCGTACCATCCTCTATAAGTTATCATCCTGACCGTATGGAGTCAATCACCTACACTTTGTGTAATCAACCCACAGCGGTGCTTGAGTGCATTAGCAAAGAATATTCAACGTCGTTCATTACCTAGGCGTTGCCTGGCGCTGTAGCGTTCACTTCTCGTTGGCCACCATTAGAGAGTGCGGAAGAGGAGCCGTTGAAAACAGCTTTGGAATAATTTTAACAGCGGCACGGCACGCGGTTGTCTTTTCAGTTCTGCATCCATCGAAATACCGCCGCTGCGGCTTTTTTTCTGGTTCCTCCTGCTCAGTAGTCGAGTGCACCCACTACGTAGCCACGAAGGCGGGTTGGAGCCGAGCTGGTTGTCGTCGTAGTGGGGTGCGAACTCTTGAGTGGTACAATCATGCTTCGTCCTTCTCTTGCGTCTGGCGCTTTCGGCGTCGCCTTTGCGGATGTGGTCGCGAGCTTGCGCATCCGAATTTTCTCAGCGTCCCCCCCGTGCCCTCTTCTCCATGGCCGTAGAAGTCTGAAATTCCACGTAGCAGTCCCGGGTGCTCGTGTTGGGGGCAGTGTTCACGAGGGCGTATTAATGCAGGTGACGGCTGCTAATTTTACACGTGTGGGGCAGACTTCATGAAACGTTGAGTACAGAGTCGATCACACTTGTCTACAACGCTCGAGCGGTGTGCTGAAGAGCAAATGAAGTTAAATCTTAGCGCAGTTGCTTTGCTGTTGGCAAGGCGCTGGTGCGTGTGCGTATGACGTAAATATTAGGCTGCGGTCCCGCGCAAGTATTATTAATGAAAGTCAAAACCTACTTTATAATTTCACTTTGTTTCCACCTGAATGCAGGGCTCGAGAACTCTAGACAAGTGTGATCGACTCGGTACTAATTGAGGATAGTCTAAGGCACTAAAGTAAAACAATGAATGCCGACTTGCGCGCAGAATAGGTGAAAAAATTCAAGGGGGCACTATGTTGACCTAAAGTGCGGTGAGGCGAAAGCCTTTAGCGCGGTGTTGCTGCTTGTGTCACTGATGTGTGCTTAAGATGTTAATTAAGCACTTGCGTTTGCCCGCATTCTGAGACTCGATTGAAGCGAGCGATAGGAGGGAGGTTGTGCTGCACCCGACGTGGTCGACAGCTTCGAAGCGTCCGGCGCGGGCGCCGCCCATGCGCCAGTGGCGCCACCTCGGGCATGCGTGGTGAACTACCAATGGTGCAACATGGCCGCCAAGATTATTCGCGGGCACTAGCGCCGGGCGGGTGATCTCGGAAGCCATGGGCGCAAGAGCGTAACGGATGGACAGACGCACGCACGGACGGACGGAGCATCTGCCATTAAAGGCTTTCGCATTGAAATGTTCTGGGGAGAAGCTACCCACGCTGATTCCATCAACAGTCTCGGTGTTCCCAAAGGCGAGCTATACAGAGGTGTGGAGAAAATGAAAGAATACAAAAAATTGGAACTGCATATAACGTCTTGCAAACCTCAGCGTCGTAGTCTTTCCTGCCACCCAGAACAGCTACTGACAATGTGGCAAGCTTTTTTCGGTCTGGCCTACAATCACAAAACCTTAAGTTGACGCTCAGCAAGTCTACACAATTCATTTGTCCATCCAACAGGCATTATTGGAAGACGAATAGATTATCCAGCAAAACAAAAAAAATTCGACTCATCCAGAAAATCAAAAAATATCGGGTAGCTTGGCTGTGGAACTGCCTAGTATGTTACGGGTCATAGAAGAAAACAGTGCCGAGTCCGGTTGGGCAGTGTGCTTATCATTCTAAAAAGTCTGAAAAGATTGCCTAGATATCTCTGGATAGAGAAGTTCAAGTGCCTTCATTGAGAGGATGAGTTAGTTTTGATCTCCGTCTGATTTTGGTCTTTGCCATGCTCCATTTTGTCCACGGGGTGGTACAAAATGGGTCGTTTTGAAAGTTTCGAAATGTATAGGTTAACCTCTATTACCTTCCAACAAGCGTTTTCACATTTCATGGGGGGGGGGGGGGGGTAAGGCCAGGACGGCTGGAAATAACTCGGCGATATTTGTTTTTAATAGCTGCGAATAATACAAATGAAACCATGAAGAGCAAATTTGCGTCGTGTTTTGTCCCGCTACCCCTAGCTTTTATCCCCAACTTTCCTCAGTCCTGTTTCCTGGATACCTCGTGGAAATAAGCTGCGAGTATTACTGGAGAGATCGTGTCTCTCTTCCTGACACCCCATGTTTTATTGGGCGTGTACTTTTGAGCAAAGCAAACGCCTTGTGATGCTAATATTTTTGACGCACTACTATTGTGAAACTACATGAGGAGAAATTAAGACTACAATACAATGCTTTTGTTCGAAGTGTTTATTTACCGAACTAATTTTTAACCCCATGCTTGGATCCCCTGCTTCAGGTTTCTATTCGTCGAAGCTTCTAGAGCAGCGCTGTTTACGAGCCATTTCTGTGCCGCTGTGCCTACGTTGAGCGGCATGACCTCCCACTGGTAAGGCAGGCCTGTAGCATATCTTAGATATCCGTAATATCTCCACAGAGCCGACCTGCTTCCCTTTAAACTTCTTGATACCAGTGGTGTAGTGATTTTGGGGTGTGATACGCGTTGGTTTCTTTTCAAGTTTTTGTTATTTCCACGTCCTTGTTTAACACTGTAGAGGATTTGGGACATTCTCTTCGTTCTATGCTCTAGTGATGTAGGATTAATGCATTATTGTAGAGTGATACATCATGTTTCTCTTCACTGTGCAATAGTGCTCGGAACAGTACTTCATGTGCGAGGTCATAGGCCAGTTGATTGCTCCGTACCCCTTGTTGTCCAGGAGCCACGTTATGAGTGCTGATTCCAAGTTCGTGTCCTTGAGGATTCGAGTGGCCCACTCATGGACCCGGCCCTTGATGTAGTTTCTGCACACGGTTTGAGCGTACTGAAGGCACGACTGCCTCAGGATCAACCCGCAGTAGTCTCCCTCCTTGTTCGGAAGCTTCAGTAGTAAAAATGCCATCATTTGGTCCACTTGCGTCCGTGTACATTGTTCGTGGAGATGAATTCCAGTTCTTTCAATTGCATTTTGCTCTAGCATCCTTCTGCCCTTGTTGTAAGTAGGATTCCTATTCTTTGGGGTGGAGCCAACGTGAATTTTTTTTCTCATCTTTGGTTGTATATCCGCTATCAACCTCTTAACCAGAGGAATGATATTCTGAGTGTCGCAAGAAGCTTTCTTCCTGTTGTAGTGGATGAGAATCCGATGATTTGACTTCAGTGTGCCTTAGTTAATTCCTCCACAGTGTGGAGGAAGGTGATCCTCATTAGTTGGCCGTTTGCGATGCGCTTATTGAACCTCTAGGTGTGTTTCACGGATTTCCTTGTGCTCATGTGCAGCTTCTTTAGATCCCACTTTTTGAGAGAGAAGTCCGACGTCACATAATATCCACCGTGGCCATCCATGCCGAATACAGGCGTCTTAATTCTGCTTCAATGGTACACAGCTTCTCATCGCTGCATGCTGGAATATGATAAAAAAGATAGCAGCAGGCAGCTCTCGTCATCTAGCCGCTGCAATACGACAATAGGGGCTAGTTGGTTTTACATACTGGTGTATTGGACGCGCTACCTTTAGGAAACCACGCAGGACGAAAACGAAGGCATCAAGACAAATTTAATGACAATTCGTCATAGGGTCTTAGCTTTTTCTTTAGTAGCTTCCTTGTGGTAGCCCGTCGAATACACATATACACAAGCAGGCAGCCCTAATTTCTCTACTGCAGCGGCTAGTTGAGGACAAATACCTTCTGCTATCATTATTATCAGTTTCCAGTATGCGCAGTTCGGCAGCAGTGTGCCATTTAAAGTGGAATTCAGGTGATTTCTGTCGGTGTGGACGGCCAATGTCGACCTCGAAGTAACGCTGACAGGACGGCTAAGAATACCATTCATTCAGCTCGTCTGCTCCTCGATTTTGAATTACTATCGTGCGGTATTCCCGGATACTGTTTTAAAGCTTCTACGGTTTACTGTTGTTTAGAATGAAATAAATCTAACCGAATGTGACATCATTTGCTAGGGTGGTGAGGGACCCGGTCCAACCACCTTCGAGAGCGAAAGCGACGAAGAACCTTCAAGTTATTTACTACAAGGCGTCATGCATAGCATAAGACTCTATTGTACAATAAGGCATTTGTCCCAGAATGTAGCACCAAAATTGCTTAAACATTGCTGCTTTTTTATAAGGGCTACACAGAGCGAAGGTCGAGAAAAAAGTGTGGCTCTTAGTCAAGTATATACAGTAGTATACATGCGTGATGTTCAGGAGACTGTAGAGTACTGTTTATATCTTGTAAAAGATTCGTTATATTCTCTGATGTTTTACAAAATAAGTTGAAGGAAGATATTCATTTGAACTAAGTGAATACCTTACTGCACTTCGCTCGGACGACACACCCTTTCACATGATGTTAATTAGTGATCCGCTGAGAGTAAAGAAAACCGGCATGTTGGGGAGGAGTCCGTTGATCTAGCGCTTAATCAAAGTGACATTTAAGCATGACGACTGTTTACTTTGAGTGATCCTTGCGACTGCATTAACTAGATATCGGACTGGTGCTCTTTCTTACAGGGCTTTATGGTCATTTCCTCGCTCTAAGTGCGCAGGAAGGCTGCCGGATTTTGTGGTGTCTCATCACTTGAATCTGATGTCAGCATCATGGTAACGTTCTTTGGTTCTTAACCACAAAACGCTTCTTACGGCAACAAATATTACGATGAAAGAAAACATTATATCCTGTTAACTTATTTATGAGTTACCAAGAAGGCAGTGTTTGAGTAGAAAGATCGGTTGTTTTATTTGTTTAACACCTACTGCGCTTGATGTCTGATTCTTAATTACCTTATAACCGATTACGTACCATGGCACACGAAAAGCTACGGAATTGTACGAGACTTTGTTTCGACCGCGATCGCGTTTGGAACTGTGCAACACGAAAGAAAGTCGGCCTACCCTGCATTAGCACTAAATTGGTAGGATACACTCAAGCGCATACAATCGCCCCGGAAACATAGACCATAAAATCCGCGCAAGCCGGAGAGGCTCGCGAGCAACACTTTTTATGCGAGGGCGCGGGAATCTACTCAATGTGAGATACACCGACGCGGCGCACTACGCGTCACGGTCGGCACAAACGGCCAGTGTAGCTACTCATACACTGCAGGAAGTAACCGCAGCCACCATACGTACCACGAGCACTTTGGAGGCCGAAGAGGAAGCTATTGCGCTCAAAGTTGTCTCCCAATTGGAGGGAGAAAGAGCCTACCCCGTCGCCGACTCCCAAGAAGCAAGGAAACAGTTTCCACCGCCGCACATCACATCCTGAAGAGCAGGCAACAGTAATTATTCGACGTGGTTCATCCTTGAACAACTGGTCACGTGTCTCTCTGTGGAAACAGCGAACGCAGGCTATCGCCCTAGCTTACGGGAACCGAATCTCTCATTACGGCTCACGATCCCCAGAAACGGTGCTCCGACAGTATAGCGCTATTCTTCGACACCATAGGCTCAAGCGCCTGACCTGCCCCCGCCACACAGTCCTCACGAGGGAGGAAGCGGTTTAATGCAGACATACATCACACACCCTACCCCACGAAATGCACACCTGTGACGCCTTTCTCACAATATGTCACACCCCATGGACTTCCTTACCAACCCCAGTAATACCCAACCACAACCCTGACCCGAGGGAGGCCGCGATGACAAACTTTAGCCTGTAAAACAAACGGGAGCTGATGCACTGGGCCCGGCTGACAGTGAGAGCCATAGGAGCCCTGGACTAAGGGTCCCTCCACACACAGAGGACCTCCTTGTAAGCTAAAAAACTTTTTGTGCCAAAACACTCACTACAATCCGTGTAAAAAAATACCGAAAAGATCTTTTCTTGCTTCCTTGTGTTTCTCGTGTGACAATTCATTGTGTAATACTCTTGCTGTTTTTCCTGGAAACAATATACTTTTCTCCTCTTCAAAACTGGGTGCCTATCAGACATGCCCCGAGGGACGAGATTCGCCGCTGTTTCTTCACTGAACTTTCTATATCAACAAGTTTACCAATCTTCCCGTGTTTGCGCAGTGCACTTTAAAGTCTCGCTTCAGAAACGCCCTGTCCTTTGCTTTCTTCCTATTTTCCTTGCTGGCTTTCGCGAAACATTTTCCAGCAGTATATTGAGAACGCTGTAAGGTTATTGCAGCAATGGCGCCCAAAGAGTGTACAAATGCACCGCGGCCGAGACAAACAGCGCGGGAATTTGTCGCACCATTTAGGAAGACGCGGCGAATAATGGCAGTGACGTCAGAGGGCGCACAAAACCCGCACCCATACAACCTGCGAATCTCTTGATGCCTACAAATGTTGAGCTTTCGAAGGATGTCGACGCGTTGCGAAAGGAAGTAGGCGAGCTGCGCAGCAGCCTTGAGCTTTTTAATGAATTGTATGAAAAGATGAAGGACGAGCAAGCCCACCTCGTAAAAGAGAATAAAGACCTAATCCGAACAAACAAGCAACTAGCTCAAAGAATGTCCGAATTGGAGCAATACTCCCGAATCAACAATATAGAAGTCAAAGGGGTCCCTACCACTCAGGGCGAGAACTGTGTCGCCATCATTGAGGAAATTGGAAAAAAAATTGAGTGCCCTGTCACCACTGAAGAGATTGATGTTGCCCACCGTGTTCCAGCTAAGGAAGATGAGAAAATTATCGTTCGCTTTTACTCCCGCGAAAAGAAAACCGAGTTTGTTAAGAAGGCGAAAAAAGCACGCATTACAACAAGTTCCATAGGTTTCGCAGCACCCATTCATGACAAGTTTGTTTACATTAATGACCACCTGACTCCGGAAAACAAGCGCCTGTTCGCAAAAGCACTGGCTCTAAAAAAGGAAAAAGGCTGGAAATTCCTTTGGGTTGATAAGTGCCGTATCAAGGCTCGCAATACCGAAGACAGCCGCGTGTACCGAATCTCCGGAGTCGATGACCTCGCAATGTTCACATAATCTAATCTTCATTGCACGCGGGTCCCGCTCCTCATTGCAATGTATTACGATCTTGACCAGTTAAAGTACTTTCTTGCAAACTCAGTATCATCGCAGAAATTTATCATCCATTTCAACACTCGCAGCCTGCCGAAGCACTATGACGATATGATCAACTTTCTAACCCTCGCCAACCATACCTTCTCCCTTATTTGTTTATCGGAAACATGGTTGTCAGCTTCAGATGAGAAAATATTTTCGATACCAAATTATCAAGCTGAATACTACCACCGTTCATCAGACCGTCATGGTGCTTCGGCAATGTTCATATCAAACGCCATCTCGTACAAACGTCGCTCTGACATCAATTTTAGCACAGATAAGTCGAGTCAGTTTGGATTGAATTAGACCGAAGTTTTCGTTCCCGTTCCAAGAACACTATCATTGCTTCCATTTATCGTTCTCCGTCCTCAACTTACACCGACTTTTGCAGAGAACTGGACAGCATTCTAACTTCTTTAAACAAAGAAAACAAAGAAATAATTATTGTAGGGGATATGAACATAAATATTATTGATACCGCTGATCATGCTTGCTCTGAATATATGAACATTCTTCTCGGTCATGGCATTGAATCATTATTAGACGTTCCAACTCTTTGTGCATCTGATTCACATGGTACGCTCATCGACCATGTGTTGTCTAACGTCCTTTTACCTCAAACCTCCGGAGTCATTAGATTAAATATAACTGATCACTACCCGGTATTCTTGCTTATAGACAGCTCAAATGAAAGCGCACCGAAAAAATCAAATAGATACTCCTTCGACAAAAACAGATTTATCGATTTGATAGCCAATGTTGACTGGACAGATGTGTTGCAAGAAAACTGCGCTAACGCTTCGTATAACATTTTTTCGAAGAAATTAATCGATGCAGTTGACGCATGCACAACAGTAACGTCACTGGTAAAATGGTATTCTGCACCGCGAAATCCATGGATGACTAACGGAATACTACGCTCTATTAGAAAAAAAGTAACCTTCACAACAAAGTGAAAGCGCAACCGTTCAACCTCGCTTTAAAACAAAGATTCAAAATCTACTCAAAAACGCTATCTTCTCTAATTCAACATCGTAAAAGGAGCTACTATGAAAACGAAATACTTAAAAATGGACACAACACTCATAAGAACTGGCAATTGATTGAGGAGTTTTTAAATCTCTCGGACCAAAGCGGCAACATTACAGAAATTAATGATGGCACGCGAAGTTTAACTAACCCTACGGACATAGCAAATGCGTTTAACTCATTTTTTTCACAGCTTGTCAAAACGCCTACCACTGAAATCACGCGACCCACTCGTTGTCCTTCCTCTTTCTATTTGCGTCCAACATCCCCAGATGAAGTCATAAACGTAATAATAACCTTCTTAAAAAATACCGGGTGTGGCTTAGATTCTATCCTTCCATCTAAAATAAACTTGTTGCGCACGAACTGTCGCCCGTTCTCACTAAGTCTGGTGACTTTCCAGATCAACTTAAAAACGGCAAAGTTATTCCTATACATAAGAGAGGCGATAAATACAGTTTGGCTAATTATCGTCCGATAACTATTCTTTCATTTTTCAGTAAAGTAATCCAAAAGCTCGTTGTTAACCGTCTAATGAACTACCTTCTAAAATTCAGCCTTCTGATACCTCATCAATTTGGTTTTCGCCCTAACTATTCCACTGAGCTCGCACTGATACAATTTACTGACAAAATTAAACACTTCATTGATAACGACTTCGGGCGGCAGCTGTATTCATTGATTTTAAGAAGGCATTTGATACAATCAATCATCCCATACTCCTTTTAAAATTAGAAGCGCTGGAAATTTGTGGGCCCACTCTTAGTTTACTACGTAATTACCTCGCTAACAGAACTCAGTTTGCACAAATATCGAATACTTTATCCCAACCAATTACAATTATTCAAGGAGTTCCGCAAGGATCTGTTTTAGGCCCCCTTCTATTCTTAACTTACATTAATGATCTGCAAAAATGCCTCAATAACACTGACTGCATTCTGTATGCAGATGACACTACCATATTTTCTTCTAGCGATAACTTAAGTGACCTAACATCAAAAATTACTGCCGACCTTATAAATGTAATGGAATGGTGCCACAGCAATCTTTTACAATTAAACTCAATTAAAACAATTGCTAATGATATTTCACTCAGAACACAAACGCCTTGTCAGCGTTCCAGATGTATACCTAAATAATCACATTATTCTCCCATCAAGTTCTGTAACATTTCTCGGTGTGACGCTTGATTCACATTTAAAATTTAACCTTCACACTAAATCTATTAGCAAAAAAGTTGCACTCGGTATACGTATACTAATTAAAACTCGTTATTATTTCCAACAGCATATTCTTCGCTCACTTTATTATGCATTCATTCATAGCCACCTCCATTACTTTTTATCATCGTGGGGTAACACGTAGTATACCCATCTTTCCTCTTTGTGTCATCTTCAAAACCAATCTGCTAGAATAATAACATTCAGCTCATACATCGCATCCAGTGCTCCCCTTTAGCGCCGGCTCAATATCTTACCTCTCCTTTGTTCAATCAAACTGAAACTAGGTTTATTAATTTATCGCGCCCGTTACAATAGCACTACTCTGGCAGCGATGGCGTAGAGGTAGAACATCCGCCTCGCGTGCAAGAGGACCGGGGTTTCAAATCCTGGTGCCGCGCAATTCTCCACCGGGTTTAAAAAAAAAAGAAAAATCCGCGTGTCGATGGAATTGCATAACCAGGCCTGGAGTGCGGCCTTATCTCGGTGACCAGAACCGACAACGCACTCTCTCACCAGAGCAGGATTTGGCCACCCTGGTGTAGTACTTGGCCACAACCTTCTATGATCAAACCAATTAACCCTCGGCCCTCAGTCCCCAGCGGCTGCAGAGCAACTGACCACGGCGGCGGTCAGACCTGTGACGCAGCGGAGGGTGCTAAGAATCTCTGGCTCCGGACAGGCCGCCATTGGAATCTGAACCTGGCAACGTTTAACGCTAGAACTTTAGCTAGTGAGGCTAGCCTAGCAGTGCTGTTCGAGGAACTAGCGGGAATTAAATGGGATGTGATAGGGCTTAGCGAAGTTAGGAGGACAGGTGAGGCGTATACAGTACTAAAGGACGGACACATACTGTGCTATCGCGGGTTAAAGGATGGACGAGAACTAGGTGTGGGTTTCCTCATTAATAAGGATATAGCTGGCAACGTAGAGGAGTTCTACAGTATTAACGAGAGGGTAGCAGCAATAGTAATTAGGCTGAATAGGAGGTACAAGCTGAAAGTGGTGCAGGCCTACGCGCCCACATCCAGCCATGATGACCAGACCGTTGAAAGCTTCTATGAGGACGTAGAATCAGCAATGAATAGAGTAAAATCGCAGTACACTGTACTGATGGGCGACTTCAATGCGAAGGTGGGCAAGAAGCAGGCTGACGACCACGCGGTAGGTGACTATGGGATAGACTCTAGAAATAGCAGGGGAGAGTTATTAGTCGAATTCGCGGATAGAAATAATTTACGGATCATGAATACCTTCTTCCGCAAACGAGAAAACAGGAAGTGGACCTGGAAGAGCCCCAATGGTGAGATTAAAAATGAAATCGACTTCATACTATGCGCTAAACCTGGCATCATTCAGGATGTGGCGGTCCTCGGAAGGGTGCGTTGCAGCGACCATAGAATGGTAAGGTCTAGAACTAGCTTAGACTTGAAGAGGGAACGGAAGAAGCTAGCGAAGAAGAAGACCATTAACGAGTTAGCCGTAAGAGGGAAAGCAGAGGAGTTTAGGATAGCGCTGCAAAACAGATACTCGCCTTTAACTGAGGAAGATAATCTTGATGTTCATTCAATGCACGATAACCTGACATCAATAATTACGGAGTGCGCAGTAGAAGTAGGCGGTAGGACAGTTCGAAAAGATACCGGGAAGCTATCGCAGGTGACGAAAGATCTGATTAAGAAGCGCCAAAACATGAAGGCATCTAACACTACCGATAGAATAGAACTAACGGAGCTATCAAAGTTAATAAATAAGCGCAAGGTAGCCGACATAAGGAAGTTTAATATGGAGAGAATCGAGCATGCTATAAAGAACGGAGGTAGCCTAAAAACAGTGAAGAGGAAACTAGGCATAGGTAAAAACCAGATGTATGCATTAAGAGACAAGCAGGGCAATGTCATTAGCAATATGGATAAGATAGTTAACGTAGCCGAAGAGTTCTACACTGAGCTGTACAGTAGCCAATGTAATCAGAGCGCCAATGAGAAAGACAGCAGTGCACAGCAATGCGTCATCCCGCCAGTAACGAAAGATGAAGTAAAGAAAGCCTTAGAAGCAATGAAAAGGGGAAAAGCAACTGGGGAGGATCAGGTAACAGCAGATCTGTTGAAGGATGGAGGGGACATCGTGCTAGAAAAACTAGCCACCCTGTATACGCAATGCCTTATGACCTCGACTGCACCAGAAGCTTGGAAGAATGCAAACATTATCTTAATTCATAAGAAGGGAGACGCCAAGGACTTGAAAAATTACAGGCCGATCAGCTTACTATCCGTTGCCTACAAAGTATTTACTAAGGTAATCGCTAATAGAGTCAGGGCAACGTTAGACTTTAATCAACCAAATGATCAGGCAGGCTTTCGTAAAGGATATTCCACAATAGATCATATTCACACTATCAATCAGGTGATAGAGAAATGCGCAGAATATAACCAACCTCTATATATAGCTTTCATTGATTACGAGAAAGCATTCGACTCAGTGGAAACCTCAGCAGTCATACAGGCATTGCGTAATCAGGGGGTAGAAGAGCCTTATGTCAAAATACTGGAAGACATATATAGCAACTGCACAGCTACTATAGTCCTCCATAAAGTCAGCAATAAAATTCCAATAAGGAAGGGCGTCAGGCAAGGAGACACGATATCGCCAATGCTGTTCACCGCATGTTTGCAGGAGGTATTTCGAGGCCTGAATTGGGAACAGTTGGGAATAAGAATAAATGGAGAATACCTAAATAATCTGAGATTTGCTGATGACATTGCCTTGCTGAGTCACTCAGGAGGTGAACTGCAAATCATGATCAACGAGTTAGACAGGCAGAGCAGATCGATGGGTCTAAAAATTAACATGCAGAAAACCAAGGTAATGTTCAACAGTCTAGCAAGGGAACAACAGTTCACAATTGGCAGCGAGAGCCTAGAAATTGTGCCGGAAGACGTCTACTTAGGGCAGGTAGTGACAGCTGATCCGGATCATGAGAGGGAGATAACTAGAAGGATAAGAATGGGGTGGAGCGCATATGGCAAATTCTCGCAGATCATGAGTGGCAGTTTACCAATTTCCCTCAAGAGGAAAGTGTACAACAGCATAATCTTACCGGTACTCACCTACGGGGCAGAAACGTGGAGGCTAACGAAAAGAGTTCAGCTTAAGTTAAGGACAACGCAGCGAGCCATGGAAAGAAAAATGATAGGTGTAACGTTAAGAGATCGGAAGCGGGCAGAGTGGGTGAGGGAACAAACACGGGTTAATGAAATCCTAGTCGAAATCAAGAGAAAGAAATGGGCTTGGGCAGGGCATGTGATCCGAAGGCAAGATAACCGCTGGTCTTTAAGGGTAACGGAGTGGGTTCCAAGAGAAAGTAAGCGTAGCAGGGGGCGGCAGAAGGTTAGATGGGCGGATGAGATTAAGAAGTTTGCAGGCAAAGGGTGGATGCAGCTGGCAAAGGATAGGGTTAATTGGAGAGACATGGGAGAGGCCTTTGCCCCGCAGTGGGTGTAGTAAGGCTGATGATGATGATGATGATGATGATGAATAATACTAGATTCGCTGAACAACATAATTTTTTGCTTCCGAATTTCAAAACTAATTATGGCAAACAGTCCGCTTTATTTTAAGCAATCACTGTCTGGAACTCGCTACCCGTAACCATCAAATCATTCCGCACCGAAACACAATCCCATAAAAACTTGAAAAACTATGTACTGCATAATTGCCATCAATTGTCACGCCAGTGAAACCTGTTAGTATTGTGTACGACTTCTATTGCCTGAGTGCTTGTTCTATGTTCTCTTTTTGTGTTTGCAAAATGTGTTTTTAAAATTTAGCATGACTAAACTGTTATTTCAGATCTTACTTTTCATTGCACCTGCGTTCCGCTATGTAATTGCTATCTGCCATATATTTATCCTACTTCAAATATGCAATTAAATACAGGAGGTCCCCCTGACAGTTTCCACTTTGGGACCTCCTTCTGTAATTATCAATTTATGTACATCTTACCTATGCATCTTTTTCAATAAACTTTCAAACAAACTTTCAAAACTTTCAAACAAAGGCGCGTTCGCTCGTTGGACTATGGGAGAAGGAAGTGGTAGTGCGTATGTTGTCACGGAGGAGGGCTGAGAGAAAAAGGATGAGAGTAGAATATAGAATATTTTTATGTTTCTTTTCCCATTTATACTATGTTTCTAACCTATTTTCATGTGCGGAAGTGGAAACACAGGCAGAGGAGGGCACTTACCCCTGTATTAATAAACAGTCCCGAAAGCGAAGTTCAATTCGCCGAAGCACATGACTTCCGGTTCGCTACGCCTGAATGCTGCATGTAAGCTGCCATTTGAGTTACCACCTGGGAACCTCGGGATGTCCAGTGGCGCTATTTGGATTCATTATTCATATTCCGCAAGGTTTTACTTGGGAGTATAGCAGTGCTTTGAGTTCTTCTGAAGGAATTAGCCGCGTCTTGTACAGTGATGTGCTGCACATTTCTTTGTTGTTGCGCTTGTCTTGTACGAATCAGTGAATGCGCAGGTATTTAAGCCTCACCTTTTACCACATATTTTGTATTTTATGTGTGTGTATAAATCGCACCTGGCCAAGGGTAAGACACAAAGGAGAGGGGCGTGTGTAGGGCAGAATGGGGGCGGTATGCTGTTTTGATTTACAGGAAACCCACAGACATTGATGGCCATTTACGATCACTTTGCGAACTTGACGAAGTCTTCTCTGAATCTTTTAACATAGTAGCCTACTATGACGATGCTTGCTTCTTGTACTATATTTTTCCCCCGAGTCGTAATCTACCCTTGCGTGGATTGCGTACCTCAGGACAAGGGCTGTGAAGGGAAACTTTCTCTACGTTTTGTTATTCTTTTCTAACAAGAACTACTTGGTTATATAAATTACATGACTGGTCTTTTGCTGTTCAAGCTGCAGCCTGATGATCGAAGTTCGGGTCGTTTAATGACTCCAGGTTCTTGAAAAAGAGTTCTTTGTTATAGGCTGACAGCCACGAGGGCACATCGTTTTCATTAGGTGTACCTGTGGCTTCTGAGACTCTAGAAATGTACTTGATGTAACGACATGTCGTCGGTGGAATATGAGCCCATCCTCTTCAACTTTGTGAAATTCGGAGGTCGTGATTTCGTGTGTCCCACCGGCGGCATGTGGTTTTTTTTCTGCAAGTGTTCTGCTCTTTCTGATTGAGTTGCGAGATTCAATAGCGGTGCGTCATCGAGAAGCTCAACAAGGCCGTCATCACACTTTAACTGTCCTTAATGGCCCCCGAAGGTACGATTTTCACAAGTTAATTTAATTGTTTGTTTCTGAAAAGTTTCCATTGTTTATCTTTTCGCGGCTCTCCGGACACTCCTTCGGCAATCATACACGTATTTATGACTCAAAAATTAGGAGTTCAAAAAAAAATATTTTATTCTGTCATTGGATTCAAGCTCGAAACCCGAATGATGAAGTCGAGACTATTAAGGGTTCCGTTATTGCTGTCTCGAAGTAAACGGCGAAGTTAAGTATCTTCAATTAAGCGCGTATGGAGTCCGGGCGGTAACCTAGGTTAATTGGTTGTTCATTATTTTATAGAAAGTGGGGCTCGAGAAAGAGACCAAGATAGCGAATAAGAGAAAAAGCTTTCCGTGCATCTTGTCTTCTTGTATTTTGTGGGCGAATCTTAAAACAATGCGAAGGAGAATTAATGTCATCGTAGTTTACTTGTGCATACAACTGGCGGTAGCGAGCCGCGTATTTCATTTTTTATGTTTTCAAGCTTATGAAAGCTCATTATTCAATGAGACTTGCCTCTATTTTATTAAAACACGGTAATATATTGCAGCGGGTAGACGACGACAACGACATTGAGCGAGTGAACGAGTGGACGAGGAAGAAGACGAGAACTCATCTCTGGCTGTGTTCTGAGTGCCGCCCGTAGCTGCCCATTCGTTTTTGTAAATAACTGTAAATATATTCTTTCCCGCAACATATTTGGTGGAGGTGCGGCTTTCCTCTACGCCTACCGAAGACGGAGCTCCGCAGCGGCCGCCAGCTGACTTCGCTCACCATGACCCAAGACGCCTCCCAGCAAACATCACAATCGGCAATGCCATCGCTCGTTCGTTCTTCCCCTCGTGACCCTGGGACATTTTCTGGCACCGAAAACCTTGACGTGGACGACTGGATCAACATGTATGAACGCGTGAGTACGTACAACCGCTGGGATCCGACTCTTATGCTCGCGAATGTCATCTTCTATCTAAAAGACACCGCCCGCGTCTCGTACGAGACTCACGAAGATGATTTGACCAGCTGGGACGTCTACAAGCAGAAACTGCGCGAGCTGTTTGGACGGCCCCTCGGCCGAACACTCGCCGCTAAGAGTGAGCTTGCGTCCAGAGCTCAAACGTCTACGGAATCCTATGTTTCCTACATTGAGGACGTGTTGGCCCTCTGCCACAAAGTTGACAATAACATGCCCGAATCTGACAAAGTGGGTCACGTGTTGAAGGGGATCGCCGACAACGCCTTCAACCTGCACGTCTGCAATAACTGCACTACAGTTGACGGCATTATTAAGGAATGTCGCCGCTTCGAGGAAGCTAAAAGCAGATGTATTAGTCAGCCGTACACACGCCTCCCCAACACGGCTGCGACTTCCTCATGTGAAGACCTGCTGCACCGGCAAACTCCTGCGCCTCCAGAAAATGTGACCCGCATCATTCGACGCGAACTCGACGCTATGTCCCCTGCCTCCCTGCCTCTACGTGATGGCGACAACCACTTGCCCACCATCTCGATGGTACAAGCCGTCGTCCGTCAAGAGCTTGCAAACCTTGGTCTCCAGCCCGTCAGCCCTGTGCGTCCTTCATCACCACCCGACATCACTGCGATTGCTCCTGAACGACCTTCCTACTTCGCTCCACGTCGCCGTAACCCTAACGACTGGCGGACACCCGACGACAGACCCATTTGTTTCCTCGTCCACTCGACGAGGCTGATGTAGACCAACCAGCCCCAATTTGTCTTCGGTTGTCCTGAAAGTGTGGAGTGGGCAGACAACTGAAGGCTGCATTGATCACAGATGCCTGCAGTGAATATTTCACACAAAATGCACAGTATTTCAAAAAGAGGAGGAACGCAAAGAACATGCACTTAGCACACGCTGAAGAAAAAAACGAAAAAGATGCTAAAGTGATCCAATGCTGTAACGAGTCAACCTGTCAGTATTGTTAATTTCAATTTCACACTGACCACCACGCCACTGCATGTCTAGACTGGATTTTGCCGCCGCCTTTTTGTTCCGGTGTTAAGTGATCTTCTGGTGAGTTAAGCTTCTCTAAGGACGAAGTTAGGCAGGTGGTGGGCGGAGCCTTCTGCGTCGTCTTCTGATGGGAAGAGCCTTTAGAAAGGTGGTGCTCCTGGAAGGCGTAGGCTGGTGAGTGAGGGGCATGTGCCTCTGGGAGGTTGTACCGTCTGGAGAGATAAATGGTCAGTTGACCTTCTTGAGGATGTCGGTGGGTTTTAGGTGGCGGGTGAGTGTCGAGATGGCGTAGAGGTAGAACATCCGCCTCGCGTGCAAGAGGACCGGGGTTCAAATCCTGGTGCTGCGCAATTCTCCACCGGGTTTAAAAAAAAATCCGCGTGTCGATGGAATTGCATAACCAGGCCTGGAGTGCGGCCTTATCTCGGTGACCAGAACCGACAAAGCACTCTCTCACAAGAGCAGGATTTGGCCACCCTGGTGTAGTACTTGGCCACAACCTTCTATGATCAAACCAATTAACCCTCGGCCCTCAGTCCCCAGCGGCTGCAAAGCAACTGACACGGCGGCGGTCAGACCTGTGAGGCAGCGGAGGGTGCTAAGAATCTCTGGCTCCGGACAGGCCGCCATTGGAATCTGAACCTGGCAATGTTTAACGCTAGAACTTTAGCTAGTGAGGCTAGCCTAGCAGTGCTGTTCGAGGAACTAGCGGGAATTAAATGGGATGTGATAGGGCTTAGCGAAGTTAGAAGGACAGGTGAGGCGTATACAGTACTCAAGGACGGACACACACTGTGCTATCGCGGGTTAGAGGATAGACGATTGCTAGGTGTGGGATTCCTCATTAATAAGGATATAGCTGGCAACGTAGAGGAGCTCTACAGTATTAACGAGAGGGTAGCAGCTATAGTAATTAGGCTGAATAGGAGGTACAAGCTGAAAGTGGTGCAGGCCTATGCACCCACATCCAGCCATGATGACCAGACCGTTGAAAGTTTCTATGAGGACGTAGAATCAGCAATGAATAAAGTAAAATCGCAGTACACTGTACTGATGGGCGACTTCAATGCGAAGGTGGGCAAGAAGCAGGCTGACGACCAAGCGGTAGGTGACTATGGGATAGGCTCTAGATATAGCAGGGGGGAGTTATTAGTCGTATTCGCGGATAGAAATAATTTACGGATCATGAATACCTTCTTCCGCAAACGAGAAAACAGGAAGTGGACCTGGAAAAGCCCAATGGTGAGATTAAAAATGAAATCGACTTCATACTATGCGGTAAACCTGGCATCATTCAGGATGTGGCCGTCCTCGGAAGGGTGCGTTGTAGCGACCTTAGAATGGTAAGGTCTAGAATTAGCTTAGACTTGAAGAGAGAACAGAAGAAGCTAGCGAAGAAGAAGGTCATTAAGGAATTAGCCGTAAGAGGGAAAGCACAGGAGTTTGGGATAGCGCTGCAAAACAGATATTCGGCTTTAACTGAGGAAGATGATCTTGATGTTCATTCAATGCACGATAATCTGACATCAATAATTACGGAGTGCGCAGTAGAAGTAGGCGGTAGGACAGTTCGAAAAGATACCGGGAAGCTATCGCAGGTGACGAAAGATCTGATTAAGAAGCGCCAAAACATGAAGGCATCTAACACTACCGATAGAATAGAACTAACGGAGCTATCAAAGTTAATAAATAAGCGCAAGGTAGCCGACATAAGGAAGTTTAATATGGAGAGAATCGAGCATGCTATAAAGAACGGAGGTAGCCTAAAAACAGTGAAGAGGAAACTAGGCATAGGTAAAAACCAGATGTATGCATTAAGAGACAAGCAGGGCAATGTCATTAGCAATATGGATAAGATAGTTAACGTAGCCGAAGAGTTCTACACTGAGCTGTACAGTAGCCAATGTATTCAGAGCGCCAATGAGAAAGACAGCAGTGCACAGCAATGCGTCATCCCGCCAGTAACGAAAGATGAAGTAAAGAAAGCCTTAGAAGCAATGAAAAGGGGAAAAGCAACTGGGGAGGATCAGGTAACAGCAGATCTGTTGAAGGATGGAGGGGACATCGTGCTAGAAAAACTAGCCACCCTGTATACGCAATGCCTTATGACCTCGACTGCACCAGAAGCTTGGAAGAATGCAAACATTATCTTAATTCATAAGAAGGGAGACGCCAAGGACTTGAAAAATTACAGGCCGATCAGCTTACTATCCGTTGCCTACAAAGTATTTACTAAGGTAATCGCTAATAGAGTCAGGGCAACGTTAGACTTTAATCAACCAAATGATCAGGCAGGCTTTCGTAAAGGATATTCCACAATAGATCATATTCACACTATCAATCAGGTGATAGAGAAATGCGCAGAATATAACCAACCTCTATATATAGCTTTCATTGATTACGAGAAAGCATTCGACTCAGTGGAAACCTCAGCAGTCATACAGGCATTGCGTAATCAGGGGGTAGAAGAGCCTTATGTCAAAATACTGGAAGACATATATAGCAACTGCACAGCTACTATAGTCCTCCATAAAGTCAGCAATAAAATTCCAATAAGGAAGGGCGTCAGGCAAGGAGACACGATATCGCCAATGCTGTTCACCGCATGTTTGCAGGAGGTATTTCGAGGCCTGAATTGGGAACAGTTGGGAATAAGAATAAATGGAGAATACCTAAATAATCTGAGATTTGCTGATGACATTGCCTTGCTGAGTCACTCAGGAGGTGAACTGCAAATCATGATCAACGAGTTAGACAGGCAGAGCAGATCGATGGGTCTAAAAATTAACATGCAGAAAACCAAGGTAATGTTCAACAGTCTAGCAAGGGAACAACAGTTCACAATTGGCAGCGAGAGCCTAGAAATTGTGCCGGAATACGTCTACTTAGGGCAGGTAGTGACAGCTGATCCGGATCATGAGAGGGAGATAACTAGAAGGATAAGAATGGGGTGGAGCGCATATGGCAAATTCTCGCAGATCATGAGTGGCAGTTTACCAATTTCCCTCAAGAGGAAAGTGTACAACAGCATAATCTTACCGGTACTCACCTACGGGGCAGAAACGTGGAGGCTAACGAAAAGAGTTCAGCTTAAGTTAAGGACAACGCAGCGAGCCATGGAAAGAAAAATGATAGGTGTAACGTTAAGAGATCGGAAGCGGGCAGAGTGGGTGAGGGAACAAACACGGGTTAATGAAATCCTAGTCGAAATCAAGAGAAAGAAATGGGCTTGGGCAGGGCATGTGATCCGAAGGCAAGATAACCGCTGGTCTTTAAGGGTAACGGAGTGGGTTCCAAGAGAAAGTAAGCGTAGCAGGGGGCGGCAGAAGGTTAGATGGGCGGATGAGATTAAGAAGTTTGCAGGCAAAGGGTGGATGCAGCTGGCAAAGGATAGGGTTAATTGGAGAGACATGGGAGAGGCCTTTGCCCCGCAGTGGGTGTAGTAAGGCTGATGATGATGATGATGATGATGATGATGAATAATACTAGATTCGCTGAACAACATAATTTTTTGCTTCCGAATTTCAAAACTAATTATGGCAAACAGTCCGCTTTATTTTAAGCAATCACTGTCTGGAACTCGCTACCCGTAACCATCAAATCATTCCGCACCGAAACACAATCCCATAAAAACTTGAAAAACTATGTACTGCATAATTGCCATCAATTGTCACGCCAGTGAAACCTGTTAGTATTGTGTACGACTTCTATTGCCTGAGTGCTTGTTCTATGTTCTCTTTTTGTGTTTGCAAAATGTGTTTTTAAAATTTAGCATGACTAAACTGTTATTTCAGATCTTACTTTTCATTGCACCTGCGTTCCGCTATGTAATTGCTATCTGCCATATATTTATCCTACTTCAAATATGCAATTAATTACAGGAGGTCCCCCTGACAGTTTCCACTTTGGGACCTTCTTCTGTAATTATCAATTTATGTACATCTTACCTATGCATCTTTTTCAATAAACTTTCAAACAAACTTTCAAAACTTTCAAACAAAGGCGCGTTCGCTCGTTGGACTATGGGAGAAGGAAGTGGTAGTGCGTATGTTGTCACGGAGGAGGGCTGAGAGAAAAAGGATGAGAGTAGAATATAGAATATTTTTATGTTTCTTTTCCCATTTATACTATGTTTCTAACCTATTTTCATGTGCGGAAGTGGAAACACAGGCAGAGGAGGGCACTTACCCCTGTATTAATAAACAGTCCCGAAAGCGAAGTTCAATTCGCCGAAGCACATGACTTCCGGTTCGCTACGCCTGAATGCTGCATGTAAGCTGCCATTTGAGTTACCACCTGGGAACCTCGGGATGTCCAGTGGCGCTATTTGGATTCATTATTCATATTCCGCAAGGTTTTACTTGGGAGTATAGCAGTGCTTTGAGTTCTTCTGAAGGAATTAGCCGCGTCTTGTACAGTGATGTGCTGCACATTTCTTTGTTGTTGCGCTTGTCTTGTACGAATCAGTGAATGCGCAGGTATTTAAGCCTCACCTTTTACCACATATTTTGTATTTTATGTGTGTGTATAAATCGCACCTGGCCAAGGGTAAGACACAAAGGAGAGGGGCGTGTGTAGGGCAGAATGGGGGCGGTATGCTGTTTTGATTTACAGGAAACCCACAGACATTGATGGCCATTTACGATCACTTTGCGAACTTGACGAAGTCTTCTCTGAATCTTTTAACATAGTAGCCTACTATGACGATGCTTGCTTCTTGTACTATATTTTTCCCCCGAGTCGTAATCTACCCTTGCGTGGATTGCGTACCTCAGGACAAGGGCTGTGAAGGGAAACTTTCTCTACGTTTTGTTATTCTTTTCTAACAAGAACTACTTGGTTATATAAATTACATGACTGGTCTTTTGCTGTTCAAGCTGCAGACTGATGATCGAAGTTCGGGTCGTTTAATGACTCCAGGTTCTTGAAAAAGAGTTCTTTGTTATAGGCTGACAGCCACGAGGGCACATCGTTTTCATTAGGTGTACCTGTGGCTTCTGAGACTCTAGAAATGTACTTGATGTAACGACATGTCGTCGGTGGAATATGAGCCCATCCTCTTCAACTTTGTGAAATTCGGAGGTCGTGATTTCGTGTGTCCCACCGGCGGCATGTGGTTTTTTTTCTGCAAGTGTTCTGCTCTTTCTGATTGAGTTGCGAGATTCAATAGCGGTGCGTCATCGAGAAGCTCAACAAGGCCGTCATCACACTTTAACTGTCCTTAATGGCCCCCGAAGGTACGATTTTCACAAGTTAATTTAATTGTTTGTTTCTGAAAAGTTTCCATTGTTTATCTTTTCGCGGCTCTCCGGACACTCCTTCGGCAATCATACACGTATTTATGACTCAAAAATTAGGAGTTCAAAAAAAATATTTTATTCTGTCATTGGATTCAAGCTCGAAACCCGAATGATGAAGTCGAGACTATTAAGGGTTCCGTTATTGCTGTCTCGAAGTAAACGGCGAAGTTAAGTATCTTCAATTAAGCGCGTATGCAGTCCGGGCGGTAACCTAGGTTAATTGGTTGTTCATTATTTTATAGAAAGTGGGGCTCGAGAAAGAGACCAAGATAGCGAATAAGAGAAAAAGCTTTCCGTGCATCTTGTCTTCTTGTATTTTGTGGGCGAATCTTAAAACAATGCGAAGGAGAATTAATGTCATCGTAGTTTACTTGTGCATACAGCTGGCGGTAGCGAGCCGCGTATTTCATTTTTTATGTTTTCAAGCTTATGAAAGCTCATTATTCAATGAGACTTGCCTCTATTTTATTAAAACACGGTAATATATTGCAGCGGGTAGACGACGACAACGACATTGAGCGAGTGAACGAGTGGACGAGGAAGAAGACGAGAACTCATCTCTGGCTGTGTTCTGAGTGCCGCCCGTAGCTGCCCATTCGTTTTTGTAAATAACTGTAAATATATTCTTTCCCGCAACATATTTGGTGGAGGTGCGGCTTTCCTCTACGCCTACCGAAGACGGAGCTCCGCAGCGGCCGCCAGCTGACTTCGCTCACCATGACCCAAGACGCCTCCCAGCAAACATCACAATCGGCAATGCCATCGCTCGTTCGTTCTTCCCCTCGTGACCCTGGGACATTTTCTGGCACCGAAAACCTTGACGTGGACGACTGGATCAACATGTATGAACGCGTGAGTACGTACAACCGCTGGGATCCGACTCTTATGCTCGCGAATGTCATCTTCTATCTAAAAGACACCGCCCGCGTCTCGTACGAGACTCACGAAGATGATTTGACCAGCTGGGACGTCTACAAGCAGAAACTGCGCGAGCTGTTTGGACGGCCCCTCGGCCGAACACTCGCCGCTAAGAGTGAGCTTGCGTCCAGAGCTCAAACGTCTACGGAATCCTATGTTTCCTACATTGAGGACGTGTTGGCCCTCTGCCACAAAGTTGACAATAACATGCCCGAATCTGACAAAGTGGGTCACGTGTTGAAGGGGATCGCCGACAACGCCTTCAACCTGCACGTCTGCAATAACTGCACTACAGTTGACGGCATTATTAAGGAATGTCGCCGCTTCGAGGAAGCTAAAAGCAGATGTATTAGTCAGCCGTACACACGCCTCCCCAACACGGCTGCGACTTCCTCATGTGAAGACCTGCTGCACCGGCAAACTCCTGCGCCTCCAGAAAATGTGACCCGCATCATTCGACGCGAACTCGACGCTATGTCCCCTGCCTCCCTGCCTCTACGTGATGGCGACAACCACTTGCCCACCATCTCGATGGTACAAGCCGTCGTCCGTCAAGAGCTTGCAAACCTTGGTCTCCAGCCCGTCAGCCCTGTGCGTCCTTCATCACCACCCGACATCACTGCGATTGCTCCTGAACGACCTTCCTACTTCGCTCCACGTCGCCGTAACCCTAACGACTGGCGGACACCCGACGACAGACCCATTTGTTTCCTCGTCCACTCGACGAGGCTGATGTAGACCAACCAGCCCCAATTTGTCTTCGGTTGTCCTGAAAGTGTGGAGTGGGCAGACAACTGAAGGCTGCATTGATCACAGATGCCTGCAGTGAATATTTCACACAAAATGCACAGTATTTCAAAAAGAGGAGGAACGCAAAGAACATGCACTTAGCACACGCTGAAGAAAAAAACGAAAAAGATGCTAAAGTGATCCAATGCTGTAACGAGTCAACCTGTCAGTATTGTTAATTTCAATTTCACACTGACCACCACGCCACTGCATGTCTAGACTGGATTTTGCCGCCGCCTTTTTGTTCCGGTGTTAAGTGATCTTCTGGTGAGTTAAGCTTCTCTAAGGACGAAGTTAGGCAGGTGGTGGGCGGAGCCTTCTGCGTCGTCTTCTGATGGGAAGAGCCTTTAGAAAGGTGGTGCTCCTGGAAGGCGTAGGCTGGTGAGTGAGGGGCATGTGCCTCTGGGAGGTTGTACCGTCTGGAGAGATAAATGGTCAGTTGACCTTCTTGAGGATGTCGGTGGGTTTTAGGTGGCGGGTGAGTGTCGAGATGGCGTAGAGGTAGAACATCCGCCTCGCGTGCAAGAGGACCGGGGTTCAAATCCTGGTGCTGCGCAATTCTCCACCGGGTTTAAAAAAAAATCCGCGTGTCGATGGAATTGCATAACCAGGCCTGGAGTGCGGCCTTATCTCGGTGACCAGAACCGACAAAGCACTCTCTCACAAGAGCAGGATTTGGCCACCCTGGTGTAGTACTTGGCCACAACCTTCTATGATCAAACCAATTAACCCTCGGCCCTCAGTCCCCAGCGGCTGCAAAGCAACTGACACGGCGGCGGTCAGACCTGTGAGGCAGCGGAGGGTGCTAAGAATCTCTGGCTCCGGACAGGCCGCCATTGGAATCTGAACCTGGCAATGTTTAACGCTAGAACTTTAGCTAGTGAGGCTAGCCTAGCAGTGCTGTTCGAGGAACTAGCGGGAATTAAATGGGATGTGATAGGGCTTAGCGAAGTTAGAAGGACAGGTGAGGCGTATACAGTACTAAAGGACGGACACATACTGTGCTATCGCGGGTTAGAGGATAGACGATTACTAGGTGTGGGATTCCTCATTAATAAGGATATAGCTGGCAACGTAGAGGAGCTCTACAGTATTAACGAGAGGGTAGCAGCTATAGTAATTAGGCTGAATAGGAGGTACAAGCTGAAAGTGGTGCAGGCCTATGCACCCACATCCAGCCATGATGACCAGACCGTTGAAAGTTTCTATGAGGACGTAGAATCAGCAATGAATAAAGTAAAATCGCAGTACACTGTACTGATGGGCGACTTCAATGCGAAGGTGGGCAAGAAGCAGGCTGACGACCAAGCGGTAGGTGACTATGGGATAGGCTCTAGATATAGCAGGGGGGAGTTATTAGTCGTATTCGCGGATAGAAATAATTTACGGATCATGAATACCTTCTTCCGCAAACGAGAAAACAGGAAGTGGACCTGGAAGAGCCCCAATGGTGAGATTAAAAATGAAATCAACTTCATACTATGCGGTAAACCTGGCATCATTCAGGATGTGGCCGTCCTCGGAAGGGTGCGTTGTAGCGACCTTAGAATGGTAAGGTCTAGAATTAGCTTAGACTTGAAGAGAGAACAGAAGAAGCTAGCGAAGAAGAAGGTCATTAAGGAATTAGCCGTAAGAGGGAAAGCACAGGAGTTTGGGATAGCGCTGCAAAACAGATATTCGGCTTTAACTGAGGAAGATGATCTTGATGTTCATTCAATGCACGATAATCTGACATCAATAATTACGGAGTGCGCAGTAGAAGTAGGCGGTAGGACAGTTCGAAAAGATACCGGGAAGCTATCTCAGGTGACGAAAGATCTGATTAAGAAGCGCCAAAACATGAGGGCATCTAACACTACCGATAGAATAGAACTAACGGAGCTATCAAAGTTAATAAATAAGCGCAAGGTAGCCGACATAAGGAAGTTTAATATGGAGAGAATCGAGCATGCTATAAAAAACAGAGTTAGCCTAAAAACAGTGAAGAGGGAACTAGGCATAGGTAAAAACCAGATGTATGCATTAAGAGACAAGCAGGGCAATGTCATTAGCAATATGGATAAGATAGTTAACGTAGCCGAAGAGTTCTACACAGACCTGTACGGTAGCCAATGTAATCAGAGCGCTAATGAGAAAGACAGCAGTGCACAGCAATGCGTCCTCCCGCGAGTAACGAAAGATGAAGTAAATAAAGCCTTAGAAGCAATGAAAAGGGGAAGAGCAGCTGGGGAGGATCAGGTAACAGCAGATTTGTTGAAGGAGGGAGTCGACATCGTGCTAGAAAAACCAGCCACTCTGTATACGCAATGCCTTATGACCTCGACTGTACCAGAAGCTTGGAAGAATGCAAACATTATCTTAATTCATAAGAAGGGAGACGTAAAGGACTTGAAAAATTACAGGCCGATCAGCTTACTATCCGTTGCCTACAAAGTATTTACTAAGGTAATCGCTAATAGAGTCAGAGCAACGTTAGACTTTAATCAACCAAATGATCAGGCAGGCTTTCGTAAAGAATATTCCACAATAGATCATATTCACACTATCAATCAGGTGATAGAGAAATGCGCAGAATATAACCAACCTCTATATATAGCTTTCATTGATTACGAGAAAGCATTCGACTCAGTGGAAACCTCAGCAGTCATACAGGCATTGCGTAACCAGGGGGTAGAAGAGCCTTATGTCAAAATACTGGAAGATATATATAGCAACTGCACAGCTACTATAGCCCTCCATAAAGTCAGCAATAAAATTCCTATAAGGAAAGGCGTCAGGCAAGGAGACACGATCTCGCCAATGCTGTTCACCGCATGTTTACAGGAGGTATTTCGAGGCCTGAATTGGGAACAGTTGGGAATAAGAATAAATGGAGAATACCTAAATAATCTGCGATTTGCTGATGGCATTGCCTTGCTGAGTCACTCAGGAGGTGAACTGCAAATCATGATAAATGAGTTATGCAGGCAGAGCAGATCGATGGGTCTAAAAATTAACATGAAGAAAACGAAGGTAATGTTCAACAGCCTAGCAAGGGAACAACAGCTCACAATTGGTAGCGAGAGCCCAGAAATTGTGACGGAATACGTCTACTTAGGGCAAGTAGTGACAGCTAATCCGGATCATGAGAGGGAGATAACTAGAAGGATAAGAATGGGGTGGAGCGGATATGGAAAATTCTCGCAGATCATGAGTGGCAGTTTACCAATTTCCCTCAAGAGGAAAGTGTACAACAGCATAATCTTACCGGTACTCACCTACGGGGCAGAAACGTGGAGGCTGACGAAAAGAGTTCAGCTTAAGTTAAGGACAACGCAGCGAGCCATGGAAAGAAAAATGATAGGTGTAACTTTAAGAGAACGGAAGCGGGCAGAGTGGATGAGGGAACAAACACGGGTTAATGACATCCTATGTCGAAATCAAGAGAAAGAAATGGGCTTGGGCAGGGCATGTAATGCGAAGGCCAGATAACCGGTGGTCCTTAAGGGTAACGAAGTGGGTTCCAAGAGAAAGTAAGCGTAGCAGGGGGCGGCAGAAGGTTAGGTGGGCGGATGAGATTAAGAAGTTTGCAGGCATAGGGTGGATGCAGCTGGCAAAGGATAGGGTTAATTGGAGAGACATGAGAGAGGCCTTTGCCCTGCAGTGAGTGTAGTAAGGCTGATGATTATGATGATGATGATGATGATGATGAGTGTCGAGAATGTGGTAGTGAGGGAATGTACAGGTATGTAAAGAGGTCCGGTGCTGCGTGGTCTTCTGGAAAGAGGAGGTGGGTGAATGCTGTATAATGTTGTTGGCCAAGAGCAAATTCGTCCAAAAAGGGCCATGTCACAAGGTATTTTTCTTTATTCCAGGTGTGGTCAGAGACCCATTTGCCCCAGAATCTAACCGCAGGTAGGGGGTGCACAAGGCCAGGGGAAAACTTGCATCAGTTCTATCACTGTGTACCCTGCCGCACTGCGAATTGAGCCCGGCACCCACGCGTACCGTGATTCTAGGCTCGATCACCTGCGAACTAACTTCCATTGAAGAAAATTTCGTCCACTTAACTTAGTAGAACTATGGCGCGACATCATGAGATGGTTACCGCAACTTTCGCATCTATTTAAGATGTTTTAAACAATTTTTTATTGCAATAAAATTAGGAGGGTTATGAAGGCGAAATTGTCTGGTGGAGGCGTCGGCGAAGCTGCTCTTCTGGGTATTGCCCTCTCTCCATCTGTCACCTACCAAATGTCCTCCTCTCCCCCCGACCCTCTTCCGCCTCTCTCCCCTTCACCTCATAACTTGTAGGGGAGAGGAGGGAGAGGTCGGACAAAAATGACTCTGCAAAAAGAAAAATAAGTAAGGTGAAAATGACTCGAACAAAAGCAGGTCTACATGTAACATAGCCAGCTTTCCGAAGAAGTATCAGTGAAAAAATGAAGCTTGCGGGAGAAATCGCTTACCGCACTGCTTGGAAAGACCAACCTGAGGCTCAGAGCCTCCTTCGGTATCAGTGAAACAGCCACCTGTCGATGCAGTGGTGCATCGCTATCCTCGCCGTCATTTTGCAGGTTGTTGTACGAGGACTCGCTGCAGTCTATCAAGTGACACATTTTGCATCATTGCGCTGTCGGGATTGGACTGGACTGTAGACTGAAATACAATAGACTCAGAATTGGAAGAGACTGGCAGCGAAAAAAGAACGCTATCGCATTTCCTCTGCATCGACACATTTCATCGCCCCACTTCTAGCTTTTTTTTGTTTTCTAGAATACCACTTCAATTTGTGGCGACTCGGTTATGAACTTCTTACGTTAGACATCTTACCAATGGTTTCGCGGATGCTTATACCTTTTTCTATGCTCCGCAATCAATCTTCATAGTGTCTTGATATAAAGAGAACCTGGAAAGTTTGTTAAGAATTGGATGAGATTTAAGAAATCGAATGTATGAAGATTGAGCGTGAAGCTCTTACATTTAAAATATGAAGTAATCACATATTTAAGCTCCAAAAACCTTAGGCTTCTTGCCATAGCGCAACAGATGTGACGAGAAGGTCAAAGTGACAGAATTATGGCATTATTAGTACTAATGGTTGATAATAAAATGAAAACAGTAGTAAAATATGTTGCTACCCGGGACCCCAGCGGTGGCCTAGCCTTTCAAGCGTCCGCCTCGCATTTGGGAGGTGCGCGGATTGATCCGCATTGCCGCTGGGTATCCACTGTCGATAAAGCGAGTAGAAGCTTTCTCCTGCGTGGTGCAAGGCTTCTTTAGTGTGAAATGGTTGGAAAATTGGTATTTGACGCCACCTTGAATAGACGAAACATTCTTGTGCCATGGCACTCTTAAGCCACAGGTGCCCTTGCGCATAAAAATTCACCGTCATCGTGTTGCTAGCCGTGGCATGTCCTGTTGAAGCCTGAAGTAGTACCTGAGCTGCGCCTAGTAGGAATAAAAAGGGGAGGGAGGGGACAGAGAGGGGACAAGAAAGGGGGAGCGATAAAAAGAAAAGACAGGGGCAGGGTCGCACTGTACTGATTGTACAAGAAATACAACAATTTAAGATTTTCTCTGCCTTCGTCCAGAGCCTTAGAACGCTTTGACAACGCTTAGACGGCATTATCTTCGATGGCATTGGCTTTGTTCATTTGAGGAAACATTTCCGCATTGAAAATGTAATACCGCCGTAGATGACGTCACATTGAGGCCCCCTACCTTGCGCCGTGAATTTCAGAGAAACCTGAACACCGTCGCGGCTTTCTTCATACACTGATTATGTCACCACTTCAAATGCTAGCAGAGAAAGACCACATGTTCTTTCTGCTAGTTTCACACATTTGAACCCTTTACGCTCGTCGAATTCCAAATAATTTTCAGTTTCCCTTCAAAATCGCAGGCTGTCCTGCGTTTTCAGCTGCCTGTGATCAAGACTGTCACTTGCTAGATTTTCCTTTGGTACGTGTGAGTAACGGCGGGGCAGCACTAATTCCCAGTGAATAGGACACTACGGCACGCAAGAAGAAGCGCCCTCTATTAAACGCACCGCAAATAGGTTTAACCTTGTGTGATGACCCCCATAATGCGCAGGTCCACACGGGACGGAGAGGCAAAGAGACACCGTATGGCTCAGTTTAAACAAATAGGTATATTCAATAATTACACATGATTAAGATTATACATCAGAGGCTGGGGCGTCCGAGCTTACGTGCCGACGACTTCATGGGGGCGATGGAGTGGCTCCGGAGTTGGGCTCGAGCGGTTGCTGGCAGAAGCTGCACGCCGACGGGCTTCGGCGCTGAAGGCCCTCTTGGCGAACGATGTCGTCCTGAGCGTGTATGCAGTAAAATTTCAATAGTCGTCCGTTTCTTCGAGGATGGTTCACAAACCCTTCCTCTAGTGTCGTTCGGCTTGGAAGATGAACAGGAGGCGAGCTTGTAGATGATTACAGCAGAGCATAATTTTACAACATACATATACAGAGAGTTAAACTGGAAAAAAGCAGAACTGAATTTACAAAAGAACAAACTTTGCACTACTTTACTCATCGACCGGGCAGGTTAGTGCCTAAGTAGCATCACAACTTTACTCATCGACCGGGCAGGTTAGTGCCTAAGTAGCATCACATTACATGCTAAGCATGGAGCCCCTGCTCAGACTGGACTGCATCCGTTTACATGTGCTTTTAAGCACTTGATTAACAAAGGACTAAGGGCGGTCATTTCCAGTGGCCCGCCCAAAGCATCCATTCTCCAATCCAAAATAACATGCGAGATGGGGACCACCCCTTGGGTCGGGCTTAGCCTCGACCCCAGAGTCTGTTAACAATACAAACTAAATAAACAACAAAAACGCCACCACTCTCTCTCAAGTGAGAGTATACACAGGCTCTCTCTTCGGAGCTAATTCACTAGCGCCTGTCTTTCCACATTCTTGGCGAGTACTGCCTGTCCGCCATGACAGGTGTCCGTCACGGCCCTTCTCGGAATGCGCTTTTGTTCACGAGGCACGGCGGGAAGCTGTGGGTGCCTTCCCGGCGATAGCCCACAAAGAAAGTGGAAGGAGGGAAGGAATGTTGTCTTCGCGGTAGCGCATAGCGTCGGCTGTGGTACGGCGCGCTCTGGCCCGCTGACAGCTCCCTTGTCCTGGAATGTGCCCGGAAATTGGGGAGGATAAAGCCTGTTTCCCCGGGGCGGCGGCGGGTCCGGTTGTTCTGGTCGTCACTCAAAGAGCATGGCTGGGTAATTGATGATGCCGCTGTCACGGGTCTCCGTCTACGCCGCGCCGTCGAGCGTGGATCCTCGTAGCACACACGGAATGTCACACTCGCTCACCCTCCAGAAGAATGTTCTCCGAACATTTGAGTCCACGCAGCTCCCCTTGTCTTTCTGAATCGCCTCGCACAGTGCGTCCGACAAAAACACTTTTCGCTGCACTCAACACCACTGCACAACACCATATGCCTCCGCTGTCAATACTGGCGTCTCCAGGGGCAGCACTGATCTTCTTTTACAGATAAACATGAAACTCAGCACCCAAGCCTCTCCTTTCTAGTCCAAACTGGACGAAATAAATTTACCACAGTTACAAAGGAGCTCCCACTTCTAGCACGATCACGGCACAGACAAAAATATAGATAACGAAAGGAAGTAGGGCAGGTTCTGCATGCGCTCCGCATGCTCTCCTGTGAAGGTGTTACTTAATGACAGAAAGGTTTAACTACCAACTCCGATAACTTAACACATAAGCACATAGCAATGTTATGAGCTGCGGCATTACACAATTCTAACCAGTTCACAACTCCGCTCTGTTTACGCCATTAGTCCGACTTAGCTTTCCGATTTCGCAGCGGATATCGGCCTTCATGAGTCATACTAAGTAAGTCTGTGCCTCTTTGTCTGCTTTGGAACTCGCGAGGGCTTGTGGCAGGAGCCTCTCCTGGCGTTATCTGCGCGGCAACCTCGCGCGCTTCTTCTTCTAGCAATGCATGAAGTAAATCCGGTGGCATTCCGGCCGTCACCTCGGGCGCCTGCCGAACAAATGCAGGAGAGGGCGTTTCTTGCGAACTATCTACGCGCTCCGCTTCACTTCTGTCCCCTCAAAATCCGCGCTTTCCCTTTCCTCATTTCGTGAATACTGAACCGGTGCCGACTTGAGGCGATTTGCGTGTATCCTTATCAAACGCCGGTTCACGTCTCGGACTCTGAAGTTTACCAGAGAAAGCTTCTCGACAACCTCGCACGGTCCTCTCCACTTCGTCTGGAACTTACGAGCTAGCCCAATCTGCCTTTGGCAGTTTTCAATGTACACGCTGTCCCCCACATCAAACGGCGCGTCTCTAGCACTGCGATCGTGCACCTCCTTCCTGCGCTTCGCCGCTTTCTTTAAGGACTCCTTTGCGATGTCCCTCGCCACTTGCAAGCGCGATTCTAGCTCAACCTTATAGTCGTCCAGTGATGCGTATGGGACACGACGGGGGCCCTCAGGCACTTCACTAGGCTGGTCCGGGTCTCGGCCGTAGAGAATAAAGAATGGCGATTCGCCCGTGCTCTCGTGTGCTGCAGAATTGTAGGCAAACATTGCATACGGGAGCCACAAGTCCCAGTCCCGCTGGTCGCGCGAAACAAAATGCGACAGGAACCCGGCCACGGTTTGGTTCAGTCGCTCCACCGCGCCGTTGCAAGCCGGATGGTACGGTGTTGTCTGCTTCTTAGCGATCTTAAGCAGCTCGCAAACTCTCCTCATTAGCTGCGACACGAAGTTCGTTCCCCGATCTGTCAAGAGTTGCCTCGGGGGTCCATGTCGGAGCACGATCTGTTCGACAAATGCTCTTGCAACCGTGTCTGCCTTCTCATCTGGGAGTGCTACCGCTTCCGCGTATTTTGAAAGGTGATCGACAAATACTAAAATGTACTTGTTTCCGGAAGTGGTCGTGGGCAATGGGCCCATTATGTCCATACCTGTCCGCTCGAAGGGAGCCGAAACCTCAGAGAACGGCTGAATTGGAGCTGGTCTTCGTCCCTTGGGTGTTTTTCTTTCGAGACAGGAATGACACTTCGCACAGTAGTCTCTAACATCCTGTCGCATGCCACTCCAAAAGTACAAACGGTCCACACGCCTGCGTGTCTTTGCTACGCCAAAATGACCGGCGCATGGCGCATCGTGAAACTCGCGAAGAACCCTTTCTGTCCACGACCGAGGTATGACGACTCTCTCGCAAGCGGTTTTCTCTGGTCTCCCTTTCCTGGTTGGACTTGTGCGCCGACACAGGGTGCCGTCTTTGCCAATGAAATAACCTAGCTGTTCGGGGTGAGACGGTGCGCCCTCTAAGCTTTCGATTATTCCTCTCCACTTCGTCTCGCCATGCAAAATCATGAGCAGCTCCTGCCATCTTACACCTCGCCATTCCCAGCATTTGAGCATCGGACCATCCCCCCATTTTCCCCAATCTCTTCTAGCATGGAAAAGAAATCGCAGATTGGAACCCCTGTCTTATCTCCCGTAAACGCCGGAATGACGCTTCCTAATGCCAGCATGCTTGCTCCGAGCGACGGCTGTGGAGTGGGAGCTCCCTCAGATACAGTCATTTTTTTTTTCAAGCCCTCCAGTGCCTCAAGCCTCTCAAATGGGGGTAAAAGTCCCACAATCAGTCCCGTGATTCCCTTTTGATTACAATTTTGAAGTCATGAATGTCACAGCATTCAGAGGACATTTGCTTTTGAGACCCCACTTCTGACACCAGTGTGATGACCCCCATAATGCGCAGGTCCACACGGGACGGAGAGGCAAAGAGACACCGTATGGCTCAGTTTAAACAAACAGGTATATTCAATAATTACACATGATTAAGATTATACATCAGAGGATGGGGCGTCCGAGCTTACGTGCCGACGACTTCATGGGGGCGATGGAGTGGCTCCGGAGTTGGGCTCGAGCGGTTGCTGGCAGAAGCTGCACGCCGACGGGCTTCGGCGCTGAAGGCCCTCTTGGCGAACGATGTCGTCCTGAGCGTGTATGCAGTAGAATTTCAATAGTCGTCCGTTTCTTCGAGGATGGTTCACAAACCCTTCCTCTAGTGTCGTTCGGCTTGGAAGATGAACAGGAGGCGAGCTTGTAGATGATGACAGCAGAGCATAATTTTACAACATACATATACAGAGAGTTAAACTGGAAAAAAGCAGAACTGAATTTACAAAAGAACAAACTTTGCACTACTTTACTCATCGACCGGGCAGGTTAGTGCCTAAGTAGCATCACAACTTTACTCATCGACCGGGCAGGTTAGTGCCTAAGTAGCATCACATTACATGCTAAGCATGGAGCCCCTGCTCAGACTGGACTGCATCCGTTTACATGTGCTTTTAAGCACTTGATTAACAAAGGACTAAGGGCGGTCATTTCCAGTGGCCCGCCCAAAGCATCCATTCTCCAATCCAAAATAACATGCGAGATGGGGACCACCCCTTGGGTTGGGCTTAGCCTCGACCGCAGAGTCTGTTAACAATACAAACTAAATAAACAACAAAAACGCCACCACTCTCTCTCAAGTGAGAGTATACACAGGCTCTCTCTTCGGAGCTAATTCACTAGCGCCTGTCTTTCCACATTCTTGGCGAGTACTGCCTGTCCGCCATGACAGGTGTCCGTCACGGCCCTTCTGGGAATGCGCTTTTGTTCACGAGGCACGGCGGGAAGCTGTGGGTGCCTTCCCGGCGATAGCCCACAAAGAAAGGGGAAGGAGGGAAAGAATGTTGTCTTCGCGGTAGCGCATAGCGTCGGCTGTGGTACGGCGCGCTCTGGCCCGCTGACAGCTCCCTTGTCCTGGAATGTGCCCGGAAATTGGGGAGGATAAAGCCTGTTTCCCCGGGGCGGCGGCGGGTCCGGTTGTTCTGGTCGTCACTCAAAGAGCATGGCTGGGTAATTGATGATGCCGCTGTCACGGGTCTCCGTCTACGCCGCGCCGTCGAGCGTGGATCCTCGTAGCACACACGGAATGTCACACTTGTTTACCGAAGCGCAAAGTGCCTCGCGATATTTTCTTTATACCCATTGCTTCGTTATAGCGGTGCGCGACTTTTGGCTGCAACTGTCGTGTGCCATCTAGCAAAGTCGTCATCTTGCGGTGCAGCTGCGAACCCTGCATGCACGGCCGCTCGCGTCGCCTGCTAGCCAGCAGTGTTTACGTGCCCCCCTGCGGCACATATTCCTGGCGACTGATGTTTGTTACGAGGTTTCAGTGGTTTCCTATTTACTTTTCTGCCTCTTACGAAATTAGTGTTAACACGCTATCATCTTACGCTGAAATGAAGGCAGTGATTGACCATATTGCCACCTGGTGTTCTCAGGTGGCGCTGAAGTGTCTTCGAAGACGTTGAAGTGTCTCGCGCTGGCTGGCTGGCTGCTTGCTGTATTCTGCTGGTTAGCGACCTGTCTCCCTGTTTTCCGTTACATATTTTGGTGGAGGCGCTGGGTAAAGATCCCTGTATATGTCTCATACTCCTCCGGATACCCTGGGCTCCAGTCCTTCGCTAGTGGACACCCCCGTGCACCGTGCTAGCCGGAGAAATCAAGGCCTACCTCCCGAACACGGGCATTTGGAGTCTGCCAGAGCACCCACCCATCGACCTGTCATGCCAGCTGCTGCCTACTACACCTTGCAGAATCCGCGACTGCCCAAACCATTCCACGGCAGTCAGCTCGAAGACGTAGAGGACTGGCTTCTCGAGTTTGAACGCGTGGCCTCATTCAACAAGTGGGACGACGCCGCTAAACTTCGAAACGTCTTCTTTAGTCTCGAGGATGGTGCACGTACCTGGTACGAAAACCGAGAAGACGCCCTAACATCATGGCACGAGTTCCGCCGACGCCTGCTGGAGACCTACACCAGCACGGATCGTCGAGAACGGGCTGAACGGGCTTTGCAGTCTCGCATTCAGATGCCGAATGAGACTGTAAGCATGTACGTGGAGGATATGACTCGGCTCTTCCGGCGAGCTGACCCGGCCATGCCCGAAGATAAAAAGGTGCGCCATCTCATGCGCGGCGTTAAAGAGCAACTTTTCGCTGGCCTCGTGCGCAGTCCACCTGGGACTGTTGCTGAGTTTCTCTCGGAGGCGGTCACGATGGAGAAGATGCTCTTGCGGCGGTCTACCACCTACGACCGGCCGGTACTCGCCGCTTCACTTACAGAGCCGCTTCCTGCCTTCGGGGCTAACCCTGGTCTTCTCCGCGACCTGATCCGCTCCGTTGTGCGCGAAGAGCTCCAGGCGCTTTTCGGTGCTCCCCTGCCGACGGCCGGCTCTCTCGCTAGCCTGGTCCGCGAAGAGGTTCAAGCCTTGAGACCTTCGTTCCCGTCCGTTGACCCGCCGCCTTTACCAACGGAGTGCCGTCGTCCAACGTACGCTGAAGCCTTGCAACGTCCTGCGCCCTCTTCGGCGCAGTTTCCTCCGTCCAATCAAGGCTCGCTGTTTTCCGCACACCCCGACACGTACTACATCGACAATCGCCGATCACCCCAGCGGAAGACGGACCTGTGGCGTGCTCCGGATCGGCGGCGTCTCTGCTTTCACTGCGGGGAACCCGGTCATCTGTATCGCCAGTGCCCGTATCGACAGCTTGGGCTGCAGGGGTTCCCTATCGACATGCCCCGTCCACCAAGAGGTCAACGACCCCGGGAGATCGAGGACTACGTAGCCCAGCAGCGCATGGCGACAATTCCCCAGCGGCAGTCTCGGTCTCCATCACCACGCCGACCTTCGCCACAGCCCCAAAGCTCCTCCTGGATGGCGCAGAGACGGTCGCCAAGTCCCCGCCGGGAAAACTAAAGAGAGCGACCTCAGGGGGCGGGGCCTCTGGCAATCGATACGAACAAGACCCCCCGACAACGCGAACAGCGACCGACCGCGATTTAAAGGCAACGACTGCAGTACCTGAACTCGGAGATCGATTCTCGTTGGATATACCCGTGCTTCTCGATGGCTATAAGGTTAGTGCTTTGGTGGACACTGGCGCTGATTTCTCGATTTTAAGCGGAAAGCTAGCGGCGCTTCTTAAAAAAGTAATGACACCATGGTCCGGCACGCAGATTCGCACGGCTGGCGGACATGTCGTAACTCCGCTTGGCCTATGCACAGCAAGAGTCCAAATTCGCAGCTCCACATTTGTTGTCAGCTGCCTAGTTCTACCGAACTGCTCCCGTGACTGTATCCTTGGCGTTGATTTTCTCCGAGAGTATGGAGCTATTATTGACCTCCGAAAGCGCACTGTCACATTTTCTACCGAGAAAGCTGATGTTTACTCCGAGGACTGTCCACGCCGCGCCGCCCTTAGAATATCCGCCGAGAGCGTTTGGATTCCGCCACGCGCCAGCGTTTTTGTGAGTGTTCACTGCGACGGACTACGTGAAGGGACAGCGGTCGCAGAGGGCAACCTGTCCCTTTTGCTCACCCACGGCATCTGCTCCGCGCGAGGTCTCATCCATCTCCGCGACGGCTGCTCTGAGCTCCTGGTGACTAACTTCTCTAACGAGCCCCGGCACCTTTTTCGTGCTACTGCCATCGCATTCGCCGACCCCTTAGCGGAGGTTTCTGAATGTTTCGCGTTCGAAGCTGTTAGACCTGTGCGCCCATCCCTTGACATCAGCCCGGACCTTTCGGTGACTCAACAGCGAGAACTACGTGCCCTCCTAATTGAATACTCCTCCTGTTTCGCTTCTTCGTCGAAAGTCCGGCAAACGGCTCTTCTCAAGCACCGCATCATTACGCCCGACGATGCCCGCCCCATCCATCAGCAGCCGTACCGTATCTCACCGAAGGAGCGTGAGGCGATCCAAACGCAGGTGAAGGAGATGCTTTCAGATGGAATCATTCAACCTTCCAGCAGCCCCTGGTCTTCACCTGTCGTGCTGGTGAAGAAAAAGGATGGGACACTCCGCTTGTGCGTGGATTATCGGAAACTGAACAACATCACCAAAAAAGACGTCTACCCGCTGCCTCGTATCGACGACTCGCTCGACAGACTTCGTCGCGCCCAGTACTTCTCCTCCATTGATTTAAAGAGTGGGTACTGGCAGATAGAGGTCGACGAGCGGGACCGCGAAAAAACGGCGTTCGTGACACCCGACGGACTGTACGAATTTAAAGTGCTACCTTTTGGGCTATGTTCAGCGCCGGCAACTTTCCAGCGGATGATGGATACCGTTCTCGCTGGACTAAAATGGCAAACTTGTTTGGTTTATCTCGATGATGTCGTCGTATTTTCCGAAACCTTTGCCGAACACCTTGAACGCCTGAGGACAGTATTAGATGCCCTCCGATCGGCCGACTTAACGCTAAAGCCCGAGAAGTGCCACTTTGGGTACAAAGAGTTGAAGTTTCTCGGTCACCTCGTGAGTGCCGATGGCGTTAAGCCCGACCCCGAGAAAACTGCTGCCGTCGCCAACTTTCCTGTTCCTGCAACAAAGAAAAGTGTGCAACGTTTTTTGGGTCTGTGCGCATATTACCGCCGCTTCATCGCCGACTTTTCAAAGATTGCCGCACCCCTGTACCACCTCACGCGCAATGATACACAGTTCGTGTGGGCTGTCGAGCAGCAGGAGGCTTTTGCCGAGCTGCGCAGACGACTGCTAACATCCCCTGTTCTTGCGCACTTTGATGAAGAGGCTGAAACCGAAGTCCACACCGACGCGAGCAACGTCGGCCTCGGCGCCGTACTCGTCCAACACCAAGGTGGCGTGGAAAGGGTCATCGCGTATGCAAGCCGCACGCTTTCTCGCGCTGAAACAAACTATTCGACCACAGAAAAAGAATGCCTTGCGGTTATGTGGGCAACCATGAAATTTCGTCCGTACCTCTACGGCCGCCCGTTCAAAGTAGTTACCGACCACCATTCGTTGTGCTGGCTTGCAAATCTTCGCGACCCATCGGGGCGCCTAGCCCGATGGAGCCTCCGCCTCCAAGAATTCGATTACACCATTGTGCACAAATCTGGCCAGACGCACGAAGACGCTGACGCACTCTCTCGCGCGCCCGTCGGGTTAGCGGATGATAGCATAGAGGACGAGAGTGGTTTTATTGGAGTTGTCAGCGCCTTAGACCTAATGACCCGCCAGCGAGCTGACCCAGACCTGCGACCTATCATTGATTATCTGGAGGGCCGAGCTTCTGTCGTACCCCGACAATTTTCTAGAAACCTGCCGGCCTTCTGTCTCCGGAACGGCATTTTGTTTAAGAAAAACTCCAGCACTGTTGACCGAGCGCACCTCCTCGTCGTTCCGGCAGATCTCCGCGCCGATATCCTTCTTGCTTGTCACGATGAGCCGACCTCCGGCCACTTGGGCTTTGCCCGCACACTTGCACGCGTGCGCCAGGCGTATTATTGGCCCAAACTTTCTCACGCCGTCCAGCGTTACGTCAGAGGCTGCCGCGATTGCCAACGTCGTAAGGCGCCTCCTCTCAAGCCAGCGGGCTTGCTCCAACCTATTGAACCCCCTCGGACGCCTTTTGATCAAGTCGGCATCGATCTTCTGGGCCCATTCCCTGTGTCATCGGCCGGTCATAAATGGATCATAGTCGCGACCGACTATTTAACAAGGTATGCGGAAACTAAAGCGGTGCAGCGCGGTACGTCATCTGAGATTGCCCAGTTTTTTATGCAACAAATCGTGCTGCGTCATGGCGCACCGTCCCACGTAATCACTGATCGAGGTACGGCGTTTACGGCACAGCTCATGCGCGACGTGTTCGAGCTCAGTCACACGAACCATCGCAAAACTACTGCCTATCACCCACAGACGAACGGGCTCACAGAGAGACTCAACAGAACGATCGCCGACATGATCGCAATGTACATAGATTCGCAGCACAAAACCTGGGACGAGATTCTGCCGTACGTCACATACGCTTACAACACGGCCACCCAGGAGACGACCCGATTTACACCATTTCGTCTGGTCTACGGACGTGACGTTCAGACGATGCTGGCTGCAATGCTTCCATGCAGCACTGATGACCACCCACTCACGCCAGACGCCGAGCAGTTCGCTCAGCGCGCCGAGGAAGCACGTAAACTTGCCCGTCTTCACATTCAGCGGCAGCAGGGCACGGATGCACGCCGCTACAACCTCCGTCGTCGGCACGTCGAATACCATCCGGGAGACCAAGTTTGGGTGTGGACCCCGGTACGCCGCCCAGGCTTGTCTGAAAAACTGATGTGCCGTTACTTTGGACCGTACCGAGTTTTGCGCCGCGTCACCGAAGTGACCTACGAAGTTCTTCCTGACGGGACTGTGCAGCCTCAGCGTCGTCCACCCCGCTCTGAGGTTGTGCACGTTGTCCGCATGAAACCCTACTTCACGCGGTAATGGATAGTACGCTCAGTGTTCTGCTAGTTTTCGCGTGGGACACCTTCGCCCACCTCCCTTGTACATTTTTGTGTGCTTGTGCTGTTTTTTTTTCTCTTTCCACTGCCCATACTGCAACCCCGCTTTTGTTTTTCTTTTTTTTTGGAGGGGGAGTAATGCCACCTGGTGTTCTCAGGTGGCGCTGAAGTGTCTTCGAAGACGTTGAAGTGTCTCGCGCTGGCTGGCTGGCTGCTTGCGAGTATGTCATGCTGGAACGTCATCCTCCGTTGGTCTTCTGCACTTCGTATTATTTGCCGCGAGGCGTCTCAAGCAAAGCGATGATGGCGATATGTGCCATGTCAAAGCAAAATGAAGAAGCCGCTGCCGTCCCTACAGCTGGACGCAGCCACCCAGTGAGTTTATTTTCTCGGAAGTTATGTTAGGGATCCGCTTTGTACTTAAAATCGGCGTAAAGACTGCTGTCTAACCGAATGCTTTTTGAACGGGCCATTTTGTGACCTCTTTCTGTATGATCAACTTCTTTGAATATTTTATTCTCACAACGTAAATGCATTTTCAAATTAACAGTAAGCAACACATGAAACGCGAACAGCAATGTGAGAAGACCTTAGCTGTAGAAGGCTAAATACTATATAATCTTAATAATTTCAATTCAAACCCTCGAGTACTTTCTTTTAGAAGTGTTAATCAATCTCGCTTTTATTTCGTCTGCATGAGCTAATATGTTTGTGCTTCTCTGTTGGTATTTCCGTTGTCTTGTTCTCAATTCATTTGTTGCTGATAGTGCATTTAAGGCGCTTGCATTTTTGCTGTTTGTCGTGAAGGCTGTTGCGCATCTGTCATATCAGAGCTAAAAGCAAATTTTGCCCGAAAGAACAGCGAAAAACGTTTGACATTTATACAAGCAATCGACACTAATATAAGCAAAATTTAATCCATGGTGACGTATATACTAGAACAAGGCCTACTTGTATCAACTTCAGATTTTTAGTCTGGGCCCCGAAGGAGAACTAAAATAAAGCTCCGGATCTTGGGCAAGCGGGGGCGTTCGGAAAGACTTTCTGAGCTATTCTAGAGCGGCGTTTATCTTCACATAGGAAGCGAGTGAAATCGCTCTAAAGGCAAGCCCACGCTGTCGTTAGTTACGGCTCAGGAGTCTCAACTCTGTCCCTGCCTTCTCCCTACCCCCTCGCCCCCCACCCGAGAGTGACCGTGGGCGGAGTGCACTACAAAAATTTGCTTCGCTAATGCCTGATAATCGCTCGAGTGGGAGCCCATTTTTCGGGTAAAAGGAGTGATGACATGAAAGAATAAAGCTCCAGGAGTCGGAAAGAAAACGAAGGGCCTGAAAGCGAGTTGGAACGAACTTTGCTAAGATTTCGGGGAAGCAATCATTGAAACGACCGCGATCTCGAGTGTTATACTTATATGCTTCTGTGCATATGCGATTGTGATGGGCGGATAGTGATGGTATATGTACATGGTCATTTAATTTTTTGTGCTCCCTAGTATAAGATCTTCAACGGAGACCTATCGATCGTATGTAAGGCAGCAACAAGTCTTTGTAGAGATCTTCGCACACCTCCTCTAAAGTCTCAGCATTTTCCTGTATGCAATGCAATTCTGAGTAAATTGCCAGTGGGTAAACTTGGCTAACCCTGGAATTCAGTTAAAAGCAAGCACGCTTGCTAAGCGTCTGAGGCTCTCCCCCAGTGTCCAAGGTAAGAGATCAAAGGACAACTAAAGTTCATGGGTCAAGGTCAGAGGAAAAGGTTTCAACACCATAACTTTACCAGCTAAGTGGTTGTGCTGAAGGTAATTCAAGATCATTCTCAGCGCACTTCGCTTCAAAACGTACAAACACAGAGTTTTGGGGTAATCATTCTGGTCCGGTCTCGGTTCCGGTCTCGGTAGGCACCAGTTCTGGAGCGCACATTAACGTCAGGTCGACTGGCCAACATTCCTGACGACATCGCCGTTTCCGGCAAGCGCTGGTTGCTGCTGTGAGCAAATGCTGGGTTCGATGACGTCACAATAGCTGGGCCAAGTGCACTTTGACCTTATAGGATGCAGGTGAAAATGCTGAGCGGATCCTCGGACAATATTGAAAATAATGTTAAATTATGCCTCAGTCATTGCTTGCCTGCGACTGAAACTTCCTAGAAGGCCACTTCTTACAGCCTTTTAAAGAAATAATATTTTGTGTGTTTTCAGAATTTCGAGTCTGTGTCCCTTTAAACTTGAGCATTGTGAACATCGACTGGCATACCGCCCACATTTTGAGGCCTCTCGCACCGTATACCCTGCCTGTTCAAGTTTAGAGCGGCGATCAGTGACTACAATACTTTCGAATATTTGTGACGACACTAGATCTATGAGAAATAGGTAGATGCGCCTTCATTCCATTAATTGACTCAGGTGGAGCAGTTTTCGAGAGACCACCGTAGGCTAAATTTCGCCCGTACAAAAACACCACCACCACCAATAGCGTAGGGACTGGCGTGTTTTTTACTGTTCCCTGTTCGTCCAGTCTTTCCCGCGCTTTTTATGATGATCCAAGCGCACGAAACAATTCTCACGAACAATTATTTTTTTTTAACTTGAATTAGTCGATGCATTTGAACGACTTCAGTAGCAATCAGTTGTGTCCATTCGTAGTATTTCCTCGCTGAACAATTGATTCACTATAGTAGAATAAATATACGCGCCTGCCGAAGTACTCATTTTGCACGTTGATAAAAAGATATATCGCCTTGATTTTTGTTTCTTTATGGTACTTATTTTTTCGCATTGAAGCACTCAAAAAAATTTATTTTAAATCAGTCCTACGTATATGCGTGTATGCACTGTAAGCGAAAATTTGCTCGCCCTATTTGCTTAAAAATAAGCTGTTCAATTCTCTTTTATTTGAAACTGAAACAGACTGGGGAACTCTCCACCCTGCATTGACTACAATCTATGAGCACCTTTGAGCCCTCACCAGTTATATGCGCAATAAAAATCCTGCTACATTTTTTATGTTTACACTCTTCCTTCCTTCAAACGTGATTGGTTAATTTCGTTTTTTTATATTGTTTTGTTCTTTCCGTTAACGCTATCTAAAATACCCTCTGGGCCCCGAGGGGATTATAATGTATACTCACAATAATGGCAAAGACGAAGGCCACTGTCGAAGACAATGAAAGTTTCAGTCTTAGCTGGCCGCTTGACCGCGTATCTCTAACACGTTTCTACTGCAGAATGATGAAGTTGAACGTAGCTGCTATTGAAACTCCGAGCGTCATCGGGGAGCAACGAATCGAGCGGTAGACGAAACCAAACACACGAAGTCGTCTGAGTGACGTGTAAATGACGTTCCACCGCAAGTGTACGTTTTGCGTGCTGCGGCTTTGGCTTCGCTAGCGTGTGCTTCCGGATCTTGGCGTCGTTATCTCATCTTCTCGGCATCGTGGTCTCGGTGTATACGGAATCCTCATATATGGCATTCCATATACGTATGCGGAATATACGGAATCAGATCCGCTCAACTTCACTGCCACACGATATCATGTCTCCAGCAGTCATCTCTAACGCTCGCGTCCGTGACGAGTTCGCAAAGTTGTCTAGTGTACTTTTTTGGCAGACCAATCCTCGCGGCCATCGTAGCCAGTGAATGCGTTATGACGCTTTCACAAGCCCGCAAACCCTCCAGATGTCACGACCCACAGATAACGTAATACTGACCACATAAAAAGAAAAACCTAACTTTTGTCCAGGTTATGTCGCATCCACAGCTGATGTTGTAAAACAGCTTACCGAGCTTTGTGAAGCGTTGTTGTCACCACGAAAAAATTTGTTATGTTGTCCCTGTAAAGCATGCAGCGCTTTTCTAGTTTAGGCAAGTAGCAAAGCAAACTTCCCCTCTCTGGTATTGAAAGAACATTGAGAACAAATTAAAGCGGTTTTGTATTGATATATTAACATGTTATATTGACCGAAATACGTAAACTGAAAATAAAGCCTTTCTTACCCATAAAAGTCCTGAATATGTGATGCAGGTATTGCCACCACAAGCCGACTTCACGAAGAAACTTCGATGACGTCAGCACACTTTGTAGAATCTCTTAGGCTAGGCGACACTGACATCGACAATCAAACTGTGATCACCGAGTGGTTTTCGTAACTCACGTCACAATTTTGAATAGAATGGCTGAAGAGTTTCAGTTTTAACTGAAAGGTCGCCTGATATGAGGCAAATTAGAAAAGTAAGGCCTGCTTGGTCATATGGGTTAGTTTTTTTTTAGATGGCTATAGTTTCATACCATCTTAATTCACTTTTTCGAAACATCGCCTTTAACTACAAGGCACTTTTCGTAATGCTGCCCCAGCTCCTTAATCCATCTGCGTAGAATCACCGCCAGGAAACTGAACTAGTTGACAACAACGGCATTGAGTTCCTCGCCGTCTGTAACCCGATAAAGACTAAAAAAAGTAACAAGTTGAACTGGTTTTATTTTGTTTGGTTTACAGGGGATTGATGCTCCAAAGAGACTCAGGCTATGAGGGACGCCTTAGTAAAGGGCTTCGGAAATTTTGGACCACCCGGCGCCCTTTAACGTGCACTGACATCGCACAGTACTAGGGCCTCTATATTTTTGCCTCCATCGAATATCGACCTCCGTGGCCGGTATAAAACCCGCGTCTTTCGGGTAAGCAGCTGAGTGTCATAACCACCGATCCACCGCAGCGGCTCAAGTAGAACTAGAGTTGCTAATACTAGAGCAAAGCGATGCCTTGCTATGCTGCTAAAGCGCAAACGTGTAGTCGTTCTCGTGTAGAGAAGCAAACTGCAAAAAAAAGAGATTAAGTCAACAAAGTAATAAAAAGACCATCCGAATGAAAAGCAGAGGATTTGTCATTCAGGCGATCTCTTGAAAAACTCAGAAAACAGAGCTAGTTTTTAATTTTTGCGACTCAGAGTGCATTCTCTTAAGCACTCTGTACGAGGCTGCTTCTATAGTGCATCCGAGGTTGTTCCGACGCTTCTAATGCACTTCAGCTTCCGTGAGGGAGGATTTTATATTGTGCTCAGAGCAAAGTTCATGGAGCATAAAGAAAGGACAATAAAAATAAAGGAAGGAGAAAAGTTTAGTTGACGCAAGAGTACTTCGTTGTTAACATTGACGGCTCAAAAGTGAAGAAAGTCGCCCCCGACGATCGGCTGATCCCTTAATGCACAGCGGTGCAGTACGCACTGGCGTCCCAACTCATACATTATAGCGCTTTTGTGCTGTTCACTCTGTCGCCAGACAAATAATCCATGATATGTTCCACGATGCGACGCATTAAGAGATCAGGGACGGTACATGCAATTAACGATTACTCGTATCGCATTATTTATTAATGCTTTATGTCATCATCAATGTGTAATAACGGAGTAAATAGGAATAAAAGCGACTACCTAATGAGTAGGTTGACACTCTATGCTAGGGAAAGAACTGGGGTGGTCCTCACGGCGCTTTAACACTCACATTCTTATGTTGAGAGTAGGAGGAGGAGGATGAGGAAGAGGACGAGGAAAGACGGGGCGGTTAACCGGTAGATGAAACAAGTTTGCTACCCCGCACTGGCGGAAAGGATGAGGGGGTATAAAGGTTAGGGAGGTAGTCATGAGTTTTCCATTATACACTGCGCATGGCGACATAAACACACAGCAATGTACAGAATACGAAGAACAATATTATTCTTATTATTTCGTTTCCTTACGAGTCACCGCAGCTTGTAATGGTAAACCTTGGAGATAAAACGAGCGTCACGTCGCTAGATGTAGTGAAGATCAAACATGATAAAAAATTAAGTACAAAGGCAATACCTTCGTTGTACCACACTGCTTTTTGGACTTACTTTCTAAAGTGTTTTATTGTGATCTGTGCAAGACATGAAAGCCTCGTTATCTTTCTTGTGTTTTCCATATGAGACTAGATTTCTCTTGGAAGATGCACTCGCACACTGTCGATTCTGCGACGCACAGATACCCTTGTGATGTTACATATGGAATCTTACCAGCCATGCTCAAATTAAGTGCTTCCTGCAACAAGGTTGAGGGGCCTTATGAGCAATTGTTGCATGGGGCGGATGAAGTGCGAAGACAGGAGGCATATCTAACGATACTCCTATCTCACGCAAAAAAAAACGCATAATGCTTTTTGAAACTACGTTGGCGTGGCGTTCATCAGCGTCCGAAGTCCAGCTGGGGCTTAAAACACTTGACTAATACCAGTGCTTCCGATCGACCTTGGTTTCTGGAGGATGTCAGAGGCATCCAGGTCTTAAAAAGCTCGCGTACTCGAGAGAAAGGCTGCAGATAGACTGTGGACCTCTTGTCATTTTTTTTGCATATAGACGGTAATTTTTCTTAAAATTTACAAATCTTTCATTTTAAACATTGGAGAAGAAGCTTAAGCTCCGCCTGAAGGGTATGACGCGATAGCTTAATTGGTTAATTCTAGTGTATGCAGAATGTCGTTCTCTACTTAACAGCCATACATCGCTGGGAGTCCTCGCAACACTCCTGGCGCAGTGTTGCAGCGGTTAAGCGATGCACCACTGCTCTGCGATGGCAGGTGCTGCCACCGATGGGACGTGTGTGGGCCTGGTTGCTCTTCCCAAACGACCAATCATTAATTTAACTGCCACCTTTCACGGTGGGCAGTTTTCTCACTATTCAGTTGGCAGGCTGGGATGACGTCTTAAGGTCTCGTGACCTAGATGCACACTTGCCTCCTAGGTTGCTGTCTAAGGACCAGTTGCCAGAGCTATGCCCCTGATTGTTCGCTCACAACGCCGACGCAGACACTGGATTTTCTTGGGAACGGAGCCTTTAACGCCATTGCCTTAAAATGCGAGAGAAACGTCGGTAATGTCGGTTGAGCTTGATTGTACAGCAAGGCGGACATTATGTACCTCATATGTATCAATTATAAAAGGAACAATTAACTAATGCACATTCTATTTTTGTTCTTAGGAGACAAAGATATTAAGAAATTGATGGCCGTCGACACCAAAGCTGAGCCTTGTTTTTAAATTTTCTTAATCGGTAACGGAGTTCTAAGTATCGAACGCTAAAAATATGTTTTTGAAAGCTCGTTGAGTTGGATTTCTGTATTAAAAAGTTTATGAAAAGGCGTCTCTCACACTTATGCATCAGATACAGGCGCAATTGGTGCTCGTGATTATGTAGGAGAAATTGGACTCATTTTGGCGGCAATAAGAAGCGTATAGACGGCATTTTATATTTAGGTAATGCTGGGAAGTCAACAAAACAAGCTTTAAAATGCGCATATTTGAGGGTTGATGTTGCCAACAACATTGCCAAATATTTTAAAACAGGGCTCACCTTCGATGTTGATGGCCATGAAATTCTCAATATAACCTTGCGGCCTAGAATAAAAATAGAAATGCTTCTTAGCTGATTTAAATTAAAAAATCGTGTAATCATTGCTTCATTTTTGGTACATATTGGCAGCCTTGTAAAATCCAGCCCAAACGACGGCACCTTCGTATCTCTCGCAGTTTAAAATAAAAATTTGTAAAGATTAAAGCAAATTACCCTGTATGAAGCTTGGAAGCACAGAATCTTTTTATTATTATTTCTGTGTGTCTCATATTGCACTCTAAAGGAATGTCGAGTTGACGAGTACTTGAAGGCTGTAAAGGCGTAGGATGGAGCCGAAGATGAAACCATAAGAGATTTTCGAGGCAGAAAAGTAGATTTGAGATGTTTTCTTTCACACTATTCGCATTTTTAGTGTACTGGAGTGCGGATACTCCAGTGGTGATAAAATTTCATTGTTTATTTTTGCAGATATTAAAGTTGACTTTTGTTCTCTTGGCTAAATTTACATTTTCAATGGCTGCGACACTCTGAAGTTAAGTTTGCGTAAGTAAAAACATTAAATTATGATTGACCGTGCAGGGTATATTATGTGATATCTATTTACGTATGATTTTTCAACCGATTAAGAATTCGACAACCAAAGGTTCCTGAGCATTTGATGAATTTTATTGCTGCTGCGTTGCACTGAAGCTCAATGTTTTTGTTTATCACTCAACATTGTTATTAGCACCGTGTTACTAAAAGCCGCTTGGTATAGTTCAATGCAGTTTTCGAACTCTTTTTCGACATCTTGTGAAAAGCAAAAACCAATGTTGTGTGCAAACTCGCGTGCCTGATCAATCAATTCTCTAATCAGTGAACTTACGCCTAGCTCTGGTACACTTTTGCAGCGGTAGCCACGGTCGTCCGCTTGGTGCGTTTGCTTCGTGTGTGAGGCCTGGCTGCAGAGGTAACGGGCGCAGCCAAGCCTAATATAGATGGACGAAAACGAAGCAAACATCTCTCTTCTCGAAACAGCCCGTTTCAGTGCGAGGAAAAATCAAGACGTTGGCAGACTGTACTTTCTGGATTTTCGTTTTTGGTCCACAGTATAGCGTAGCATCTGAGCCCTCTCTGTAAGAGTGCGGTGGACTTAATTGCGGCTTCTTCTTTTATACGTTCCCCCTTTTTCAGTGCTTGCGCTGTTTTGACTGCAATGCTTGCGGCGGACGCGCAGTGGCTAAACTCCCGGAGTTTTCTTTCATGCTTGGCTTGCGCACGTTAACTCAGGAGATTTGATGAACATGGTGGAATAGTGAAGCTTGATATTTTTATTTTTGAGCAATGTGGTGAGTGGTGTAACAGGTCCCTCTGGCACGCACCAAAACGTGGTGTAACATACTACATCGCAAAAAAAATTCACGGAGATCTCATCAATGCTATCCGTTGCTTGCCTTTGTGAGAGATTTTACAATGTTATGAGCTGAATGTGCACACATTACTGGAAGGATAGAACGGAACAACCTGACGACAACTCGAAAATGCATAAAACAGCAATATGTTTTTAAATGGTTACCAGTGCGAGCTGTTAAGTGTAATAAACAAAATTAAAAAAACGAAGCTCAAGAATGATTTGCTCTAGACCAGCGCGCAGTAAAGTGCACAGAAGTATGGCTTCATGTCTAGACAGTTTCCAGCGAGCGCGAATGGAAGGAAGGCTGCTAAAAACAACAGAGATAACAAGAAAAGAGAAGGAAAAAAAATCACAGGACGGTAACGACTGTGTAACGCGAGATTCAGCGATAGCTGTTTAGGCGTTTAGTTTTTGGCGTACAGTCCTCGCGCACTGGTGTAGCGGTCAGGTGATGCATCCCTGCACTGGCAGGTGGCTGTTCCAAACAGGACTACCAGTATAGTTTATACGACCCAGGTTGAGCGGCGCCACTGGCGGGTGTGCCACCCCCCCCCCCCCCCCCCCCAAGTTACGCTCCATAAGTTACGCCGGCATCGACGATGACGAGAAAGTTTGGGACGGGCGTCTTACAGCTATCGCTGTAAAGAAAATTCTTCGGAAGACGAGCGCTCTTCATCGGCTTTGTTTTGTTGATGTTTTTTGTTCCTTCCGGTGCTGGAGTGTCGTGTTTAATGTGCTTAACTATCCCGGCGATCTGGTGCAGCCTTGTTCTGTAGCCAGCCCCGGCGTTGTGAGAAACCCAACAAAAAAAAGAATAAAGAGCGCCATGCCTGCTTTCAGTATTTTTCCTTTTTTCACCGCCTTTGGTGTTGTGCTCATGGTAGCACGGCCCTTTCAGATACAGGGTCGTTGAAGGGGGCTGGTTTTTTCTCGCGTGCTTGTTCGTGGCGCAGCCAAGGCGGGTGCAATTAGTTCTGCTGAGCTTCCCGGCATGTTTGTTGTGCCGAGGCCGCGCAAAGGAAAACTTCTTTTTCCTGACATGAAAAAAAAAAATATCAGAGAAATGCATCATGGTGGCGCCAGCTGCAAGCAATGCTTGGAACGGAATTAGATTGTGCTTATAGTTGATTTACTAACCTTTTTCACCAAATCCGTGCAGGAGGACGAGAGGGAGGAGGACGTTTTTTGTGAAAGGAAATACGGTGTAACTGTCTTGCTGTAGGTGAGCACACTAACTGCACCCTGAAGGAAAAGATGAAGGGGACAAAGACAGGGAAAGTTATCAAATTCAGCTCACCAGTGGTGCCACTGCGTAATATTTTCTTTTCCAATACATATTTTTGTTTCCACATGCAGTGCCCAGGTGGTACTGCAATTGTTGCACTGTGCTCCCAAAAACTATTGCTGTCAGCCGTTTGGTTCGCAACGAATGCGAGACATTATTCTGAAAAATTATAGGTGCAAGTTTTGCAGATAACATTGCTTTCCTGTAGGCTCTCAACATAGCTCAGATGGCTGGCGCATACCGCGACTGGCTTCGACAGAGCCTCTAAGTACGGGAATGTGGCGTTAAAAAGCGCAACCGCGGCTAGAGCTCCTCGATGGCAACGCCTCCGCACTTGGCCATCCTCTAGGTATGCTGTGTACTACGGCTATGCGATAAACGGGTCAAACTTAATCGTAGGTTCTCTATTGATCAGCCACGCATCACATACCAGAGCAAGTGACGGACATTCCTTGTGTTACTGGCGGAAATTAGCTATTGTTCAGCTGCGCAAGAGTAAATCGGGTGAAGAAATTATTTTAAAAATGTGGCCCTAAGAATCAGGATTCTTCCATCTATTGGCAAGCGTGAGTGATCAGTGAATGGGAACTCGCAGTAACCAAGCAAGCTTTGGCCAGACGCTTTAACCAATACTAGTATGATAGCCGCAGCGGCACGCCAATTCCAAATGCATCTTAGTTTGGGGAACAACGACTTCGACAAACTGAGGCCCCTAGCTGAATTTTGCACTTTTTTCTTGATTCAATCTGTTGGTTCTTTACATCACAAGCTTTCAGGCCTGTCAACCGGTAAGCATTTTAACCCTTGGTGATGGCATTAAAGACGGGACTGAACTGCAGTGAAACGAAAAAAATTGATAAATATTATGGCTCCTGGTTTGCCTCCGTGAGCTCTAGGGTCGAATCCGGCTGCGTAGTTTTCACTCATTCTGCGAGTTACAGTGTTCGAGGGCATTAGAGCAGCGCTACTGACATGCACCGTATCACTGGTTCGCATGAATTTATTCGTATATAGAGTCAACGTAATATAAAAAAAATATATAAAAATTAATAGGATTTTTCATGTTTTTTTTATATGACTTCCACATTTCCGTATTGACCAAACATCGGTGAACAAGGTGTGGTTGCGCGGATGTCGACAACTGGATGTAACATCTGGGTGCAGAGCCCCTATTAATGCATCTGAACCAAATATTTTGATGGATATTTTTATTTCACAGTTCCGTTCTGAGGTGATTTCTTGTTAAAATATGCCTTGTACATCTCAGAAGAGTGTGTTAACGTATATAATGTAATTTTTAAGCAGATGTATTTTTAAAACATCGCAATTACCTGGCGTGGGAGTGAAAGTGGCTTATAGCAACAGATGAAATCAAAACATCCCATAATATTTTCAAAATTCACACTGCGCCCATGGAAGTGGTCGCTCGTTAATCGTTGCTCACAAAATTTAAAAAGAGCACATGTAATTTAGGAACTGATAACTTTTTAAACAACAGAGTAAAGGTGCCTGGTGATGTCAGATATACCTCCCGCAACGTCTAGTGTTTCCCTGCGAATTGCGCATTCTTCACGTGCAGTCCTTCATGCATCTGCGTACGTTAAACATGCTGTCAAATACAGTCGTTCAACGCAGCTCTAAATGGAAGGTAGTTCTCGAACGGCGTGATAAGCGAACCCACACAAACTATCAGGTGAAAGCGCAGGCAATACTGGTAGCCACCTCCTTGAACGTTCCCTGGTTTTGGAAGCGATAGCTTCACTACGCCATGTAAAGCCCAGGTAACCGGGCTGAGCTGGAGCCGTCAATGCGCATGCGACAAGCAACAGATGCGCCGCACTTGAGGTCAGAGTTGCGCCGCTGTACTGCCGCCGCCGACTCTGGAACCTCACTGCAGCCGTCGCGCATGCTCCGTAGCGTGCTCCGCATGCGTAATGGGGCAACAGATGCGCGTCTGCATGCGCGTCTTCCGCAGTGTCTTCATAGCTATAACCAAGAAAACACCTTCTGCGGAATAAAGAGTTTTACTACGTGTAACCATGTGTATAAAGCTATCCCGTACACACTAGGTTTAACCGGAGCTAAACCATCAGCACTTTTTTAACACACTGCGGTCGTCGATAGTTTTCATATGATTCCCATATTATGTGCATGAAATTATACAGAATGCGCAAGAACTCAAGTTTTTTTGAGCTCGTCGTCGCATTATCCCAGTGGACTCCGTATGTTCAGTACGGTTATATGCGCCATGCAAAAGACCTAAAGAATTATTTTAATCGTCATATAAAAAAGTTTCATTGGGGAGGCCGGTCACAGTATAACAATTCCATTCCAGTCACATTAACTTACCGCCCTTCTTTATTTGCCGAGGTGCTCCATCGCCCTCGCGATGACGGGAATCAAAAAGTTAGCGAAACGCATATTGGTGGAATTGGAAGTGGAATTGGGTGTTGAGGGTTCTTCTGTTCTGTCGAGCACCAGCCGGCGAAACTTTTTCTAAACTCAAAACAAAAAACAAACAAGGTGACTTATTTTCGGAGCCTTATTTTATCTTTCGCGGCGACACACGTATAAAAAGGGTGGCCAGGGAACATTGTTAATTTAGTAATTATTTATTGTAGTTGTATTTTTTATAATTTATGAGCGCTAAAAATTCAGCTGATGGCATAGGGTGCCCGTTTAACCTCCCTAGCGCGGTACGGTCTTTTTAAGTCAGGCCACAGCTGCGCAGCCCGGCCGGATTTGGTGAGTAGTCAAATTAATTCGGGGAGTACGCTAAAGAGAAAGCCTACTTGCTCTTGCAAAAAGAAAAAAAAGAAACAATGCTGATCCCTTAGTTCCGACAAAGTTTTGAGAAAAGAGGGTCGAGCCGTAGTGAGCCGTTAATGGAGGCTGTTTCTTTGAGTTTGTCTCGGTGTTTCCCCACGCCAGCCTCGAACTCACACTTTGCGTCAAGAAGGAAAGTTTGTTCCGGATGTTTTTAGCCCCTGTGTATTTTTTGTTCTTCTCGTTTCCGCATTTATCAGGTTCCCTTCTGATTTCGGAAACTAATTAGCCGTTATCTGAGCGCAGCCGCATCGCTCGACCGAAGGAGTGCGCGTGACTCAACGAAGGCAAAATTGAAAGAGTGAGGGACAACGGAAGGACAGCATTTAATGAATGTCATTGTGTTAACCTATTGGAGTGGCACAGAGTCAAATTAGGAGCTTTTTGACGGACAAAGTTGAGATGAGAATATTTACAGCATAATGTAAGCACGGGTTTGAGGCTCGCAATGCTCGATGTAGCGCTTTTAATATTGATTTAAAAGGGGTAAGCATTCAAGAAGTCGCAAAGTACCGAGAGTTGTAAGAAATGAGGACGGAACAGAAAAAAAACAGCATGGGTTGGTGAGCAACCAGTTTAATATAATGAAGTCAATTACTACGATTGCAAGCCGCGTTTATGTTTTTGTCTTATTAGTAGCTTCTGCTCCAGATGCATGACGCCATCTAGGACTTCTTGAGTTCGGATGCAGAAGCAAAAATTAAGTGCTTTAGCGCGCACCAAGTCTTGATTTAATATACCTGGCACCTGTATTTCAAGCTCGTAACCACGTTTAGTGACAACGGGGAAACGAAGATGACTGCGACGGACGGTAGCATTTTGTAGCCGTCCCTTGCGTTAGCCTTGCAAAGAGTGCCGGAAGTTGTTCTCCGGCCCTTTTCTCGCATCTGCTGCTGTCTCCTAGATTTGCGCCCAGTTTACACCAGAAGATTTAGGCCGTTTCTGATTTTGCTGGCACAGTGTTTTCTTTCTGGAAGAGAAAAGACTACCGTCCTAAGTCTCCCGCAGAATTGCCACCGGGCGCTGATAGACCTCACTCGTTTTTGGGTACCTGTGGGTAACGAGAAAGCGGACATCTGGGGTACGGCACAAGTCAGGTTTGGCGTTGCTCTTTCTTTTCCTGTCGCACCAAACACCTTGGCTTTCTCTACCTGCACATGTGGACGGAAGGGGGGGGGGGGGGGGTGTTTCAATTTGCCCTCAATCAAACCGTTTCATCCCCTGGACCAATCGTCGTGGTCTTAAGGCTATCAACAGGAAATGAAGTACGAAAGAAAGAAAGCAAGAAAGCGTGAGGAAGTAAGCAAGAACGGAAAGAAGGAAAGAGAAGAAACAAAGAGACATGACTTAGTAAATAAATAAAAAGTAGAAGAAAGCAATGCTGAAACAAAGACAGAACTTAAATAGATAATGATATAAATAAATGTTATTGAATGGAGGAAAGAATGAAACAAGAAGTGAAGCTAGAGAAGAACGGCAAAAAGTTGACGGCTCCTGCTGTGACCACCCAAATTTTCCTCCGACAGAAGTGGACTGCTTCCATGGCGGAGTGCGTAAGTGAGATTGGCTGGGCTGCTTTTCGCTATTGCAATTTGTGCCACCTGAGAACTTAGAAAATTGCTCACACATAGCAAGAAATAAACAGTTAGAAGCCAGCGCTTGTGCTTATGTGCGCCTCTTTTTTGAGGCGTCTTGGTTCCAGCTAGTTATTTGGCGTGAATAACCAACTCGCTGAACAAGCTTTTCAATTACAGAAACGACGCTGAAAACATTCTGGCGGAAGAGGATGGTAGGAAGGAATGGGAAAAAATGAAAAGAGAAATGAGGTTGACGCGATACTAACAGGCGACACTCCCGTGATCTTACTGCCAAGGGTGAATGAAACCTTAATAAATTGAAGGCGAAGTAAAGGGACAATGGCTGCCAGTTGGAGTTATTGTACTGTTGAACGATCGCTCCTACGGCCCCGCTGCAGGCATCCACCATCACCATAGACGAGACGTTGGTTCTAGGATGTATCAACAGTCTGGCTCCCCTAACACGCTGCTCGGTAGCGACGAAGGCTGCTTGGGCTTCTGTTGACGAGGATATGGTAGTAGAGGGACTGCCAGTAGTGCGAATCAATTCGACAATAGCAGTGGTGGCCTAGTGGTTGAGCATCCGACTGGTATGCGGGAATTGCAGGGTTCGATCCCCAGTGCGACCGGGCACCCACCGGTGATGCGAAATGCACAAGCAACAACCAGCCCCGGGAATTCACGTTACTTGCGCAGCGTAGTAGGCTGGGGAAATTACTGGATGGTCTTGACGTGACACTTGAGAGAGAGATACGTGATGGGCCAAAGAAATTGCGGACGATTTAGCGTGGTAAGGGCAAATTAGGGCAAACTTGAGTGCGCTAGAACTTCAGTTTTCACTTCGATTGCTGTGGAAAGTTTCGATCTTTAACGTAGAGCAGGCTCCACACAAAGATCGGCGAAATCGGAATTAAGCTTCATTGTAGGGGTACGACGCGACAGCGTCAATCGGTTGATGCCCATATGTACGGGTTGGGTCAGTCCCTACTTTACATTCACAAGGCCCTGGGAGACCTCATACCACTCCTGGCCCAGTGATGCAACGGTGAAGACTGCGCCACTGCCCTGGCAGGGCCCATTCGCTGCGGGCCTTCGGCGCATTTCACTCACCAACGGGTTGTAAATTCCAATAGTTGATTAACAATATCTGCGAATAATATTTCTTTCGCCCGCAAACACACAATTTTCGCAGCCTTTTCCTCTGCGCAGGACCTGCGCTTATCAGTGATAAGCGTAACATATCTCTGATCGAGTACAAAAAGTCGCAAACGGGAGGAGGGAAGTTCCGCCAATGTTAATTAAAAAGGCGCGGCAAAATGCCACGGGTAAAGGGCCGGCACAGATATCTCTTGATGACTCTCCTGCTGCTTATGCTCCTAATTACTTGAAAAACCTTTAAAATAGGAGTCTGAACTAAGCAGTGGTTTTTTTATGACTGAAAAAATACGACAGGGCGTTGTTGAATCTTGCGCGTCTTGTCGCAGTGTTTTTTTTTTTTAAGAATGGACACGCATCAACAAATTCCATAACTTCAGATTGTGCAGTAAAGTGCTCGGGTACTGGGAATCTTTAAGTGCAGATGACTGGACGGGTTAATACGACACTGCTTTTGAACAACACGGAAGAATACGCTGAGAATCACATGTTTATGAATGCATGCACAAAGAGGAAAAATATTAATGCACCTTTTTATTCGGGACAATGACTTCGTATAACTGGAAGTAAGCACAGTAAATGCTAATAAATTTCCTGATTCAACTGTTTTGCTTTTCGTTGCGTAAGAAAAAGCAATAGAATTGTATTCTTGGCAGACAGACGCAATGCTAACATACTTTTTCCCAACGCAACAGGTGTGCATTTTGGAACTTCCGAAGCGTTAACCTATGAAGGCAAGCCCCACAAGAAAAATTATGGAAAGAACTACAATCAAAATTCGTGACACAATTTTTTTAGGCAGCCATGTAACTCTATGCCAAGCCAAGAATATTTGTTTTTGACTTCTGTTTTTTGTCTTCTCGTTGACGTTAATTGTGAGCGCGTTTATGTCCTTCGTGGTAAGTGTTTTTTTTCCTTTGTGGTTCATTGTTTTTTTCTGTTCTGCTTGGAAGATCCTGGCTTTTGCGCATCCGAATAAACAAGTAGTAAGGAGTTTTATAAAAATAATAAAAAATAAGGAAAAGATGTTTGCTAGCCCAGGCATCTGCCATTGACACTGAAGCATCTGAATTGGGGCAGCGGAAATAAAGGATAGCAGGCGAATGGAGAAATGAAATGAAAGAGGTGAGAGGACAGGAAGTCAGGACAGGGGGAGAAGTAATATGTACAAACTAATTACACACTAATAAATGTAACCGAATAAACAATTACGTTTAACTCAGAGATGTTGCGTTCTTTGTTGTTGCCCTAGCGCTATTTCACCCTCCAGAAAGCTTTCACTTTGGGGCCGCCATGCTAGCTTGCCTTATAGAAAGCAACAGAGCACTGGTTTGACATTCTCGGCAGCCTCTCAGCCACTCCGTCTTGTTCAGCGTGCCGGGAAGAGGTATGCCACAGAGGACATCTTTTATAATTTGCGAGAATCCCAGATGTCTGGCACAATCAGCGCTTTCATTCTTCTTGCACACACTCGGGAAAGCGAGCCTGCGTGCATTCTTTTTTTTTAATTGTGAGCTGCAAAAAGTACACGTAACAGCAGAGGCCTACTTTATTTCGCATGTCAAGATGAAAGAGGCAGCGGATAGTGATATTACCTTTCGCGTCACGTTAATCATCCATGAAGCAGTCGTTTTTACTTATTTATCTATTTACCCACAGCACCATTTCTGGCATTACAAAAGGGGAGAGAGGGTGGGAGGGTGAAAAATACTAGAAAATACGACACAACTCTGTGGCCAATATACAAACAAATATTCAGTTAGCAGCACAACTAAATGTTAAAGATCAACAGGTGGTTGAAATTTCTTGAAGACCTCTACGTTACAGACCCCAGGTGGTCGAAATTCCGGAGACCTCCTTACTTCCTTTCTTCTTTCACTCGCACCTTCTTCATTTCTTTTACGGCGCGATTTGGGTGTCCACCAATATATGTGAGACAGTTACTGCGCGATTTCGTTTTCTCAAAACCAATTTTCAATTTTTTTTTCAACTACAACACAACCAGTCATGACCTGCGAGAACAGTGAAAAAAGCGCAAATTTTAAAGTCACGCTTGTGCCTAGTCAACGTCGTTTGCAAGTTTGGCTCACACTCGAGCTGCAGTAGAGACGCCTACCATCGCTGTGACAGCGATCTCGTGGAGAGAAAGAAACGGCAGGCCTTGTTTGTCTGAGTGGCACTACTTTAGGGATCGGGGAGATCGCATTGTTAAAGCAAGGTTCGATTAAAGCCTTGAACGTTAATTGTCACTTTTATTTAATATTGTTGTCTGTCGTGTCGGGCGATATTTTTCACTAAAGGTGATGGGATGGTGGATGAATCGTGGTTTTAACAATCATCATCGTCCAACAAAAGACGCTCTAGTTCTCTGGGCTAAGAGCAAGCGATAAAGCGGAATGTTTTTCGCGAGTAGTTCCGGTGTAATTGGGCTGCGTTGAGTGAATCCCTGTTACGTGAATTTGATATTTAATTGCCAATATTCGACAACGGCGGTTTTTGAATCATGAAAGAGGCGTACTTTCGAAGTGGAGGACGCACTGCTACGGTCGGGAAACACGTTTTGATGTCGCAGTCATGTTCAAACGCATTAGACGTTTAAGACAGTGTCCGTTAAGAATCACTGCAAAGTAGTAGCGCATGTTCTTTCGCGGCTTATGGCAATGTTTTCGTCGGTGGGTGCAAGGTGATGGCTTCGCCTTTTGCTTCCAGCAGCGCTGTTTGCCTGCATATTATGCGACGTCCTGTCTATTCTCTGGTGCATTAACGCAAAGAGCTCATTTCAGTGAAGCGCATGTAGAATAACGTATGTAAGTGATGTTTTGTATTTTCTCATGTAGAATAAGAAACTCGCAATTTTTTGTGCGTGTGTGGCGTTGAAGGGACTGTTGGGATGTAAATCCTCCGAGCAAAGACACTTTGCCAAAGTGGCTGTTATGCAAAGTAAATAAAGAAAAGCAAATGCGAAGAAATTTGTTTTTTAAGGCCTGTTTTTTTAACAGAATAAAAAGAGACTGCCGCGATGGCCGAGTGGTTATGGCGCTCGGCTGCTGGCCCGAAAGACACGGGTTTGATACCATCCACGGCGGTCGAATTTCGATGGAGGCGAAATTCTAGGGGCCCGTGTACTGTGCGATGTCGGTGCTCGTTAAATAACCCCAGACGGTTGAAATTTCCGGGGCCTTTCACTACGGCGTCCCTCATAGCCTAACCAAACCAAACTAGAACAAATAGTTGGATGAGTTGGACGCTCTTCATGATGTTTACTGGGTGCAAGTAAAACAGACAGTAAAGGTGCGCGTTCGGAAACATAAAGTTACAAAGCCGGTGTTTCCGTCCACAGAAAAGCGGGAAAGTTCAACAAACAATAGACAGCATGCTATCGATTACCAATTGTTTAGCAGATGCAAAAAAAAGCTCAACAACATCAGCGTTCCGGACCAAGCGCACAGTCTGCTTGCGCAGTATCAGGAAAGAACGTAATACTGGAAACTGGCAAAGAAAGTAAGCCCTAAACAAATTCCCCGTGTAGGAAGGTTTTAAATTCGATATAGACAATGCTTATCTCGCCAACGCTACCTTTTAGAACGGCTGAAGTAGTGATTTTGTTCACTTTGAGAATATAATCACCGGAATGCACTTGTGTGCAACGGTGAGCAATTTTATTTTCGATAAATATCACCGGCGTGCATAAGGCTGCACTACCGTGGGCCCCTGCTCACCCCTATTGGTTTCACGACAACATCGGTGCCGTCTGTCTAAAATATCATAAGGCACCTTCGTCTAAGACTTTTATGAAAAAATTAACTGAGTGCAGGATACATTTTGGTCACAAATTTTGCTATGTAGGATCATTACACTCTTACAACACGACACACACAATGATTGAGAGATAATTATTGGGGCTATTGAGCTCTGCCAAACCATGTCCTGTGTAAAGAAACTTCAGAAAAGTGGCATCTCCTATTTGTATCTGGCTCAATTCCGGTCAGCCTTAATTGACTGACCAGAGTAACTGACAGTGCTCCCATGTGAAGTCTGTGATTTTTTGAATAGATAAATAGCAAAGCAATTCTACTCTGTTTTCTTGTCACGCCTTTGTTGCAGTGAACCGGCTTAAAAAGTTTCTTAAACGATGTTTGCATACAGTCGGGCGTTCTCTATAACAGCTGCTTCGAAACGCTTCTGAAAGAGCGACCTTGAAAAGTGGATGCTTTCTGCAATATTGTCTTGAATAGCTTGTGTGGGAAGCATTCATTCTCCGGCGTAGGCCGGAGAATGACTTTGAACGACCTTCAGCCCAATCATATTAGCCGTGTATTACCATATATAGTACGATTATGGTGTCGAACCCTTGACCCCTGACCTTGACCCATGACCTTTAGTTGATCTTTGTCCTTTGACCTCTGATCTTTGACCTTAAGAACATCCTATGGGGTGATGTGAAGCCGCGTGATGACATCCGATCGGGGTGTCGTAAGACCACGTGATACCACGTCATATCCGCGTGATCGTGTGGGTGTACTATGTAGAACGGCGGTCGCGAGGTTGTAGCGGAGCTGCCAAGTATGGGCCTCAGACGCTTAGCAAACGTGCTTGCTTTTCGCTGAATTGCAGGGTCATCCAAGTTAAGCCACTGCTAATTCTTTCCACTGCCGTTAGGTCTCGCGGGATTACCATTTTCGAGCAGCAGACTTTTTGCGCATTTTGTAGCTGGTGTCCAGGGCACAACAATGTGTATGTCTTGCACTCGCAAATGCTGGACACTAACAGAGAAGATTGGCGATGGTCTCCTCACAACCACAGCTTTCACAGGCAGGTCTGTCGGCCATCCCCATCCGGAAAGCATTCTGATTGGTAAAAGCAACACCGATTCATAAACAGCAAAACAATGTTCCTTCGCGACGTGCTAAGTTACGTGGAAGACGAAGGCGCAGTCCAGGGTCCAGTGCCTTGTGGTGGAGGTTGCAAAACTCTCCTGTGTTCCACGCAGAAAGTGTGAGCTTCAGCGCCAAAGGGCGAAGTCCACTCGCAGCGTCAGGTCTTGATATTGGGATCCTCACCGGAAGTCCGTCGTTGTGAGCAAAACGCGCCGCTGCATCGGCCTGGTGATTACCATTAATACTACAGTGTCCTGGCAGCCATTGAAAAATGATGTCATGACCTTTGGATACGGTGCCATGGTACAGTAGACGGATCTCAGCAACAAGCTGTTCCTGCAGCCCGTGGCGTAGCGCAGCTTGCAGGGCTTGGGCCTCGATCCTCGCCCATTGGCAGAGCAAAAGATCCTCGGTCCGCGGCCACAGCATTCGACTGCCCTCAAGGCATGCAAGGCACTATTTGCCTACTTGACAGCGACTGGATTGAGTGGCAAATTGTGGCAGCGTTGTGCGTGTGTGTGTCTTATGCCTTTTCCCCTTCTCTCTTCCTCCTTTTAGTCCCCTAATCACTCTTCCCCTGAGCAGGGTAGCCAACCGTAACCCCTTTCTGGTTAACATCCCTGCCTTTCCCTCCTCCCCTTTATCTATCTATCTATCTGTAGCTGGTGTGGGCTTGAGATCGTTGTGCGCGTGTGTGCGTCGGTATTCGCTTGTGTGTGCTCTTTTGTTTGTGCGCGTGTGTGTTGCGTGTTGCGTGTGCGTGTTGCATGTGCGGGTTGCGCGTGTTCCGTGTGTGTGTGCGCGCGCACGCGAGCGAGCGTGGTACGGAGAGAGAGCAACGTAGTCTGATGTAGTTTTCTAGCCTGTGTAATTTGGACTTGTAAATAATGTGACCCTCTGATGGCCGAATGTTTTTTTGCTGTTTGGTTTGGAACCAGCATAGGCTACATGCTGGACACCACGGTTTCATGCAATAGCAGAAATCAGGCGTTTGGCAGGGAATGCCTGCTCTCATTACAGAATCAGTGGATCTTTCCGAAATCTGGCGCAGTTACTAAAATTCAAACCAAGCAGCGTGCACATTACAGGCGGAGGCTCTATGACGAGGTATTCGCTTTGACCAAGAGGATGCCGCCGCAGTTGGATTTGCCGCAGAAAGGGGATTTTGGTTCTTCTAAGGCGAACTGAGTTACAGACCTTTATAAAAAAACGATTCTTTAAAAGCTTTTCACCCACATGAATTAAAGCCGGCCGCTGGCCACTGGAACCTCGCTTTATGCTTGCGCTGCCGACGGCAGAGTGCGCTGGAAAGCAGTACTGTCCCCGCTCGCGTGCTCAGTTTTACTTTTGGTGCAACTGTACATTTTTAACATGTCGGCCTGGTAAAAATAAAAATGCGAAAGGACGGGACTAAAAGAATTTGTTGTTTTCAAAGACTGCCATTCGAGAAGATAGATGCAGATGCGCTGTTTGAAACAAATGTTCCGTTTTATGCTTTTCTCGCCGAAGTAATTTCTTTTCAGTCGAAACCCGTGCAAAGTGAGCCGCATGTTTCCTGTTGGCAATCATCCGCCCAACGAGTCACAATTTCTCAGCGTCGCGTTGAACCTATATGCCTTATGTTTCTCTCAGTGATATTCTTCTTTTTTTATTGCAACAGTGTGTCTGCCAGCAGAAGGTATATATTTTAATTCTGATCATGCTTCTTTTTGTGGCAATTTTAGCTCTATGTGTCCTGCTGCGACCTCAGCTTGCGGTGGACGTGCAGGTATCGACCGTTAATCGCTTCCCGTTGCCACTCAGATCGCCAACACTTTTGTTTGTGCTTTAACACCAACGCTTCTAGTGTCCATTGCGTCCATGTGCTGCGTTCGACTCCTTGGAACAATATTTTTTTTCCCGCTCACGATACAGCTGCAACAATAGGAAGTGCCGGTTGTTTCGTTTGGCAGCTGCTTTCTACACCCATGCCTCAGAAAAAAGCGAGCAAGAAGAAATGTTGATGCCTTTTGTTCTTCAAGGTAATAGAGACTCAACACGACAAGGCGTGGGAAACACGGGAGTCGAGAACAGTACGGTTAAAATGAACGACAAAGCGTGTTTTGACCTACCCCTTGACCGTTGTAGAAGCCTTACAGTGTCAAGGACAGAGAATAGAGTTGAGCTGAGACGCGCGTTTGCGGCTAAACATGGCGAATCATAGATGCGAAGAGACTTTTTGTCAAGCTGCGCTGCAGTTGTGGTTTGCTTCCTGAGCACACAAATGTGCAAGCTTCCATTTGTTGAAGCTGTAGGCCAAATGTCGGTGGCTAGAGCATGAACTCAAGAACGTGAGAGAGAGAAGGGAGCTTTAATTAAGCCGAGCTGCCTGTCAGTAATGACGCCTCGAATCTGAGCGCGTGAGACAGCGAGCTCCACTGCCAAGCGTGGTCGTCGTCTTATTCGAGGGCACGGCGATATAAGGCGGCGTGAAGGATTTCTGAAAGACATGCAAGTGTGATAAAGATGAAGTGTGGCAAGTGCGCTGCACGCACTCGGGCGCATGGGGGGAGAGAGACGACGAAGTAGGAGAATAGAGATCGGCTCGACCGTATGCTACGTGTACTGTTTCATTGCTAATTATCATTACTGCGATACAACATATTTTGGCGACAAGGATGCTGTTTTGATTCGGGACCTTCACGTGGCCTGCTCACCATCCGTCATGAGCTTTTCTGGGCTTCAGCCACCACCACCCTTCCTGCCGACTCCTGGTCGTCCTGCCCTTCCATGGGAGCAATGGGAGTTGGCGTTCCGGAATTACATGCTGGCCTCTGGTGCCTCTACTCTGGGCGTGGACAGGCGGAAGGCCATCCTGCTGAATTGCCTCGGACTGGAAGGTCAGTGCATTTTTTATACATTGGCGCCGCCGTCGTCCACTCCAGCGCCTACAGCTGCGGCTTCGCACTCCGGTGACGAGGCGCCCCGCCTTGACGAATTTGATGCGGCGATATCCATCCTGTCGGAGCATAACAAATCGTCCGTGAATGTAATCGCCGCACGTCATCGCTTTCGCCGTCGAGTTCAGGCTCCAGGAGAGACAACCGATGAGTACGTCGCTGTCCTTCGCAGCCTTGTCGGCGACTGCGGGTTTGGGACCATGGCGGACGATATGATCATGGACCAGCTGGTGGAGAAGACCTCGAGTTGCCATCTGCGTGAGCGCCTACTCATGGAAGGCTCCTCCTTGACTCTGTCGCGCGCCATGCTCCTTGCCCGACAGTGTGAGCAAGCTTCCCGGGAAGCCAGGGAATTGGCTGAGGAGGACGCTCCAGTACATCGTGTGAGATGCGAGCGCGGATCGAGACGAACACCACCTCAGGCCCATTGCTGCAAGTGCCAAAGTCAACCATCACAACCTGCTGCTGCAATACCAGAGCGCATGTGCTACCGCTGCGGTTCTACAACTCACCTAGCGAACAACCCTGCATGCCGAGCCCGCAACCGCAAGTGTCGTCGGTGCGGCAAGGTGGATCATTTCGACTCTCTCTGCAAGTCGTCCGACCGTCCTGTTCAAGTCCAGCAAGTTGCAGATACTGCTGACACATCGTCGATGCCGGATCGCTCCAGCAGTGCGTCTATTCTCAATGTTGAAAGTCAAAAAACAGAATTTCCGCCTCAGTCCTGATTGAAGGCAAGTTCATCCGCTTCCTGATTGACACCGGCTCATCTGTGTCAATTATTTCTGAAGATCTATACCACCTATTCTTCGCTAAATGTTTCCCGCTTAAATCAACTGCAGTTCAACTATTGGACTATTCTAAGTCTCGGATTATAGTCCAAGGGTGTTTTGTTGCCACAGAAACGTTCCACGACCGTACCGCCTGCATCCTGTTGTACGTTGTCTCGGGAGGCACAACGCTGCTGGGCCTGGATTCCATTGCCGCTCTACAAATGAAGATCAAAGGTGCATCGTTGGAATGTCTTTCCATGACACCTGACTATGTGCGCCCTACTTCGAGGCAGCGACTCCGCCTTCACTTGGACTGCTGCTGCGTATTCAAGCTTCAAACTACTGAAGTCCATGTTGACGTCATGTGACGTGTTGCATTTTTTTGATCCTGCCCTTCCCGTGGTCGTAACGACTGACGCTTCTGGATATGGCCTTGGGGCAGTGCTTCAGCTTCAGGAAGACCACGGCCATTCCCTGCAAACTGTTGCGTTTGCCTCATGTACCTTGACACCCCAAGAAAGAAAGTACTCTGTTGGTGAACGTGAGGCCCTAGCTTGCTTTTGGGCGTGCGAACGGTGGCACGTGTATTTGTGGGGCCGGCCTTTTGTTCTACGCACCGACCACAGTGCACTTGTCATTTTGCTGTCGACGAAAGGAACGGGCCATCGGCCGTTGCGAATTTCACGTTGGTCGGCTCGCCTGTTGTGCTACAACTACACTGTAGAGTACCGCAAAGGCAATGACAACTCTGTTGCGGATACTCTGTCTCGCCTTCCCTTACCGACCACATTGTGCAGTGAGCCCAGTGAGTTCGACGCCAGTGACGACGACTTCGTCTGCCTGCTATCGCCAGCCGTGACTCTACAAGAGCTTCAAGAGGCAACCAGCAGCGACGCGGCAGTTGCTCAAGCCATTTAGTTTACATCGGCGACATGGCCAGACAAGAAATCCCTACCGGAGAACCTTAGGCCATACTATCTCCTGCGCTCGGAGCTGTCCGTCGTGCAAGGTGTCTTGTACCGAGGTGACAGGCTCGTCGTTCCCGAAAGTTTGCGACGACGCCTCATGGACATCGCGCACGAGTCACACCCCGGGATCAGCCGCACGAAAAGTCGACTGCGAGAGCTCTACTGGTGGCCGCGAATGGACGAGCACGTCGAAGAAATGGTACGGACATGCGTCATGTGCCAGTCCTGTGACAAATCGGCTCGTCCGGTGGCAGCTCCTCTGCAACCTGTCGCCTTCCCAGAGAAACCTTGGGATAAGGTTGCCATTGATATCGTGGGGCCTTTCGACCAAGCTCCCAGTGGCTGCCGCTTCGCGATTACTCTCATGGATTATTACAGTAAGTGGACAGAAGTTGTCTTCGCTGATGCCATCACAACTCAAACCGTTCAAGAATTCCTGCTTGGCCTCTTCGCTCGTGAGGGGTACCCTCAAGAGATTGTCTCTGACCACGGACCTCAATTTTCATCGATGGCCATGCAAACTTTCCTCCGCGAACGGCGGATACGCCATTGCTACTCTTCAGTGTACCATCCCCAAGCTAATGGACTCGTTGAACGATTCAATCGAGTGCTTAAGTCCTACATTCAACTAGCTCTGTGCGAGCGACGCGACCTACGTACAGCGATTGTGGACTACCTCGGTGTCTACTGCTCTACGCCCCATGCCACGACAGGAATTGCACCAGCTGTCCTACTTCATGGCCGGTTGCCCCGCACAAGACTTAACGTCGTAGGACTGCCGGATCAGTCCTTCTCAATGGATCCGACAAAAGCGCTCAAGCTTTTTCGGCAGAGGCTTGACGAGAAACAAGCGCAATACAAGCTTTATGCGGACCAGCGGAGTGGCGCCCAGTGTCGTGACTTTCAGATTGGCCAGTACGTGCGTGTCCGCAAACCAAATGTGCGAGGCAAACTGTCAGATCAGTTTTCGGAGCCTCGGAAGGTTGTAGAGCAGCGTGGACCTGCATCTTATCTGCTGTATGATGGGCGAGTGTGGCACTCGTCCAAGTTTTCAGCGGTTCGCCCAGAAGTAGTTCAGCAGCAACTGTCCTCCTCAGCTCCAGCGGCCCTTTTCGCTGATATTTCGCCGCCTATCGACGGCACCCGAATGCTGCCGCCCAGTCCACAGTCCGGAACCGTGGTCCAGGGTCCTTCTTCGGACGCGCCTTCAATCCATATGAGTCCAGCCGTTCCGCCCGCTCCGGAATCGGCAGCCGCACCTCAACCCTCGTGTAGTAAATCCACAGCGGCAACTGCGGCTTCACTTCCTGCGGCACCGCGCCGAAGTACTCACAAAAAGAAGCGGCCCGCATAGTTCAAAGACTATGACATCCGCTAGACATTTTGTTTTTTTTTAACTGCGGCAAGTGCGCTGCACGCACTCGCGCGCATGGGGGGAGAGAGACGACGAAGTAGGAGAATAGAGATCGGCTCGACCGTATGCTACGTGTACTGTTTCATTGCTAATTATCATTACTACGATACAACAGCAAGCTGAGCATATTCAGGGCAAGCCCTTGCGACGCATACAATCACGAGCAAAACATTTGAAACGAAAAGGTTCATACTACGCTAGGTGAAGATTGTCGCTTAGGCCGGAGAATGGCCTTGAATGACCTTCAGCCCAAACACGTTAGCCGTGTATGACATTATGTGGCATAGTTATGGTGTCGAACCCTTGACCCGTGACCTTTAGTTGACATCTGACAATGCGTGACATTTGACCTTTGATCTTGAGTTGACCTTTGATACAGATTGACCTTTGGGTTGACATTTTACGTTTGACCTCAAGAACATCGTATGGGGTGACATGAAGCCACGCGATGGCATACGATGGGGGTGTCGTAATGCCATGTGATACCACGTCATAGCTACGTGGTCGTGTAGGTAAATACAGAAAGGCTGTCGCGAGCGTGCAGCCGAGATGCCATGCACGAGGCTGAGGCGCTTAGAAAGCGTGCTTCTTTTCGCTGAATTCCAGGTTTAGCCAAGTTAAGCCACCGCCAATATTTTTAATGTTTGCTGCTACTGCTAGGATCGCACCCGCATCCGCGGGGTCTGCAGCCGAGGGCTCTAATCAGTGGGACATCGCAGTGGTGCATATAGCGAAAATGATCTCGAAACAACTAGCATACACAGGCAATTGGCATGACACATCTTTTAAGCGCGTGCTTCCTATTCGAACATTTTTCCCTCGTGTACTTTACTATTCCAGACACCTGCTGTTTCTTATTCCAGCCTTTCTGTCGGAGTTGGCGCCCCATGTGGTCGCCGGGTAGGTCTTTTCATTTATTGAAAAACACTTATTTCTCCGCAGGGAGGTGTAGCTCTTGTCATGAAGTCTGCGACCGCAGCGAATGCAATCTAACGCTGGGCTTGCCGAGCAAAAACGAATGCTTTGTAGAATGCTTTAGTATAAGTATTACCATGATCGCAAAAAGTGACCATCGGCATGTGAAAGGGCAGGGTGAGATAATGAAAAAAAAAAGGAAAAATTGCGAGGTCACTGTTCAAATTTTCTGTTGGCACCATCAACAACGCAGTGATGAGAAAAGTGGAAAACAGTGTCTAGTTTTAAAGCGATAGCATCAGCAGGGTCGCGATATGCGAAACCTGGCGTTGTTGACGATTCGAAGACTTCGTTTAGGTGAATGAATGCAGCTCGGAACCATTACCGAAGAGTAAAGTTGGTGGCTGCTAGACACCTGAAGTGAAAAAAAAAAACGAACTACGTTCAAATACATGAAATGTCGAATCGAAACTTCAATTGTCGTTAATGTCAGACAATCAGACAATCGGAGTCACAATGCTAACAGATATTCATCCGTATCAAGGGCATCGATTTTAAAGCTAGAAGCTATGGCGTATTTTTCTATAGGCGTTAGCCCCGTCATTGAGAGAACACATTTACAGTGATCACTCACTGAGCTATGCCTGCGAACGGTCTTCCAGCTTAGTATTGAGCGGACGCAACAAAGCTTGTTCATTTTGACAGCGACTTTTTGTTATCAATGAGACGTTTTTCTATAATTAATGAACCATGAGCCTATCTAAGCGCTTGAAATCGCTCATTGTCGAATTTTTTATCACTATATACCAAGTATACCAAGAAGCAAACCCAACCAAAGTCAACATTTCATGTTACTGAGTAGTTCGAAAATATCCAAGACATTAGCCGGTTCACTTAGCCATCTGTATCATCCGATACACCACGCTGGAAGAATTGCCCAGGTGGTGATTGAACCACACCGTATAACCTAGAGGTCTATATTTTAGGCAAAAATAGCAGCAGGTATTGTATGTCGAACTCAAACTTCCATATTTGGTTTCAAGCTGTGACCTGTTCCCTGAATCGGCCGTTGATTCTGCAAGTCCTTTTCTTTTGCGCGCGAAGGATTTATTATAGCATTCATAGACTGATTTCAATGCAATAGCGCTAAAGTCCACGTTCACCAGAAAATCCGGGGTCGACGTTGTCACCGTCGGTGTTGTGAGCAAAAAATCAACCATGGCTCTGGCAGGTGGTCCGCAGAGAGTAACATAGGAGGCAGGTGGGCACTTGGGTCATGTGACCCTGCGGCATCATCACAACCTGCCAAACAGATTGTGAGCAAACTTCCCACCGTGGCAGGTGGCAGATAAATTAATGACTGGTCGCTCGGGAGGGGCCACCTGAGCCGCACAAATCCCACCGCTGGGAGTGTTTTCCATACCCGCCGCGGTGGCTCAGTGGTTAGGGCGCTCGACTACTGATCCGGAGTTCCCGGGTTCGAACCCGACCGCGGCGGCTGCGTTTTTACGGAGGAAAAACGCTAAGGCGCCCGTGTGCTGTGCGATGTCAGTGCACGTTAAAGATCCCCAGGTGGTCGAAATTATTCCGGAGCCCTCCACTACGGCACCTCTTCTTCCTTTCTTCTTTCACTCCCTCCTTTATCCGTTCCCTTACGGCGCGGTTCAGGTGTCTAACGATATATGAGAGAGATACTGCGCCATTTCCTTTCCCCAAAAACCAATTCATAATAAATAAAAAAGTGTTTTCCATAGAAATTTCGTTTCGCATCGCTTAAGCGATGCACTACAGCGCGAGGAGTGGTGTAAGGACTCTTAGGAATTTATCAATGTAAAGTGGAGAATTCCCTTCTCCATATATGTGATTATCCGTATTCCGCTATCGCCTCATACTCTTAAGGCGCACTTTAAGTGTCCCCTCCAAGTTTTATTTCTCACTATCCACCGTCATTTACCTCAGGTCGTTAACAAGTTTATCGCGTGTTTCTCCCCTGTTACACGATTATAGAGCGAACCCGTGCTCAATATCGGTGACTCCCTGAAATAGCAAAGAGCGCAGCAGCAGCGCCTGCCAATCCGCACCGCCAGGCCTCTTGAAGGGGTAGCCAACGTTCTCTTCTCGGCTTGGCGGAGTACTCGCTCACGCTCGGCAACAACCGCAATTTGCGAGAAGAGTTGCATTATACTCACGGCCAACTTTCTGTCGCACTGCAGGAGAAGCTAGGTAGGAAAGGAACGGAGGCGGGCCTTTGTCCCAGTGCGTGGGGCAGCGGGCTAACTTAGTGTATACGCACCCGCAGGGAGCGGAGTTGGGCGGAGTTCCGCCATTATGTTCCAAGCTGTGCGAGAAACACGCTTCGTTTCTGGCAGGAGCCATGATATTCGGAGAAATCTGTGCATTAGAAGACACAGCGCGGCACCTGTGAAGTCGGCATAGACAAATGAGGCATCCCTCTTTCTCCCATAGGTGGCTATACAATACCTCCTCCGTCAGATAACAGAGCAGACTGCGCTCAAGAAGGAGATCGCTAGCTCATACGTTAAGTATGAGCTGAAATAAATTGGAACATTTGACGCCGGTGGGCAGATGTGATCGCCACTCCGCGATTAGTGTTACGAGCGAGACGTGGAAAACAGTCGTGGTTCTCTGCTTCCTGTGGGAGCATATACCGGGTGCATTGTTTTAGAAAGTACAATTTTTTTAAATAACTTTTTTAAGTAAAGAGGAGCTTTTGCGGCATATTAACACCTGCGTCAGAAATAGGCTAATCATTTTACCTAGTAAAGTGATTAACTAAAGTATATTGGTTAGCGTTTCAACTAGTAGAGTTTATAACTGTACTACTTAGCATGATTCGTCTGTTATTTGGCACCCATCAACGCTGCTGTTACTATCTGGCAAAAACCTTCTATTTATCTAAAAAGCCCTATTCAAAAAAATTTGGACCTGCTAAAAAACACACACAAGGTATAAGAACGCTAGGCTACCACAGTTGTAGCATCCTCCGCGCTGTCTCTCGAACTTTCTCCCATTGGCTACTCCGCATCCCTAGTCAGAACAAAGAATAACCAACTCCCCCCGACACGCTCTCAAAGGTCCGTTTCCTTCCTCATTTCCTGCCTAACCTCTGGTGCCGTGCCACAGTATGTTGTCCTTGAGTATAATCGGTGTTCAAAAGATGCGTGCCTGTGTCACAATTCAGGCGCTTCCTGTGTCTCACAATGCGTATGAATGAAAGGTGGCCTTCGGGATATGGTGAGCGTCTGGAAGCATGCGTTGGCACTTGCCAAGTGACCAGAAGTGAGGGCTCGCATTAGTCAGCGCAGGAGGCACATAACATTCTGGCCAGAAACTCGTTTGCAATATTCTTTGCTAAGCATGCTAGGCACCGCTTCGCTAAAGGAAATGAGTGTTCGCGGACTTGAGTTGCCCGCGGCTATAATGTGGAATGAGTAGAACAAATACATCACCGCATCTTAGAATCTCCGGTTATTAGTGCGGAAGCATTATATGGTTAATCAGAAACAAAACCTGGCGGACGGCGTTCTGTCCAGCAGTAGTTCTCCCAAAAAAAGCAGATGATGCCACCGTGGTATCAAAGAAAAATAAAATTGTCTCCAAGGTGAGGGCAATTGAACCTAAGACCTTCAGACTGCGACTCCAGCGCGGAACCCAAAGGCCTGCAAACCGCGTTGCCTTTTGGCGAATAAAGAAGAACCTAGTGTATGCGTTGTCTTGCGACTGTATGCTAATGAGCAGGTGTCTCGTTAGAATGAAAGAAAAATGATATAATTAAAAATGAAATAAAAAAAGCAAAGTGTTTTCGCATTCAAACCACGTAACTAGTCTTCAGTGCCTTTCGTATGTTTTCGGCCATCGCCGCAAATTTGACGTCGCGATATCCAATGGTATGTTAACCAGGCCTCTGCTACGGCCTTTCATACTTTCCTAGGGGTCAGATAGTTTAATCGTAGCGCTATCGCAAAGCTTCACATATTACGTGGAATGACCGCGCACCGGTTGCCTGTCGATTAGAGGCCACAGCGCCATATCTGAAAAGACATCGGCACAATCCATTACACATACGTGTTCTAAGAAACTAGCGGAGAAGAGTAGTACCTAAATTTTACCTTTTTTAATAAGCAATGAATGATATGACTTGAGTGTTTCATGACATTATGCGCTTAACTATATAACTACCTAAATTTTCCCCCGGGTAAATAGAGAGGATACAAAAAGTGATAATGGAGTCTGGGAAGAAATATAGTATTGAGCTGAAATTCCAAATGTACGGATGGATAGTAAGTTCTGCGGAGGACGACTTACTTCTTTACCTCCTTAACCGCTTACATACCTTCAATAGGTACAGATCATTCAGCAGTCAATCGCTTTGAAATAATTATTTATTCAGGGCGTTATTTTTGTGTTCACATTCTCAGAAGCTCCGAAGGTTTACATTGTGACGAAGGTGGCCAACTGAAACGCATTGATAAGTTACTACCTCAAGAACTAAATCTTTTCTTTCTAAGCGAACAAAGATGCGTTCCGAGGCCAATTGAAACAATAAGCTGAGTTTCTAAAGGGGACATGTAAATGTGCGGCTCTTAGAAAACAAAACGCTTTGCAATAAAGACGACAAACACGTACATTTTGAGCAGGGGGTGAACTGTGTTGAAAAATTGATATCAAAAGGGACAATTGTTGGGCTATTTGGTTCATGATACTGGAACTAAACGGCGCGAGAACACAGGAATACAGAAAGAAAAAACACAGACAGAGCGCCGACATACAACTGGCTGTATTACGTGCGAGAAAGCATTAAATACAGAAAGCAAGCACAAGAAAACACACAACACACTACTGATATCATTTGCTTGTATCTAAGAAAGCTGCTTCTTTCTCTGATAAGTGAGGAGATGGTTCCCTCAAGCAATCACTTTCTCTCTTGTGAATGATAAATACTTCATAGGTCTCCCATTTAATCTGGCTCCTGTACGTGCGCAGCACTTTGCACTGCCCGCAATGAGAAATGCAACCACATTTAGTCACATGTGTGAGAATAGCAACAGCTTTGCTATTACTAAAGTCATTTGGATGCTTTATTAATCTATCGCATATCAGAACAAAAAAAAGAAACCTGGAAAAACAGAAGACTATCTTCTCTTAACGGTCTTTATTTCTCCACTCGGTGCGAATAGGTCTCAAATTGAATTGGCTGCACGACAATTTTCTGAAGCGACGCATAGGAACAATGGGTGCTGAATACAAGCAACCAGTCCCATAGATAAATGCAATCGCTCCGCAGCCGAACGGACCTATGGAAACAAAGAAGAAAAAGCACAGTGCAGCGTTTCGCAAGTCGACACACCTCAGGCAGTGTAAAGTGAATTACAATCAAACGATCAAACCTAAAAGTAGTACGTGACTTTTGCTTTGCCACAGCCCGATCGTTCCCGGTCCTCTTACTTTTACCGCGTCTATTTTGAGAATGCAAGCAATAGAACACAGTTACTCGGAACAGAACGTAATCAATGATTTGGGAAGCGCCGAAGGTGCGCTTATATTTGAGACCTAAATTAATGTCCTTTTCTGACCTTGGATTTAGTGAATCTTGTTTGCGCTGGCTTCAGTATCGCTTATTTATAGCGCTTTTATTCGTGAGCGGTGCCCAAGGCGATCGTTTCGTGCGCTTGTAACGCTCGCACGGAATTGGTTTACATATTTCATAAGAACGCCTCTGCAGATCATTATTTACCTCAGTGCTTTGCTGTTGTAGGTCCAAACCAGACAAGAAACAGTTTACTTTAGTTTAGGGGGGTTTAACATACCAAAGTGACTCAGGCTATAAGAGACGCCGTTGTAGGGGGCTTTGGAAATTTCGACCACCTGGGGTTCTTGAACGTGCACTGACATCGCACAGTACACGGGCCTCTAGAATTTCGCCTCCATCGAAATTCGACCGCCGCGGCCGGGATCGAACCCGCGTCTTTCTAACCAGCAGCCGAGCGCAATAACCACTGCACCACCGCGGCGGCGGTAGAAGGAAAGCACACGACGCGAAATTCGCAGGTCGTGTGTTCAGATCCCGCCGACGGGATGTGGTTGTCTTTTCTGCTTGCTAATAAATTATATTTAAGGGAAGAAATCATTTCACTAATATCTCCCCTTGATGAACGCCTGAAATTGAGAAAAGAGGAAACCATCCTCTCTGCATCTTGTTTTCGGCGACTGCTGTCTTCCTTTATGTATCTCATAACGAGCCTCTCTTTTTGTTTCCGTTGTCTGCTCAGAACAAAAACAGTTTCGTTATAGTAAGTTGCAACGGAAACGATAGCGGTGACGTGACGCGCGGCTGGAAGAAGAAATAGAGTAAACGGGGAACAAAGCTTAATCCAGGGTAACGCTTTCTGGGCCTCAAAAACTGAGACTCAACGCGAATCGATCTTAGATGCGAAAACGCGTTGTCTTCAATAAGACATGTCTCAGGCCAGCAGATCTCGGTCGTAAAGACATCATTTCAGAGCCCGCGGGAGCCTAAGCGATTGGAGACACGAGCAAAAGCTTAAACAAAATGCTAAATTTCTGAGGAGCTAATAAATAACAAAAAATGAGAGTGTCAGTTGGAAGAAACAGCATACTTGTTGAACTGCTTTCTTTTTCTTTATTTTTCGCGCACGCAGTTCACCGATATGGAAGCTGCAGCATTAAATATGCACGTTACCATCTGAATGTTACCTTCATGGCTTTTCTGGCTCATTTTTCAAAGTGGATGCAAGGGACAAATAGCAGTTAGGTGTGACGGTCATTGTACATAAAGACAGCTTTTAGAGAACGAATACTTCTTTAGCTTTGCTCCTGTAGCAATGCCATAAAGCTTTTTGTTTTCCAAACCATTTTCAGGGCAATTATCGAGTATGAATTTTGGTCGTAGTATTGAACTACGGGAAGTTTTGATAAATATCCTTGCTACCGACGTACTAAGATAGTGAATGCCATTCCCGAGAACTACACCGAGAAACATTGACGTCCTCAATCGGTCGGTATAAAAACTCGCGCCGACAAAACGCTCTTCATTTGATGCACAAGTACAGCCAGCAACTTCATTTATTACTTTTATGAAGTCTTGTTTCTCTTTTGTTTTAAAAGAAGGTTCGAACCGAGGATAATAGATTCCATCGATTGTCAGACATTGGTGCCGAAGCTACTGCGAGGTATTCAGTGGGGGCTTCGCTCTTTCACCTGAAAGATGAGAAATTAATAAAAGAAAACACGAAAAACGCTAAATTTGTGCTGCCCTGATACAGTTTCATACAAACGTCACGAAGTCTTCATGAGGTTCGTGGGGTCATTTTTTAGTCGTTGGGAAAACATAATTTTCATAAGCAGGCGATTCAAGGATATTTCCCGTCATCTGAGATACGAGTATAGGCTATGAAGTCCAATATATAGTCAGTAGCCACTAGTCGTAATCCTGTAAGTGCCTTTAGGGTAGAGATAATGCATTTTGAAGGGCATGATATTTTTGCCGCTAATATTTGGAGTCGTTTAGGGGGCCGCGAATTTCGATTCGGTGGCTGTATTCAAGAATAGCGCGGCCGTTGAACCTTAGATTGATTCGAACTTGAGAGGCTGTTACCACGGGCGTCCTCTTAGTGATGAAAGTGCTAAAATTTTACTGAAGGTTTTTTTTATCAGAATAGTTCGTGTCTGGCTATTTGTTATTCCAAAATATTATCTTGGCTTCATTATTAAGAAAGTTCTTTCGCACCTCTTTTACTTCTTTATTATTCAATTAATTATATATGCACTTGTCCACATGCTTGCTATTTTTATTTTCACTTGACTGTTTCCTTCGTATAGAAATGCAGAACGCATTTTAGCGCCAAATTTAAACAGACATCACGGTGGTCTTCCTGAGATGCGCAAACTATCCTTAAATCCTGGTGGGTGCCAAAAAATAATAAAACGCTTCCTTTATTTAAATGACAAAGGGAAAGAATGACCATTGTTCTTCTTCTTTCATTCCCATGTCAAAGTTCTGCAATTATTCCATAGCACAAGAATAATAGACTATTCACATGAAATGCACTGTAAAATTCGCAGTTCTTTTGTTCTCAGGCGGAACACTGCCGTTCCTTATAGAGCAGGGGTATGGAAGGAACGCCGGCCTGTGTATTTGTATCGAAGTCAAATGGCCGTCATCCTATAATCCTGATCACTGCGGTAGTGGTTCTGGTGAGTTCTGCGCATAACAGCCTCTGTTAGAAAGCGAAAAGAAACAAACGAAAAATAGGTGCCCGAAAATGTTCCGTCTCCCTGAAACGAGGACAGTCGTGTCGACAAAAAGTTTCTTTGTAAGCTTTTGTTTACCCACCAGCGGGTCTTTTGAGTGATGCAGAGTGCGTGTTGATTTCATTAGAGATTGATTCTTTTCATTGTATTTAGCCGCCTACGTCGCAGTATTGCTTGAAAATGTTCTTTGTTCACAGAGAAACTTGCTATTGCCGAATTATGCTCCTGTTACACAACGCATCCCACAGAAATGACACAGTTGCATATGTGGCAACTACATGCTTTGGAGCTCTGTCTTTTGTGAATGAGTTGTCGCTAGTAATGATTTATGCAAGTTTTACACTCAGTCACTTTTTATTTTTTTTTATTTATGGAGAGGTGTCACTCATAACACGTTTACTTTGCCATCTTCGTGCAAATCATAACTGACTTCTAAAAGTGTGGTTTAGTACATCGATGCTACACATGTACTACGAGGGAGGCCGTAGTGCAGGACTATGGAATAACTTACACCACTTGTGGTGCTCTCGAGTGCTCTGGTATTGCACAGCACAGATGCGTTCTTTTCTATTTCGCCTCCATCGATGTACGGCTGCCGTGGTCAAGATGGAAGCCGTGACTCTGGGATCAGCAGCCTGGCGCCCAAGTGACCAAGCCGCCTTGACTGGTCCAACTTTACGCGTACATATCAGTATTTTAGGACGTCTTGCCTATGAGGAACTTTAGAAAGGTTTTTACAGTGTTTGCTGCAGGAAATAATTTTTTTTTCGTATTTAAGCTGGACCACTTACTAACGCTTTTAGTATAGTGCATTGGCATTGGCTTCCTGACATTGTCGTTTTCTAGCGAACTCTACGCACTACAAACACAATGCACACTATGCAGACCACTACAAAAAACAAGGCAGGAAACCCGCTAGACACATCTTTTAGGCTGTGAGATGCATCGTAGTGGAAATGTTCTGGGGTAATTTAAGCCACCAGGGGTTCTTCAACGCACACTGACATCATGCAGTACTTTTTGTATTTTGCCCCCCACCCCCCGTGAAAAGCAATAACCATGGTCGGGATTCCACCCCGCGCTCAGCAATGAAGGCTATTGAGCACTGAGGCGGATGTGCTTGTTGTCATCATCATCATCATAAATCTGAATACACCCACTGCAGAGCAAAGGCCTCTCCCATGTCTCTATTTAACCATGTCCTTTGCCAGACGCGCCCAACCTTTGCCTGCAAACTTCTTAATCTCATCCGCCCACCTAACTTTCTGCTGACCCCTGCTACGCTTGCCTTTTCATGGAATCCACTCCGTTACCCTTTAGGACCAGCCGTTGTCTTGCCTTCGCATCACGTGTCCTGCCCAAGCCCATTTCTTCCTCTTGATTTCGTCTAGGATGTCATTAACCCGCGTTTGTTCTCTCACCCACTCTGCCCGCTTCCGGTCTCCTAACGTTACACTTATAATTTTTCTTCTTGTTATTGTTCGTTGTTCTCGCCGAACGCAGAGTAATCAAGCAGGAAAGTATTTCTTTGAGAATTCGGCACTCTACTATCTAATTAATTGAAGGCAGACGTTAGTGCACGATGTGCCACCTCCCACAAATAACAAAAAAACCGCAGAGATACGAACGCAGCGTTGTGGTAAAGATCCACTCATCCGTCTCCCATCTTCTGTCGTCTTATCTAGGGTTTGGAATAAACGTAGTCGGTCAGATGCTTTGCGCACGGAGAGCGATGGCATCCGGTAGGTATTTTTCAATGTGGCGAAGCGCTGGATTCGAGAATAAGATGCCAAAATTAGCCGAACTGCTTTGTTTTGATACGCTTCGAGGTGTTTCGTCCAACGGACATGATGGGGATAACAACTGATGCATGAGTGCTCTAATTTAGGCCCCATGAGCGAATTATGCTCATGAAGTCTAGTGCTCCCGCGGCTGGCGAGGGGAAGAGAACGCTTGAGCAAACCGACCTTGTTTTTAACATGTGATCGTTTTGTGTTAAATTGCCATTAACTGGTATCCTGAGATACTTGAACGTCGAAGCTGAATAAATATTAATCCTTAAAATTCCGCATGAAATAAGCGGACGTAGGCGTTAACTTAAGACATTTCCTTTGGTTCTGCGTTGATTTCCTTCTGCCTTAGAGAACACTATTATGCTAATTTGTTGAGGGCAATCAGCAACAGAGATGTCAGTTGGCCTCGTTATTACTAAGGCTCGTTATCGTCAGCGTTCTTGTCATAGTTAGTCATGCTAATGTATTTGCCACACTTATTACTGCCCATCAACACTGTACTTTAGCTTCATCATTAGTGCCCCACGCAAAAAATTACCAGGCAGCCACCAGTTTTTTGATGATAACCAGACATCCTGCACCACACCGATGATCTTGCATTTCGCCTCCATCGAAATGGTACTGCCGCGATCGGAGGTCCATTGCGGTTGGATTTGGAAGCTGTACGCAATATCCACTAAAGTGCCTACTCGATAGACACTGCGCCACGTGCCGGACGTACACGCCCTATAACCACCTCATGCCGGGCTTCAAAAAGAGGCATGCGTCTCGATGTTCCCGGTGCTGGCTACCTCCCCATCTCGCGAGGACTGAATTGTAGGCCGCTAACAAATGAAGCGATGTTAGCGGAAATAACTTCGAGCCGCGAAGAAAAGGGTCGTGGAGAGCTCCGCGGCTTTCCGATTGTTGTAAATCGGACCCCACTTCTGACGCAATACGGCGCGTGTAGCGCACGCATCAAATATCTGGCAAGAACAGACCAGAGCGTAGGTGCTCACACTGGCAGTGGCTTGTGCCGTGCGCATGCGCCGACCGGCTCTTGCATACGTGCGTATACCCATGCATGGCGCGAGTGTCTTAAGACGGAGCGTTTGAATTTGCATGTTGTGTTGCCCCTGTTAAGCGTGCATCGCCTTCATAAAGTTGTATAAGTGGCAAAGCAAACTTTACAACCTTGCAATCGAACGCAGACATTTACAAGGACATTGCACAGTATGCTGCATAGGGGGAATGTATAAAAAAATCACCTGCTTGGCTTGAGCGGCATATCGTAGTATAATAGCGATTTTCTCTACCTAAAGGAGGCGCTTCAAAAAATTCAGTATGACGGCGTTACGGTGGGCTACACCAACGGGCACACAAATACAATCGCGTTTTTTTTTAATTTTCAGAATAATCTCGTGCTTTTTACTCGACGGCCGAAGCATCATGCGGATCACACAACCCGTTTTCTCCCGTGTGGAAAAAAATTCGGAAAGACTAGGCAAAAAACTGCTCTGTTGCTTTTGAAAACGGCTGGCGTGAGAGGAGTGGTAGCTGGTAGACGTGCACTTTGCAGATAACAGAAGATCCTTGACATCGGTAATGAAGGTCCTTGAACAACACGTGGATAACAAATCGAGAAGGTGAAGTTAGCAAGATGCAGTTATTGACAATTTTTCATGCTGCTTTGCAGAAAACAAGCTAGAGAAATTAGCCAGCCACTATTGTTTCCGTGTTAAATGATAAAGGTGCTCTTTTTTACTTTTTTACACCTTTAAACTTGGCAAACTACATGCTACTTTAAATAAGAATATAGGATTATAATCATGTGTTGATGTGAAAGGGGAGAATACTGAAGGCTTCTTTTAAGCGCACTGTCTTTTCGGAGAAATTCACTGAGCATTATGCCCTCAGTGTGTTCTTGAGGAATGCATGATGGGCATCCAATGAATGTTCTCCGCTGTTTTTACGTTCCGCTATTTTACAATCTCTTCACCCGTTCATAATCTATTTTTGCCATTCGCTCCTCTGTCCGGCAAATTCCTGCGACCGTGAGAAAATGAGAAAAAAAAATGTTCGTATTGAAATGGAATTTGAATGAAGTCATTACTTCACCCTCCTCCGATTTTCTGTGGTTAACAAACGTCCATATCACCAGTCACGCACAGTCGCGGTGGCCTAGTGGTTATAGCGCTCGGCTACTGACTCCAAGGACGCGGGTTCGATCCCAGCAGCGGCGGTCGAATTTAGATGGAGGGAAAATTCTAGAGGCCCACCTACTGTGCGATATCAATGCACGTTAGAGAACCCCCGGTGGTCGCAATTTCTGGAGCCCTCCACTACGGCGCCCTCCATAGCCTAAGCCTTTTTGGGATGTTAAACCTCATAAAACCAAAACCAAACCACCTTTCGCGAACCATGTAATAACACTCCTAATTACAGACAGTCACGTAGTGCTAAACTCGTCGCGCTTGAAATGTTCTGGGTAGTCATGGGTGCTCAGCGATCTTTCATAATGAACAGCTCTGTTAATTTGGATTGGAACTTCTAGTTCAGGCAAATTACGTTTTTATAAATATAGTCTGGGTGCCTGATAACGACTGCGCGGTCATGTCCCTGGGCGTGTCACTGCCGGGTAGCAAAATCAACTGACTCAATGACGCTCAGCGGGTGCTCTATCTCGTTAGCGAGCGAGCGTCTAGGTAACAGCGCTCTTAAGACAATTCTTGCGTCAAAACGTGGAGAGCTAGGTCTGAATTCCGGCGAACCACTAAGGCAGCGGAGCAAAGAACGCGGTTGCGCACACAAATCCTTCTTGATCTAGTAGCCAAGACCACAATATAGTTTCAGTGCCATTAACTTGGGGCTCGCATTTCGAACCTTGCTGTTCGTGAAGGATTTTTTGTCTACTCTAAGATTGTGCATTACTTCGTGCTTCCCTGGCTAAAAGCGCGAGCCTCCTTAACTTTGGTTTAGTTTTGGGGGGTTTAGCGTCCCAGAGCGACTCCATAGAGTAGGGCTCAGGAAATTTAGAGCTCCTGGGGATCTTTAACGTGCACTGACATCGCACAGCACACGGGCCTCTAGAATTTCAGCATCCTTCAATTTCGACCGCCGCGGCCGGGCCTCCTTCACTTTGATGCCGTGCAAATTTAAAAGGAATGTTTTGGTGGCGGGATCTGTACATAAGGTTTACGAGTACATTATCCTGGCTCAGAAGTACTCCATTAACTCTTGCTCTACAAACAACATGTGACACTTACGGTTATTTCTGCTTGTGCGGTGTGTTTCTATATTGAGCCAAGAAGTTCGGCAACATATTTCACATCCTTTTTATTTTATTTTGTATGACTCACGGAGTGCGCTACTTCCCGGCATGTTGGTTGCCGGTTTTCTTGTAGTCTGAACTGAAGCTGACGCCAAAGCGTGTCTAGAACGTAGCGGTGTTATCCGTGCTCTCTGCAGGAACGCAAGCGTGTTGACCTTCGTTTCGTTGTCATAGGCGATCGCGGTGTCGGTCTTCTTCTGAGGCTAAATATCTTGCCTCTCACTTCCGATGGCAATCGCATTCTCGGCGATCGGCAGAAGTACCTGTGCAATGTTACGATGATATCGACGCCACTGTGCTTTTTCATAGCAACGCAGTTGGCGAGTTAAATTTTCGGAGGCGACACAAAATGTTCCTTCCATCTCGATTAACGGATGATAGAGACTTTTGCACCGCCAGTGCGCAAGCGATGATTTGTCTCGACGCGGCTGACGTGCACCCACATCAACGGCACGTGGCTCCATCTGCCGCCCAGACAGATTTTCTGGCCTTGACAGCCTAGGGGGCCTTTTTGTGCGTGCCAAAGGCGTGCGCATTCAGGCGTCCTAGGACAGCCTCGCGTATTGGGCGCCACTTGTGTGCACGTGCTGGAAGCCCCTCCCACTGTTGCCGTCTGTTGTTACGACACTCCCCTTTGTGATTCCATGCGTATATGCGTCCGAATGTTGTTATTGAAGGTGATAATTCAAACTGTTCGTAGTTGGCACAGCTTAGATTGACGATACCATGATCTAACGCTTAAAAGAAACATGAAACAGTTATTTCTGAGCCCCATTTCAGCAGCTTGTGCCCTTATGCAGGTCATAGTGGATAGCCTGGACGGACACGGGACGGGCAGAATTTGTGTGCAAAAAGAAGGGCTAATGTAGCCGTGAAATGCATTGCGTCAAAAACATGCGTACATCATAGGCTAGCTGGAATGGCAGAAAGAGGCGCTACCAGAGGAAAAGCCATTCGTCCTGGAAATGTTTAAGTATTTCAAAAACGAAGCTACCAGAGTAGAGTGCCCAACAATTGCACGAGCGACAACCGCGGTTAATATCTTGCGGCGCTGCGTATACGTCTCTTCAGGGACATTCCGACATGTTCGCACTACTCCAGATGGCGAAAGTTTCGACCCGGGCTTTCCGTCATCAGCGCACACTTTCCGACTGTCGACACGCCGACAAGCAAATAGCGGCGTACCTTTGTATTACACGGTGGCTTTCAGCAGCCGGAATAGACGCCCTTGTGGCTCGACGTGTTCGGGTATATAGCTCAAGTTTCGCAGAAAGCTTTTTTCTCCTCGTCTGCCGTGCAATGAGCGTACTTTCCGTGACGTACCTTTGTGCTTGAAAGTTGCTATTTATGCTTGTTTGTGCGGTGGAGGCGTTGATGGACGAAGTCACGCTATGCCCGAGCGATAGTTAGAAAGAGAGAGGCAAGGTAAAAGCATGGAAAAGAAAAAAACTACGCGGACAATTCTTGCGTAAGCTGGCAGCGCTACCTACATCGACAATCGGAGAATTTCGTAGCACTGAAGATACGCGGAGGAGCGCTTGAAGAGGAAACGGTGTAGGCCCTATACGAAAGAGAAAGCATCGCATTTTGCTGATGCATTATGGGTCATAGCGGGTGACACTTGCTGCAATCAGACAACATGTGAACCAATAAGGCGTCGTACTAAAGGAGCTATCATAGAATTAAACTGCTTTTGTCGTAAATAATAAGCCTGGAAATAATAGAAGTGGGAATAGAATTTCAAAAATGTTTTGAAGTACATGCCAAGATTGCATAAAAAAAGCACCACTCAGCGGATGATAACATCCCCCTCAGAGATAGGGATAACACCACCAGCCGAGGTAACGCCACCCCCTAAGATTATTCATTATGAAATAAATGCTGCACTCTCTTTTGCTCTGACTTTGGATGAAAACTGCTTTTAGACTATGATTTATGCCAAGTTTCCACATAATTGACCTAACAGCATCTATGCTTAAAAGTCGCCGCGTACAAGTTAACTTCAGTTGCGCGTTTCACCAGGCATGATTGTCAATTATAGGCATGGAATGATAATCTTTGGGACGGGCAAGCGCTTTCAAAGAACGATTATTTTGTCGAGATACTATACTAATCAGAAACTACTTCAGACGTCTTACGCGAGTGCGAAGTCTTGTAAGCAAACGCTGTGTCGTCTTGTCTGGTATAGTGCTCGAAGCACAGTGAATAAGTGTGGTTAAAGGGTAACTAGGCACGCTGAGACGAGCACCGCTATCCAGCCTCGTAAAGCGACGACAAGCTGGTTCTCCGAAGTGGACCTTGTCTGTTGCATGACTTGCTGTGTTTATTTTGAGCTGTACAGAATTCAAAACTTCGGAGTAATACCGATATCAAGTCTAAATTTGAAACCTCTAATGATCAGCTAATTTAAAATATGGAAAAAGTTTTAAAGTTTTATCATAACGTCACTACTGGCTCCTGGGTTAAAGAAATGCGACCCTTGGTAAAATAATGAAGAAAAATCTTTTTACGGTTAAATTCAAATGTACAAATTAGGCTTTTCTTGAAGAAGAATACAACCACGATCATATTCTGAGGGACTTCCAATGATAAATGAGAAGAGAACTTAGTGATTACTCAACCTATTGAATACTCAGAAGGTATGACTGAAAATATGACCTTTTCTCTTGTTCTAAATAGTAGCCGTTTGCACCGATAATGCCCATGAGATATTTTAAGCTACAGTGTTGAAGTTAGAACAGAATTCGTTCTTTTGTGCAAACTGCCTGTTTCCTTTCATACTGCAGCTGGTTGTGGTGCATAAAAAACTAGTCAGGTGCTTAAATTTAGGTTTTCAATAGCATCTTGTAAACTGTCTGCTACAGGCAGAGTTCCGTGAGCCAGAAAGTCTTTCAAGTCATGCAGTCCTAAAAAAATGTATTAAAATGAAATCCGCCCCTTTGGTAAAGACAAGACTAAATCCTACTTTCTACGGCAATACCACATGCGGCCAACGGTCGAGGGGATTTCTTCACAGTCACACCAAAACCTCACTGAACAACTTGTACGTTAAGAAAAAGACTGTTTTCGTATGCACGCTACGTTCAGTCCTGCATGCCACACACAGCCACCTATACTAAAGAGAGTTCTGGCTAAAACCCCTGGAAACAATGAGAACCAATTGAACCCAACGGGGCTAGGTAAGCTGGTTGAAAATCGGGCAAACATTAGTTCCTTACTTCGAGTAAGAATTTTAATCGTGGTGCTTTCCTCCGGTAATGGGCATTCACTTACACGAAAGAAAAATTGACGGCGGTTTAGCTCTGGGTAAACCTGGAGTGACGCGATAGCTACAGTTGGTCGAGTGGAACATGTTCAGTTGAATTGCAAAGTCAGTCTTTCGCCGCTCCGTTTCTTCTTTTTCTTCTTTTGCTTCTTCTCCTTTGTAAGCATGGCACATACCCCCGCGGGGGGATTGGCCAAGGTTCAGTAGATAATACCAATGAGGCAATTGCGCGGGGAAAAATAGGCGTGAGAAGACTAAATCTATATAAAAAGTGGAACAGTCAATTTAATTAAAAAAAATATGAGTTACCAGGAATAAAATCGAGCATTCTGGACATGCGACAAATTTTTGTATACAGCTAACAAGGTAATAGATCAGTTGCACTTATTTAATCATGAAGGTAGCCGCAGACACTGCTTAACGGGAATCCCTTTGCGCTTGCATCGAACGAAAGAAAAACTGGAAGAGACAGTGGGAGTCCTAAGCTCGAAAGACGGACCTCCAAATACTGTTTTCTCTGAACTACGAACCGCCGGCAAGAGAGGAGAAAATGATCTATTGTTTCTACTTTCCCACATGATACAAAAAGGTTTGTCGCAGCGAACCACATCTGCATAAGTAAAACATTAAGTGAGGGATTCTGCATCACAGAAGAGTTATTGACATCTCACAAAGCCTTGCTTTCACCACCGGATATTCCATGGGAACTTAGTGGCTAAAATTCACGGTATTGAGCAATGGATCACTCAGGTTGGCTGAAATATGTTGGAAGCGCCAGAAACGTGAAGTTCCCAACAGAATCAGGGGAGAGACGGGATAGATTACAGGAGCGCTGAGAGCTGACCTTGCCAATAAATCAGCCACCTCGTTAAAGTAGGCGCCCGATTGCCCAGGTACCCAGACAAAGCAGATCTCACGCACTGCGCGCGGAACAAAAACCTAAGCGAACGATTCAACAAAGATTTTCCCGAATTTCGGAGACAGACTAGAACTGAGAGGCGGTCTGCAAGAATAAGATCTCATGCTACATGACTAGGAAGTTTGAGAAAAGCCACACCAACGGCCAGAAACTCTGCGAAGAATATAGGTGTATAATCTAGGATACGAACGGAATAGCTCCAAGCCAGCTCCTGCGAATATATCCCAACTGCCGCCTTCTCACAGCTGCCGGAGGCATCAGTCGAGATAACAGTATGAAGAGAAACATTCTGTAGGTGTTCAGAAAGGAGACCATTTAGAATATTTGCGAGCATATGTTTTGCATGAAACGAGAAAATATGGTCATAATAGAAGACGGGGTCAGCCTGCGTTTCTTCAATTTGTTGTAGGGAGATCAGATTAACCTGAAGAGAGACTAACAGATTCGGAGTGAACCTAAATTGCGGATGCTGATAGCGTGGCCCATGATTAGTGAAAAACAGGTGTGGTTGGGATAGAAAAATGGGGCTACGAACACCGGCGGCCGGAGCAAAGGACCTGAGGAAAGTACGCACTGTTAGAAGTTAGAAGCGGGAAAAGAGATCGGGGATACGGGCTTCGAGATAAAGGACAGCGTTTGAAGCTGATTCCCGGAGTCCGAGGCATTCCCGTAGAGCACGCCTTTCCAGTAAAGCTAATGGCTGCATCTTGTAGTTTGCACTACCAGAGAACAAGACACAAACAAATTCCAGATTCGCTCTCATATAGGCCTTATAGAGCAACAGTAACGTGTCACGACGCCTGCCATACTTTTTATTGCCGACTCGTGTCAACCGGGCCAGAGCACGTTCCCTTTTAATAACATTATTCTTAATATGGTGTCGCCAGTCCAAGCTTTGATCATAAAAAACGCCCAGGTATTTAACCCGCTTGATCCTTGCGGCACACCTCTTGATTGAAGATAGGTATTAGAACAGAAAGATCCGTCTCTACAGAAGAAAAATATATCCTCTAAAATTTCACAAATCCAAGCATAGATGTAGTGCGGTGGATGAAGCTGAGCAGGATTGTTAATAAGGACCGTGTGTTCAACGCTGTCATAGGCTTTAGAAGTATCAAGTGTCATCAAGGCCGCAACTTCTATCTTGCGCATTGAGAGTCGTATTCGGCTGTCTAGGTCCACATGCGCAGACGATATAGAACAACCGCGACGAAAGCCAATCTGTGCGGCGCTGAGGCCGTTAACGTGATGAGCATGCTCTGTGAGGCGACTGTGTACTACTCTTTCTATTAGCTTTAATAAATTTAAGGTTAAAGCAATCGGCCGAATATTGTTTAAATGAAATCCATTCTCTGCATTTTTCAAAAGTAAAATTACTTTCTCAATTTTCAAACTGTAAGGAATCTAAGAGTTTTCCAATGACGCATTTACAATAGCCAGAAGGCGAGTTGGAAAGTCTTGTGCTAAAATCTTCAACAAGCCCACAGTGACCCAATCAGATCCTGGGGCAGCAGACTGCATCGAGGAAACAATTGGGAGGAGTTCCGACACGTCCACCTCGGGATTGTCCGAGCTGGGGGTGAGGGTGTGCAAAGGTTCCGTTTTCTGCACTTGGAAACGTAAAGCCAGCCCCTGAGTGATACGTTAAAGGTTTTGCTTAGCTTCCTGCGGAGACAATACCATTGACTTTATGCGGTTGGAGGCCGGAGAACTGTTATTCTGCGCCACGAATCTATATAGTGCCTTCTTAATCTGAAATTTAGAGAGATATGTGTTTGAATATTGATTATAATCCTCCTTTGCTTTTTAACCCTTTTTTTTTGAAAGATGCAGTGTAGAACTTATAATTTATCCAGTTAGCTGGGCTCTGATTATAGAGAAGGCTTTTCCAAGCTGCTTTCCTAAGGCGATAAGCTTTCTCACACTCCTCCGTCCACCAAGAAGACGCCTGTCTGGCAGAGCAGTAGCGCACACAGAGAATACAGAGCTCTCAGCAGCATCTTGCAGAAAGGAAATTGCCCGCTGAGCTCTTTCTGCTCGACCTGAGCTAACTACGGTGGAAAGCGAGGTAGATATCAAATTTTTATACCTAATGTGATTTACAAATTTCATGGTTGCACCTCCTTTTCTGATAGGAGAGGACATAATAGTAAAGGTTTTCGGGAAGTGGTTACTAGATGTAACTGATTCTACTGTTCACCATGCAGATACTCCGACCCCTCGAGATGCTAATGTTAAATCTATGTCTGAACGAGAAACTCCACGCATAAAGGTTACTGCTCCGGAATATCAGCAGCGCACTGCATTTATAGACATCCATGACCAGAGAAGCTGGCCGCAGGAGTCAGAGCGACTACCCCAGACATTGTGGTGCGAATTAAAATCCACTGCGATGACTGGGTTGTTTGCTCCGCTAAGTAAGGTATCCAAACAGTGTCCTGTGAAGACCTACAGGAAAGTAGACGTTAGCAAGAGTTACTGTGGCGCACTGTGGAAGGGAGATTTCAACCGCCAACAACTCACAGTCAGGGAGCATCACTTTCTGCGAGATTGATGCCCCGCGACATATTTTTTCAGAGATCATAGTTATTAAGCCACCACCCCTGTCATTAATGCTGTCTACCCTGAAAACACGGAAGTTTTTCATTGAAAATGATTTAAGTGGAAAGAGCCACGTTTCTTGAAAAATCACAATATCTGTATTATGTTTATGAAGAACTATTTCAAGATCCGTGGGAGAAGAATTTACGGAACGACAATTCCATTGCATAACTTTTAGATCGGCCATGATAATTGACTGATGAAAGAGCCAGCAACAGCCTCCTTCAGCGCATTAGTCTGGGGGATTAGTTTGGAGGTCCTTTCTTTGCTTTAATTTGCGGAACAGCTGACTTCAAGGGTGAGGAAGAATCTCGACGCTTCTGGGAAGGACAGACCATTTTAACATCCATGTTACAGATATCTACGTGAGAGACACTGCAAGGAGCGCTGTTGGCTGGCGGGACTTGGGATGCGTCAGGAGGCGACATGGAGTCACTCTTACTAGCAGCACAATTTAGGAGCAATGCAGGCGTCACCGCCGAAACAGATGATTGAGAAGGCAGAGACAGGCCTGCAACGAGTTGAGATAAAGCCTCGGTGAAATTGCACAGCATTCGCTCAACCACCACAGAAAGAGCCTGTTCTACTGAGGACACTATCGTAGTAGTCTAACGACTCTATATCTGCAACAGAGCTTCGCGCACGGCTGGCATATGTATTATTCTTCCGATCAAGAAATGCATACGCCTCTGCTCTCGAGCATCGCTTTGCTCGAATTATATATAGCAGGCTTTGTTCGTCAGCTCTCTTCGAGCAGTTGGCATCATCAGCTGAGTGGTTACACTCGCAGAGGCAACACTGGGGCTCATCAGAGGAGCAACTGTCATCCGAATGCCCTTCCCCACAAGCACGGCAGCGGATCGCCGATTTACACGCTTTACCACAGTGACCGAACCGAAAACAGTTCGTGCATTGAAGTGAACGGGGTTGCAGAGGATTCACACGGTACACTATTGGCCAGACCTTGAGCTCAGAAGGACAGGAGGTGCCAGAAAAAGTAGTTATAACTGATTCTGTCGCTACACGCACACCATTTAATTCTCTACTGCACCGGTAGGCAGAAAGAACCCCCACACCTGCATCCTGAAATTCCTCCAGTATTTCCTGTGGGGAAGATGCTAGGTCTACTCCTCGAACAATACCTTTGGAGCCTGTGAGCTGCTCAGGGATGAATTCTTTCACAGCTAATGACTGAAAAATTTTGCACTGCAGCAGGTCTGTGACGCAATCAATGTCAGATGACTTGAAAAGAATGCCTCTGCGGCCGAACAGCCGCACATCAGAGATCTGGAGGTAGTGGGGAGTTAGAGACCTTAGTTCGTGCTGAAGAACCTTAGAGGTTTTCATCTTGATCATTCCTTCACCGGTCGGTACGAGCGCCACAGGGATGACGTCAATTCCATTTTTCCTAGAAAGGTCCAGCGGCAGGCATTGGGTGGGCAGGCTGGTAAAACAGATCACCGACCCTCCGTCCGGGGAGGTCAGCGACATACCGGAGCCAAACCCTCCCTCAAGTGCACATTAACCGCGCCTACAGACTTAACCTTAGACCTGGCCAAATCCCCTACGCAGAACGGCCTCATCAGAGATGAGCACGCAGACACAAACAGGAAACCACAGGAAGCACAGGAAACAGCCGTTCAGAACGATCCAGGTGGCAATCTCGAACTTCCGTTTCGCTGGGCGTTCCTTCCTCATCCTCTTCCCACTTGACACGGCGCATGCGCACAGCAGTTGCAGCTCGGCTTCGCCAGCGCGCCGCGCCGCCGGCAGCAACAGCTGCTCCGCACCACTTGGCTGGTAACGTGACCAACCACGTGGCGGTGGCGGCGCCGCCAAGCCGTGGCTGCGCCGCCGCCACGGTAACGTGCCACCGCCACGCTGAGGGGTAGAAATGCTACCGTAATATAGCTATCGCTACAAAACTCCCGTAAATGGCCTATTTTTCCTTTCACAAACAGACTCCACGGTACCGTTTCTCTATCAGCAATTCGCTTTCGAAAAAGCGCCTCTCGCGCGCAGAAGCGCCGAAGATAAAAATATGCAATGTTGAACGACAGCTCGATCAATAACAAATAACGGGAACAACAGGCTTTATTAGAGTTCTAGAACGCAGTAAGAATTCAAGAAGCGACTCGGCCTATTACTACTGCTTGAGCTACGATGTTCTACAACCTCAAAAAAAAGGCAGTCTCAGAGTGCTGATTGCGATTCGACATTTCCCGATTAGAGTCGCCGGGTAATACTTGAAGCGCGGTTGGGACGAGAAGCATCGAATGGGGACGATGGTGAGGGGAGTACATCGCGAGGAAGCGGCAAGATCGTTAGGCAAGAATCGGCGCCGGAAGCGAGCGAGCAGGCGGCAGCTGCCTCCGCTGCTTTATACACATATCGACCCAACCTTGATGGGGAGACCGTCGCCCGCGTTTTTCGAGCCGTGCAAAGCCAGGCGAGACAATGGCCTTAAGCGCGACGCTGGTTGCTCGCGTTACCGTCATTACGGGACGTCAAGTACTTGCCTCGTCCCTTTCCGGACTGCTACCGTTGGTTCCTGTAAGGAGACAGCAGGACAATAAAGAAACCCCTCTCCCACACACCCATCTATGGAAAGGATAAAAAAAAGCACGATGAAATGGTTCTAGCCAGGCTTTTTTTACACTTCGAGTGCATGCCGTGAAATCGCTCCCGAGAAGTGCACAATAAAATTCGATCAAGAGCAGCACGACGAAGCCGCCGAACTGCGGGAAGTTAATGTGCAGGTTTAGAAGGAAGAACAGGCTGTTGGAAAATGTTCTTCAGTCGAGCGCGATTGGTCGATGACAGGGTCTTTGACGCGTGTTAAAACTATTGGTTTGAGTTACTCTTCGGTCGTAGCATATCTCAAAAGAACACTAAAATGACAGCGTACAACCTTTGATCAGGAAACGAAACGCGGCTTTTAGACCACTGCGGTAGCTCAATGGCGATTATACTTGGTTACTGACCCGAAAGACGCGGGTGCGATTCCAGCTGCGGCGCTCGCTTTTCGATGGAAGCGAAATGGTAAAGGCTCTTGTTTTGTGCGATATGAGTGCAAGTTAAAGACCTCCAGTTGGTTGCTTTTATCCGGAGCTTTTCACTACGGCATTCCTCATAGCCTGAGCTGCTCTGGACCGTTAAACCGCATAAACCATAATTGAGGATTTTAATATAGCTATGTCAGAGGAACCTTTGATTCACAGGTGTGAGATTGCTGGCTATCGTTCACAACCAAGGCACATGAGTGCTGCGAAATACAGGAATATTTACAGGATCAGTGCAGAGAATCCAATAAAACCACCGTGAGTCAGGGTTGTTTGCAAGCAAGCAGTGTGCGAAAAAGACAGAAAGATGCAAGGCGGGGTCCTTGAGCGAAGGTTGTTGTTGGAAACAGGAGCGGTGGCTTACTTACTTGGCCGGAAGGAGCTCGAATTCTGGCGCAGAAGCAGCGCTTGTATTCTTCGTCTCTCTCGATGTTTGCGGCCTAAATTCTTCGCTACGAAACCGGTAAAGAACGTGAGCGTTATATCTCTGGCTATTCTAAGTGACAGCAGCTAGCTAGCTCAGGGACGTAATAGGTGACGAAGCGAGCGTTATTCAGAGGATAGAGAGCGTTTACGCGACAGCGGCTCTCTTGCACAATTTCCTGATTTTTGAACTACGGCGCTCTTTAAAATGTGCTTATTTGTACTGATGCGAAAGCGTTACATTGCTCATGGGCAAAAAAACCCAGCGTTGTTGTCCTGCTGTGCAACAGCAGATGTCCGAAAATTACAAAGACGCCACCATGGACTCGCGTGATGTCAGCACTAAAAGAGAAGAGAGTAGTGGGTGATCGCAGGCAATGAAGCACAGATATTTGACGAGACAATAGTATTGATAGTGATAGTGGCAGTTTTGGAATTATAAAGGATGTTAGTAAATAATGATGAGGGCCATTAATGAAAATGGTTTGTGGTCTATAGGGGGATTTAACTTCCCAAAGAGAACAAGGTTATGAGGGATGCCGTAGTGAAGGACTCTGGAAATTTCGACCAACTGGGGTACTTTAAGGTGCACTGTCATCGCACAGTACACAGGCCTCTAGCACTTCGCCTCCATCGAAATTCGACCGCCGCGGCCGGGATCGAACCCTCGTTTTTCGGGTCAGCAGCCGAGCACACCCGCCGCGGTGACTCAGTGGTTAGGGCGCTCGACTACTGATCCGGAGTTCCCGGGTTCGTACCCGACCGCGGCAGCTGCGTTTTTAGAGAGGAAAAACACTAAAGAGCGCGTGCGATGTCAGTGCACGTTAAAGATCCCCAGGTGGTCGAAATTATTCCGGAGCCCTCCACTATGGCACCTCTTTCTTCCTTTCTTCTTTAACTCCCTTCTTTATCATTTCCCTTATGGCGCAGTTCAGGTGTCCAACGATATGTGAGAAAAATACTGCGCCATTTCCTTTCCCCAAAAACCAAATATTATTAGTATTATTATTAGCCGAGCACCATATCCAGTGAGCCACCGCGGCGGCATTAATGGCAATGATAAATATTTTTATGTTGAAGGACTTCAGTCAATTGCTTTTATGGTAAAAGCATTTATGTCAAAGGGTTTTATAGTAAAGAACTTTAGGGTAAAGTCCTTTAGGTCACAGGATGTTTCGCATTCATAGCACATCGCGACGTTAAGAACCCCCTGTAACTTTTTCTTCCTTGTTTTCCGCCTGACAGGCCCCAGAAACACATTCCTCTCTAACTGCTGTTTAGTTAATTCGGTATTATCTCGCTTTTAAGCAACTCACTCCTCGTTCACAAACTCGCTTCCTTACTCATTCTAAGGAATGCCAAGAAGAAACAGTGAGTCAATGCGGCCTTGAGAGCCAACCGGAGCTCTTCGGGTTCATGTCTTTCCTTTTCTTTCACTCGTTCCAAGAGAGCGATTGCTCGCTCAAAATCATACAGGCTATTCTGTGATGAGAACGTCAGGGAGGTCCTTCTTATGTTACATAACATCCTTCTCGGCCAGCATGTGGACGAGAGAGTTTCCGGTCGCGACCAACTACGACGTCGACGCCGACTTTAATCTAGGGTAAGAACTGCATAGAGGCATAATTTCAAAAGAAATGCTTGAACTCATCACTCTCATTAATTTCACCATGAGTCCTGACACGTCCAATGTAAGGCATTCTCCCATCTCCGTTTAGCCCTTTCCGGCGCTGTCCGCGCCTTTCTTATCCCCGCGAACTTTGCACTCTGATCCCCTTACCTGACTCTCCGCCCTTTCTTACAGTGTTTGCTTTTTCTTGGGATCCACTCCGCTACACTAAGCAACCACTGGTTACCTTGCTACACCATTACATCAAAGAAGAAGAAAAGAAACATTCGGTTGCTACACATTAGGAACCCAACTCGTCTCGCAGTGCGGATGCTCTCGGACGTCTGTGGGTTTGTGTCTCGCCCACGGGAAGCCGTCGTCACCACTGTCGTTCTCTTGTGAACGTGTACGTGCACCAGAGCACCAATATCGGATAGACGCGTAGCGTTCCGAAACAGCTGCTCCCGACAGCCGCAAGAAAGGGTCCACAGTTGTGCAATCATTGAATTTTCGGGGCGCGCGCCTCAGCAACAGCCAGGCTCAACGCACTACACCATCTTTCTTTCTCCGCGACATGCGATCCATATTAGATTACCAGTTTCGCGTGCCCCGTCACATTCGTCGTCTTGTAGCACTGCTTGACTACCATTATTTCTGGTATGGATTTTTTGAACGATTTTGGCGCTGTCATCGCCCTCGCCGACCGCCCCATCACGCATTGTCGGCGGTGTTTGGACTCGACGAGCTCAGATACAACGCTCTCCGAAGCGAAATAGGTCTGAAACTACGTATAAATGTCTGGGCATTATTTTCTGTGAAGACCTTACATGGTCGGCGCATATTAACTGCGTTGCTAGTAAAACATGTAGATGCCTTAGCTTTCCTCAGTGTAAACTAAGGCGTGTTGGCGAACATATTTGATGCGGCTAATAAAGCTTATGTTAGACCCAGTTGCAATGCATGTCCTGAGTTGCATCGCTTTACAGAGTCTACGTAGATATACTTTAACGTATCCAATCTAATGATGCACGATTTGTCCTTGGCCTGCACGATCGCTTCGTTAGCACCAGCAACTAGAAGAAGGAACTGTACCGGGTTTCAGTGTGTAAACGCCGTAGGGCTGTCCGTTAGAAATTCTTTTAATCTCTTTATCGCAACCAAACCGCATTTTGATCCTCATCCTATCGGAACCTGCCCCAATTAATTGCTGAACTGATTGTCATTATAAGATAAAAATCATAGTCATGCAGCCACACATCACTGCGACAAACATTTTTCACAATTCCTTCTTTGTGTAGACTGGCAGCGAATGAAATTCACTGCCACGTGATGGGATGACCCTGAATACCGGGAATTCATTAATGCGATATCGTTCAACCCTGGCACTCACTGTGACGAAATTCAGTTATCGGTCGAGAGAGTTCTGATGTAATCATGGTCACGTGACATCAAGAAACGAATGACACGTTGGTGTCAAATGTTAAAATCTATTACACATCAAAATCTCTCGATCTCAAAATCTACTAACAATCAGTCGCAATTTGATGTACTTTTCCTTGACTTTTCCAAAGCGTTCCAGCGGTTGTCGCACTAAAAATTGATGTAGAACTCAAGCATTTATTTGGTGATGGTCTCGTCACAAAATTACCTCGAGTTTGTTTGTGCTTGTCTTGCTTTATTTATTTATTTATTTATTTATTTATTCAAGTTACCCCTAAAGGCCCTCCAGAAGAGGGTATTACATAGGGGGGGGGGGGGGTACAATCATAAGTAATCGCGATACATTTCAACAAGTAAGTGTAACAAAAAAAAAACATAAGGCATCACACAAAGAAAAATTGAACACTAACAAAAACAGCAAACATTTACACATTTCCGTCACAGCGAAGAAGCTCTTGGAATTTTTTATTGTCAGTTTCTGTGGCGATGACTGATGGCAAACTACTCCATTCAGTGATAGTACGGGGAATAAATGAATTGGCATAAGACGATGAATGACAGTTTACGCGTTTAACTTTGAAAGAATGATCACGGCGTGGAAAGAGAGCATCAGGTGACTGAAACAAATCACGGCGAAGGGATGGGTGGTGATAAAGCTTATGGAAAAGGGTTAAGCGAGCACGTTTACGGCGATATGACAAATCTTCCAGTTCGGCACGTTTTTTTAATGCTGAAAGGCTTGTGAAGGGTGAGTAGTCTGAAAATATGAAACGAACAGCACGGTTTTGCAAGGATTCAATGTTAGTGATAACGTAGGCTTGAATAGGGTCCCAAATGGCCGCAGCATATTCGATTTTAGGGCGTATTAGAGTTATATAAGCAAGCTTTTTAACGTGTATAGGGGCGTATCTGAGGTTACGTTTAAGAAAACCAAGTGAGCGGTTAGCAGATGCTAGGGTGAGGTCGATATGGTGATGCCTCTTCATTGCACAACTGCTTACAGTTCTATAACTGTTTTATCTGGAAGTTGTATATTTTTTTAAATGCGCCCATCCCTGTAAAAACCCCGGTAGGGGTTGACAGTATATCGAAATAAAAAAAAAAGTGGACGAGCTGGGAGGCTGCGGGAGTATCGATGTCGCTAACGAAGAGGGAAACCGCAGGAGTGGGGGTCAGTGTGTTAGGCGGGCGGGTAACCTACTAAAGAAAATCAAAAACTTCATTACCATGAGCGGGTTTGGAAGAAGCGGATGCACGCACAGATAAGCTTCGCTGGCAATTTCATTCGACTACAAAGCCATCACCGCATTATTTATTTCTTTATTGCCTGCTTCGACAGTTATGCTCGTTGTGCTATGTGCGCTGCCGGTGATGCCATTTTTATTTCTGTCCCTCTTGGCTGCCCGCCATCTAACCAAAGCTTACAACAACAGATTAAATTTGCTTTCGTATCTCCTTTATAAGTGGTGGGCTCCGGAATAATTTCGACCACCTAGGGATCTTTAATGTCATTGCACGTTAAAGATCCCCAGGTGGTCGATATTATTCCGGAGCTCTCCACTATGGCACCTCTTTCTTCCTTTCTTCTTTCACTCCCTCCTTTATCCCTTTCCTTACGGCGCGGTTCAGATGTCCAACGATATATGAGACAGATACGGTGCCATTTCTTTTCCCGAAAAACTAGTTATTATTATTATTACTAACACTCAAAAATTGTGGCGCAAGTTGAATCGACAGTCAAATGGAACTAATCTGATTTTCGCATGTACGCCAAACGCTAGATCTGTTCATTACGTACCTCGGATTATTACGTGAAAAGTGGGGTGTGCCTCTGCGTGCAATGACTCACGAACCGTACTCACTTCTATGAAGCCTAGCGAATGGTCGGTCACGTTGACACAGCTTCTCTTTTTAGTCTAGAGTGTTGGATGTTTGCTTGGCGCACTAGTGCTGACCGCTCATTAGGAGCCAGAAGTACTGGACCAGCCACTATATACGCAAAGAAAGGCGACCAATTGCCGCAACCAATGCTGACGTGAGATAACTACCGAAAGTGCGTCCCTGAAGCCCTGCTACGTAAACCTGGTGTGCGCTGAACAAAGAAACAAACAAGAAAGCCGGCAAGCAGGCGAAGAAACCAGTAACTAAACAAGAATCTCTCTCGAATAAACAAATTGATCCCCTCTCAACAACTATTTTTTGTATTTTTGGGTGTTACCTTTTATGAGAACGACAATATTTGTAGCAACAAAATTTTCTGCGGCATTGTTCTAATCCTTGTCATAGCGGCAAGGCTACAGAAAATATACTACAGTGTTGCAGAAGCTTACTACTGAAAAATCTGTCCTGACGACCGGACGACAAAACATTTTTGCCGTATTTTGGGCACGACTCTCGTATTTTTCGACGGGAACAAAGAAGCAAGAAAAAACGCCGAGCAAAACCTAAACTAACCAAGCAAAAGACCAGTGAAAAAGAAAGCAAAAAAAACGAAGACAAAGACAAACACACGCAGGAAAACACCAAAAACATGTTCTGCGCCGGTGCTGCCCTGAATAGGGAAAACAACTTCTTCAAGATAATCAAAATAAAGGAGATTGGCAAGATATGAAAAAAAAAGATCAGAGCACTAACTCGCATTAAGGAATCGTGAGACATAACGAGTAGTGTAGGGGGGGGGGGGGGGGTTGCATGTAGACGAAGTAGCTTCTTCCTAATTCATTTGGCCGCGCTGCAAGGCACCTTTATTTGGTAAAGGCAGGGCGTCTTATTGGGATCTTGTCTTTTCATGTGTTCTGGAACATCATGCTTTCCTTTTCCATTTCCTGCCTTCGTTACGTTTTGACATCTTTCCTCCTTCGTCCTAATCTTGTCATCCCTATATGACGCAGGGTGACGTCGCCTTATTGGGCCAGACCTGACATGAGTTGATTAAAAATATGTCATTCTCTCGTTTGCTCACTGTGCTGCTGCGGGACAAGTGTTGTTTGACTTTCTTGCCGCTCGAAACAACACTGTTCTCATATGCATTTCTGTCTATGCACTGGGAACACGAATGAATAAATGAACGAATTTAACATCCCAAACCGATCGAGGTATGAAGGACACCGTAGTGAAGGGCTCCGGAAATCTCGAACATGTGACGGAGTGATTGAAGGTTGTTTCACTTCCGCCACCGGTTGGCCCGGTATTGCACTGTCTCCGGGATCGGCCTGGGTCATTATACCGCGCGTATTTTCTATCCTGTCTTCCTATCGCATACTGGAACTCTCCTACTATCAGCACGTGGTAGCGATTAATGTGGCTCGGCTTGGGCCAGTAAGCAGGCCTGTGCCCTTTCCTTTTCTTTCTTCCTGGCAACAACCGACAGACAGACCAGCTGGGGTTCTTTAACGTGCGCTAACATCGCACAGTTCACGGGCCTCTAGAATTTCGCCTTTGTCGAAACTGCACCGCTGCGGCCGGGATTGAACCAGCCTATTTCAGGTCAGCAGCCGAGCACAATAACCCCTGAGCCACCGCGGTTGCTTGAATGAATGATGTTTTTAACCATACTGAAAAATTAGAGGATTGCACTTAAGTATGCTGAACAGCGGAAAAGCGAAAGCCTTTCTGTTTCCTCGCTTTCTTCCTCCATTTTTCATTTAAAAATTTTGGTGAGTATTTGGAAGTTGGTTGCTTTATTTTGTCTATTATTATTAGTTTTCATTTTATTCTTTGTTTCTTTTTTTAATGACTCTATAAGCCTTCTCACAGATTTGCATCGTTTTTCGTCGAGTCAGACACAAAACCTGCTTCAAACGCAGCATTTGTACCATTATTTCACTTTAATTAACTAACTTGAATTCATCAACCAAACTTTTCCCCTTTTCAAGATCTACAATTGCACATTTATCTCCACAAAATTACATAATCGGCAGGACAACATTTGCGGACACTTTTTGCTGACGCGACAAAACCATATAATACTTTCGCATTAAAAAAAAAATCAGGAGCCGGACGCAGAAGCGCGTTTTAGCGTGGGATCCACTCATACCTCGTCGTTGTACAAATCATAACAAGCAAAGGCCGGCAGTTTTATGGCATGCGTTGCTGGCAGGCTGCGATTTTTCAGGTCATGATCCATACGGCCTGAGGAGATAGGCCTTCGACACAAACCTAACCAGCGCTGTCCTCGGCACACAATAGCGGAATGGCGCTCGTTCATGGAAACTGTCGCCGAGAACAGAACCAGCGATTTTCCGAGATTTTCAGAATAGCATTCGCTACGAATGTCGCCGGCATATACACTGCCGCTCTCCATTGAAATGGGTTGGCGTCGAACACTGAACTTGGCGGGTGTCACAGTTAAGTTCTCCCTGCGCGGCACGCGGCGTTCCACAATATGTATACTGATGAGTTAGTTTGCGTCTCTTAATGTTCATAGTTATTCTTCGGTCGTGCGGCGATAAGTGCCGGCATCAACGCTTGGAATTCGTTCGCGTGCTGTCGTGCTTTCAGTGTGAGCAGTTCAGTCGCGATATCCCCTGTGCTCACCATAAGTTCATCGCATGTGTGGGGGGGAGGGGGGGGTTATTTTCAGATTCCAGTCAAGCGAACCATGGGCCGAACATCTTTTCGCGCAAGAAAGAAAACAGCACAGCAGCTGCAAGTCGCCTTCAGCTTTCACAGCGTCCCGCTAAGCACAGCACTCGCAATATATAAGACTTGTAGATTACTATATATTTTAACTTTCACGAGCTTAAACAAGCGTGTCCTTTCAATACCGGTCCAAGAAAGCGATTAAAGGAGTAGAGGTTCTAGGTAAAGTCTCCCAATATTCTTTTCCATATCATCTGAATTTTCCATCGCAGGCCGACCAGAACCGGGCGAACAAATAAAATACCTCACCAAAAGCAAATCTCATCATGCACAAGGCGCAATCTTTAACGCTAATTCTAAAAGAAAATAAGCAGAATGACTCGTTTAGCTGATCAGCGAGAATGTAAATTACGTTTTTAAGTCTCTAAGAAAAGGTCAAGGTATGCGCAAGTGCAGCACTTCCAAAGCTAAGAGAGCAGAGAGACGACATTTTTGCGTACACTATTGGTAGACGAGTCTTCGACTCCTGCCACAGATACCTATTTCATAAAGGAGAATAAAGAACTTAAGTTCGCTGCGCAATTGACTCCCAAAAAACAAAAATTCTATTTGCCTGAATCAGAGCTGCTCTGCGACTCATTTGTCAAGTAATTTCCTCGATCTCTGAAGCAAAGTAGTTCGAAGAAAAAGGGGGGAGCACATCACAAGATTAGTCCCGTGAAATTGCTGCTTCGTGTCGTGCATGGTTCCCTCTTTTGCAATAGCATTTGAGTATGCTGTGTCAACGCAGAGGCTGAGAACTGTAGGCGATTCGTTTCTCTTTTGTACTTCGCGCTTCCTTTGTTGCATTTAATCACTCAAGCGTAGTCACCCGCCATAGCCACACTGTTACTCCCTGCCAAATGGGAGAGGAGAAGGAAGCCGATGCAGTGGTCCACCTGGTAATTCCTTCCGGCGAACAGGTTGAAACAGTCCAGCACTACTTCACAAGCTTGAAGAAAACGTATACAAGGGGCTCTAACCACAAGCGACGCGCACACCTTGAAATATTCGCACACGCGAGTTGGTTTCGAAGGCAGCATTGCTTGGCGCATTATGAGCATACTGCGTTTTGGCCTCTAGTCCACGTCGCTCGCGACGCAGCCCACTAATGTTTACGAACACGAAGCATCTCTATATTGGGAGCATGAAGCCGCCTATGCTTCATAAAAAGCAGCACCTATTATTTCAACAGCACTTTTAATAATGACTTAATGACTTTATTTGCACGTTGCAAACGAATGCATGACTCTGGATCCTTTGGAAGAAGCTGCGAGACAGATAGATCCACCGGCGCCCATAAGGCCTTTCCAAACAGTCAGAAAAAAATGTAGAAACGAACTGCGACCATGTAAAATTTATATTTGTGAATAAGTATCACCTATAAGAGTAAAAATTTAGATCTGTAAAAAAAAAAATTAACGCTACCGACCGACGCAAACATAGTCACAAGGAAATTCGCAATTAGTATGGGTAAGAGCATGCACACGTAGCTTTGATAAAGACGAAGATAAAACTCAAGGTTTCCACGAGTAAACTCGTTAGCTATATTGCGGTTGCTTGCAGCCTTTGCAGACTGGTTCAGTATTCAAGAGCTGCATGTGGGCTTTCTGCATTTTCTATTTTGGGAAAAAACGTTTGGAAAAAAGTTGGTGCGTTCGTATTTCCTGCGGAAACACATCTATTCTTACGGGGTTTCGGGCTGTATATGTACAGAGCTAAGTTCTGCCCAACGAATGCTTGATGACTAATTAGCTTCCTTACACAAAGAGATGTTCGCAAGACTTTCCACGCAAGATTGATGCCTAGGCTTTATTCTCATTGGTTGTCGCTATCCAGTGTGCTCTTTAACCGTGATAACCACGTCGTTACCAGCCTTTCCATAATTATTGGGACTGATGCCTATCGTGACCACTACTGATCTCTCTGAACAGTAATTACAAGAACACCCGAAGTCCAGTTTCGATCCCCTCCCCCTAACCCTCTCGGTAATGGGCTTTCGCTGATCTCGGACTAGATGGAAGGCAACTTGCCTTAGTGACTAAGCACAACACCTACTCGACATCTAATGGTAAGCTATAACGAAGTTATGTTTTCTTTTATCACAATGCATCATCAATGTCATAATCAGAAAATGTATAAAAGCATTTTGTGAATTGTGCTGTTATACACTCGAAATTTTCTCTTGCGGAAGAGAACCACTTGATCAACCGCTTAATGAGCACCGGAATGTAATTGAATTCACCAAGCCAACAGCAAGCACAGCAATGATAAACCAGTCTTGGTACCATTGGTTCATCACTAAATGTAAATACGTTAAATCCCTCCGCTTGGGACATGTTAGCGTACCTCAACCGCAGCAGCTTATCTCTCCCAGTTACTCTTATATAGACATCATACTGACTTAGCAAAGCCTTAACAAGCGCAGTCAACTGCAGAAAGCCTTTTGAGTCGAGGATATTTGGCTAACCTCTGCAGCCGCAAAAGTAGGGTTAGATTAGAGTGAGAGAGGGACAAGGAAGCTAAAACTTGCACTTCAAACTGTGTAACAAGAGACACTAAACAACAAATGGCAGTAACAAATGTTAGTCTTGTGATGGCTAGGGCTCAGCATAATGTCATTGCGCTTGCTGTTGTGTTCTATTCTCAATGGGTATTTATATATTTATTTGAGATACAAATTGAGACCTTGGGGGAAGGGTGAGGGATGTACGTAGGATTTGCGGATCTTGCAACGGTCATTTATGTTACTTTCTTCGAGGAGAGTGTTACTTGTTTCTCTTTTTCCTGAGCTGCCATCTGAAAGTCAGCAATCCATCAGGTACCAAAACAACGATCTCCTCAGCAGATATGAGTGGCTTGGCTGAAATCCTGTTGAAATCTCTTCGATGCGCTTTATTCGCCCCCACGCGGTGGCTCAGTGGTTAGGGCGCAAGACTACTGATCCGGAGTTCCCGGGTTCGAACCCGACCGCGGCGGCTGCGTTTTTATGGAGGAAAAACGCTAAGGCGCCCGTGTGCTGTGCGATGTCAGTGCACGTTAACGATCCCCAGGTGGTCGAAATTATTCCGGAGCCCTCCACTACGGCACCTCCTTCTTCCTTTCTTCTTTCACTCCCTTCCTTATCCCTTCCCTTACGGCGCGGTTCAGGTGTCCAAAGATAGATGAGACAGATACTGCGCCATTTCCCCAAAAAACCAATTATTATTATTATGCGCTTCATTCCTCAGAGCGCGTGCACCTGGTCGGACAATGCTTGCACCCATTAGAAAACCTTTCGACCCGGTGCGCTACTCGGTTACAATACACGGCGTCTCACACAAGAAAAGCGGATCGCCTGTAACACTGGATAATCTCTGGGGTTAGAGAAGTTCCTGTAGCCTCTTTTCCCACAAAAAGTAGGCCTCACCGCGGTGGACCAGAGGCATTCGCATTCGCTGGCGCCGCAAAGGTAGAGGGATGGAATCCCATCTGCGGAGGCGGCAACATTGCGAAAATCTTTGAGCGCTGTGCGCTGTAAGCGCGCGTTAAAGAGCCCCACCAAGTCGAAAATCACCCGGCGAGCTACAGACTATTTCGAGCCGTGTTCACGCTGTTTAAAACAAATTTTATGTGTCCTATCATTATGTAATAATGCCTTACTTCTGAGCCAATAAATTATTAGTAAACAAAATTAGTAAAGAAAATTAGTAAACAAAGTAAATACTAACATGGACGGCTCACTCGTAAAGCAAACTCAGTGCTTGTAATCCAAGAAAGGAAAATGTCTTTATTCATAGTAGATAGATCAGGCATCAAAGTCGTCGCGAGAAATCGTTATTGAAAAACACCACCCCGCTGTGATTGTGGAGCATAGTAAAAGGTGCTGAGTATTGTGGGAGCAATATTTTTCGAGCCTCGTTCTTCTTCAGGATTCCTGCGAATTCTTATGGGTTGTGCTGTAGAGAATGAGTGTGCGTCAACGTTTCTTTAAGTTATTTCACTTTAAACAATAGGGTCAACGCTTCGGGTTGCTGTCCAAAAAAATTGTGAGCCGAGGGCCACGCATTTCGCGAACTTTGTCCTGACGTGTCAATTGCATTTGATAGGGATTAACTGCCTCTTTCTGAGCCGGGCAGTATCCGCTGCCGGATATCACTGTGCGCACAAAGACGGGCTTAACGACTGTGCACACAAAGCCAGCACAGTAATAGAAGGGAAGGCCAACGGACAGAGACAGAGCTGGTTTCAGGTGAACCAAAGCGATTTGCACTTGGCTTTCGACCTTTCCAGGATTCTTTACTACCTCGTTCTTCCTTACTCGGAGGCTGCTTTGAAGGAAATGGTTTCCTGAGAAACGTCACATAGAACAATTTAACGCAATGGCGGTTCTTTGAACCCGTCCAGGCCTGTCGAGTCTCCAATGCTTATATATCCACCGACCAGGAAGCCAGAACAAATTAAAATGGCTACAAGCCACGTCCCGGGACTTTTTTCTAAACGATGGCCCGGAAATGGTTTTTGGCGTTAAAATTCAAAGTACGCATTCCGCAGTATATATCACTAAGGAAAAGCATATTGGATGGAGGGTTTGAATACCGTTTTGACTCTGACTTTCGGCTTCAGGAGTAACGGTTGATTTCTGGAGTGTAATTGCGTGGTGTTTTGAGGCTTCGGTGGCTGCCATTGTGTTTTGCTCCTGCTTGAACGAACTTTCTTTTCAATGACATCCTGATCACGCACCAAGCCTCTTCGTCTGCCATTTTGACTGACCATATCAGCAAAAATGGAGGAGGAGTTCTCTGCATGTGTTGCTCCCCAAACGACGTTTCCTCAAAAAAACGACGTGACGGAGTAATGAGCGATAATTAGTTACAGAGTGTTAGCATCTTCTAGCAATTCAGAGGACCACGCGGGTTGCCGCACGCACCAGCTTCAAGTGAGAAGACGCAGTCAAGTTCGTCAGCGTCCTTTAGTCACGGATGAAATCGATTAAGTGGAGTGCTGACTCACACCTCACGCCTACCTGCTTTGGGCGGGCGAACGCAATCGCTCATTTCTACCTTCACCTCGCTATCTTCTTCTACGTGCCCCTTTTATTTCCGCTGGCCGCAGTTCGGACGCTAAAGATGTTATCTAGCAATAAACCATTTGTAGAAATCTGTCAGTAAACATCTCCGTAAGGCTTGTTTTCCAGCCAGAAGGTCTCGTTCCAAGACCAGACTCTGGCATTCCTCGTGTAAACGAAAAGAGTCAAGTTCAACCTTCTGAGTAGACTCAGGAATGTCACCAGTTTACTTCAACATGGCCCCGAGACACCTGTCAAAATAGTAAAATGGTACAGTACTGAAAAGTGGATTGCAGACAACTTTCTGTAGGACTGGAGTAGAGGCTAGGCAGGAAATAAAAGGAAATGGGCCATTGTACCTGTGCCAGCAGAAGTGAACTGCTTTATACTAAATTTTCTAACAATTTTCCGCTGAACAACACCGTCGGTACAACTGCCTCTCTTAACTCCCCCCCCCCCCCTCCCGCTTCACACCCCTAGCCAGAACAAAATGCAAACCATTGCACACAGCACTGTGACAAACGACAGTCTCCCTTCTTTCTGTCCTGTCTAGACTGCTTTAGGTAGAGCTCGACCACCCGGTGTTTTCATTCCCTCGAAGAATGTGAGTGTGTCGTCTGGATTCGAGACCTTTTGGTTGAAAAGATGCGTTGCAGAGAAGACGACTTCCATGTTTCCGCAAATGGTGAATTGCCTCGGCCGGTAACATTTTTCCTTCCGTTTTATTTTATTTCTTTTTTTAGTGAACCACTAAGAAGTGCTGCTGCCGCTACAGTCTGGCCGTGACCGGGTAAACATTCTTCGTCTGGTGGCTGCTGGAGGAAAAGTTGCAGGAAAAATGTCCATTCCTTGCGTTAAATGTCCACTTTTTTTCTTATTTGTGATCATGCTTTGTGATTATACAACGTCACGAGTTTTAGATGGCCTCCATTCGCGCGATGTCGTATCCAGCGTACGAAGGACATGATGGCATCGCAAAGCAAGGTCACACGACGAATTGACGCAGTAAATGAATATAACCCATTATAATCCACCCTTAACAGCTGATGCGAAAAATCTCATATTACCTAAACACTGCTCCAGCTTTTCAATGGGCCACCGCGGTGGCTCAGTGGTTATGGCGCTCGACTGCAGACCCGAATGACGCGGGTTTGATCCTGGTCGCGGCAGTATAATTTCGATAGAGGTGAAATTCTAGACGCCCGCGTGCTGTGCATGCGATGTCAGTGCATGTAAAGAACCCCATGTGATCGAAATTTCCGGAGTCCCTTATAGCCTGAGTCACTTTGGGACGTTAAACCCCATGGATGTTACTGCTGAAACGCTTTCTTGGCCTCCACCTCACGCTTTCCGCCATAGGGTGCGTCGATGACAGCATCGCTTTTGAAGCTTGATTTCAAGTAAGAATTATTTGCCTGGCAGGAGTAGTTTGCTGGTTTCATGCCTCAGAGGAGTTAAAGTGCTGCTTTGCACCAACATATTTAGCTTTTGCTGAATTGAGGCCGTGTCCCAGAGTGGCGCAGAAATCACCACATTGCTGGCTATTGATTTTGACCGCCACTGGTTGTTAACGCAATCGCCTAACGATCAACCGTTTTCACAGGTGCACAACACAGGTTGTTCGCGGGTAGACGTTCAGTAACTTGGAGAAATAGGCTTTTTCAGGCAAAATAATGATTTCTTCAGTATCATAACGACGACATTCGCGGAGTTAATTATATATGAGATAAGTTTATTATCATAATAATTAACTAGAATCAACTAACTGATTTACTTCGGCTGCCAGGCGTTTGGTTGCAATTAGGGTAAAGTTGCGGGCCATCAGGCCAACAAACATCAGTTATTGAACGTGAAAAAATGTAATTCTCTTGGCGCTCCGACCCTATGAACTACGTCCGTCCAGACACATCGAAGGGGCTCGCAGCTCGTATGCGGCGCGCTGCTTGAGCAGGTGGGCGACAGGTGACTGCCTTGGCACTCGCTTTGTAGTCGGCGCGTGACCCTTCGGTGTACCTGGACGGCCGAAATACTTCGCCCCATGGCGCCAAGTGCAATTGCACTTCTGCCTATCTACTGACTGACACAGGAAGCTCCGGCGGTCCGCTGTAATTGTTCGATCTAGCCAAGGCCCTAAGTGCTAGTAATAAATTTCCCTCCTACTTTTCGTGACGTCCGAAAATGCCGTGCCTGTGACTGCGAATGAAGCGTATTTTCGAAAAAGCTATTTCTGAATATTGTTCAACCATGTTGCGAACACCATGTATGTGTTTCATGCTATAGTCGGATACAACTCAAAAACAAAGTGGCAGATTCCTCTCAAAGGATGTGCTCCTTCCAATGGCGTGGACGGATTTTCATGGCGCATTAGTTAACCAGGTTATGCCATGGTTAATTTCCTTGCGTCTGCCACTCGCGAGCAGCAGCAGCAGCGGGCGGTTACAAGTGCTGTGCTCGTAACTTCATTTCATCGAACTTGCAGGTTGGTGAATTCGGTGCTTGATTCTTCCACAACTGTTGCTGCTGTACCTGCACTGACTTGTTTTTAATATGCCGTAAATGTTGTCATGCCATGAGGAGATGTCTAGCACTGGTTCATCTATTATATGTATGTGCGGCATGAGAATTTTATATCATATTATTGTCTGTACAGGCGTCACTTCTAGCAGGTATCGCAACAAGACTGACTCTGAGAGAGCTAACTGGAACTGTCAGACATGTGAAGCCATCACGAAAGAAAGTACATCTGTTTCAGCACCACCGGGAAGCTTTAATCTGGAATCCCAGCTGTGTGACATATATGGGAAGCTTTCCATACTCCTTCCACTCATGGGAAAACGTTGAGGCCCTTTCCGAACCGATAACAAAGGTGAACATAATCGAGGCCAGAATCCAGCTTGTTTTCAATACGTACGATAAAGTGCTAGAGAAATTAGACACTCAGGACGAGGATGTTGTCGCTTTGATGAAAAAAATTGTTAAAGTAATCGAATCTGTCTGGCAAACTTTCCTGGTGCCAAAGAAATGAAGCTTCAAGTAAATGAGCTGGAGCAATACAGCCGTCGCCACAACATCGAAATTTATGGTAGGAGGAATGAAGAGAACGAGAACGTGTTTGAGAGATTAAATGACCTGGAGCGTAAACTGAAGCTTCCCGAACTGACAGATTCTAATTTGGATTCTGTCCACCGCTTACTGGTAAGGCCAGGTAAAGAATCTAGTGTGATCGCCCGGTTTTCATCAAGCAGTCTGAAAGACAAATAGGTGAGCAGTCGCTCTCAGCTTCGGAAAAGATCGTCAGGGATATAACGTTGCGGCAATAAATGAACACCTTTTCTGGCTAGCGTGAGCGAAAAGTGAAGAAAAAGGCTATCGCTTCACTTGGTAAAAAAATGGACACGTGTTTGGGCGAAAAGATGAAATGGGTCAGCTTTATTCCGATGCTGAATGCGACCTCGAAAAATTGGTATGAAGAAAGGTGTAATCGCCTCAGGTAGCTGCCAATTACGAGATGAAAGCCAGATATGGACACCGCTCTCATCACGATGTCGTATTATTTCATATCAGAGTTACAAATAAGGATTAGGCTCGCTTGTATTCCTTCTATCATCAAGACGCCTTCTCGCCTGGGTAACAAAAACTTCGACAGCACTGAAGTCCGCTGCATCGAAGAAATGCCAAAGCATTTGCGTTTGAACGTCAGCAAGATTTTTATGAAAGTCTTCATTGTGACGTGGCACTTTTTTGCAGGTCATCGTTGACTAACATCCGTATACATCACGAAAACATTTTCTAACATGCACACTACAATGCGCTTGCAAGAATTTGCTAAGGGACAGATTCATTCTGCCACCTTCAAAATTCTCTAATCAAGTCCCCGCGACCCCAGAACAATTCAACTAGTTTGGGCGCCAGCCCACACAGGCAATCCCGGAAACGAGGACCCGCACTCTATTGCTCTAGCGTACGTCAACTGAGGAGGCCAAACAGTCGAGAGAGATTGCGTGTGGGACAGACTAATCACCTACAATGAAATCACGCTACACTATAGAGAGAAAAGGCTCACATATCCGCCACCACTCCACACCCTCACGAAGGAACAACAGACTACATCGAGGGAACTCCAGTCCAGAAAGTTTCCTTCACCAGCCTATCTGGAACGAATACATTCGGGTCAATACAAGCCCGAATGCTCTCTTTGTGGGGCTTCGAGAGCAAGCTTCGAACACTCACTCTTCATATATCGAGAACTCCAACCACCATATCGCTTGAACCTCACAGATCTAGCAGGTTGGGAGATCCTCAGGTTGGGAGAACCTCACCAACCTCGCAGGTTGGGAGAACCTCACAGATCTAGCAGGTTGGGAGATAGTGGACTCTAGCTCAGAGCCGGCCGAAGAGCCTGGTGGAATGGGCGGAGAAGGTCGCCAGAAGTCATGGACTGACGGCCGCCAACCGGGATTAAGAACCAAGCCAACCAAACCTCCCCTAACACTTTTCTTTACTTGGTTCACCAATAAAGTTTTTACCTACCTACCTTGCGTTTTGCTGAGTTTTTTGTTTCGGCAATGGAGTCCAATATATCTCAACAAAGAAGCTATAGATGCTCCACAAATGAAGCTCACCAGCCAGTGGCGAACACCAATTATCTTGACACCGTAATTAATGCGATGAAGTCTGGGTTACTCCTCTTATATCTGCTGCCTGCGAATGCGCTTAGCCTGCTCGTCCGCTATTTTTGCCGTCTACGCTAGGCGAAAATAAGAGAGGGGTTCACTGCAGGGGTTTTTCCACGAGCGACACTTCCTCGATCAACGTCGAGACAAAAAGCTTTCTGTGGCTAAGCAGCCAAGGCTAGGCAGGAAAGAGAAAGATATGGGGCTTTGTCCAATTGTGGTGGGCAGTGGCCTATCTCAGCTTTAGCAAGCCCTCACCCCTTATCCCCCTGCTGCCCTTTCCCGAGCATACAACAATGCACTCCGCAGTGTGCGTGGACAAAGGCTCGTTAGATTCCCTTTCCTGCCTAGTCTTGGCTGCGTAGCCACAAAAGGCTGTCCTCCGCGATGCAGGCTTTGCCGGCGCACGCGCCGGCCTAAATCGAGGCGATGGTATCAGTATCTGCAGCACTCTTTAGTCCCTGTTAAAATAGATACATTCCAGCGCGAAAGTTGTGTTCATAGACGACTTAGGCGTATCTACTCTGTCCGGGCAAAGCAAGCACAGCTATTAGCTACTGCCCACTAAAGCCCACCCCATTTTTGTAACTAAAATTTCGCTGAAGAGATGCTAGGGAACTTCAGAAACTTGACATTTACTAGTGCCAATTTTCTTCTTCACAAGGATAAAAGCAATTACGGAATTTTTACAGAGAAAATCCTGCACTTAATATTTTGGAACCACTTGCGAAATTATGCTACTCGCCCCGTTTATTCAGAGAGGAAATTGAACAGGATGTACTGCTTTTACAAACGCCGAGACATAAAGTGCTGTAAAAAAAAGGAGAACACACTTAAGCGGTGCCTTAATAGTATGACGCGATAGCGTAGTGGGTTAGGCTTTCTATTCTTAGAAGTTTGACACATTTTAACTCATTTTCATTGTTTTGAGTTGTTTCAAATAATTGGGCAATTAAACATTCTAATTGTTCTTAATTACCATCATCAAGCGTTGACTTTTCATTGAGGGGTTTTAAATCACTGCTGAAATTAAAAAAATGGTAAATAGGTTTCTGGGGAAATGAAGTGATGCAGTATCTGTCTCACATCGGCGGACAGCAGAACCGCGCCTAAGGGAAGAGATAAAGGAGGAAGTGAAAGAAGAAAGGAAGAAAGAGGTGCCGTAGTGGAGGGCTCCGGAATTATTTCGACCACCTGGGGATCTTTAACGTGAACTGACATCGCACTGCACACGGAAGCCTATGCGTTTCTCCTCCATCGAAACGCAGCCGCCGCGGTCGGGTGCGAACCCGGGAACTCCGGATCAGTAGCCAAGAGCTCTAACTACTGAGCCACAGCTGCGGGGTAACCCCTTATTCCAATTTTTTTATTTCTTTAAACAATCAATAAATTACGACGATTTAATTGATTCGTCATCGCCTATCACACATCAAGCAATGATCAATCAATAGAACCACGAATTACCGCAGCGGTGGCCTAGTCGTTCGAGCATCCGCCTCGCATGCGGGAGGTTCGGGGTTCGATGCCCAGTGCCGCCGGGTACCCACCGGTGATACAATGGGTGCAAGTTTTTCCCTGGTCTGGTGCTAGCCTTATTTAGGGTGGAACGCTTTGGAAATGGGTCTTCGACCCCACCTTGAGTAGAAGAATATATCTTGTGCCATGGCGCTTTGGGCCACAGATGACCTTGCGCCATAAATATCCATCATCATCATACCTTGATGCGATTTTTTTACGCAGCCCCCTTTTATTTCCAACACGCGGTGCCGGCTACTATTACGCCAAATGCTTTTCGACCCAACGAGCTGTATACACTATCGCGTAATATGGGGCTTTCTGCTTTCGCGGATGTGCTGCTGTCTCTGACAAGTATCCGAGCTTTTATTTCGGAATCGAGAACACAGCATTTGTCTCTGCGCTTGTTTCTCGACCGGCTCGAGCAGTGCAATGCTCAGCGCGAGAGTGTTTTAATTGATCAGCTGCGGTGATACCATGGTGCTCTCGCGCGGTGCTGTCGTTCTCTCTCGCATGTGCTTTCCTACAACCACGACCACACCACGCAAGTGACAAAAACGACTCGAAAGCTATGAACATTAAAGTGTTTCTTACATGCTTATCATTTTTTTGTTCTCTCTACTAATTTACAATTTATGATTATTTCGCTTTTCTTAGTATATAACTACCACATGACTCTTGTTCATGAATATGATGTATAATAATGAGCTTTCTCATTATAATTATTTCTGCGTTTCTTGCATGGTCCAGCCGAGAAGGCTAAGGGCTCATATGATTCGCATGCAGTTTTTACTAGCCGCGTAAATGTAAGATATATGATTTGATTGGAATGAATGAATGAAACCTTTATTGGAACAGAGGGATGGCTCTCAGCCACCGTTGGGGAATTAGGAGGAATGATGGGGTTCGGGTAGAGAAGCAACCACTTGTCGGTTGTTTTCATAACCTTTAGAGCGTAGCGTGGTAACTAAGACAACCTTTTTCTACACTACTCGAAGCAAACCGCTTTCACTAGCTTATGCTGCGACGACATGTTGTGCGGCGGTGCTTGATCTTATATGGTGGCCTAGGGTGGTCAAGTAGCCATGTGGTATGTGCTAAATTTTGTGTCTCCCTCGCGAGTAAGATGGGAAAGTCCATATAAGATGTTGTAGATGTGCTCTATAGCGTTTGTTGAACTGGGTGAATCTGTTGCGCATAAGTGATTCGTGTCTGGCAAGATATGTTCCCTTCCATCAGATCATGATTGCATAGCAACGGACAGAGTACGTTTCAACGGCACCGTCATGCTGGCGACGTAGTAGGTGTTGGTGCTCTACATATCAGGAACGATCTCCATCAGGAGCGTAAATTCTGGACAAAGCAAGCCTTAACGTTCAGGCGGCCAAGATCGTGAAAATTAGCAGCAGGAAACTGGCTGCCAAACCCTAAACTTCCTTGCTGTTTACTTTTTTGTTCAATCTAAACAGTGTCATTTTCTTCCTTACCAGTATGTGATCCCTCCGCGACGGTATAATTTCGATGGAGGTGAAATTCTAGACGCCCGTGTACTGTGCGATGTCAGTGCACGTTAAAGAACTCCAGGTGATCGAAATTTTCGAAGCCCTTCACTACGGTGTCTCTCATAGCCTGAGTCGCTTTGGGACGTTAACCACATATAAACCAAACCAAACCTTACCTTTAGGTATTGTTGCTGCTACCGCTTTTGCGATAAATATTATGAACTGCAATGGCAGGAACGGACGCCACCTTTGGATCTGGAAGAGAGTGACTATTCCTACTTCGCGAAGAGGAGACAGTGGTCCAGTATGCTGCTGCTCGTTCTCAACCTCCTGGCCATTCTGGGGACCTTTACATTATTGGGGATGTTCATCGTGCTTCTCCATGCTTTTGTGGGGATCGTCCTCCGCGACATCCCCTTTCTGCGGGTAATCCTGCAAGGAGACCCGTAGACCCCGGGAATTGACCCCGGTTCCTAAATAATCTGCGGGTCGCCGGTCACTGAGCCACCTTCGACTACAAATGAATGCAGCGCGTTTGACGGTGGTGTGGTTCCTAGGGCCACTTCCGGGCACAACGCACGGCTCCATTCTGCGGGCGCTGCGACGTTCATGGCCACCAAAGCGTCTGCTGTGCTCTTCCCTGCCGCTGCGTAGCCAGGACCCTGCGCACCAGCTCCTCGCTGTCCGACTGGCTGAAGAAACCGCTGGGATTCAAGAAATCCAGGCCAGCATCTGATGCGGCGACCCTATCCACCCAATCCCTCCTGGCTCTCATCTCTCGTCTCAGAGGGAGAGCCGCAGGATAGGATGAGGTCGTCTTCTTCTGTTGGACAATAAATTCTTTCACTCACTCACTCACTCCCTGCCGGCGTTGTGGGGACGACCATCTGACGGTGACTTGTCCAGTGCAGCGTTCCTACTGGAATGCTGCCGCTGGGGCCTTCCCGCGGCTGACTTCAGCGACGCTTGCAATGCCGGCATGTTGTAGGGAAAGACATTGGTCTGCAGTATGCCAGGAGGAGACGGATATAAACCCTTGGAAAGACCCCTCGTGAGGCGCGCTACCGTTCTCAGCTACATTTCCACCAGTGGAGACAATGCTGACCAGTGATGACATGGTGTTCGTTCAGCGTGCAGCTATTGCAACCGCGCCTGCTACTACTGCGACTGCACCTGCGGCCGATCCAGATCTGCTACTGCATCAACCGGCACGTCTGGGACAGTAACGTTGGTTTCGCCTGCTGAGACGTTGTCTTCAGCGTGGCGGATCTGTCAGTGGTTCCTGGTGCTGTGGGAAAGCAAACTGCGCGTGCTAAAAAGCCGCATACGTCGCCGGTGGCTGTGATCCCTTCCAAGGCCCGCGGTGCCTTGGCCAAGCAAGCTGGCTGCGTTATGAAGCTGACAGCAACGTCTTCGTCTGTGGGCCTCTAAACGGTTCACATTGCCCTGGCGAAATAAATGGGGCGTGTTAAGAAACTGCCAACATTGCACGAGGAACTACAGGAGCTGCGATCGGCTCTCACTGAACCTATGACAGGCCCCAGCTGGCCTTCACCGGAGTGTGACGCGGACAACTCTAGCGGCACTTTTAGCTTGGTGTGTGCAGTAGTTCTACAAGCCTTCTCTGCGAACTCAGTGAGTGCGAAATGAAGATGGGGCTGCCATGTGAGGTAAAGCGCTGCGTGTTTACTTTGACATCTAGCTCGGAGACAACTCTGCAGGGCCATCCGGAGATTCAGCCTCCAAAAAAGGCCCGCCCTTCCTCAGGAGGGCCCGGAACTCCTGTCTGTTGTAAATTTTCGGCGCCTTAGTTGTGCTGTGCAGTGCCACGCAACTTCTTTTCTGGCCTTTAAAGTTATTTCAATACATAACATCAGACTTGAAAATTGTCTGCTTAAATGTTGGTCTGTCGTACGGTGCATGGGTAGCCACGTTCGATGGGTGGGTTCTCCTTCCGTTTCGTGTCCGTCTGTTGCCGGCTGCTGGCTTGCCGCTTCTTCCTTCGTTTGTTGCAGGAGGATGATGTCCCAGCTCGGGCACTCGCCTCCTATTTCCTAGCGACACGACTCGAGGAACTTATACCTGTTGTACCGCTCAATCGAACCCCGCTCGCCTTACAGATGCCTTCGTTTTATGCAACTGCTGTGGCGTTTCATCAGCATGCCCACCATGACAACTCAGATTTAGATATCCCTGCGGACATAGTGAATCCACGGGCGTGTTGCTTAGGCGTTTGGTGCCTCCAGAGCGGAGGGGGCGGGCGGAGTCCATCTCATGGTTGCTTGTGACTGCGTCCTTTAATCCTTGGTACTTGCGGGCATTCATGTTGGAGCTGGTGGGGTTTGCCTACGAGGGACCGGCAGCAGCGATGGGACGTTCTGCGCTCAGCGCAGTGCCCTAACTGCCCGCTCCAGGAGACCATCACTGACATGTGAAATGCGTTTAGAAGTACGGAAAGCTGGGCAAGTTGGTCACTACTATCCATGGTAAAACAGCGCGGAAAAGCACGAGGACGGAAAAAGCACGACGACACGAGCGCTGTTTTTTCAACTGGTGATTTATTACGCAAGTGTGTACGTGTACTATTCCCGCCAAGCACTAAACAAAACAAAAAATATTCAGGAAACACTGCGTCATCACTGAACATTTTAAATCTACATTTCTGCAAATGCATGCTCCAAAAAGGTGATTTCGCGGTTAGCCACTGGCGTAAAAAATCATCAATTCAAAGCAACGCTCGTGTCGTCGTGTTTGTTTTGTCCTCGTGTTTTTCCGCGCAGTTTTACCATGGAAGGAATGTGTCGTTGCCCGTGTTTTTTGGCAAGCGGTGCATGTGTGCTTTCGATACCTTTGAGTTACCCGGCATATAGCAAACAGTCGTTGCCCTAGTGGCCGTTTTGCCCGACTGCTGATAGTCGCGGGAGCTTTCGTGCTCTTGCGTAACCGCTTTGTTGCTGTTGCTTCAAGTCACCGCCGGCGGACACTATTTCCTATCATGGCGCGTCATCGTGTGAAGCTCCCGGACTTCCTTGCGGAAGAACTCTTTTTCATTGGTGAGCAGGAATTTCTCCGCATTTGGTCGTGCCCTTTCGTGTCCGTATTGGGCCGGCATATCAGGGTTATTTTTCGGCAGACGCGGTTTGTTTTACCTCACCACTTGTTTGGCACAAAGTACTGCTACTCCCGCTCACTGCATCCCGTTCTCTTAGTAGAGCCAAATGTCATCATCATCAGCCTGACTACGCCCACTGCAGGGCAAAGGCCTCTCCCACGTTTCTCCAAATAACCCTGTCCTTTGCCAGCTGTGGCCACCGCATCCCCGCAAACTTCTTCATCTAATCCGGCCACCTAACTTTCTGCCGCCCACTGCTACGCTTGCCTTCACTTAGAATCTAATCCGTCGCCCTTAAGAACCATCGGTTACCTTGCCTTCGCATTACATGCTCTGTCCACTCTGATTTCTTCCTCTTGATTTCGACCGTAAGACGTCATTAATCCGCGTTTTTTCCCTCCCCCACTCGGCCCAATTCAGGTCTCTTAGCGTTACATCTATCATTTCTGTTTCCATAGCTTACTGTGTTGTCCTTAATTTGAGTGTAATCTTTTTCGTTGGCTTCAACGTTTCTGCCCCGTAGGTAAGCCACCACTACGGCGTGCCTTATAGCCTGAGTCGTTTTGGGACGTTATACCCCCGTGATCTATAAACCATAAACATTATGCATATCTTCAATGTATACAAGAACGTATTTTTTTACATTACTGATATCTGCAAGCTCGCTGTATATAATTTTCATGTTTATCTCATCTCTGTACATTTGTATATAGCGATCCATTTTCTGCTGTAGATGTGTTTTTCTTAAATTCTGAGTTCTGATATGCGTCCTGTCTAGTGTTGTATACCTTTCAATTTGTGGCTACTTGTATCCTTGTGATTGTTCCGTAAACTTTGCAATTTGAACCAGACTGCTGTGAAGGCAGCCACAAGTGAAGCTGCGCCGCCACTTGCCTCAACGGGAACCAGTGCTTGGTTTGGTGCGGGAAGGCGGGGTGTGCCGGGTTGTCCAACAGTACGAGCACAGTTTTCGCGAACGGTGCTCTTCTTGCAGAGATTATGAAAAAACTGTGAGATCACTGCGGCAAACGCACTGAAGGAATGCATGAGTATTTTCTGGAACTCCTTTGTACTCTTTCGTTTATGGTGCTCTTAATTAGCTCCAATTAATTGTGTCACCATATGACGTACGTCACACATATTACGTCAAAACACTTTTTTTTCCTTCCAGACGTCGATTTAACCCACCCACACTCATGACGTCTACTGTGAGACGTGACGCTGAACGCAATTTGTCCTATATTTTCACTTAATTAGCTCTAATTAATTAATTGTAGCACAATATGACGCCAGACTTCTGACGCCGCACATTTTTTTTCTTTCTAGACGTCGATGTAAGCCACCGACACTTCTGACGCCCATGGTGACACGTGGCCCCGGACGCCATTTCGTCGCATTTTTCCGCTTAATTGGCTAAAGTAATTAATTACCCCACATGCACCTCATGATTTCCGCAGCAAGATATTTTGATGCTCTATTTAATGCAACCATTCTTTACTTTTATTTCAACCCGTTAGAATGTTATCGTGATGACAAGCTCGTGATGACACGAAACCGCAAACATAGCCATGCCATGCTTGCGCATTAATAATACAAAGAGAGCCGAACGTAGGAAACGTGGAGCATCGGATGCCTTTCCCCGCCCTGCCCTTCATCTAGGCAGCACCGTGCTGCAGCCGCAAGCAAGTCTAACTACGTTCCGCCCCAATGCCATCTGTATTTTTTTCTTTCCACTGATGTCTATTCGCAAAAACGGTTATGACAGTTTCATTCGTACTTGAAATAATTTTCTTCGCTTATCAACCTTGCAAATAAAAAAATGGATAGCGGAGAAGTCAACTAAAAGAAAATACGGGTTCGACTGCAAATATCGATACCGACAAAGAACTTTTCCCAAGCTTTCACCGCATGCCAGCAGAGTAGACGGGCCCGCGGACGTGAGTTTGCGGTCGGTGTCACTGAGTGTCTCGATGCGGCTCCTTCATCAGGCATCCGTACGTTCGGGACAGAGGACTCGGTACTGAGCTACGCAGCAGCGCTCAAAGGCTAATGTCAAGAAGCGCTGGTACCCGAGCGGTAAAATAAGGTCTCCTTGATCGGCGACGTCGTAAGAGCTACAGAAATATTTGTGTTCTTTTACGGAAAATAAAAAGCGGCAGTTTGCAGCACTGGTTGTTTTCCTCCTTCTCTTTCCAGCGTCCTGTTTCAAGGCAATCACCTGACTCAGACCTTCACTCCGCATCGGCACAGGTGAAGAATCTCGCAGTGAGTCTATGGCCCCGACAAGTACGTTTATTCTAAGCAAGCAAACTTTTTAGGCTATGAAAACAAAGAAAAAACATATGAACATAGAATGTGACTCATCCTTGCGCACGGTACTTTGATATTAGTTGCTAGTATATAATTTTATTCTCACTCGTTCTGCGCTTAAGAAATCGTAGTTTTTGCCCTTATATAATCTGTAATGAAGTATATATGGTGCCGGTGCCTTTCAAAACGAAACAAAGTTCGTTCTATTTGCTAAAAATCTCTGAACGGTTTATTCTGGCCGTATGCCCACTTGAACTTGTTACTGCACCGTACAGTGCGTGCACATTTTCACTGCTTTCTGTGCAAAAACGCGGGCCGGACAGAAAGCGCTGCTCGCGCACTAAGTGCGCTTGACAATGTCTTTAATCTGGACACACTGATATCTGGTTCTAAGCGAGTCCTTGAAATATTTGAAATGCCTTGAATATAAAAAATTGTTTTCAAGGGCCTTGAGTTTGTGTGGGTCCTTGAAAACCTTCGAATTTTTAGCGGAATAAACTGTTTGTCATTTATTGTCATTGTTTGTTGAGATACACGAGTGGGTCAGGAAACTAAAGCAAGATCATGATATCTGGACTGAATTCGAGAAGAAAAAAAAGGGTATGGACAAGGGCACACGGTTTGAACAGACAATTACGAATGGTCACTTGGGGTAACAGAATTTATTGCAAGAAAAGACAAGCTAGAAGGAGGTCGCAGATTCAGAAGTTTGCGGCGATACAATGGCCGCAGTTCGCACAGGACAAGGTTATTTGGAGAGACAATGGAGAGGCATTTTTCGTGCATTTGCTGTAGTTTTATAGTGTGTGGAAAATCGTCCATAAGTTCATGTACGTCACTGCAGATTGGTGATGAAGAAAAAACCTAAGCTGAGGAAGAACAATTCCACCCACATTTTTTCCGTGTAGAAATACATGCGTAGTGATTTGCACTGCTGGCTTCAAGAGAGTTGTCGAATCTGAATCCACTGTGACAGAATCCATCACCGAGTTTTTGAACATTGGGAATAAATGTACATGTGCATATGTATTCATGACATTTCTCGCAAATATTTGTGCTCCGTCGTCATTCTTGCCATTTATTTTCAGGCATTTGTAAGACATCTCATAAGGTAATTAGGTTTTGTCATAGTTGGTGCTGCTGCCCTCTGAGCTACTGCAATCGCTATCCAAATTGATTAGGGTGAGTACAGCTGCACGATGTGAGGATATACTGTCGGTAGTAACGTAACCAAACCCACGGGGTAAAAGGTGATTTTTAATATTTGCAAAGATTCGTAAACTTTCCTTTACCATTGCGGAAGTGGTGGCATCTCATCCTTAGTAGTTTCGGCGAAATCTGCTTCTGCTGAAAGAGTGATTTTGAACTTCTGAAGATTACTTCTTCGTGCAGAGAAATGTGGAGTGTTAAACAGCTGTTCATTTTAAGCCAAGGCCATGGAAGCATTGAGCATGGATTGAGCGTAAGTAAGCAATTTACGGTTGAAAATTTGAATAGTCTTTTTTGCATATGAGAGCGGGATATGTGTGACGCTAGGCGCATAGCAGATAGCACTCATAATCTGCAGACCCCAAAGGGGATCGTGGGCGTCAATGGTTTCTGCAAGGGTTCATAATTGCGGTTTTTGAAGGTAGAAAAAAGCAGGAGACTGGAATTGCATCGAAGGAGATGCATAAAAAGCATCGCTTTGGTGAGGAAGCTTGGTGAAGAAGTTAATTTGACGACCAGAAAAATGTTCAGTAGCTTTTTTGGGTTGATTTAGCGCCTTCGGTAACAAGACAGAGGCTGGAAATGACCTGACATGGGCGACAATAAAGACCAATGGTTTGACGAACACTGTTAAAGAAACGTCTTAAGATATTCCTAACCTCAGTGTTGAGGTGGAAAGCGAAGAAACTCGGCCTTTGTAAAAGCTGCGACTAAAAAGATATTTCCTGCAGCTGTAAAATCAATCAAGACCAAACAACTAAATGACAAAAGCTTGTCTTAAAATTCTATAAAACAATGCTTCGATATGCCGCTGTGTTTGTTGATCTTTGAAAAAAGGAATATGGGCGATTCCTTGAAGGTGTTTGAAAACGCTTGAATTTCGGAGCTCGGAATCACTAGAATAAACCCTGCAATATATTGTTTCGCTGAAGCTGCATAGCGTTGTGCAACTTCCATCTGAAATTCAGCTTTTATTGAAGGTCAAATCAATATAGCTGTTAGTACGCAAATAGGCTCGTGGTTTAGTCCTTCCCAGTGTCGATTTGGACACAAACATGCCAGCTCAGGTCCTGACCGGTAACCTGCCATACATACATGTAAATATATTTCTGTCTTTAGAAGCACTTAGCGGACGCTTGCGGTAGGTTCTTCCTGACTCCATGACTTACTGCCGCCGCCTTATGACCGAAGTCCTATTCTCTGGATCCAAAATAAAACACAAATGCAGCAAGCGTAATGTTTCACCCGCGAAATAATACCTCCGGGCACCATGTGCATGATTGTTTCGAACAAAAAGCCTTCAGCTGAATATAGCTCTTGAAACTTTCGTTTCACAGAAGCCGAGCACCCAGAGGAAAGAAGAAAAGCACAAGAAATTCAGTACCACCTCCTGCCGTCACTGTGCCATTAGTATTCATGGAATATGCAAAGGCTCTTTGTTCGCGGAGCAGATGTCCAGCCCTGCGCACCTGTATTCGCGATGCTAACCTAGAAGAAACGTCGAAGTGTGCGTGGATAGTCTTTCTTGTTTACGATTTCGAAAAGAAGAGCTGGTGGCACTGCATTCAGATTATGACCTGCGACCTCTGTTCTAGGCCTAGACACTGATGACAGTATACGAAGGAGAAGGCTGTTTATATTGTACCGAGAGCAAAAATTTTAACGAGCTTTCAGAGCAAACGTCTCAACTTTCGAATCTTAGAGGCAGCTGCATGAGGACAGAGCGCAGGACTAGCGCAAAATTTCGCTTGTGTAGTTGATATTTGCTGTTGGTCTATGCGAGAGAAGGAAGCAATAGAATCGGATTGCTGTCCAGTGTTAGCCTTTGGAGTTCAACCCTTACTAAAATGGTCTATCGACAGTCTATAGGCTTCTTATAGCCTCTATTGCGTCCCTATAGATATTTCTTTTTGTCTATTCATAGTCTATACACTGTCTATAGACAGAAGTCTACTAAAAGTGTATGGCCATAAATATATAGATTGTCTATCGACTGTCTATAGATTTGTATTGCCTATAGGCTGTTCTCCAGGGTTTGTTCATAGAGAGTCTATAGATTTTATAGACAGAAGTCTATTGACAGTCTAAAGACTGCATAAAGAAATTTTTGTAAGAGAAAGTACACTGTCCGAGATGCTTTGATATTTTACAACAATCAAGACGCGAAATTTCAGAAAGTAAACAAGAGTAAAAGTGAGGTGGGAGAATTGGTGGTGGGTGTCAAAAGGGTGCATTAGCCTTGATTAGTGCAGTAAGTTTGAATAAAGCATATGGGAACTTTACTGTAATTTAGCTAGGTGACAGATGTTTCCTCCCCGTTAAGATAGACGCACTGCTCATTACTTACCTCTCTTAGGCAGTTGTCACGAACATTTAAAAAGCGTATGTTTGGTTACCATAAAAGCCAGGGCCCATGTTCGGCGAACGCTGCAAATTCGCACCGGTGCGCCACGCTGCGGCGAATTCTCAGCGCCAAACCAGCGATCGCCGCCCTGTCCCGACCACCGCATGCGGCGTTTGCGCGGCGCCAGCCAATGCGAGCGCGGATAGCGCCAACGTCACGATGACGTAGGGGCGAGTTTCTCGGGTCGGCTGGTTGGTCAGCCGGCCAGCTTAGATCCCGTCCTCCACCATTAGAATAGTGTACTAAAATTTGTGCTTGACAAAAAAAGTAAACCCTGGGATATATAATTGCGAAACATGCGTCATTTTCGAGGATCGTTTGCAAACATCGAGTTGCTGGTAGGAGTAGCAACTGTGGTACAAATTTCTTGCCACAGCCGCCTCGCAGCTGCTCCTGGCCCGCCATTGCTGTGCGCCTCTCCTAGCGTTTGCTACGTCCGCTGCTGAAGGCGTCGTGGAAATCGACCTTACTTTTATTACCAAATGGTGCTGTTAACAGTTAAGCGATATCAAAGCAAGCATTTTGATGCAGCTCGGATGACTTTACAAGCGCTATCCGCTGTACTTTCGATCCAAAACAAGGCCATAGGCCTAGCGACAACCAGGGCCGCCTGGCAGCGGCGCAGTTCGTCGCCCTGTGCTCCCGCGTACGCCGCCGTTGCCGAAAGCTAGACAGTTACGCAGGCATGCTGTCGTTGCGTTAATATACACAGCTTGTACTAACGTCAGTGAACCGGATTCTGGGGGGATGTGTATGCGTCATGTTTATGAACTGCTAGCTCCTGCTGTTTGCAAGCCTGTGCTTGTATGCATGTTTGTACGGCTGTGCGCGCGATATTTTATCGTTTCAAGCCCAGCGTTAGGCGCGCGGACGAAGGCTCGCTGAAGCTTGCGTGTGTCGTATTAAACGTGCCAACTTCGATCACGACAACCGCCACCTTAGAGTTCGTGGTGCGCACAAAATAAAAAGTAAATTCCTATTTTGAAATGTCGAGAGCGGGATAATAGCGAAACAAGGTAAGCCCCGAACTGTAACCCGATTGTCTGCGTTGAAAAGAGGGCCACTCATGTACCTCGAGGAGAGGAATGCCGACTGGGTCACATCGCTGATCCACACGTACAGCGCCAAGAATTAAGATTCCGTACAACGTCAGCACGCATTTGAAAACCATGTTGCTAAAAGACTCGAGCTGAGGCCGAGAAATTGCATGCCGAAGCCAACTCGGCGGGAACAGAGATCCAGCCGCAAGTCCCTTTTCATGCCTCAGCGGCTGACTGATGAAATCAACGCTTCTGTGAACACTTTTAAAGTTAAAAACGAACAGACACTGACCTGAAGTGGTACATTGATGCTTCTAAATAGGTGCAACCAGTTCAAATTGCTTCAGTTAAGAAAAACCCCTTCTAGTGTACTCTACCCCAGTAGTTGCTCGCAGCACTGCCAAAGCTGCAATGAGTGCACAAGCAACGTTCTGACGCTGCGGAATGTAGTGCCAGTATAAAATAGGCATGCGGGCATATGGGGAAGGATAGAAGAAATGAATTAAAGAGGAAAAATTTAAAAATTTGTAGTGTGAGAGACAGAGAAGGAAAGCAGCTATCTACATATCTGCTCACCACTTATGTGGCTTACCATGGAAAGGTGGGAAACTCAATAAGCGAAATATTATCGGTTCGGACGACAAAGTATAATTTCTTTTTTAATAGTTGAGCGGTGATGACTTTTCCTAGGTGATCCCCAGCAAAGCTCTGCAAGAATTACCTTAAATGTTTGCAGACTGAGCAGACTCAGCTGACATGCTTCAATTTATGCCAGAACGTCCAAGAATATCCTCTGGTGTAACTCGGTAACTCGATCCCAGATGCACAGGTCACGTATGAAACCTCGTTATCCTGAAGCTTTCGTTCCGTTGAGCCTCTAGTGCATCCCTTTTATGAGTAGTAAAATAAACATCTTAAGCCGCCCTTGCGACGCGTTTCTTTCATGTTAATTTTGTTGCTGCATGAACGTCACAACAGAAACCCCGCGCAGGTCTTCAATGTTGAGAGTGTCAGTTAAACTGACTCTCGAGCTGCAAAGGAAACAGAAAAGGACATCTTTTAGGCGCGCTGAGACTCCACAGAATTCCACATTCCAAATTTGGAACGTCGTCAAGGAGTCTGCCTCCCTCGATGTTAAAACCTCTGTGATTTAATAGCATTCATTTCAGTGGTACGTGCTCTGCCGCCTACGTTCAGATTATGTACGACATATTTTTAAACTCTCTTGTATTGGCGCCTCCCAATTTCAGAAATTAATTACACCATTTCTGTCAGCTCTGCTATGTTTTTCAACATAAAAAAATAATGAGATATGCAACCGCGTCCTCCTATACTTCATTTAAGTAAAACTGCGCCTTACTGCGGCAGCTGCGCTGACATAGACTAGTCAAAAGACAAACTCTCTTATCTGTATGTGTGTAAGAACAATTCTTCTTTGGGCCGTAATATCGGTGATTTATTGTTTTTTTTGTGCACTGGCTGCAAGCGTTGCGCTAAGGTCTACTGCTTCCTTTCATGTGTGAGTGGTTCCGAAATCGCTACCATTTAGCTGACGTCCCGCATGAATTCCACCAAAGCAGCTATTTCTCAAGCATCAGTTATACGGCTGATAATATGAGGCGGCTATTTCTAGACTTAATGACACCTTCTGAAAGAAGTCCAGCTAAATTTTCTTTTTATTTTTACTTTAGTTCTCAGTTTCTTTTTTTCTCCTTTTCCTCCCCGGTTCTGTTTATCTTGAATTCATTTCTCTTTTTTATTTTTTCTTCACTTGCTCTTTTTTATTCGCCCTCTTTCACTTTTTCGTAATGTTTCGAAGCGTTTCTCTACTCTGTCGTTTTTAATTATCTTCCCTCTTGTTTCCATGCGCATATCTGTCCTTTTTTCTTGCTTCTTCCTTGGGTTGGTGCTGCATTATTGCCAACCTCCAATCAGTGCCGGCAGTCACAGGCCAAACAAAAAAGGACCGAATTCCCGCTGAACTAACACCCCACTTGATCAGCTGCAGCTTTTTTGTTTCTGTCCTAAAGTTGATCGACGCTTGTGCATACTCCTATATTTCCTCTTTTCTGACCCGTAAAAGCGCCGGTTTCGCAATTAACCGCATAACACGTGTACAATGACGTTGTCGCGCTATTAATAAATTAGTGCCAGCAGTGAACGCTTCATTCCCCAAGCCCAGAAATAACTGTGATTAGTTGGCGCTGCCAGGTTTATGAGAGGTCGAACCCGTTCATCGAGTTACGCAAGTCCCGTAATATGTCGGAACACCACGGATGTGAACGCCTAGCTGCTGTGCAACAATGAAATTGCTGCGCAACTTTCGGATTTTCCAGCATATTTTGTAATTTCTTCTAGTAGAACCCACAATCAGTGTCAGTGTTTGTTGCATATATGATTAGAAATCTTAGCAGTAACAGCGCGACATAAACAACTAGACCTGAGGTGGACGACAAAGAAAAGTTGAGAACTGAAAACAGGTTTCGAAGGAAAGGGAATCGCGCAGTCATTGTCTCATATCTCGGTCGACACTCGCATCGCTCCGTAAGGGAAGGGAGGAAGCTGGGACTGAAAGAAGAGAAAGAGGCGCCGTAGTGGAGAGCTCCGGTATAATTTCGACGGCGTGGGTACCTTAACGTGCTCTACATAACACAGTACAGGGGCGCCTTTGCATTGAGATATCAGTGCTCATAAAAGATCACTAGTACCAGTTCATTCTTTTCCTCCGCTAGCCGCGAAAAAATTAAAAAGCCAAGAAAAGAAACGAAAAGAAGAAACAGAGAGATGTTAAGACAAGGAAAAAGAACATGAAAATGCATTAGCAAGCTATCCACTCAACTAAGTTATTTCTTTTAACAGAAAGCTAATAGACTGCATGCATACGCAATCTGAGCCCTGTAAACAAATAATTAGAGCTATAAAGGCTTCCTTTCCTCGTCGACTTTGATATTTGTTAAGGTACCTGATAAGGCAAACTTACACAGTTTATAATGGCCAGTGTTCCATCGAAGGGCTAAATTGGCGTCGCTCATTTACCCCACTGCACCAACTAAACAACAAGCTCCAACTAGCCCGCCAGATATTGCCAATTTGAGACACGTATATTTTTGTAGCAACAATGCGAGTTCGCGCACTGTATTATTTACACAAGTAGCCGTTAGATTGACATACAGTTTACAACACCAAAGTGGTACGTCCGTTCACCACAGCGCACAGGAAGGCATTCTACAAAGCGCTTTCATCGTTCTTCTCACATAAGCGGAAGTTGACTGATCCAAATTTCCGAATCTCGCTCTTGACTAGAATGCTTTAGTTTGCACTCTTTTGCAGATAATCGCAGTTATGGTAATTATATATATATATATATATATATATATATATATATATATATATATATATATATATATATATATATATATATATATATATATATATATATATATATATATATATATATATATATATATATATATATATATATATATATATATATATATAAGTTGGTTGTTCTTGCGGAAAAAAAAGAACCTGAACCGTGCCGTACGAGAAGGGATAAAAGAGGGAGTAAGAGAAGAAAGGACGAAAGAGGCGCCGTAGAAGGCTCCGGTGCAATTTCGACCACCTGGGGATCTTTAATGTGCACTGACGTATAAATATTGGTTCAGAGCAAGTGCACTGCTGGGTTCTATCGATACTTTCAAACCCTACAATTCCGCTTGATAATATTCCATTGGAATTCTCATGCAGTCTCATGTTAACAATTTGTCAGTGAAAACTACAGCTGCGTATTGAAAAATCATTCAAAAGAACCTACAAATTGGCTTCAATTACTCGCATTAAAATATATATTTCATTGAATGGTTTTTGTATCTAATATAAAACAACAAAGCTATTGCGTTACTTATCTATCAAAAATGTCTCAAGATATAATCGCTTGCAGAATCCACTTCAGCAGCGCCGCTCCCTACTGTAACTCACATGGCTTTCTAAGCTGACCAAAGCTGGACGCAATACCCAGCGCAAAGAAGGATTTTGGTAGGAGCAGCCAATGTCAACACCATGAAAAATAGAATCCGTACATTTTTGAGGCAGCACAAGCCTAGAGCGATTTGACGATTTATATATAACAGCGACTTTAAACTATTTCATTTTTATTTTCATAAATTTAGAAGGAATAAATAAAAGAGAAAGCCAAGTTTGCAAGTCTAACGCTGTCATCTATCTCACAGCACAAATGAGGTTGTAAAACCCCTCTTTCTTCAGAGAAAGACAACTTTGTTTTCACGAGCCCCCACACCCTCCTCCCCCTTCCTCTCAAGAGAAAAGAGGCTTGGAGTGCAATGCTTCGCATAATGCTCAAAGCGAAAGCCCTCAGTAGCCCTTCGGAATCTCGGAATAAAACGCTAATGCCTTCAGTGTACACCCGCGTCCCCTTTTCGATGGTCGGATAAATGAAGTTTCTTTGTCCATAGCAAAGCATTCTTCTTTTTTAACTTTATGTCACAGCAGTATTTCATCCCTGGATATATAAAAGCTCTATACGCAACGGTTTTAATAGTAACAAGCACTCGGCGCATTTCGCGGAAGGGGATTACCGGCGGCATATTATAGCTCGGGCGGAAGTTCTCTGAAATCAGCCATGCAATAATCTGAGTAGAGCGACCTTCCCTCCAAACTGCGGCTGCCAGAATTGGGGCTCCCTGTCTTAAGAAGCATTAGCAACAAGTTTATTCGCCCGAGCTCAACTCTGCCGAACCTATGGGCAATAGTTAATTTACGGAGTGCGCCTAAGACTATGTTACGTGCTTTGAATGGGTATTCATTGTTTTTTGAAGCAAAAACTTTACTACGATTGGTTTGGTTTTTTTTGGGCTTAACGTCCCAAAGCGACTAAGGCAATGAGGGACACCGTAGCGAAGGGCTCCGGAAATTTCGACCACCTGGTTTTCTTAAATATTTCAAATGGTCGAAATTTCCGGGGCCTTCCACTACGGCGTCCCTCATAGCCTGAGTCGCTTTGAAACTTTAAGCCCACATAAAACCAAACCAAACCAAGCGTAGTGAAGGCAATGCCGATTTCGCTGTGCGTTGCCGGTTGACTTTCAAGTGAGCCAGAGGTCAGGTGTGGCTATAGGCGTGACCATATGTGGTCTACCATGGTGTCGCACCCCTAGGGCATTCGCCTTTGACCTTTTAGGCGCCAGAATAGGCTGAAGCGTTCATTCGGTGCCCAACCGCTCGCTGTCAACCATTAATTTAACTACCACCTGTCAGGGTGGCAGGGTAAGCGCCTGCCTATCCAGTGTGCAGAACGCACTCGATGTTAGAGTTGCCAAACCACGCATACTTGCTCGATACACCCCAGCTTTTGCTCTCTAACCAGGTTCAGCACTGGTTAAAGCCCAGGTAATTTTTTTAGCGCAATATTCCTTGGCGTCCGCTTCTTAGTTGAGCAACGTGCCTCGGCGTAACCGAGCGAACGAGCGCAGCGGAGGATTAAAGAAAGCGAACGCAGAGCGCAGCACAGGATGAAAGACAGCGACTGTGAAGGCGGTAGCTTGAAGGGAGGAAGCGCGGCGGCGACCCAGGATAAAAAAAAAAGGTGAAGGAGGCCTGCTCCAGCAGCCAGCTGGGTGCTTAAGAAAAATTGTTTTATTTACTCCGTCACACAGATTCCAATTTTCATATAGAGAATAAATTCGCATTGTGCAAGTTTATGAGGCGCTTGGAAAAAGGAGCTAAGGCTCGATCGTTCCACATTGCTCATTGTCTTTGTCTTCCTATTCCACCTTGCTTTCGAGCTGGTTTTGTGCTCCATGCGCCATGTAGAAGCAAAACAAGCATTTCAAATGCTTTTCAAAGATAAAAACTGCACTTCAATCAAAGTCTATATGCTTATCTATACACCAGCACCACTGTTCCCACGCGCGTCAACCATAACTAGGATCCAAGACGCTATTTCATAGAAAAACGTTATTGTAGCTTCACATCGCTACCCGCACAACAGCTATTGTTACCAGAAGAAGGAGCACGTAGGTTCTGTGTGCATTAATTCATTTCAGGCAATTAACTTGCGTTGAATGCACCGGAATAAGTTTTTTTCCGCACACCCATACGTTCGTACGTACGCATACCCGAAATTGGAAAATGCAACCGGTAGTGCTCGTGCACTAAAACGCTCGACAGAACACGAAGTAAAACTGCAGGATTCGGGTGTCGCTCCGACAGCACAATAACATTTCGCTGCAGGTGCAGCAGAAATTTGCTGCAGTGGAATTTGCTGCAGTACAGTGCAAAGTGCGCAGATAGAAAGAAGCGCCGCGTTTCCGTAGAGGCCACTACTGATAGGCTGCTTCTCAATACAGCGCCTCATATGTACGCTTTTGAAGCGGCGTTCCAAGAACTAAACGAAAATACAACGAGTAAGACGCCACGTAAAACTAACACGGCCGAAACCATCCATGGAGGTGGGGCGCCCTCAGGATCACTTCATTACGTGTACTCAACGTGTGTCGTCGCCTAAAATATTTCTTATAGTTGATTAGAATTAAAATTCGCCAGATCATTTTTACTTCTTCAGGATACGCATTGGCCACATTGCTACGCTCTTGCCTCGATGGATGCGACACATTTCGTTCCGGAGTGGCACGTAGTCGGCTATGGCGTTTCACATAGCGGCCAAACCTGGTAAACAGACGCAGCTAAGCAAGAAGAAAACGGGCATCAGGTGCGGATCTATGGGCCGTTCTTGTAAAGGGCATAAAACGAAGCAGCCTGGTGTGATCCACATAGTACATTTCTTTAAACTTTATTTCAAGATACATAAGGAGGAAAGTATTAATTTTCAATCGCAAGTTTTCCTCACGAAGGGAGCGAAATAAGACATATGGAAGTCGATGTCAGATTAATTACAGGCCTAGAGATGACCTAGGAAAGGATTGAGATCGATTGTTGCGTGGATTGTTTCCGGACGTATGGACTGACCACACATAAGCACACTTCTGCAGAATAAAAAAGAAGAAACGTCGAAAAGAAAACAGAGAATAAAAAATGGCTAGGGTTCATTGAACGTCACTTGAACCTAGTTATACGAGCGAAACCTCTGTTAAGCAAGGTCTCCTATGTCCCAAATAGATGGCAAGTTCAGGTACTAGTCGTATGATCACATGGTCGAACTACCATAGCTTGGGTCATAGCATCACGCTGTTAAGTAAGGTTTGACCTTGTGAGGCATTGAAAGTCGTTGTCTCATCCACACCAAAATCGGAAGTTGTACACTCAGGAGTAGAGCTCTCGCTCTTAAACGAGTTGGTGGTACGTGTTCTAGCACTAAGTATAGACACAATGCAGGAAATCCAATGCGTGTGCAAAGGGTGACCGTCAATCTATGAAACAAAGGGGGATGCTAGAGAAAAAGAGATGCAAGCAACTGGAAATGAGAGGCGGAAAAAGTTTATAGGACAGTTACCGCTGTGTAATGCGAGATGCAGAGATATCTTTTAAGATATATTGCGATATATTGATATATAGAAAATATGATCGCTACTTCATATCTATATAGTTCTAGAGCGCTGTCTGCAGGTTCCCCCGCATGCTCCCTTTCCGACTAGGTCTTATTTAAAAATAATAATAATAATAATAATAATAATAATAATAATTGGTTTTGGGGGAAAGGAAATGGCGCAGTATCTGTCTCATATATCGTTGGACACCTGAACCACGCCGTAAGGGAAGGGATAAAGGAGGGAGTGAAAGAAGAAAGGAAGAAGAGGTGCCGTAGTGGAGGGCTCCGGAATAATTTCGACCACCTGGGGATCTTTAACGTGCACTGACATCTTACAGCACACGGACACCTGAGCGTTTTTCCTCCATAAAAACGCAGCCGCCGCGGTCGGGTTCGAACCCGGGAACTCCGGATCAGTAGTCAAGCGCCCTAACCACTGAGCCACCGCGGCGGTGTAGGTCTTATTTCCAGTTCTCCGCTCTATGCGACCGGCGTCACTGATTACCCTCTCCTGGGGCAGCGAATTTCGCAGCAGCTGTCGCGGATGGACCGTGCTAAATTCCTCCGTTCACGCCATACCCTCCCTCCTCCATCCAAGGCAACCACCCTCTGGATGGCTACCGTGGTAACCACCCTCCAGCTGCGCATTTGTGCAATCTTTCTCAACCCTCCTCATTCCACAGTAACCCTCCTGCCTCTACTTCTAGGGTACTACCCTCAGGGTGGTTGCCGTGGCGACTACCCTCTGCTTGCGACTTGCGGTCTCGCCATACCTTCCTCCTTCCACGCTAACCACAGTACGGTTAAGCTTTGCTATGCTCTCGTCCTGCCCGCTTACTTCCATAGTAACCATCTTCCTTCTTCCAGGGTAACTACTAGTCCCCGTGGTGACCATACGGTTGCTCCTTCTTTCGCTCTCGTCACACCCTTCTTCCACGGTAGCCAGATTCAGGATTGTTCTCGGGGTAACCACCCTTCGGTTATGCCTTCCTACCCTCCTCCGCCTTCCAGGGTAACTACCGTCTGGCTGGTTCAGCTGACAGCCAATTATTGACTTTGTCCACTCGCGCCGTACCCTCCTCGTTCTATAGTAACCACCCTCTGGATGTTCCCGTGGTAACAGCCCATGTGTTGCGGATTCTTCCACTCATGTCATACTCTCCTCTTTCCGTGGTAATCTCCATCTAAGTGGTTCCCATTAAAACCCACCCCCCATTTACGCTGACGACCACTACCACACTACTGCTACTAATACTACTAATACGACTACTACTACGACGACGACTACGCGGAACCCAGGAATGTGGGCTTAACAGCTGTCTATATAGAAAGAGCAGGCACCGTGAGAATGCACTCACGGGCCACCAATCGTACAGGTGGACCAATGACAAAAAAGAAGCCCCTTGCATATTGGTTAGGTTTTCTTGGCGAAGCACTGATCTGTCGCGCTGATCCTGCTTCTCGTGTCCCTTCCTGCTATAGCCTTTCATGCGAGGTTATGTCGTCTCCTCCAATGATGTAATAAAATCTTGTAAAGTCTACGAAACATGCGTTTGAGGACGCTCGCCTGTCGAAAGTGTGGTTGACCTAGTAACATCTCTTCAGCAGCAAAAAGCTGAAACGATTAACAGTGGCGCTGTTTCTGGATCTCTACTGCACATACGGCAATGTAACACACCAAGCATTTTCGTAAGACTTGGAAACTAATGAGATTTCAAGCCGCATGTTCTGCTCGATAAGCAGTTATTTATTGGAGAGGTCTCCCTTCGTCCAGACTAAGGACGGACCAATGTCTTTGCATTACTCTTCAGACAAAGCCCCGTAATGTAAATGAGCCCAACTCTCGAAAACCTTACAATTGTCGGCTTGGTTGACTCTCTGAGGCATTCCCAATTTCTTATGAAATTTTAGAAGCGGCATCAACAATGATATCTTACATTCGTCTGCAGGGCCTAGATATTTCAACCAAAAACTGTTTCTTGGAGTCGTTTAGATGCAAAAGAATGGCATTTACGCCACGTGTGTAAATGGTTTATGGTGGTTTAACGTCAAAAAGCGACTGAGGTTATGAGGGACACCATAGTAAAGGGTTCCGGAATAATTTCGACCATCAGTGGATCTTTAATGTGCACTGACATCGTACAGTACACGAGCCTCTAGAATTTCGCCACCGTCGAAAGTCAGCCGCCGTGGCCGGAATCGAACCCGCGTTATTCGGGTCATCTGCCGAGTACCATAACCACTGAGCCATATGTATTAATGGTAGAGGCGTTCTCTGCGAGAGGATCCATCGTTTCGTTAGGATTATTATCGACAAAAATCTCTTGGAAAGTTCCCATATTTTCAACATTAAAAAGAAACTCGTCACTATTGACCACATTCTGTACTTCCTCGGGGCCGCCGCGTTTGCTCAGTGGTTAGGGCGCTCGGCTGTTGACCCGAAAGACGCGGGTTCGATCCCGGCCGCGGGGGTCGAACTTCGATGGAGGCGAATTTCTACAGGCCCGTGTACTGTGCGATGTCAGTGCTCGCTAAAGAACCCCATGTGGTCGAAATTCCCGGAGCCCTTCACTACTGCGACTCTCATAGCCTGAGTCGTTTTGGGACGTTAAATCCACATAAACCAAAACATCCTTCTTCGTCGGGAAAAGTTATGCTGTGCGTCAATGCGATCGATGTTAAAACTGTGAAATTCTCTATCACTAAGCTTCCTGCGTTACAGCCTTCCCGTACTTGTCAATCTTAGAAAGACAACATCCACGGTGTCTGCAGTGTGCAAGCGCAGGCTTTCCGTGTGTTGGACTGCCGAAATGTGGCTCTACAGCAGCCACTGTTACTGTTGCCCGGGAACAGTCAACTGAACATGCAGTGCGGTTTACACAATGAGAGCATACATTTGACGGGCCGGGTGAAGCCATTGCGCCTGTGCAGCCAGCGTCCGGTAATCCGGTATACGTCTACGCTAGTACGTCTCTGCTGTGCCAAATCTCTCTTTCTGTGAGTAGGACGTGAAAGGCAGCATCCGACAGTAGGTGTTGCGATAAACCCGCCTATATTGAAAAAAAGCCGTTGACAGTTTTCTATATCGATGGCTACTGATCTTTTGCACAGACCATAAAATTTACCTTTTGATGTAAGTGGTGCAAAGCTGTCGATGTTCGAACAAATGAAAGCGGCCATAATTACAATTATTTCGTCTGTATTACGGTGAAGTAAGTCGGCCATAAACTTGTCTCAACGCGATAGCTTTAAACGCCCCGTTTCTAAGAAAATATGGTGTCGGCGTTGTGAACGCAAAATAAAACTCGTGGATCTTGTCCAATGTGGCCAGCCTAAGAAGCAGGTAGGACACCTACGTCACGTGACTTTGCGGCGTCGTCATAACCTGCCCCACGGATGGTGAGCAAACTGCTCCTCGTAAGGCGAAGCACAAGCTTCCCCTCCAATTTTTTTAGAGTTCAAAATATGTTACATACTCATGAAAGATCCTGTAAGAACGAAACTATGTCACACTAAATGACGTACTCCAAAATCTCACTACCGTTGAAATTTTGCGTTCTATCCGCATAGAAGTTCGACCGCCACGGCCAGTATCGAACTAAATGCATGGTTGGCTTGAGCGATTAGGAAGAAATGAATGGCACAGTAGTTTTTCCTTCTGGATTAACGGTCTAACAACGCCGTGAAGGAGGGAATGAAAGATGGGATAAAGAGGAGGTAAAATATCAGATGGTTTCGTTAGTAAAGGACTGTGGATTAGTTTAGAGCACCCGCTACTGTTACGTACACTAACAACACGTAGTGTATCTGCACTCCCCTGAAATGCTGTCTCCGTGGTCGACATCGTAGCCATCACTGCGAGCTCAGCAGCACCGCTACTGAGCAGCCGTGGCAGGGAAAGATAGAAAAGGCTATCGACCGGAAAACCCAAAAGAGTTTCTGTGGTTGTCCCATTTGCCGCGTCTGGCCGTCGCCGATTGCTCGACGTGCCTGGTTTTCTTTGAGCCCTGGCAAGGGTTAAATCCCACACTCGTCCTCACCTGCTTAACCCGACGCCGCACGCTCGGACAGAAAAGTCGCTTTCCGCGCCCGTCCCGAGAAGCAGCAGCAACGTCAAGAAATCCGATCTCTTGGGCGGCCGTCTTGCGTCCAGGGAATGGTCCCGCGAACGAAGAGAACGCGGGGTAGGCCATGAAAAGGTCAACTTCTCTGCCCAAAATGATGTGTTGCAATCCGCGAACGATTGACGACTTCCAAGTGAATACGGCGAGGAAGCCATATAGAAAGGGAAAGAAAACGCACGTCTTTACATTTATTTCTTTTTTACTTACTGCTCTGCTTTCGGAGTAGGTCACCTATCTTAGGCAACGCCAACGCTTCCCCTGAACTTCATTTTCATGAATTCAGTGAGCAACAAATCACACTGATATTGAAAGAAAGAAACGGGTGACATGGATGCTTCGTTTTTGCTCTGATGAATGATTGAGCTGGCCTTTCGCGGATTTTGTGGTTTTTCCAAATCACCGTTTACGTTAGACGTTCAATCATTGACTGCATGACCAATACACCTGTAGGTCATGTCCTTTGTATTAGACGGCAGTACGACAACCAGACCAAGCAGGTTGACAAATTTGCGCTGAGGCAAAAGGATGGCGGTCTGAGGTGAACTGCGGTAGCCGTTCTCAACTTCCTTAATCAAACTGACAAGAGCGACACGGTGCAAGTGAACAAAGACGATAAGAAGAAGGCTGGAACTGAAATGGCTTGGTGTTTTTGATGAGCATTTAGCATGTATGCGGTGTTTTTTCGTATGCGTGCAGCATTATTCGTTTTTTTAGTGCTGTTTATTTCTGTCCACCGTAAATGTCTCTGGCCCTGCAAAATATCTACATTTCTTCTTTCATATTTTTGACTACAGAATAATAAAAATATAAGCGTGAAGAGATGCGGTCTTATTATGTTAAAAATTCACTCAGGGCTTTACTTTGCGCACATGCGGTTGATTACAAAGTTTTTCTCGGCAGTGTTGGTGGAAATGGCAATTAAAATTGTTGCACTTCAGAGGACAAAATCAGAATTATAATGACTATCTGCCAGCAACTGCAAATATATCTTCGCTTTCATTCCACTTAATCTGCAGGACTTCGCTCAAAACAGTGCTGTAATGTCGCCCAGCAATTTCTTTTGTTATCAAACTTGCATAGAAGACTGAAAAGCTGTTCGTCGGACTTAGCTAGATAGGTAATCTAGGAGTACCACCATTCTATTGAGTAGCTGCCTGTAATGCCAACTCCCTGATATTGTTCTCGGAGAGGTTTGGGAGTATTTGATGGAAGCGAGGCCAAAGGGAGTGCTCCTGACTGACGTTAGCACGCATTCGAGGCTAAACAATCGTCCGTTTTATGTGTAATGCTTATAACATTCCTTAAGCTTTATCTTCACTCGTTATCAGAGCAGAAATTGACGTAAGGTGTTTTTCCGTCAAATTCATTGTTTTCTTTTTTGTTTGCCACCTCTACTGAAGCGGCCAGATCGAAACATTCATTTAGCTTAAAATTACGTTTTTTTTCTGCATTTCTTATTTATTTTATTTACCTATGTACAGTCATGGACAGAAGTTTGCGGCATGCAGATTCGCGAAAAAAAATAATTTCGGCGTTGCCCTGATAGCTAGTCATACAATAATCTTTTACCACATGTTATACGCATGTCTCCTCACGCATTTATGTTTTTCATTGACCTCTTGCGCCTAACTGCTCCGCAATAATTTTTTTCCCGCGAATTTGAATCCCGCAAACTTTCCTCCATGACTGTATATACTGCAGACCACGGTGAGGTCCGGGCATGTAGTTAAAGTTAATCCCTTTTTTACTCTTCTGTGGCCTGTCAAAACTCACACTGCCCCCAATTTAAATTGTAACTTAAGTAATTACCCGAGTTTCTTTTTTTTCTACAATTTGTTACGTACAATGTATTCTTCGTAATACATATTAAGCACCGGACTGGACTGCTTATCCTTCAGTGCTCTCTGGGGTCACATATTAAATATATATCGAGATATACGCGCTAGCGAGACTAACATTACATGAAAGTCGCAAACGTTGCGGCATTGTATTGAGCGGCAATGTAATTTTGTAATGCTTGCAATGCACAGCGTCTAAATGATATTGTGTAGGCTTATTTCCTTGCACTAATGCTTATTGCGATTCCACTTTCAGATACCTTGAAATACTGTACGGTGCATGAGTCTGTCGGGTCTTCTTCGGCAGAAGACAAAGTATCTACAAGTGAAGAATGTTGATGTTGACCGTATGGACAATAGAATAACCTGAACATATTATTGTTCCACGAACGCAGAACAGTTGCCTTAAACTGTCCACTACATCTTCAGTGCTGGGATTTTTATTAGCTTTCGGAATGAAATAGCCTTTTCTGCTAGCAGTATGTAAATTTAGCAAAATACTCTAAATTATTTCTAAAATAAGGGCGCACAGTGTTTACTTTTTTCTTTTTGCGGCTGTTCGGCGTTGAATTAGCTCTTATGTGTGAAAGTATATCGGTTCTGCCTAAGTTCTGAAATCGCTCGTTTTGTTCCTTTCTCCTTCATTACCTCCGTACTCTACAGCGATGCTTACACCACTTTGTAACCTAAGTGCCACTGCCAAACCCCCTACATTAGATCCAAAGTGTCTCGTGATTTTCTTCTATTTGCGTGGGCGCAGAGTGTAGTGAAAATTAAGTACGCATTAATAAAATTGTTACCAAGTGCTTTCTCTCTTATGATCCCAGTCCTCACTAGAGCGCTGCCACGTATGGCTCATTTACTCAGTCATTCAATCAATCCAGCGATCAATCAATCAATCAACCAATTTATTTTGAACAAAGAAATACTATTTTACAAGTTCAGACCTGCCAAAGCCTGGCTTGTACGGCAGCGCCTGGCAGACAGCGAAAAGTCGCAGGCAGTGCTTTATAGATCAAGGATATAACGAAAGGACAAAAGCATACTTAAAAGTTGGTCAGAAAGACCAGAATTTAACTCGCCAGTGATGACATGTAATGAGAAAAGAGCCGGATGCACCCAACCGGATGAACATTAACAGCATGTCAACACTACATGGGTAAAATGACAGGAAAAAGTGACCATGAAAGGACCAATGGGACGAGAGAGGCGACGAGTTGCTGCAATGCAGAAATCTCTAACATACAATTGAAAGGTGAGGGGAAAACAGATGAATGCAATAGCTTATTTAGTTTATAATCGGTATTTAGACACGAAGCATTTGATGGCTAGGCATTCAAGAATTGCAGCACATAGAAAGCGCGAGTTCTTTTACCATATCGAGTTGCACAGCGCTGAACAATGCATCTATCTTTCGGCCTATTAGTGCAAAAATTTCATCTACCTCGCCATCCACTCGTCCATACTATTCTTATCTTGTACTTTATCTGAACCGAGCTGACACACAGCAGTAACCCTGAAGCTTCCTTGGAAGTGCATCACCTTTTTATTGCATCGCATCGACAGAGCTGGCCCGCTCCAGACAGCCCTTTTTGCTTCTCGAGCTCATATTTTCTGTCTCTTCTAATGGGACTCTACCGGCAGCTCACTGGGAAAGTAAGATCTCTCCCTCCATTTTTATCGCGCAGAGCGACCAATAAGGCAGACTCAGATGTCGCGACGGCTCGACATAGCGCGGGTGCAGACCCTCGATCTCTAATCGTGAGGGTTGCGGGACTTCGCCTGCAACCGCCTCTGATCTCACTTTCCGCGCCAGTGGACACTTCCCGAAGGTATGTCCGCCGCAGGGTGGGTCGAAAGCTGCCGCACTAATAAACACCACGCTCTCAAGAGTGGCGGTGTGGGGCATGTCTCGATGGAAACGCTCAGCAGGAATGATAGCTTCTCTGACGGTGCCCAGAGGGTATACGAGGTGGTTGCTCATGGCAGCAACATACGCGCACTGGCATCTGAACCTGTCTTTTCATGAACATCGGTTAAATAAACGCCAACCGAGTCCACTTCGTGTTTTAGCGCGAGTCCAATTAGCGCTTCTACAAGCACGAATTATCTACACTATTATGGCGGTTAACCTCTCAGGTGAACTGCGACATTTTATCAATCGATATAAGTAAATTTCAGTCCCAAGTAGACGCATTAACACTTATAAGTTGTGTGCGTACGTCTTTACCTGCTTAGAAATAGCGTACATAGAGACCGTACTAATGCTAATGACGCGAAGAAAAAGTTTTGCAGCGATTACCATCAGGTAGAGGAAGTTGTTTATCTTGTTTACCACGCAAGCTGATGTAATCGACTGCAGCGCATAATTACGCCAGGAGCGAAATAGTATCTTCTTTTGCGTGCTGCAACACGCCCGTGACGAACAAAATTAGCGTGCTAGAAAAACCAGTCGCTGAACCGCAACGCAGGCCCGAAGAAAAATAGTGGCCCATTCAAGGTCCCCAAGTTAAGTCGAAGGAGGAAGAGCGGCCCACAGGCGGCTCTCTGTTGTCTTCATTTATATTCATGGCGCCCAGAGAGACCTCTGAATCATACATAAGCTTCCGAGCAAACTGTGCTCTCCACCAGTGGGAACAGCCGCAGCAGAATATATAACCAAGGACCAGATGGAAAAGTGCGGATTTTCGAACAGACAGCGCCGCATTGCGATACATCTATCCGTCCTTTCATCCCTAGGGCCTCCTTAAGGCCTCCAGAATACCGGTTGCGCAAATACCACAGATAGTTCCCTCGATGCATGACTGAAAGGAATAGTGCTTGAGCACTGCTGCACAAACAACAAGAACTTTTTCTTTTTGCACGCGACAAACAACAGCGCACTTTCCCCTACTGACCTAAGTTGAGGACGGGGCTCGTTCGAGGTCTCTTCGTCAATTTGTGGGTTTTCTTTAGTGTACGCCTATTAGGGTGTTTGAGGCGCGTTGCTGCACGAAGGTTGCGGCATCCGTAATCAAGCAGGATGTAAATAAAGGTTTTCCTTTTCTTTGATTTAGAAAATGGCCGCCACGAACAACCCGAGGAATGCACTTCGCGAAATCTGGCAGCCAAAGAAATGACCTTCTCTGAAGATTCCGTCACCACCCGTGGTCCCGTGGTAAACGTTCTGTCTGTGTAGATATAACGCAAGCCAAATAACCCGGCCATCAACTGGAACTTTTTGCTTCCGCTTCGGGTGGGGCTGCTGGAGCTTGCTTCCTTTCTGGGGGTGCTATACTGTTAAGAATACTTGTCTTTTTTTTATAAAGCCATTAGAGGCATCATAACTGATGTCGGATCTTACCATATACTGCAAGAAAAGCACCTTACATGATGATGAATTTTTGTGGCGCAAGGGCAGCTTTGGCCGAAGAGCACCCTGGCACAAGGTACTTCTTCATTGCACAAAGGGGGTCAAAGACCCATTTCCCAAGCTTTTCACTCTAAAGAAGCCGAGCACCAGGCAAGGGAAAGCTTGTACCCATTGTATCACCGGCGGGTATTCGGCGGCACTGGGGATCGAACCCCGCACCACCCGCATGCGAGGCGGATACTCAAACCACTAGGCTACCGCTCCGGTCAACAGGACCTTCGTTTGTTAATTGTTTCGGTCATCTTAGGCTGAATGCGTCGATATAGAATGGATGAAGGTACTCAAATGTAGTATATGCAAAGATTAATTGTTAGGGTCCTACCGTCCGACAGGTTGACAGTGGTCGGCGGCCAAACATGTGATTAGCGGTAAACGAATCGCTGTTTAATAGAGGGCAAATAATTTTTGCGTGATCTTTGCTCGCCTTTGGGACGATTAACCTTCATGATAGCGCTCAAAACCGCTCCGCCCACAACTCTCAGGACTGCTCAACAAACATCGGGCGTCAGTTTCTTTGCACGGGCTACATTCGCGAATATCCGCTTTGGCTTGGCGACGAAGGCATTATTTATTTATTTTATTTATTTATTCAACTTTCACCCCCGCTTAGCCTGAAGGCGCTACAGCAGTGGGGTTACAATGATGAAGAAAAACACCTTCATTCATACAGCACACCTGCTGACCTGAAAGGCGATTCCATTCACTGATACAAAGTACAAGAAATGAATTTGCATAAATATTAGTTATATATATAAAAGATATAAATATAAAATATATAATAATATATAAAATATATAAAATTAAATGCTATAGCAGAGCTAACTTTGATTGAATGAATGCACAATTATCTCTTTTTGCAGACCAGTTTCTTAATGACTTCTTGTCTCGTACAGTTGAAGAAAACTGGGTCGCGTTCAAAAATATGTTTACTGACGTCGTTAGCAAGTATATACCGTCCATAACAATTAGGAGTAGGAGCTCTACGCCATGGTTCAACAAGCAACTTCGGCGTCTAAACAAAAAAAAGCGATTGTACAGGCAAGCCCAGAAATCCAGTCTTGCTCCATCGTGGCTTACACACAAACAGTGCGACAAAGAATACCAAGAGTTACTTAAATCCAGTCGTCGTCACTTTTTCAACCACGACCTGTCATCTATGCTGACTAACAATCCTCGTAAATTTTGGCAAGTAATAAATCCAAGCAATCACCCTGACGTTGTGCTTACCGATCCCACAGGCGCCACTGTTCCCGAGTCAAAGTGTGCAGAAATATTAAACAATGCATTCTCGCTTGTGTTTACCCGCGAGGACGTCACTTCATGCCCAAACATAGGTACACTTTCCGATATCATCATGCCGCAGATAAATATTACCGAGTCCGGTATTATATCACTACTTAATAATCGTAAGGTATCATCTGCATCTGACCAAGTTGGGTTCAACAACAAGTTGCTTAAAAGTTCATCGCAAAGTATTTCGGGAATCTTGTGCGCTCTTTTTTCACAACCATTGTCATCCGGCCAAATTCCTAATGATTGGCGTACATCCAAGGTCATACTAATTTTTAAATCTGGCGATCGCTCATCACCGCTTAACTACCGGCCTATTTCGTTAACTAACGCCGTTTGCAAACTACTGGAACATGTCATACATTCTCAAATCATTAAATACTTAGAAGAACATAACAATCTTCAAGTACCAGCACGGCTTTCGCAAGATATTTTCATGCGATGGTCAACTTGCAGGGTTTACTAATGACTTGCTTTCTTGTATTGACGCTGGCAACCAAGTCGAAACGATATTCTTAGATTTTTCAAAAGCTTTTGACCGCGTTCCTCACCACAGGCTACTACTGAAACTAAAACATTTTAACATTGACGCACAAGTCATTGCATGGATAAAGGATTTCTTGTCATTTCGAACTCAATTCACAAATATTAATCATTACAACTCCCATTTTATTCCTGTCACGTGCGGCTTTCCACGAGGGAGCGTGCTTGGCCCTTTGCTTTTTCTAATTTATATTAATGACTTGCCTAACTGCATGTCGTCCAGAGTAAGACTGTTCGCCGATGATTGCGTAATTTACCGTACCATTTCTACTGACACTGATCATCAAGCATTGCAGTCAGACCTCAATGCAATAAACAGATGGTGTTCAGACTGGCAAATGACCGTAAATCACACTAAAACTAAGTGCATGTCATTTACACACTCCTCTTTCCGTATTCCAACTTCATACTTTATAGGTAACAATGTTGTCGAAATTACTACCACGTACTAATACTTAGGAATCGACTTGCAATCGGATCTAACATGGCATCATCACATCAACATTACTCTTGCATCTGCTAACCGTACTTTCGGAATCATGAAACACAGAATAAATCAAGCGCCTTCACACCTTAAAAAACTCGCGTACACCACGTTAATCAGACCGAAAATTGAATATGCATGTGCCATCTGGGACCCGAGCCAGGACTACATTATACGTAACATTGAATCCCTGCAAAGCCTTGCTGCTCGCTTCATTTTTTCAGATTATTCTCCGTACTCCAGTGTAACATCTTTAAACATTCGTGCTGATCTGCATCCGCTATCACTACGACGGAAACACGCCCGCCTATCACTATTTCACAAACTTTATCATCATAATCGTTTGCGCGATGACTTCTTTCAGTCACCCCCTGTCATTTTTCCTCGCCGTGATCACCCCTGCAAAGTCAAACGCCCAGCATGCCACTCGGCCCATTATGCACAGTCATTCATCCCCAAAACCATAGTTGACTGGAATAACCTACCATCAGATATTGCCACTGAAGTTAACACCGATCAATTTCATCAAATGCTGTGGACTCATATCTGAATTTGACGTCTCTGTGCGTTTTTGGTGTTAGCTATTTTAATACCTTTGCATCTTGTTCGACATTGTATTGCAGTTTATTCTCTTTTGTGTTATCCTTGAACCCCCAGTGTTTCAATTTTCACACTTTATTTTTATCTTCATTCGAACTTTAATCTACTACCAATATTGGTGTTTGCGTATTAGTGTGTTTCGTGTGCCCCCCCCATGTAATACCCTCTTCCAAGAGGGCCTTTCGGGTATTTGAATAAATAAATAAATAAATTAGTTCTGCTACGGTATCCTAAAATCTTAAAGCTGTCATCAATACGAGAAGAGACATAATGAGGCCTGTGTAAATATTTTTCCTTTTGAATGCCGGCTTCATCACAAAATATTTGATACAGCATTTTAAGGCTTCCTTCACAGGCTCAATTTTCTTCTTCGAGCCGAAAGACTTTCCAACACTAATTTTTTTTTTCATGTCGGTACAGCTAACACCTCTGGAGTATCGACGTAGGACGAACCTTGCAGCCTTGTTTCCGATTTTTTCAAGCTTAAGCTCACTGTTGTTTGCAGTGGGTCCCACACCGCACATGCGTATTCGAGCATGGGTCGAACATATGTTACAAAAGCAGTTGATTTTAGGTGAGGCGGCGCGTGACCCAGATTTCTTTCTAAAAAGTTTAAGCTCTTTGCAGCTTTCGCAACCGCCGTGTCAATATGAGTATTCAAAGAACAATCGGCCGAGAATGTCACATCCAAATATTTATACTGTAATTTTTGAGTCAGTGGAGTGTTGTTGATGGCGTTCGGAGATGTTTACTTCGTTTTTTATTTGTGAAGGCAACATGAACGCACTTTTTGGCGTTTAACTTCATTCCCCATCTCAAGCACCATTGAAGAACACATGATAAATTCCTTTGTAACTGGACAACATCGCATTCATTTCTAGTTCTTCGGTATAAAACAAAATCATGAGCAAACAGCCGTATAATAGAACCGATCCATGAACAGATCTTTTAAATAAACTGAAAACACGGACGAATACGTGACAAGGAATTAGAGGTGCGCTTAGAAAGAACAGATGTCATTTAAATAAACTGAAAACACGGACGAATATGTGACAAGGAATTAGAGGATCGCTTAGAATTACATATACACCGCGCCCGAGAAATTAGCAGAAAAACTCACGACGGTGCTCGAACGCAGAAATCCTTGGTGGGTTTCATTTAATTTCGATCAATGTCAAGAGGATTAGTTTTCATTTCAGTATCTTCTTAATATATACAGTTTTCGACTAATATAAAACTGAATGGAAATGCTTTTGTCTCTTCGGAGTTCAATGCTATCGCCCACTGAGGCGTATCCTTGGTATGTTTCGCTTCTCATTGCTTTCTTCCGCCCGTGCTTACGCGTCTGTGAAGTTGCACGCCACTACCGCAATTGAGTCGCATTACATTCGGGCTTTTTCTGTTTTGTCACGTGATTAAGTCGTCCAGGGTAGGAACTGACAATCTATGAAGCTACGAGTATTCGACGAGGTTGACCTACACACTTACTACAATCCTTCACTAGTCGAACACAACAAGCGTGACCCCGAAACAATTATCACGAGAGAAGCTGTCCGAACTTGGAAATTTCATCGGCAATAAAGTTTTCCTTCATTCCTTTTGTTTTCCCTTGTTCTTGCCTTATTTCTTTTATTCCCGGTTTTATAATATTTCTTTACCTTTCTCTTCCAATTTCCTTACAAGTTCTTTACTCCTATACCTCCCTGTTTCTTTCCTTCCCTGTCTCTCATACTTCCAATTTTTAAATTTTTCCTCTTTTTTCATTTCTTACATCCTTCCCCATATGCCCGCATGCTTATTTTATACTGGCATTACATTCCGCAACGTCAGAACGTTGCTTGTGCACTCATTGCAGCTTTGGTAGTGCTGCGAGCAACTACTGGGGTAGAGTACACTTGAAGGGGTTTTTCTTAACTGAAGCATTCTGAACTGGTTGCACCTATTTCGAAGCATCAATGTAGCACTTCAGGTCAGTGTCTGTTCGTTTTTAACTTTAAAAGTGTTCACAGAAGCGTTGATTACATCAGTCAGCCGCTGAGGCATGAAAAGGGATTTGCGGCTGGATCTCTGTTCCCGCCGAGTTGGCTTGGGCATGCAATTTCTCGGCCTCAGCTCGAGTCTATTAGCAACATCGTTTTCAAATGCGTGCTGACGTTGTACGGAATCTTAATTCTTGGAGCTGTACGTGTGGATCAGCGATGTGACCCAGTCGGCATTCCTCTCCTCGAGGTACATGAGTGGCCCTCTTTTCAACGCAGACAATCGGGTTACAGTTCGGGGCTTACCTTGTTTCGCTATTATCCCGCTCTCGACATTTCAAAATAAGAATTTACTTTTTATTTCGTGTGCACCACGAGCTCTAACATTGCGGCTGTCGTGATCGAAGTTGGCACGTTTAATACGCCACACGCAAGCTTCAGCGAGTCTTCGTCCGCGCGCCTAACGCTGGACTTGAAACGATAAAATATCGCGCGCACAGCCGTACAAACATTGCATACAAGCACAGGCTTGCAAACAACAGGAGCTAGCAGTTCGTAAACATGGCGCATACACATCCCTCCAGAATCCGTTTCACTGACGTCAGTACAAGCTGTGTATATTAGCGCAACGAGAGCATGCCTGCGTAACTGTCTAGCTTTCGGCGACGGCGGCGTACGCGGGAGCACCGGGCGACGAACTGCGCCGCTGCCAGGCGGCCCTGTTTGTCGCTAGGCCTATGGCCGTGTTTTGGATCGAAAGTACAGCGGATGGCGCTTGTAAAGCCATCCGAGCTGCATCAAAATGCTTGCTTTGATATCGCTTAACTGTAAACAGCACCATTTGGTAATAAAAGTAAGGTCGATTTCCGCGACGCCTTCAGCAGCGGACGTAGAAAACGCCAGGAGAGGCGCACAGCAATGGCGGGCAGGAGCAGCTGTGAGGCGGCTGTGGCAAGAAATTTGTACCACAGTTGCTACTCCTACCAGCAACTCGATGTTTGCAAACGATTCTCAAAAATGACGCATTTTTCACAATTATATATCCCAGGGTTTACTATTTTTGTCAAGCACAAATTTTAATACATTATTCTAACGGTGGAGGACGGGATCTAAGCTGGCCGGCTGACCAACCAGCCGACCCGAGAAACTCGCCCCTACGTCATCGTGACGTTGGCGCTATCCGCGCTCGCATTGGCTGGCGCCGCGCAAACGCCGCATGCAGTCGTCGGGACAGGGCTATCGCTGGTTTGGCGCTGAGAATTCGCCGCAGCGTGGCTCACCGGTGCGAATTTGTAGCGTTCGCCGAAAATGGGTCCTGGCTTATATAGTAACCAAACATACGCTTTTTAAATGTTGATTACAACTGCCTAAGAGAGGTAAGTAATGAGCAGTGCGTCGATCTTAACGGGGAGGAAACATCCGTCACCTAGCTAAATTATAGTAAAGCTCCCATATGTTTTATTCAAACTTACTGCACTAATCAAGGCTAATGCACCCTTTTGACACCCACCACCAATTCTCCCACCTCACTTTTACTCTTGTTTACTTTCTGAAATTTCGCGTCTTGATTGTTGTAAAATATCAAAGCATCTCGGGCAGTGTACTTTCTCTTACAAAAATTTCTTTATGCAGTCTTTAGACTGTCAATAGACTTCTGTCTATACAAACTATAGACTCTCTATGAACAAACCCTGGGGAACAGCCTATAGGCAATACAAATCTATAGACAGTCGATAGACAATCTATAGATTTATGGCCATACACTTTTAGTAGACTTCTGTCTATAGACAGTGTATAGACTATGAATAGACAAAAAGAAATATCTATAGGGACGCAATAGAGGCTATAAGAAGCCTATAGACTGTCGATAGACCATTTTTGTAAGGGTTGAACTCCAAAGGCTGACGCTGGACAGCAATCCGATTCTACTGTTTCCTTCTCTCGCATAGACCAACAGCAAATATCAACTACACAAGCGAAATTTTGCGCTAGTCCTGCGCTCTGTCCTCATGCAGCTGCCTCCAAGCTTCGAAAGATGAAGATGTTTGCTCTGAAAGCTCGTTAAAATTTTTGCTCTCGATACAATATAAACAGCCTTCTCCTTCGTATACTGTCATCAGTGTCTAGGCCTAGAACTGAGGTCGCAGGTCATAATCTGAATGCAGTGCCACCAGCTCTTCTTTTCGCTATCGTAAACAAATAAGACTATCTACGCACACTTCGACTTTTCTTCTAGGTTAGCATCGCGAATACAGGTGCGCAGGGCTGGACATCTGCTCCGCGAACAAAAAGCCTTTGCATATTCCATGAATACTAATGGCACAGTGACGGCAGGAGGTGGTACTGAATTTCTTGTGCTTTTATTGTTTCCTCTGGCTGCCCTGCTTCTGTGAAACGAAAGTTTCAAGAGCTATATTCACCTGAAGGCTTTTTGTTCGACACAGTCATGCACATGGTGCCCGGAGGTATTATTTCGCGGGTGAAACATTACGCTCGCTGCATTTGTGTTTTATTTTGGATCCAGAGAATAAGACTTCGGTCATATGGCGGCGGCAGTAAGTCATGGAGTCAGGAAAAAACCTACCGCAAGCGTCCGCTAAGTGCTTCTAAAGACAGAAATATTTTTACATGTATGTATGGCAGGTTACTGGTCAGGACCTAAGCTGGCATGTTTGTGTCCAAAGCCACACTGGGAACGACTAAACCACGAGCCTATTTGCGTACTAACAGTTATATTGATTTGACCTTCAATAAAAGCTGAATTTCAGATGGCAGTTGCACAAGGCTACGCAGCTTCAGCGAAACAATATATTGCAGGGTTTATTCTAGTGGTTCCGAGCTCCGAAATTCAAGCGTTTTCAAACACCTTCAAGGAATCGCCCATATTCTTTTTTTCAAAGATCAACAAACACAGCGGCCCATCGAAGCAATGTTTTATAGAATTTTAAGACAAGCTTTAGTCATTTAGTTGTTTGGTCTTGCTTGATTTTACAACGGCAAGAAATATCTTTTTAGTCGCAGCTTTTACAAAGGCCGAGCTTCCTCGCTTTCCAGCTCAACACTGAGGTTAGGAATATCTTGAGACGTTTCTTTAACAGTGTTCGTCAAACCATTGGTCTTTATTATCACCCATGTCAGGTCATTTCCAGCCTCTGTCTTGTTACCGAAGGCGCTAAACCAACCCAAAAAAAGCTACTGGAAACATTTTTCTGGTCGTCAAATTAACTTCTTCACCAAGCTCCCTCACCAAGGCGATGCTTTTTATGCATCTCCCTCTATGCAATTCCAGTCTCCTGCTTTTTTCTAGCTTCAAAAACCGCAATTATGAACCCTTGCAGAAACCATTGACGTCCACGATCCCCTTTGGGGTCTGCAGATTATGAGCGCTATCTGCTTTGCGCATAGTGTCACACATAACCCGCTCTGATATGCAAGAAAGTCTATTCAAATTTTCAACCGTAAATTGCTTACTTACGCCCAATCCGTGCTCAATGCTTCCATGACTTTGGCTTAAAATGAACAGCTGTTTAACACTGCACATTTCTCTGCACGAAGAAGTAATCTTCAGAAGTTCAAAATCAATAGTTCAGCAGAAGCAGATTTCGCCGAATCTACAAAGGATGAGATGCCACCACTTCCGCAATGGTAAAGCAATGTTTACGATTTTTAGCAAATATTTAAAATCACCTGTTAACCCTGGGGGTTTGTTTAGGTTACTACCGACAGTATTTCCTCACATCGTGCAGCTGCACTCACCCTTATCAATTTGGATAGCGATTCTAGTAGCTCCGAGGGCAGCAGCAACAACGATGAAAAAACCTAATTACCTTATGAGATGGCTTACAAATGGCTGAAAATAAATGGCAATATTGACGACGAAGCTCAAATGTCATGAATACATATGCAGGTGTACATTTATTCCATGTGTTCAAAAACTCGGTGATGGATTCTGTCACAGTGGATTCAGATTCGACACTTCTCTTGAACCCAGGAGTGCAAATCACTACTCAAGTATTTTTACACGAAAAAAATGTGGGTGGAATTGTTATTCCTCAACTTAGGTTTTTTTCTTCATCACCAATCTGCAGTGACGTACATGGACTTGTGGACGATTTTCCACACACAAAAAAAAAACTACAGCAAATGCACGAAAGATGCCTCTCCATTGTCTCTCCAGTTAACCTTGTCCTGTGCGAACTGCGGCCATCGTATCGCCGCAAACTTCTGAATCTCATCCGCCCACCTGAATTTCCGGCCTCCTTCTAAGCTTGCCTTTTCTTGCAATAAATTCTGTTACCCCAAGTGACCATTCGTAATTGTTTCTTCAAACCGTGTGCCCTTGTTCATACCCTTTTTTTTCTTCTCGAATTCAGTTCAGATATTATGATCTTGCCTTAGCTTCCTGACCCACTCGTGTATCTCAACAAACAATGACAAAAAGTGACAAACAGTTTAATCCGCTAAAAATTAGAAGGTTTTCAAGGTCCCACACAAACTCAATGCCCTTGAAAACAGTTTTTTATATACAAGACATTTCAAATCAGGACTCGCATGGAACCAGATATCAGTGTGTCCAGATTAAAGACATTGTCAAGCGCACTTATTGCGCGAGCAGCGCTTCCTGTCTGGCCCGCGTTTTTTCACAGAAAGCAATGAAAATGTGCACGCACTATACGGTGCAGTAACAAGTTCAAGTGGGCATACGGCCAGAATATACCGCTCAGGGATTTTTAGCAAATAGAACGAACTTTGTTTCGTTTAGAAAGGCACCGGCACCATCTATTTTTCATTACAGATTATATAAGGGCAAAAACTACGATTTCTTAAGCGCAGAACGAGTGAGAATAAAATTATATACTAGCAGCTTCTAGCAGTGTACCGTGCGCACGGATGAGTCACATTCTATGTTCATATGTTTTTTTCTTTCTTTTCATAGCCTAAAAAGTTTGCTTGCTTAGAATAAACGTACATGTCGGCGCCATAGACTCACTGCGAGATTCCTCACCTGTGCCGATGCAGAGTGAAGGTCTCAGTCAGGTGATTGCCTTGAAACAGGACACTGGAAACAGAAGGAGAAACACAACCAGTGCTGCAAACTAACGCTTCTTATTTGCCGTATAAGAACACAAATATTTCTCTAGCTCTTACGACGTCACCGATCAAGGAGACCTTATTTTACTGCTCGGGTACCAGCGCTTCGTGACATTAGCCTTTGAGCGCTGCTGCGTAGCCCAGTACCGAGTCCTCCATCCCGAACGTAGGGATGCCCGATGAAGCAGCCGCATCGAGACACTCAGTGACACCGACCGAGAAACTCACGTCCGCGGGCCCGTCTACTCTGCTGGCATGCGGTGAAAGATTGAGAAAAGTTCTTTGTCTGTATCGATCTTTGCAGTCGAACCCCCATTTTCATTTAGTTGACTTCTCCGCTATCGATTATTTTATTTGCAAGGTTGATAAGCGAAGAAAATTAATTCAAGTACGAATGAAACTGTCATAACCGTTTTTGCGAATAGACATCAGTGGAAAGAAAAAAAATACAGATGGCATTGGGCCGGAACGTAGTAAGACTTGCTTGTGGCTGCAGCACGGTGCTGCCTAGATGCAGGGGCAGGGCGGAGAAAGGCATCCGATGCTCCAGATTTCCTACGATCGGCTCTCTTTGTATTATTAATTCGCAAGCATTGCATGGCTATGTTTGCGGTTTCGTGTCATCACGAGCTCGTCATCACGATAACATTCTAACAAGCTGAAATATGAGAAAAGAATGGTTGCATTAAATAGAGCATCAAAACATCCTGCTGCGGAAATCATGAGGTGCATGTGTGGTAATTAATTACTTTGAGCCAATTAAGCGGGAAAATGCGACGAAATGGCGTCCGGGGCCACGTGTCACCGTGGACGTCAGAAGTGTCGGTGGCTTACATCGACGTCTAGAAAGAAAACAAATGTGGTGCGGCGTCAGAAGTCTGGCGTCATATTGTGCTACAATTAATTAATTAGAGCTAATTAAGTGAAAATATAGGACAAATTGCGTTCAGCGTCACGTCTCACAGTAGTCGTCATGAGTGTGGGTGGGTTAAATTGACGTCTGGAAAGAAAAAAAAGTGGTTTGACGTAATATGTGTGACGTACGTCATATGGTGACACAATTAATTGGAGCTAATTAAGAGGAACATAAACGAAAGAGTACAAAGGAGTTCCAGAAAATACTTATGCATTCCTTCAGTGCGGTTGCCGCAGTGATCTCACAGTTTTTTCGTAATCTCTGTAAGAAGAGCACCGTTCGCGAAAACTGTGCTCGTACTGTTGGACAACCCGGCACACCCCGCCTTTCCGCACCAAACGAAGCACTGGTTCCCGTTAAGGCAAGTGGCCGCGCAGCTTCGCTTGTGGCTGCCTTCACATCGGTCTGGTTACAAAGTTTAGGGAACACTCACAAGGATACAAGTAGCCACAAAGGGAAAGGTATACAACACTAGACAGGACGCATATCAGAACTCAGAATTTAGGGAAAACACATCTACAGCAGAAAATGGATCGCTATCTACAAATGTATCGAGATGAGATAAACATGAAAATTATATACAGCGAGCATGGAGATATCAGTAATGTAAAGAAAATACGTTCTTATATACATTGAAGATATGCATAATGTTTATGGTTTATAGATCATGGGGGTATAACGTCCCAAAACGTCTCAGGCTATAAGGCACGACGTAGTGGTGGCTTACCTGCGGGGCAGAAACGTTGAGGCCAACGAAAAAGATTCAACTCAAGTTAAGGACAACACAGTAAGCTATGGAAACAAAAATGATAGATGTAACGCTAAGAGACCGGAAGTGGTCCGAGTGGGTCAGGGAACAAACGCGGATTAATGACGTCTTGCAGTCGAAATTAAGAGGAAGAAATCAGAGTGGGCAGAGCATGTAATGCGAAGGCAAGGTAACCGATGGTCCTTAAGGGCGAAGAAGTAGATTCTAAGTGAAGGCAAGCGTAGCAGTGGGCGGCAGAAAGTTAGTTGGGCGGATTAGATTAAGACGTTTGCGGGGATGCGGTGGCCACAAGTGGCAAAGGACAGGGTTATTTGGAGAAACTTGGGAGAGGCCTTTGCCCTGCAGTGGGCGTAGTCAGGCTGATGATGATTACATTTGGCTCGACTAAGGGAACGGGATGCAGTGAGCGGGAGTAGCAGTACTCTGTGCCAAACAAGTGGTGAGGTTAAACAAACCGCGTCAGCAGAAAAATAACCCTGACATGCCGGCCCAATACGGACACGAAAGGGCACGACCAAATGCAGAGAAATTCCTGCTCCCCAATGAAAAAGAGTTCTTCCGTAAGGAAGTCCGGGAGCTTCCCACGATGGCGTGCCATGATAGGAAATAGTGTCCGCCGCCAGTGACTTGAAGCAACAGCAACAAAGCGGTTACGCCAGAGCACGAAAGCTCCCGCAACTATCAGCAGTCGGGCAAAACGGCCACGAGGGCAGCGACTGTTTGCTATATGCCGGTTAACTCAAAGGTATCGAAAGCACACATGCACCGCTTGCCAAAAAACACGGGCAACGACACATCCTTCCATGGTAAAACAGCGCGGAAAAACACGAGGACAAAACAAACACGACGACACGAGCGTTGCTTTGAAGTGATGATTTTTTACGCCAGTGGCTTACCGCGAAATCACCTTTTTGGAGCATGCATTTGCAGAAATGTAGATATAAAATGTTCAGTGATGACGCAGTGTTTTTTGAATATTTTTTGTTTTGTTTAGTGCTTGGCGGGAATAGTACATGTAAACACGTGCGTAATAAATCACCAGTTGAAAAAAAAGGCGCTCGTGTCGTCGTGCTTTTTCCGTCCTCGTGTTTTTCCGCGCTGTTTTACCATGAATAGTAGTGACCAACTTGCCCAGCTCTCCGTACTTCTAAGCACATTTCACATGTCAGTGATGGACTCCTGGAGCGGGCAGTTAGGGCACTGTGCTGAGCGCAGAACGTCCCATCGCTGCAGCCGGTCCCTCGTAGGCAACCCCCCACCAGCTGCAACATGAAACCCCGCAAGTACCAAGGATGAAAGGACGCTGTCACAAGCAACCATGAGATGGACTCCGCCCGCTGCCTCCGTTCTGGAGGCACCAAACACCTAAGCAACACGCCCGTGGATTCACAATGTCCGCAGGGATATCTAAATCTGAGTTGGCATGGTGGGCATGCTGATGAAACGCCACAGCAGTTGCATAAAACGAAGGCATCTGTAAGGCCAGCGGGATTCGATTGAGCGGTACAACAGGTATAAGTTCCCCGAGTCGTGTCGCTAGGAAATAGGAGGCGAGTGCCCGAGCTGGGACATCATCCTCCTGCAACAAACGAAGGAAGAAGCGGCAAGCCAGCAGCCGGCAACAGACGGACACGGAAGGAAAGGAGAACCCACCCATCGAACATGGCTACCCATGCACCGCACGACAGACCAACATTTAAGCAGACAATTTTGAAGTCTGATGTTATATTTTGAATAAACTTTAAAGGCCAGAAAAGAAGTTTCGTGGCACTGCACAGCACAACTAAGGCGCCGAAAACTTACAACAGACAGGAGTTCCTGGCCCTCCAGACGAAGGGCGGGCCTTTTTTGGAGGCTGAATCCCCGGATGGCCCTGCAGAGGTGTCTCCGAGCTAGATGTCAAAGTAAACACGCAGCGCTTTACCTCACATGGCAGCCCCATCTTCATTTCGCACTCACTGAGTTCGCAGAGAAGGCTTGTAGAACTACTGCACACACCAAGCTAAAAGTGCCGCTAGAGTTGTCCGCGTCACACTCCGGTGAAGGCCAGCTGGGGTCTGTCACAGGTTCAGTGAGAGCCGATCGCAGCTCCTGCATTACTCGTGCAATGCTGGCAGTTTCTTAACGCGCCCCGTTTATTTCGCCAGGGCAATGTGAACCTTTTAGAGGCCCACAGACGAAGACGTAGCTGTCAGCTTCATAACGCAGCCAGCTTGCTTGGCCAAGGCACCGCGGGCCTTGGAAGGGATCACAGCCACCGGCGACGTATGCGGCTTTTTAGCACGCGCAGTTTGCTTTCCCACAGCACCAGGAACCACTGACAGACCCGCCACGCTGAAGACAACGTCTCAGCAGGCGAAACCAACGTTACTGTCCCAGACGTGCCCGTTGATGCAGTAGCAGATCTGGATCGGCCGCAGGTGCAGTCGCAGTAGTAGCAGCCGCGGTTGCAATAGCTGCATGCTGAACGAACACCATGTCATCACTGGTCAGCATTGTCTCCATTGGTGGAAATGTAGCCGAGAACAGTAGCGCGCCTGACGAGGGGTCTTTCCAAGGGTTTATATCCGTCTCCTCCTGGCATACTGCAGACCAATGTCTTTCCCTACAACATGCCGGCCTTGCAAGCGTCGCTGAAGTCAGCCGCGGGAAGGCCCCAGCGGCAGCATTCGAGTAGGAACGCGGCACTGGACAAGTCACCGTCAGGCGGTCGTCCCCACAACGCCGGCAGGGAGTGAGTGAGTGAATGAAAGAATATATTGTCCAACAGAAGAAGACGACCTCATCCTATCCTGCGGCTCTCCCTCTGAGACGGGAGATGAGAGCCAGGAGGGATTCGGTGGATAGGGTCGCCGCATCAGATGCTGGCCTGGATTTCTTGAATCCCAGCGGTCTCTTCAGCCAGTCGGACAGCGAGGAGCTGGTGCTCAGGGTCCTGGCTACGCAGCGGCAGGGAAGAGCACAGCAGACGCTTTGGTGGCCATGAACGTCGCAGCGCCCGCAGAATGGAGCCGTGCGTTGTGCCCGGAAGTGGCCCGAGGAACCACACCACCGTCAAACGCGCTGCATTCCTTTGTAGTCGAAGGTGGCTCAGTGACCGGCGACGCGCAGGTTATTTAGAAACCGGGGTCAATTCCCAGGGCCTACGGGTCTCCTTGCAGGATTACCCGCAGAAAGGGGTTGTGGCGGAGGACGATCCCCACAAAAGCATGAAGATAAGCACGATGAACATCCCCAATAATGTAAATGTCCCCAGAATGGCCAGGATGGTGAGAACGAGCAGCAGCATACTGGACCACTGTCTCCTCTTCGCGAAGCAGGAATAGTCACTCTCTTCTAGATCCAAAGGTGGCGTCCGTTCCTGCCATTGCAGTTCATAATATTTATCGCAAAAACGGTAGCAGAAACAATACATAAAGGTAAGGTTTGGTTCGGTTTATATGTGTTTAGCGTCCCAAAGCGACTGAGGTTATGAGAGACACCGTAGTGAAGGGCTCCGGAAATTTCGATCACCTGGAGTTCTTTAACGTGCACTGACATCGGCCAGTACACGGGCGTCTAGAATTTCACCTCCATCGAAATTCTACCGTCGCGGAGGGATGACATACAGGTAAGGAAGAAAATGACAAACTGTTTAGATTGAACAAAAAAGTAAACAGTAAGGAAGTTGAGGGTTTGGCAGCCTGTTTCCTGCTGCTAATTTTTACGCTCATGGCCGCCTGAGCGTTCATGCTTGCTTTGTCCAGAATTTACGCTCCTGATGGAGACCGTTCCTTATATGTAGAGCACCAAGACGTAATACGTCGCCAGCATGACGGTGCCGTTGAAACATACTCTGTCCCGTTGCTATGCAATCATGATCTGATGGAAGGGAACATATCTTGCCAGACACGGATCACTTATGCACAACAGATGCACCCAGTTCAACAAACGCTATAGAGCACATCTACAACATCTTATATGAACTTTCCCATCTTACTCGCGAGGGAGACACAAAATTTAGCACATACCACATGGCTACTTGACCACCCTAGGCCACCATATAAGATCAAGCACCGCCGCTTCAACATGTCGTCGCAGCATACGCCAGTGAAAGTGGTTTGCTTCGAGTAGTGTAGAAAAGGTCGTCTTAGTTACCACGCTACGCTCTGAAGGTTATGAAAACAACCGACAAGTGGTTGCTTCTCTACCCGCCCTCCATCATTCCTCCTAATTCCCCAACAGTGGCTGAGAGCCATCCCTCTGTTGCAATAAATGTTTCATTCATTCATTCCAATCAAATCATATATCTTAAATCTACGCGGCTAGTAAAAACTGCATGCGAATCATTTGAGCCCTTAGCCTTCTCGGCTGGACCATGGAAGAAACGCAAAAATAATTATAATGAGAAAGCTCATTATTATACATCATATTCATGTACAAGAGTCATGTGGTAGTTATATACTAAGAAAAGCGAAATAATCATAAATTGCAAATTAGTTCAGAAAAGAAAAAAATGATAAGCATGTAAGAAACAATTTAATGTTCACAGCTTTCGAGTCGTTTTTGTCACTTGCATGGTGTGCTCGTGGTTGTAGGAAAGCACATGCGAGAGTGAACGACAGCACCGCGCGAGAGCACCATGGTATCACCGCAGCTGATCAATTAAAACACTGTCGCGCTGAGCATTGCACTGCTCGAGCCGGTCGAGAAACAAGCGCAGAGACAAATGCTGTGTTCTCGATTCCGAAATAAAAGCTCGGATACTTGTCAGAGACAGCAGCACTTCCGCGAGATCAGAAAGCCCCATATTACGCGATAATGTATACAGCTCGTTGGGTAAAAAAGCATTTGGCGTAGTAGCATACTGCACCGCGTGTTGGGAAATAACCAGGCGCAACGTAAAAAAATTTCCATCATGGTATGATGATGATGGATTTTTATGGCGCAAGGGCATCTGTGGCCAAAAGCGCCATGGCACAAGATATATTCTTCTAATCAAGGTGGGGTCGAAGACCCATTCCCAAAGCGTTCCACCCTAAATAAGGCTAGCACCAGACCAGGGAAAAGCTTGTACCCATTGTATCACCGGTGGGTACCCGGCAGCACTGGGCATCGAACCCCGAACCTACCGCATGCGAGGCAGATGCTCGAACGACTAGGCCACCGCTGCGGTAAGTCGTGATTCTAGTGATTGATGATTGCTTGACGTGTGATAGGCGATGACGAATCAATGAAATCGTCGCAATTGATTGTTTAAAGAACTAAAAAAATTGGAATAAGGGGTTACCCCGCAGCGGTGGCTCAGTAGTTAGAGCTCTTGGCTACTGATCCTAAGTTCCCGGGTTCGAACCCGACCGTGGCGGCTGCGTTTCGATGGAGGAGAAACGCATAGGCTCCCGTGTGCAGTGCGATGTCAGTGCACGTTAAAGATCCCCAGGTGGGCTAAATTATTCCGGAGCCCTCCACTACGGCACCTCTTTCTTCCTTTCTTCTTTCACTTCCTCCGTTATCTCCTCTCTTAGGCGCGGTTCTGCTGTCCGCCGATATGTGAGACAGATACTGCATCATTTCCTTTCCCCAAAAACCAATTTACCATTTTTTTTTAATTTCAACAGTGAATCAAAACCCCTCAATGAAAAGTCAATGCTTGATGACGGTAAATAAGAACAATTAGAATGTTTAATTGGTCAATTATTTGCAACAACTGAAACAATGAAAATGAGTTAAAAGGTGTAAAACTTCTAAGAATAGAAAGCCTAACCCACTGCGCTATCGCGTCATACTCTTAAGGCGCCGCTTAAGTGTGTTCTCCTATTTTTTATAGCACTTTACGTCTCGGTGTTTGTAAAAGCAGCACATGTTGTTCAATTTCCTCGCTGAATAAACGAGGCGAGTAGCATAATTTCGCAAGTGGTTCCAAAATATTAAGTGCAGGATTTTCTCTGTAAAAATTCCGTAATTGCTTTTCTCCTTGTGAAGGAGAATATTGGCACACGTAAATGTCAAGTTTCTGAAGTTCCCTCGCATCTCTTCAGCGAAATTTCGGTTACAACAATGGGGTGGGCTTTAGTGGGCAGTAGCTAATAGCTGTGCTTGCTTTGCCCGGACAGAGCAGAAACGCCTAAGTCGTCTATGAACAGAACTTTCGCGCCGGAATGTATCTATTTTAACAGTGACTAAAAAGTGCTGCAGATACTGATACCGTCGCCTCGATTTAGGCCGGCGCGTGCGCCGACTAAGCCTGCATCGCGGAGGACAGCCTTTTGTGGCTACGCAGCCAAGACTAGGCAGGAAAGGGAATCTAACGAGCCTTTGTGCACGTACACTGCGGAGTGCATTGTTGTTTGTTCGGGAAAGGGCAGCAGGGGGATAAGGGGCGAGTACTTGCTAAAGCTGAGATAGGCCACCGCCCACCACAATACGACAAAGCCCCATCTCTTTCTCTTTCCTGCCTAGCCTTGGCTGCTTATCCACAGAAAGCTGTTTGACTCGACGTTGGTCGAGGAAACGTCGCTGTGGAAGAACCCCTGCAGTGAACCCCTTCCTTATTTTTGCCTACCGTAGACGGCAAAAATAGGGGACGAGGAGGGTAAGCGCATTCGCAGGCAGCAGATATAAGAGGAGTAACCCAGACTTCATCGCATTAACCACGGTGTCAAGAAAATCGGTGTTCGCCACCGGCTGGAGGACCTCAGTTGAGGAGCATCTACCGCTTCTTTCTTGTGATATATCGGACTTTATTTCCCAAAAAAACAACTGAGCAAAAGGCAAGGTAGGTAGGTAGAAACTTTATTGGTGAACCAAGTAAGGGAAGGCGTTAGGAGAGGTTTGGTTGCCTTGGTTCTTAATCCTGGTTGGCGGCCATCAGTCCATGGCTTCTGGCGACCTTCTCTGCCCATTGAACCAGTCTCTTCTGTGAGGCCGGCTCTGAGCTAGAGACCGCGATCTCCCAACCTGCTAGATCTGTGAGGTTCCAGCGAGATGGTTGTTGGATTTCTCGACATATGATGAGTGTGTGTTCGAAGTTTGGCCTCGAAGCCACACAAAGAGAGCATTCGGGCTTGTATTGACCCGAATGTATTAGCGCCAGATGAGCCGGTGAAGGAAGCACTCTGGACTGGAGTCGCCTCCATATAGTCTGTTGTTCCTTCGTGAGTGTGTGGTGTGGTAGCGGATATGTAAGCCTTTCCACTCTATAGTGTAGCGTTATTTCATTGTACGCGATTAGTCTGTCCCGCGCGCAATCCCTTCCGACTGTTTGGCCTGCTCGGTTGATGTACTCTCGAGCAATAGAGTTGCGGGGTTTGCCTGCGTGGGCTAGCACCCAAACAAGTTGAATTGGTCTGTGGTCGAGGGCGCTTGATTGGAGAATTTTGGCAGGTTGCAGAATCAATCGGTCCCTTTGCAATATGGTGGTGGTAGTGGTTTTATTAAAAATAATAGTAAAAAGGAAGGAAAACATTTTTGCTAGCCCCGGCATCTGCCGTCGATACTGAAGCACCTGAGCTGGGGCAGCGGAAATAAAGGATAGCAGGCAGAATGGATAAATGAAATGAAAGGGGTGAGGGGACAGGAAGAGAGGATAGGGGAAAAGTAATATGTACAAACTATTTACACAATAAGAAACGTGTTCAGGTTGTGCGCGTGTTTAGTTCATTTTAGAGGAATTAAATCAAACACGCACACAGCACTGTGTTGGTTACAACTGGAGTGAGGCGTCCAGTTATTAATCGTTGAAGGTAGAACTCGCGGAGCGTTCGGTCACTGCGTGTAACTACCTGAAGAGAACAGACGCGACGTCAAGCCCGTGTGTTGGAGGAATGCGTAGAGACTCACAAAAGTTCGCCGCGCACTGCCCTGCGGCCATAGTAGCATCTTGATGGAGTCTGATAGTATGCCCTACGCCCTATAGGCCGCGAGCATATCGCACGAGCATCGGCGAACGCGGCACAGTGAAGGAGCAGGTGTTCTAGTGTTTCCACTGCACCACATCCGTCACACACATCACTCGTCGCGATTGCGTGACGCACCCGTCGTTCCCCGGGCCACACGCAGCCAATGCACGCGCGGAGGATCATTGCACGTTGTGGCCGTGTAAGTACGCGACAGCCGGTGACACTGTCGATGCGCTCACCTCCCGCGATGCGTGGGTCGGGGTGCTGCTTTCGGAGATGGTCGTGGATGGCCGCACGCACTGTGGAGACGTGCCCTCCACGTGCGGCCTCTTCCAGCAAACATGTCATACGAAGACCATAATGGTCGGCGCCTGGCACGAGCGGAAGCGCTAGCCCGATATTATGGCAACAAAACAGGTGTCTACTACGTGGACGCCTCCGGCCCTCACCACGGGGGATGGTACACGGCCGCGGTAGTTCACAACAGCAACACAGTTAACGGCCTAACTTTCAGAGCCTGCAGTGTAACACAAGCAGAAGAGGTCGCGATTGCTCTCGCGGCTTCACATTCCAATTCAAAATACATAATCACCGACTCGCGAGGGGCCTGTCGGAACGTCGAACAAGGCTGCACTCCCTTCCTAGCCTATCGAATATACCAAAATTGCATACGGGATACGGACCCCGCACACCGTTACCTTATATGGGCCCCTGCTCATCAGGGGTTGGCCGGAAACGAGGCAGCAGACGCAGCCGCCCGCGCGCTCTCTCACCGGGCTGTTTTCTCCTCCCCATCCGATCAGGAACCCGATTTTAATCCGGTCTATACATTCAAAGATATTACAACATATCAAAATTGTCATCGCCTTTACCCTAGTCTATGTAAAGGCCTGAAGAAGGCGGATGAGCGGCTCCTTCTCCGCCTTCTCACCAATACATTGCTGTGCCCGGCAGCGCTAAAACATTTTGACCCCTCCTTTAGTGGCAGCTGCCCACACTGTAGTGCAGTGTCCTCTGACACCTATCACATGGTTCGGGCCTGCCCCTCCAACCCCGCTATTCCCCCCATCCCCAACCCAACCCGGGAGGACTGGGAGGCGACCCTGCTCGGCTGCCACGACTTACAGGCCCAACAAGCCTTAGTCGGGCGCGCCCGGGCTGCGGCAACCGCCACTGGGGTCCCATACTAGGGACCTCCACCTAGTGCTTGTACGGATCGGTCTCTTACGGGCTGATCCAAACATACCTCCTATTCATCCGTAATAAATGTTTTCACCACCACCACCACCACCACGCATGTCCTCCAGCGCAAGGGGCAGATCGCTGGCAGGTAGTTGGTGTGCAGCGGTCGCGAGGTCGTCAGCTTCTTCGTTGCCGGCGATGCCGCAGTGACCGGGCACCCACTGTGCACGCACGGCACAACCTGTCTGCGCTAGGCGCTAATTTCGCGCACTAGTGGGGTACCGAGGCCGTTAGATTGCAGGCGGCTGAGGGCGGCGCAGGAGTCGCACAGCAAAGCACTCCTCGGCGGCGGAGGGCCGAGGGTGAGCAGCAGGTCCAGCTCGAGCCGGATCCCCATCAACTCCGCCGTGGGGGAGGAGCCCAGGAAGGCTGCGTGTTGCTGGCTGTGCAGTGGCAGGGCGGGGATGGTGGCCGCCGCAGCAAGGGAGCTGCTGTCGCGGGCCACTAAGCCGTCGGTGTACACGAGGAGATGGTCCTGGAGCTCCTCGTGTATGACGGCGCTGGCCAGCTGCTGCACAGCACACAGGGGTGTCCTCCGGTTTCCCTCAATGCCGACGATATCTCGCTGTACCTCCGAGGCAGCAGGCCAGGGCGCGCAGGCGCCGTAGGGGGGTGGGCCTTGTGTCAATTGCTCATACTCGAGCATCGCAGCGCCCATTCGTGAGCGCGGGTGCGAGCACATACGCTGCAACAGCGAGCCGCCGTCCGGTGCGCGGTGAAGCTGGTCGATGTGATTCAATGCCCTGCGCGCTGCTTGGAGCTCAAGTGGCCACGCACCTGCCTCGGCCAACGTTGCGGCGGACTGCGAATTTTTGGGCAGGCCTAGGCACACGCGCAGGGACTTGCGGTGCTCAAGCTCGAGTTTCTTCCAGCACGGCTTGCGCACCGTGACGAGCGGCAGCGCATAGAGCACCGCCTCCAAAGCTGCGGCATTGTATAGCCGCAGCGCGGCTTGCTGGGAGATGTCCTGGCCTCGAGCGGGGAGCTTGTGCACGGCGGCGGTGATCCTCTTCATCTGCAGACAGGCCTTGGTCGCCGCGGGGCGGAAGGAAAGGCGGCAGTCGATGTCCAGGCCAAGGTACCGCACTGATTTACGCCAAGGAATCGGAGTCCCGTCCAGTGACAGTGGCGCTAGGTGCGCAAGCGAGCGCGAAACACAGGTCATGGCCACCGATTTGTCCGCGCTCAGCGACAGACCAAGGCCGCGCAAGCTGGCGTCGAGTGCGGTCAGGGCTCCCTCAAGGCACCCCCGCTCGCGGAATGCCTCGCCCGCTGGTCCCCGGCACTACAGAGCTATGTCGTCTGCATATAGGGACCTGTACACATGGTGTCGGTCGCTCGTGGGGAGGCAGGCCGGCACCACCGACATGGCCACATTAAACAGGAATGGTGATAGGACAGAGCCCTGCGGCACGCCCATGTCCACCGGGTGAGGCTTGGAGAGCTTACCCCCTACTCGTACGCGCATGGTGCGCCCGCTCAGGAAGCCATGAACGTATCGCAAAAGTCGCCCGCTCACACCGGCCCCGTCAAGCAGCGCGAAAATTGGTGCGCGGTGAACGTTGTAAAAAGCTCCCGAGACGTCCAGTAGTAGCAGCTGGGCAACCTGGCCTGCTACCCTGGCATGCTCCAGCGCATTAACGACGTCCGATATAGAATCAGCCGTGCACCGCATCCCACGGAAACTCGTCTGAAACTCGTCAAACAAATCAGCCTCCGCAGCCCGCTCGTTCAGACTCTGCAACGCTATATGCTCCAGGAGCTTACCTGCCGCCCATGTTAATGCCACTGGCCGGTATCCGCTCAGCTCCGTAGGTGGGCTCCCTGCCTTTCGGATGGGACAAACGACCGCGGTTCGCCAATCCTCCGGTAGCTCCCCGCGTTCCCACACCAGTTTTATCTGCTGAAGGAGGATCTGTCGTGTCTGAGCATTCAGGCTTCGCAGCATCTGTTATGTCACCCCGTCCTGTTCGGGTGCCGAGCGGCGGCGACTGCGCTGCAGCGCATTGTTCAGTTCCGCCGCAGTGAACGGACCTTGGACATTCCGAGGTGACGGCGAGGGACTGGCGTCGCTTCTGGGGCTCTCAGGAACTGTGTTAGCTGCGTTTGCGGGGCTGGGCGGCGCGACCGATCGACAAACCGCTCTGCCAACTCTTCAAAGCTGAGCCCGCTGGAGATTGCGAGGTAGGCCAGCGGCTTACGCTTTGCCTGTGGTTCGGTGATGCTCCGCAGGGTGTGAAACAGCCTCCGCGAGCTGACATCTTCCTCATCGTTTGACATAGTGAATCCCACTGCCGGCGGTATAGCTTGTTGGCGTGGTGGCGCGCTGCTGCGTCCAAGCGGTTGTAGACAGTCCAGTCGGCGGCTCTGTCAGTCCGTCGCGCCCGTCGCTCTGCGCAATCTCTCTTCTCGCGCAGATTGAGCAGCTTCATATCAGGTGTGTGCTGCCCTGCCCTTTCCTCTGCTCGTTGGGTGGCTGCGAGAGCGCTTCGGACTAGACTTGAAAAGAAATCTGCGCCAGTGGCCGCCGCCTCGTCGACCGCCTTCCTGAACGCACTCCATTTGGTAATGGAGTAGGCACCTTTTTGGCGCGCCTCCATATCAGTGGGTTCGATTAGGATGGAGAAATGATCCGAGCCCCAGAGAGATGATGATCGGCGCCATGTCGCCTCGATGCCTCTGGAACCGAAAGCAACATCGATGCAGGAGCCGGTTTTTCCGCGTCGTCGAAAGGTGGGCTCGCCGGTGTTCAAGTGGCTGAGTCCCAGCTGCGTTGGAAGTTGGCGCTGTCTCACGTTGCCGGACAATCCTTCCAATACAAATTAAGCTTCAACTATATCATGCATTATTTTCCTCACACATCTACTGCTGCCATCTTGTCTGGGGAACCACAACAACCACTAATATGCACAAAATCTTGGTCTGCAAAAAAGATTCATCCGTTGCATTGCAAACCACGAATACCTCTCTCACACCAGTCCCATGTCCGCGGCCTATAATATCATCCCGGTGTCGCGTCTGTATGAATTCCGTATTTTACGCTCATTTTATCTTTCGCGAGGTTTCTTTCATAACTGCTTAATTTCCACCGCGTTATTAAAACGTCACGAAAGTACCGTTTCAACAAGAAACCCTCAAATTTGGTTCCTGTCGCGCTTCCGCACTAATTATAAAAACCAGTCACTAAAACATAATCTCCCATCACTACTAAACAGGTACACTTATGATACTAAGCCCACACTAAACCAGTTGAGGAAACAATTTCTTAACATCTCAGAATAAAAAACGCATGAATCAGTGCTCTGATTACTAGACTTACGCAACATATCTGTTTGTATAAGTTGTGCTTTTCACATGTCCTAGTGCACCTGTTTTGGCGAATGTCTGCCATTTCGAGCAGGTTTCCCGCTGTTATGAATGGGAAATATGATACGTCTCAGATTAATGCCTTGATTACAATGTTTTATTACATGATTTATTTATTGGAGCTAGAATGTTTTATGTACTATATATCTTGATCTCTGTGCACTTCTGTAGCGCACGTGTGAACACGTCAGTTTTCGTTGTTTCTGCGCTGTTTATCTCAAGGTGTCTACATTGTAGTGTTTTCACGTTTCACCACGCCCTATCGTGTAATGGTCACCCGGGCCTGGTCAAGCTGCCTTGAGCAGCTTTTAGCCCAGGTGCTCCAACCAGTGAATATCTGGTGAATGAAAACGATTTGATTTGATTTGATTTGATTTTCTGCGTCGTGAAGGTCGTCTGCACGCGCGGAGTGGCACGCACTGCCCCACGCACTATGGTGGGCGTTAAAATCGCCACAGATGATTTGGTGCGGGGCACAGCATGAAGACACAGCACGAAAACACAGCGCGTTCCACGCGACAGCTGGACGCACATAAACACTAGCCACCTACGCCTCAACACAATCGACGTGCACTGTCACCACCACGCACTCCTGGGCGTCAGATGTCGCCGCCGCCGAGCCGACGAGGGTGAGCTGAACGCCCTGCCGCACGTATATCGCGCACCTTGATTTCCCGGGGCGATGAGATGTGACACAACAGGGCACTGCTGCACAGGTGGGTTCCTCGCACGTGGTGGCTGTGTGGTAGCCAATATAGCCAGGTAGCCGCATCTGGGGCTCCCCGTCATGTGAACGTACTTACGTCTCCTGCAGCGCGATAACTTCCGGCGAATCCTGTGCGATGCGAACTCGCATTTCGGCGTACCGCGCCGCAAGCGAGCGCACGTTCCACTGCAGGATGGATGGTATGCGGGAGGGAGTCCGGCGGCTAGCCATCATGCTGGCTTATCTGTGCGGGAGCACCCGCTGCTTCTAAGCAAGTCCGGTGTCCATCGGTGCCCTCCGGGAAAAGTGCGCTGAGGGCGCGCAACGCCAGCTTTAGGCGCGCGATCTCCCCGTCCCGTGCGTCAGGGGGCTGGCCATGAGAAGGGGCCGCAGGCTCGAGCCGCGCTGTACGGGACGCCGGGCAACCGGACCGCCGCTGCCGCTGCCGTTGCTTCGGTGGCTGCTGCTGCTGGGGTGTTCCCCTGACGGCCTGCGCATAAGAAAGCGCGCGCGGCGTCTGCTGATGTTGATGACTTGCAAAATTCCTGATTGCGGTTTTGGAGTCGCCGCAAAGCTCTCGACGCAGATTTGTGCCAGCACACGCTTTCTTCATCATCGTTCAGAGCCAAGGTCACTGCCATTCAGGAAATACGAAAGAATAAGTGATTCGTTCATATCAACGCTGCCCCCAGTCGATGCAGCATCGGCTACCTTCGCGTGCTAAAGCTCAATCGGATACTCTGCCTGCTATTCTGTGCTTTCTGGAATTTATTCGCTTCTTCATTTACCTCATAAGGTGCTTTTTTGCAACATTATTTCATTTCAAGATTGCGAACGAATGTTCCGCTGCTTCCAGAAATGTCCTCGACATCCTAAACGGTTTCGCACAGTGTCTGTTGAATTGTGCAGCTAAGTTTCTTCTTCATGTATTTGCTTTACATTTTAAGGCTGTTAAATATATGTCAGGCTATCATGAATCGCTTTGCCTACGATGTGGATGTACCAGAATTATATTTTGCAGAAAAATAACTTTATAAATACCCGTGCAAGCCTAAAGTGTTCATAGGCGCTAAAAAAAGCGAGATTTTACGAAGTTGAAGCTCCAAATCAGTTTAGAACCAGTATGATCGAATTAGCCAATATAGATTGGTCAATCGGTTACTAGAAAAAGGCTGAAGAGACGGTTACAATGTTCTGCCTAGATTTCCCGCGATAGCCAGTCGAATAGCCGCTCTAAACGGCGTGCGCTGCTTATTTCGTCCGTTTCTCCGACAAAAACGTTACCCCACCAAGTTGGGCGCGCTCAAATAGGCCCTTTTGACCACTTCTAACAAGAACAGCATCTTGCAGCTGCTCCGACCGAAACTCGAAGCTCGATAAAACAAAGTGCATTGCATTGCTCCTTGCCTTGCTGGTTTTCAAGGATGTAGGCTATCAGGCAATTAAGATGTCGGCAGCAAAGGATTCATATTTTTAAAAAGTTATGCCTACCTGTGAAGTCGAGCAGCCTTCTCCCTTTCAGCACTTGTCAGCGGCGCGAGCAGTTCACTACGCCGCCACTTCTTAGGACGTGTTAGGAAGACACTTTTCGAGCACGCGGATTCCACCAACCTGTTGGCAGTGAGCAGCTTGCAAAATATAGACGAAAACCCTCGTTCTCAGATGGCATTCTCGCCCTCTTGCTCGCAAAGGAAGGGGGGAAAATGCCTCTGTCTCTGTGAGAGGGAAGTTGTGAAAGGGCACAGTATCTCTCCAGTATCTTTCGGCGAGCAGCTGGGCCGGCGTCCGGAAGGGGCTTGCAGACGCGTCACGGCGCTGCTATCTTTGCCGCTGGCCGCTGCTCCCTGGCTCAGTATGGCAGCCCTGGAAAGGCGCCAAATTACTCGCCGCACATACTACCCGTTTACTCCTTATCATCCAATGATCGGCCACTGAGATAAAGAGCCCAAGGCATTATCCACAAAATTCCTTGCGCCGACTGCGGCGCAAGCTACATCGGCAAAAACCAAAAATCCAAAAGGAAGAGCTCGGCTGCATAGAAACAACGTCCGCAGCATAGCAAGAGAGTGCAATCATGTAGCCTAACATTACGAAGACTCAGACCACAGAATGAAATTAAGCAAAACCAGCATCCACGGAACCGAGACAATCTACTAGGGAAGGTTCTTACTCCAATCCTGACGTATTCAAATGACTCCAAACCACATCAACCGCACAAAAGAAAACCTGCGCGTAGTATATGCACGGGAACTTCACTCTGAAGCTCAAGGTGAAATGTCGCCATTGACCGCCTCCGCACAGTCCGACAACGTGACTCAGTGTCTTAACCCCGGCACGTACTACTCACCCCTTCCCCCGCTCATTTCGCATCACCGCTTCACTTCTTTCAAACTCCTGCTCACCTCCATGCGTACTTGAAGGCGCTAGCTACTGCCCCCCGTCACACCTGAAGAAGGAGCCGAGCCGGCTCCGAAGCGTTGGGTTTTAAGTTACTTTTTGTTGGACATTTTTCAGAGTTTATTAGAAGTCATCAAAGTGGACTAGGAAGGCAAATCGTCAACGTGTTTAAATTCTATCCTAGGAAAGAGGGTATTTATTGAGCGACTTTTATTTCCATCAAAAAAGACGTTTCTCTCCGCCAGGCTAAAACGCGCGCTTACGACATCCAGTTTATGCTCTCAGCCGTGGAGGAGCAGCCAGCTCCAGGAGCAGCAGCGCTCCCGTTCGGCTGAGAACCTGCACCCACTGTCGTCGAGGCTGCTCGGTTACTTTTTGCAAGCACGGTACGTGCGGGATAATGGCAAGTGCCACCATGCTTGGCATGATTAGTCAGCGTTCAAGTGCTCTATAAGGAGGAATTGCAGGTGCGATAGGAAGCACCCGATACAGGTGTGGATGATGTGATATGCAAAAAAAATGGCTGCTGACGGCGCGGAGTAACGTGCGCGACACGTACCGAGCAGGCTCTAAATGCGCACCCACCTCGGTGGCTCAGTGGTTAAGGCGCTCGTCTACAGGAGCTGGAGTACCCTGGCTTGAACCCTACCACGGGAGCCGCGTTTCGACGCAGGCAAAACGCAGAGGCTAGAACATAGAACTGTGTAGACTGCAACAACAAAATATGTGTGTTTTTTCCCATAATTCTGACCAAACTGTGTGCGGAGGGAGGGCCTCGTCAGGCTTGTAGCCCTCAGCAATCCAGTCGCTTTTTCCTTGCATTGAAAAAAAATCAATAAACAATCACAAACACAATCACAAAAATGCCCCCGTGTGCTCTGCGATACCAGTGGGCGTTAAATATCCCTAGGTGGTAGGAATTATCCCACAGACCACCACTACGGCACCTCTTTCTTCTCTTCTTCTTTCACTCCCTCCCTCCTTTATCCCTTAAATTACCGCGCGGTTCATGGGTCCACTGACAGATGTGAGAGTTACTGCGCCATTTACTTCCCCAAAAAGGAATTTTCAGTTCAAGGTGGTCGAAATTATTCCGGAGCCCTCCACAAGGGCACCTACTACTTTCTTATTTCACTCCATTATCCCTTCCCTTGCGGCGCGGTTCAAGTGTCCGCCGATATGTGAGGAAGATACTGCGCCATTTCCGTTCCAAAAACCAATTATTAACTGCGCCACCAAGGGCGGCGGCGTAACTCTCGAAAGGCGCGCTCTGCCAACACGGATCAATTGGATTTTGGGGAAACGAAATGGTGCAGTCTTAGTCTCATATAAAATAATAATAATTGGTTTGGGGGGAAAGGAAATGTCGCAGTATCAGTCGCATATATCGTTCGACACCTGAACCGCGCCGTAAGAGAAGGAATAAAGGAGGGAGTGAAAGAAGAAAGGGAGAAAGAGGTGTCGTAGTGGAGGGCGCCGGATTAATTGCGACCCCCGGGGTATCTTTAACGTGCACTCACATCGCACAGCACAAATCAAATCAAATCAAATGCAGTTTATTTTCCGTCAGAAAGAAATCAACGGAGGAGGCTCGAGCAAAAAGTGAAACGTGTTCACTTGATTGCGCTCAAGCCCCCTTTTACATGGCATGCAGTGACGACACATAGGTGGACATTATATAAAGCATACTCGTGGAATATGGAAATATGAAACAAAGCAAGCAAAACGTACAAGGTTAAACAATATAGAGTGGTTTTACAAAGCTCTCTTGTGGAACTTAAACAATTTTTTATATGTACAGCAAGTACGAAGACAAAACAAAATAAACTGTAGTAATTTACAAACAGAATGGAACGTGCATAGGTACATATTCATAAAGGCAAACGGTTTTGCAACAGAATTGCATGTTATTATTCCAGGTGCACTAATTAGTATGGGTTGTCTGATGCTTGCTCCGACAGGAAAGACCTAATTTTTGAAATACTAATGTGGTTAATGTCAATTCCGTTATGTTCAAGATTGTTTAAAAGCGTTGGTAATGAATGACGTAGCATTTGTTGCCCATAATTTGTCCGGGAATAAGGAACTTTCCAAGGTTCAGAAAAGCGTGTATCACGTACATGTGTTGTTCGAGTTAACTGTGCCATAAATTTTAATTCTTGCTGGCTCTTACGAAGTTGTTGTTTGTATCTTTTTGCCAATGTATATAGGTATAGATTATGTACACTTGTTACATTAAGCTGCATAAAATATTCGCCTGTGTGGGCTTGCGAGTCGACCCCTACGATATGCCGAATAGATTTTTTTTGGAGTACGTGCAAACGATTTAGATTTGTGACGGTTGTTCTCCCCCAAACAAGAAAGCAGTAACTTATATGTGATAGAATAAAGGCATTGTATATGTGCAGTTTAATTGCTTGTGGTAGGAAAGAGTGGAACCTCGCTAGTATTCCGACAGATTTAGATATTTTTGTTATAGCATAATTAACGTGAGTGTCCCATAGCATATTTTTGTGCAGATATACGCCAAGTGTTTTAACTGAATCAACAAATTCTATTGGTTCGGATCCTAATGTGATATTTAAGAAGTGTGGTGCTTTCGATTGCCTGGGAGTGAACATGACTGCCTTTGTTTTTTTCGTATTAATGTCCAGGGAGTTCGCTTTACTCCATTGGTAGAGATTTTGAAGGATCGCGTTAATACCAGCCTCTAAGGATTGAAAGTTACGCTCGTGGAATAATATGGTAGTGTCATCTGCATAGGATATATAATGTGGAACAGGGCTAACAGATGTGATATCATTTACGTATATGTTAAATAGGAGAGGGACAAGTATGCTTCCTTGAGGTATGCCGGTGGTTACAGGTCTGTATGATGACATGTTGTTATCTATTGAAACGCTTTGCCTTCGATGTTGTAGATATGATGTTATAAGTGCTAGTGGTATTCCCCTTACTCCATATATTTCTAGTTTCTTTAGTAATGTTATGTGATTAAGACGATCAAAAGCTTTAGAAAAATCAATGTAGATGCCAATTACTCCTTCTTTTTCTTCAAATGCTTTTAGTATAATTTCTTTCTGTGTGAGCAATGCTAGTTCTGTGGATTTGCCTTTGCGAAAGCCGAATTGTGTCGGTGTTAACAAATTCTGCTTTTCAAAAAAATTGATGATGCGGATATGAATTACTTTTTCAAGTCCTTTTGAAAAGATAGGTAGCAAGGATATTGGGCGATAGTTTGATAAATTGTTGCGATCGCCGCCTTTGAAAAATGTTATTACTTTAGATATTTGCATCTTTGCTGGGAAAACGCCTGTGGAGAGAGCTAAATTGTAGATATGAGTGAGATGTGGTGTAAGCAAGTCAAGTGCACCTTTTATAGGCCTTAGCTGAAGATCGTTTATGTCCCGCGCCGAACTGTTGCGAAGAGAACTAAATGCATCATGGACTTCACTTTCACTTGTGGGAACAAAAAAGATGCTGTCTAAATTTCTAGCAATATTTCCCGTTGCTTCTACACAGTGAGCACTAGTAACCTGGTTGACTAGATGGTTGTTAAATTCTTCAGCTAGCTCTTGTCCACAAATAACTTTGTCATTTATAATTAATTCATGTGTATTCTGACAATGGGGGTTTCGATTAAGTAGCTCATTTAATTTCTTCCACATAACGTCAGATTTTATGGTATGACCCGTCTCAGAGAATAGGTAAAGATACCGCTGTTTTTCTTTCCGCAGTATGGCGTTTGTTTTGTTTCTATATTTTTTGAAGGCTTTCCAATCTTCTGTATCGCGCGTGCTTAGAAATCTATGGAAGAGTTTGTCTTTCTTTTTTATCATTTTTAGGAACTCCTTGGTAATCCAAGGTTTACGTGATTTCTTGAATTTTTTTGCAGTAATGAAGGGGAACGACTGCGAATATGCATCTATTAATTTATTTAAAAAGTTATTATATGCATCATCAGCTGATGTTGTGCTATAAACATCACTCCAGTTTGTCTAAATAAGTTTACTACGAAAAATGGATATTGTAGACTCACTGATGTTTTGAATTTTTCTGCTTGGAAGTGATACAGTATTCGTACGTTTAGGTGTTGTTTTACAGAGTAAAACTATTGCCAAGTGGTCGCTGATATTTGATGAAACTGTACCTGCTGTTGTTTCGTGCTTAGGCAGGTTTGTTATGAATAGATCTATCAGTGTGGATGATTTTGTGGTTATCCTTGTGGGAGTCTGACTCATATTACTGTAGCCTTGCGAGAAGAGTGTTGTCTGTAATAACTGCTCAGAGGTGGACGAGGTAAGCAGGTCTATGTTAAGATCACCTCCCAGGATTGTTGTGTAGTCATTGTTATTTGAAAAATCAAGTAAGGTTTCAAGAAATTGAAAGAAACTGCTCATGCACCCATCAGGCGGCCTGTAAATCACAGCGAAAATGTAGGGCTCACTAACTACGGCAAGACATTCGATGTAGTCATTGATAACAGCGAACTGATCAAGTAAGTCACACTGAAAGCACTTCCTAATATTCAATTGAATTCCGCCACCACGCTTTTTCGATCGGTTCAAAAAGAAGGTTTTATAATTTGCATCAATTATAGCATCACATTCTGCTGTAGACCATATTCTGCTGTAGACCATGGGCGCCTTAGCATTTTTCCTCCATAAAAACGCAGCCGCCGCGGTCGTGTTCGAACCCGGGAACTCCGGATCAGTAGCCGAGCACCTAACCACTGAGCCACCGCGGTGGGTGGAAACGCGGATAAATCAAATTTTCCAATTTTATTCGATTCACTCACATTCGCAGACTGCAGCGTTTCAAGATAATAATAATGTTTGGTTTTTGGGGAAAGGAAATGGCGCAGCATATGTCTCATATATCGGCGGACACCTGAACCGCCCCGTAAGGGAAGGGATAAAGGAGGGAGTGAAAGAAGAAAGGAAGAAAGCGGTGCTGTAGAGGAGGACCCCGGAATAATTTCGACCATCTGGGGATCTTTAGAGTGCATTGACATCGCACACCACTCGGGCACATTAGCGTTTTGTCCCCATAAAAATGCAACTGCTGCGGTCGGATTCGAACCCGGGAGCTCCGGATCAGTAGCCTGGCGCGCTATCCACAGAACCACCGCGGCGGGTGGAAACGCGGATAAATCAAATTTTCAACTTTTATTCGATTCACTCACACTCGTAGACTGCAGCGTTTCAAGATAATAGTAATAATTGGTTTTCGGGGAAAGTAAATGGCGCATTATCTGTCTCATATATCGGCAGACACCTGAACCGCCCGGTAAGGAAAGGAATAAAGGAGAGAGTGAAAGAAGAAAGGAAGAAAGCGGTGCTGGAGAGGAGGGCTCCGGAAAAAATTCGACCATCTGAGGTTCTTTAGAGTGCACTGACATCGCACAACACAAGGGCGTCTTAGCGTTTTGCCTCCATAAAAACGCAGCCGCCACGGTCGGGTTCGAACCCGGGAACTCCGGATCAGTAGCCCAGCGCCCTAACCACTGAGCAACCGCGGCAGGTCATCTCAAGATGTCGCTTTGCGTATTAACTCCCATAGTACAACTAGGTCACGCTCCTATCCAGTGCAGCCCTGTTTTCTGAGTCTGAATGGGGCTATCGACAACGTTAAGCCTAGTAAAATTCTGTACAATTTGTTCGCCACCGATTGCGGCGAGAAAACGTTCAGATATATAAAAGATTTTTGAAAATTAGGGAAGCTTACATTAGACTTGGAAATAAAAAATTCGGTCCCATCAAGATGGGAACGCCAGCCGCGCCTGAAGGAGCAGTTTTTTTTCCCTGCTTTTTAACGTTGCTCTCATGGGCATCCGCGAGAGGCTCAACGCATCTACGCAGACGACATTACAATACGATCGTCGCGGTGTAAAGTACACCGAATTAAACTCTCTAAGCTCCCGTAGCTAACGCTCTTAAGTGGAAAACTGACGCTGCGATGGCGAAGGATTTTGAAGTGAAGGCGTCACTGGGCTAGCGGCGGCGCATTTCGCATACACCGGAGTATTTTCTTCAGCCGGTCTTCAGCCGAACCACAGCTGTTCCGCCGCGCGCTGCCACCACAGCCGGGCGCGGTTCAGGTGCCCACCGATATATGACAGAATGTTACTGCTCCATTTCTCTTTCTCAAAACCAGTTTTCAAAACCAATCTTCAATTTTTTTTTCGAAAGCAAAGGAAAGGCGCATAGCGGGCCTAATCAGACAGTGGACACATAAGTCGTGCTTTAACCTACGTGGAGGTAGTGACAGATGTGCTCTGCATGCATTTAACCAGCCCCAGTGGTTCAGTGGTTAAGGCGCTCGTCTACTTAACCGGTGTACCCCGGTTTGAACCAAACCGCGGCGGTTGCGTTTCATCGAAGGTGACACGAAAAGCCGCCCTGTTCTGTGAGATACCAGTGCTAGTTAAAGATTGATTGATCGGTGTTTTTTAGGAAAGAAAAATGGCACAGTAACTGTCTCACATACCTCGGCGAGCACCCAAACCGCGCCGTAAGGGAAGGAACAAAGGAGAGAGAAGATGGTGGTGGTAGTGGTGTTTTATTAAAGTTATAGTAAAAAGGAAGGAAAAGATTGTTGCAAGCCCCGGCATCTGCCATCGATACTGAAGCACCTGAGCTGGGGAAGCGGAAATAAAGGATAGCAGGCAGAATGGAGAAATGAAATGAAAGAGGTGACGGGACAGGATGAGAGGACAGGGGGAGAAGTAATATATACAAACAATTTACGCAATATGCAATGTGTCCAGATTGTGCGTGTCATCAGTTCATGTTGGAGGAATTAAAACACGCACACAGCACTGTGTTGGCTGCAATTGGAGTGGGGCGTTCAGTTATTAATCTTTCGAGGTAGAACTCGCGGAGCGCTCAGTCACTGCGTGTAACTGCCTGAAGAAGAACGGACGGGGCGTCAAGCCAATGTGTTCGAGGGATGCACAGAGGCTCACCAAGGTTCGCTCACGAGTGCGCGAACTGCGCTGCGGCCACAATAGCAACTTGATGGAGTCTGGTAGTATGCCCTGCGCCCTATAGGCCGCAAGCATACCACGACGAACATCGTCAAACGCGGCACAGTGAAGGAACAGTTGTTCTATTGTTTAAACTGCACCGCATCCGTCACACACATCACTCGTCGCGATTCCGTGACGCTCCCGTAATTCCCCGGGCCACACGCAGCCAATGCGCACGCGGAGGATCATTGCACGTTGTGACCGTGTAAGCGTGCGACAGCCGATGATACTGTCGATGCGCTCACCTCCTGCGATGCGTGGGTCGGGGTGCCGCTTTCGAAGATGGTCGTGGGCGGCCACACGCACGTCCTCCAGCGCAAGGGGCAGATCGCTGGCAGGCAGTTGATGTGCAGCGGTCGCAAGGTCGTCAACTTCTTCGTTGCCGGCGATGCTGCAGTGACCGGGCACCCATGTGCACGCAGGTAACATCCTCTCGATGCGCGAGCGAAATTCCCGCACTAGGGGGGTACCGCTGCCATTACATTGCAGGCGGCTGAGTTGAGTGAGTTGAGGTGTTTAATACTAAAGGCGGGGTTAGCCTTGCTTTATCTTCCAGCAATTTCTCCACCGTAGCGTCCCTTCTATATTAAAAATGTCCTAAAGCCTGTCGCATCTACCACGCTATGGCAAAGTCTCTTATAACAGCCCACATTCTCTCCCGAAGTCGCCATCTATGCACACAACCAATCCACGCAGTCCACATCACAGTACACCCTAGAAGTCACGATCTATGCACATATTCAGTCACAGTAGAACATATGCCAATGTAGTGCCAGAATCCATACACACATTCACTCACAGTATTATTAACAGTAGACAATAATGACGCCCAGGAAACGCGTGTGGTTGAATTGACGGATGCAAGAGTGACCGAGGTCTATCTTCAACCACGCTTGACGTCTTCCTACACCTGGAAATAGAATAAAGCCGGATTTGTCCACTGACAGAGACAACCCCACACCTTGAAGGTAAGCTTGTTCCGAAAGTATAGCATGTCGAGCTATCAGGGCTAATCGCTTTTGTTGGTAGCCAATGATCCAAATACAGATGTCGTCAGCATAAAGTGACATACGCACTTGCCTGCAACATTTTTTCAACGAATCGGGTAGGCCAGCCATTACAGCGTTAAAGAGCGTGGGGGAAAGAACACTTCTTTGAGAAACACCTCGTGATAGAACCCTTTCGGTGCTGAACGTACTCCCTAACCGTACACGAACCGCGCGATCACTTCTAAACTTGTAAATGAATCTTAACATATGGCCCTGTATGCCAATGCCTTGCAAACTGTTTAGAATTGAGCTCTGAAGCACGCTGTCGTAAGCTTTCGCAACATCAAGAAAAATGGCTAAGGTGGAAAGGCCGAAAGTTCTCTGGTGTTCAATGTGACTGATCAAGTCTAAGACGCTATCTTGGGCACTAAGACCTCGGCCGAATCTTGTCATACATGATGGCAGTGCCTTGCTGTCCTCAAGCCACCATGATAAGCGTTCATTTACTAGCTTCTCTATCAACTTAGCTACACAGGAGGTCAATGACACTGGGCGATACGAGGCAAGGTCTGTCATGTCTTTGCCAGGCTTCAGTACCGGAACTACATGTGCCACCTTCCATGACGGAGGAACATCGCCAGTCTCCCAAACTCGATTGATGAAGTTGAGGAGCTCCTTTCTGAGTTGCAAAGCAGATTATTCAGCATTTGATTGCTGATGCCGTCGGGACCTCGTGAACACCGGCGCCGCAGGCCATTGAGCGCAGTCTGAAGCTCACGAAGCGTGAACGGGAAGTCCATGATAGACGTAGAGGATGCAGATGGTGAATATATATCTATTCCAGAATCAGCGCGTACGATTGCGTCTGCAAATTCCTCTGCCAAGCACGCAATAGGTTTTTACTTGCGTATTGCAAGAGCTTCAAAAGGCTTCGAAGGGCGAGATTCTCCAGCAAGGCTGCAAATAACTCGCCATATTCTCATTATCGGTGAGAACACACTCAAACTAGCACAGAATGAGGCCCATTGCGACCTGTACAGCTTGTTCGTGTGCCGTCTAATAGCAAAATTTAGCCTATTGAAGGTCGTCTTCAGTTGCCTGTCGTCCTTCTTCCGCACGAGTGGGCGCTCCGCCCTTCTCGCTGCGCAAAGGTTCCTGAGTTTTAAATCTGGGGCCGGAAAATGATCAGGTAACTTGACCGCCGTAGTTGCTGCTAGCTTACTAGAAATCATTTTGTCGACAACATCACCAGAAACACGTTCTAGGTGCTTTCTGTACTTGTCCCAGTTGACCACGTTGCTAATTTTAGGACCATGCATACGAAAGTCGGCAGCAAACACAAAAATCGGATAGTGATCACTCCCTATGCTGTCAGGCGCTGTTGACCAACTCACGCGGACGCCAGGTGAATGCAGTGTCAGGTCTATAGCTGTTGCTGAGGCTGGAGGCCGGAAAAAAGTGGGGCTTCCGTCATTGGCAACACACAGGTCCAAACTATCAATAACCTCTACAAATTTGCGTCCACGGGAATTCGTGTTCCTGTCACCCCAAACGGCATGATGGGCATTGAAATCACCGCAGATGATTCTAGGTACTGGGCAGCGGTCGCAGAGCTGTTCTAGAAACAAATCTAATGCTACCTTCTTCCGCGGAGACACGTACACGGATGCAATAAAAAGGGTTCGAGAGCCGAGCTGTATTCTCACAGCCTCTACCTCAATGTCATCCGTGCAAAGATCGGCAACGCTTAGAGAAACATGTGGAATTTGTCTTCTTATGTAAAGCGCAGCACTTCCTGCAGGAAATGACTTTATGCTGCAGTTTTTATGGGCGACATATCCAGTCAAACATCTCCCGCTTGGCAGGCCAGCTTCTGACAGGACCAATACTGGAACACAATTCTCTTTCAAAAATAGTTTGAGTTCAGCTAACCGACTTAAAATCCCAGCGCAGTTCCACTGCAAAATAAACGGCACTTTTCAGTGCATATGAGATCCACGAGGTTTAGCCTCATCCATTTTAGTTCGCAAGGAAGTTTGCTGCGAAGGTGGAAATTAGGGACTCAAAAGAAAGCACCAGCTGTAGGAAGTTCTTCAGGTTACCAGGCGCCATCGCTGGAACATGTGAACGCAGGGCCCCAAACAAAACATGAAGAAGGGCAGACATACCTTGATTTTTGAGCTCCTTATTTTGCGCAACGCACTCACTTACAACATCGATAAAAGATGCCGACGGGGACACACTCTTGGCCGCAGTAGCTGTTCTTTTTTGTCACTTGTGCATATGAGGGTCACCCTTGCCGTGGAGTCTGGCTGTGATCCGGCCGCTCAGGAACATGGACACTTTTTGCTGGAGGTTGAACAGTCGACTCGCGCGCACTGGGCCTTGGCATCTGGGCCTTGGCAGCTGGACTCAGGTCTCTTAGGGACATTGTTGGGCAACGCAACAACATCAGACTCCAATACTGGTAACTCGTCTAATCCTGGGACAGGTGTCTCAGTCGGTGGGGATTTTGGACCAGCAATAAAGGACATCCGACGGTGCAGAGCGCTCACACGGAAGGGGCAGCCTCCGAAACTCGCTGGATGATCGCCACCGCAACTGGCGCAAGCAAAATCTGCCCTGCAGGTTTTAAAGTCGTGGTCGCCTCCGCACCGCTTACAGCGTCGATCCTTTGTGCAAGCTTTGGCCACGTGCCCAAACCGTTGGCATCTAAAACACCGTGGAGAAGCTTCAGTGAAATCTGCACCTGCGTGTTTTGTGAATCCCAGATCAATTTTTTCGGGACGCTCTGAGTTGGGAGCGAATGTCAGCACTATAGAGTTGATAGGTTTCACAGCCCATTCTTTTCCTGGAGACTCCACACCACGCACAAGTAGTTTCACGTGCAGTACGCCTTGTGGTTCCAGATAATCAAGTAGGTCGCGTTCTGGATACCACTTTGGTACACCCTTAATAACACAGGTGTTCTTCATGTAGGAATGGGGCAACCGCACGTTAACTTTGATGCCAAAAATCTGAGAGCTCTGCAGGTGCTTGTCAACCTGCTGTTCCGCCGAGACATCCAGCTGAAGAGCCCCGTGCATGGTGAACCGACTTCGAATCGGAGCTGATCCCAGCAGTGATTGAATGGCCGCTAAAACTAAGATGGGATTCTTCTCTCTTAAATAAACCCCCTTTTCTGTGGGCTCAACCACTACCGGTATCCCTACTGTTCGTTCCTTGCGATGACTCACCAACTTGAAGCCCTCGTTGTCCACGTCAGCCATATCGGCCACTGACTCGTCACCGTCCACGATCGTTGACTCAGCCCCACTAAGCGATGAGGTCTCGCTGGACGGGTGGTCGAGTCCATGTTCTGGTCGCTCCACAGCCTAGGAAGCCATGGCCGCCTCTTCCGAGCCAGCCTCCTTTGAATGGCGTGGTCCCTTCAGGCTTGTCGGCGCCGGAGCAGCCGTACTCTTCCCGTAGGGACAGTACCGCTTTGAAGATGCTGCCGTCCTCGAATATTCAAATAAATCTAGGTAAATTAGGAAAAATTAGCTACATAAACAGAGCTGAGGCGACAGGTCATCGAACAACGTCTTCGTCTTCCTCTTCCTCCCCATTCTGCCCTACACATGCCCCTCTCCTTTGTGTCTTACTCTAGGCCATGTGCGATTTATACACACACATAAAATACAGAATATGTGGTAAGATGTGAGGCTTAAATATCTGCACATTCCCCGATTCGTACAAGACAAGCACAACAACCAAAGAATGTGCAGCGCATCACTGTTCAAGACGCAGCTCATTCCGTCAGAAGAACTCAAAGCTCTGATATATCCCCAAGTAAAACCTTGCGGAATATGACTAATGAATCAAAACAGCGACACTTGACATCCCCAGGTGCCCAGGTGGTAACTCAAATGGCAGCTTACATGCAGCATTCAGGCGTAGCGAACCAGAAGTCATGTGCTTCGGCGAATTGAACTTCGCTTCCGGGACTGTTTATTAATTCAGGGGTAAGTGCACTCCTCTGCCTGTGTTTCCACTTCCGCACACGACAAGAGGGTAGAGGCATAGAATAAATGGGAAAAGAAACATAAGAATAGTCTATACACGCACTACCAATTCCTTCTCCCACGGTTCTTCATAGTCCAACGAGCGAACGAGGCTTTGTTTACAAGAGATCCGTTGGTCGTATGGGTGCTGGTTTTGTGCGCCCTCTGACGTTACTGCCGTTATTCGCCGCACCTTCCTAAAGGAAGCGACAAATTCCCACGCTGTTTGTCTAGGCTCCGGTGCTTTTGTACACTGTTTGGCCGCTATTGCTGCAACAGCCTCACAGCCTTTTCAATATACTGCTAGAGAACGTTTTGCGAAAAACAGTAACGAAAAAAAGAAACCAAAAGACAGAGCCTATCTGAAGCGAGAAATTAGTGTCGCTGCGCAAGCACAGGAAGGATGGTAACCTTGTTTTTGTAGAAAGTTCGGAAAAGAAAAAACAGCGGTGAATTACGACCATCGGGGCATGTCGGAGAGACACCCAGTTTAAAAGATGACAAAATGATACTGTATTCTGCGCGCAAGTCGGCATTCATTGTTATACTTTAGTGCCTTAGACTGTCCTCAATAAGTACCGAGTTGATCGCACTTGTCTAGAGTTCTCGAGCCCTGCAGTCAGGTGGAAACAAAGCGAAATTATAAAGTAGGTTTTGACTTTCATTGATAATTCTTGCGCTGGACCGCAGCCTAATATACACGTGAAACGCACACGCACCAGCGCGTTGCCCTCGGCAAAGCAGCTGCGCTAAGATTTAACTTCATTTGCTCTTCAGCACACCGCTCGAGCGTTGTAGACAAGTGTGATCGACTCTGTACTCAACGTTTTATTAAGTCTGCCCCGCACATGTAAAATTAGCAGCCGTCAAAACATTAATACGCCCTCGTGAACACTGCCCACAACACGAGCACACGGGACTGCTACGTGGAATTTCAGACTTCAACGGCCATGGAGAGGAGGGCACGGGGGGGACGCTGAGAAAATTCTGATGCGCAAGCTCGCGACGACATCCGCAAAGGCGACGCCGAAAGCGCCAGACGCAAGAGAAGGACGGAGCATGATTGCACCTCTCAAGAGTTCGCACCCCACTACGACGACAGCCAGCTCGGCTCCGACCCGCCTTCGTGGGTACGTAGTGGGTGCACTCGACTACTGAGCAGGAGGACCCAGAAAACCAGCCGCAGCGGCGGTATTTCGATGGATGCAAAACTGCAAAGACAACCGCGTGCAGTGCCGCTGTTAAAATTATTCCAGAGCTGTTTTCAACGGCTCCTCTTCCGCACTCTCTAATTATGGCCAACGAGAAGTGAACGCTCCAGCGCCAGGCAACGCCTAGGTAATGAACGGCGTTGAATATTCTTTGCTAATTCACTCAAGCACAGCTGTGGGTTGATTACACAAAGTGTAGGTGATTGACTCTATACGGTCAGGATGATAACACAATGAGAACTTATAGATATAGGTACGAACACGCGAAATATCATGAAGACGCAGAAAATACTATAAATACACTCGATAGAAGAGATCCGGAGGAAAGTGCGCAAACGGAGCCAGCCTACCCTTGCTGAACGTTTTGCGTTCTGATACAGGACGGGCTGTAGCGCATTAGTTGCTTTAAAAAACCACTGCTATTTCTGCATCACAGCTCAAGTAACAATTGTGCTCAACATGACAGGAATTTTGTACTCCTCTTATTCCACAAGTGTATACATCAAATGTCACAGAAAAAACACTTTAAAGCATAAATGCTCCGTTTTTAAGGACATCACTGCTGATTGGTACAAAGAAACAACAGCAACAAAAAAAAATTTAGAGGAGACACGAACTCCACTTTATGGAAGAAAAAAATGAAACATTAATTGGTTTCGAGGAAAGGAAAGGACGCAGACTGCCTGAAATATATCTGTGGATACCTGAGCCGCGCCGTAAAGGAAGGGATAAAGAAGTAGTAGTAAGTGGTTTTATTAAAATAATAGTAAAAAGGAAGGAAAACTTTTTGTTAGCCCCGGCATCTGCCATTGATACTGAACCACTTGAGTCACATCTCATCGCCCCGGGAAATCAAGGTGCGCTATATACGTGCGGCAGGACGCCCAGAACACCCTCGTCGTCTCGGCGGCGGCGACATCTGACGCCGAGGAGTGCGTGGTTGTGACAGTGCACGTCTGTGGTGTTGACACGACGGTGGCCAGTGTTTATGTGCGTCCAGCTGTCGCGTGGAACGCGCTGTGTTTTCGTGCTGTGTCTTCATGCTGTGCCCCGCGCCAAATATCCGTGGTGATTTTAACGCCCACCACAGTGCGTGGGGCAGTTCGCGCCACTCCGCGCGTGCAGACGACCTGCACGACGGAGCTACGCAGCTGGGACTCACCCCCTTGAACACCGGCGAGCCCACGTTTCGACGACGAGGAACAACTGGCTCTGCCCCGCCGCTGTGGCGCAGTGGTTAGGCCGCTCGACTACTGATCCTGAGTTCCCGGGTTCGAACCCGACCGCGGCGGCTGCGTTTTTATGGAGGAAAAACGCTAAGGCGCCCGTGTGATGTGCGATGTCAGTGCACGTTAAATATCTCCAGGTGGTCGAAATTATTCCGGAGCCCTCCACTACGGCACCCATTATTCCTTTCTTCTTTCACTCCCTCCTTTATCCCTTCCCTTACGGCGCGGTTCAGGTGTCCAAAGATATATGAGACAGATACTGCGCCATTTCCTTTCCCCAAAAACCAATTATTAAGGAACAACTGGCTCTGGCATCGACGTTGCCTTCGCATCTAGAGGCATCGAGGCGACATGGTGCCGATCACCATCTCTCTGGGACTCAGTTCATTACCCCATCCTAATCGAACCCACTGATATGGAGACGCGCCTAAAAGGTGCCTACTCCATTACCAAATGGAGTGCGTTCAGGCGGGCGGTCGACGATGCGGCGGCCACTGGCGCAGATTTCTTTTCAAGTCTAATCCGAAGCGCTCTCGCAGCCACCCAACGAGCAGAGGTAAGGGCAGGGCAGCCCACACCTGATATGAAGCAGCTCAATCTGCGCGAGAAGAGAGATCGCACTGAGCGACGGGTGCGATGGACTGACAGAGCCGCCGACTGGAATGTCTACAACCGCTTGTACGCGGCAGCGCGCCACCACGCCAACAAGCTATACCGCCGGCAGTGGGCTTCACTATGCAAAAGGTTGGAGGAAGGTGTCAGCTCGCGGAGGCTGTTTGACACCCCGCGGCGCATCACCGAACCACAGGCAAAGCGTAAACCGCTGGCCTACCTTGCAATCTCCGGCGGGCTCACCTTTGAAGAGTTCGCAGAGCGGTTTGCCGATCGGTTCGCGCCGCTCTGCCCCGCAAACGCAGCTAACACAGTTCTTGAGAGCCCCGGAAGCGACGCCAGTCCCTCGGCCGTCACCTCGGAAGGTCCAAGGTACGTTCACCGTGGCGGAACTGAACAATGCGCTGCAGCGCTGTCGCCGCCGCTCGGCACCCGGACCGGACGGGGTGACATACCAGATGCTGCGAAGCCTGAATGCGCAGGCACGACAGATCCTCCTGCACCAGATCAAACTGATGTGGGAACGCGGGGAGCTACCGGAGTATTGGCGAACCGCGGTCGTTTTTCCACTCCGAAAGGCAGGGCGCCCACCTACGGAGCTGAGCGGATACCGGCCAGTGACATTAACATCGGCGGCAGGTAAGCTCATGGAGCATATTACGTTGCAGCGTATGAACGAGCGCGATGCGGCGGCTGATTTGTTTGACGAGCGGTGTACGGCTGATTCTATATCGGACGTTGTTACAGCACTGGAGCATGCCAGGGCGGCAGGCAAGGTTGCGCTGCTGCTACTACTGGACGTCTCGGGCGCTTTTGAGAACGTCCACAGCGCCGCAATTCTCGCGGTGCTTGAGGGGGTCGGTGTGAGTGGGCGCCTATTGCGATACGTTCATAGCTTCCTGAGCGGGCGCACCATGCGCGTACGAGTAGGGGGTAAGCTCTCCAAGCCTCGCCCGGTAGACGTGGGTGTCCCGCAGGGCTCGGTCTTATCACCATTTCTGTTTATTGTGGCCATGTCGGTGGTCCCGGCCTGCCCCCACCCCCTCCCCCCCCACGAGTGGCCGACACCATGTACACATGTCCCTATATGCAGACGACATAGCTCTGTAGTGCCGGGGACCACCAGGCGAGGCGTTCCGCAAACGGGGGTGCCTTCAGGGAGCCCTGATCGCAATCGATGCCAGCTTGCGTGCCCTTGGTCTGTCGCTGAGCGCGGGCAAATCGGCGGCCATGGACTGCGTTTCGCGCTCGCGCGCGCTAATTGCTTCGCTGTTACTGGTCGGGACTCCGATTCCTTGGCGTAAATCGGTGCGGTACCTTGGCCTGGACATCGACTGTGCCTTTCCTTCCGCACCGCGGCGACCAAGGCATGTCTGCAGAATGAAGAGGATCACCGCCGCTGTGCACAAGCGGTGCATCTCCCAGCAAGCCGCGCGTCGGCTATATAATCCCACAGCTTTGAGGGCGGTGCTCTATGCGCTGCCGCTCGTCACGGTGCGCAAGCCGTGCTGGAACAAACTTGAGCTCCAGCACCGCAAGTCCCTGCTCGTGTGCCTAGGCCTGCCCAAAAGCTCGCGGTGCGCCGCAACGTTGGCCGAAGCAGGAGCGTGGCCACTTGAGCTCCAAGCAGCGCGCCGGGCACTAAATCATATCGACCGGCTTCACCGCGCACAGGACGGCTGTTCGCTGCTGCAGCGTATGCGCTCGCACCCGCACTCACGAATGGGCGCGGCGCTGCTCGAATATGAGCAATTGACACTAGGCCCACCCCTAGGGCTCCTGCGCGCCCTGGCCTACTGCCTCGGAGGCACAGCGAGAGATCGTCGGCATCGCGGGAAAGCGGAGAACACCCCTCTGTGCTGTACAGCAGATGGCCAGCGCCGTCATACACGAGGAGCTCCAGGACCATCTCCATGTGTACACCGACGGCTGAGTGGCCCGCGACAGCTGGTCACTTGCAACGGCGGCTACCATCCCCGCCCTGCGACTGCTCAGACGGGAGCACGCAACCTTACTGGGCTCCTCCACCACGGCGGCGCTGATAGGGATCCGGCTGGGACCGGACCTGCTGCTCATCCTCGGCCCTCCGCCGCCTAGGAGTGCTCGGCTTTGCGACTCCCGCGCCGCCCTCAGCACCTACTATCTAACGGCCGCCGTACCCCACTAGGGCGGGAACTTCGCTCGCATATCGAGCGCCTCGCGCAGAGAGGATGTGCCATGCGTGCACAGTGGGTGCCCGGTCACTGCGGCATCGCCGGCAACGAGGAAGCTGACGATCTCGCGACCGCTGCACACCAACTGTCTGTCAGCGATCTGCCCCTTGGACTGGAGGACGTGCGTGCGGCCATCCGCGACATTCTCCGAAAGCAGCACCCCGACCCACACATCGCAGGAGGTGAGCGCATCGACAGTATCACTGGCTGTCGCGCACTTACACGGTCACAACGTGCAATGATCCTCCGCGCGCGCATTGGCTGCGTGTGGCCCGGGGAATGACGGGTGCGTCACAGAATCGCGACGAGTGATGTGTGTGACGGATGCGGTGCAGTGGAAACACTAGAACACCTGCTCCTTCACTGTGCCGCGTTCCCTGATGTTTGTCGCGATATGCTCGTGGCCTATAGGGCGCAGGGCATAACTTCATCAAGACGTTAATTTGGCCGCAGGGGAGTGCGCGCACTCGTGAGCGAACCTTGGTAATCCTCTGTGCATTCCTCGAACACACGGGCTTGACGTCCCGTCTGTTCTCCGTCAGGTGGTTACACACAGTGACCGAACGCTCCGCGAGTTCTACCTTGAACGATTAATAACTGGACACCCCACTCCAGTTGTAGCCAACACAGTGCTGTGCGCGTGTGTTTTATTTCCTCTAAAATGAACTAACCAAGCGCACAACCTGGACACATTTCTTATTGTGTGAATAGTTTGTACATATTACTTCTCACGCTACCCCCTCTTCCTGTCCTCTCACCTCTTTCATTTAATTTCTCCATTCTGCCTGCTATCCTTTGTTTCCGCTGCCCCAGCTCAGATGCTTCAGTATCGATGGCAGATGCTGGGGCTAGCAAAAATCTTATCCTTCCTATTTATTATTATTTTAATAAAAAACCACCCCCACCACCTGGGCTGGGGCAGCAAAAATAAATAATAGCAGGCAGAGGGAAAAATTAAATGAAAAGGGTATTAATTTGCGTATTAATACTTGCGTATTAATTTGCCGACAGGGTGATTCCCTACTTTACATTACAATATGGCGGGGAGAGTTTATATGAGCCCTGGCGCTATGGTGCAGTGGTCAAGTCCTGCGCCACTGCTCTCGTTTGTGGCCTTTTCAATCAACGCCACTGGTGGGGCCTGTGAGTCTCCCATTGCTCTGCGAGCATTTTCTCGCGAACCGCCATTGATTTAACCGCCAGCTTGCAACGGTGGGTAGTTTGCTCCGAATCTGCTGGGCAGATTGCACCGGCCACAATGGCCGCGTTTTCATGGCACTGACTAGGTGGCAACCGGTCCATTGCTTTTAAGAAGAAAGCTTTTTACGGGCCACCAATTTGCGATATCGCCGTAGCAGTGCTCCGAGGAGGCACATGACGTCATAACTCGCGCCTCGCCGCGGATATTTCTCTTTTTTCACTCGCTTCCTCGTGACTACGGCGCATACGCCACTAGTAGCACCGAGCCACAGGTGTTCGGCTGCTGGGCAGCGCTGCGCCTTTCCTCAAAATCCAACTTTCAATATTAATAATAGTTAATGATTGGTTTTCGGGGAAGAAAAATGGCGCAGTATCTGTCTCATATATCGGCGGACACATGAACCACGCCGTAAGCGAAAGGACAAAGGAGGGAGTCTAATGAGAAAGGAAGAAAGAGATTCAAGTTTCAGTTTCCTCTTCTTTCCCTCCCTCCTTTATCCTTTCCTTTACGGTGCGTTTCGGGTGTCCATCGAGATATGTGAGACAGTTACTGTGCCATTTCCTTTCCTCAAAAACCAAACAAAACAAGTGAGTAGACGGCGTTCATAGAGTCCATTGGCGTCGACTTCTTTTTAAAAGCCATTCATTTTCACGAAAGAAAAGGCGCACTAACCGCTCCGTGGGTCAGTGGAGAACTCAATCTCGCTTTCATGTGCGCGACGTTGGTGTCCAACTGCAAAAGCCTGCTCTGATTGCGTTCCGCCCACTGGATAGGCTGCGCACCCTCCCTCCCACCTTAGGAGGTGGCATGCAGCCAATGGTTGATCCCGAGAGATTGATCACCAAATGAGCGCTGCGGCCTAGCTTTTGCTGCAGCACCGCATGTCAGCCACAACGCTGTCAGCGCTAATGGATTCAGGCCACATCTCTCTCGCCCCCGCCACTTGAGCCAGAGCAGGAATGAGGCGTTGGCTTATCCAGGGAGTCATGCGCCCTTCCTTTGCCCAAAGCCGTCTCCGCCTAGAACTTTGTCAACGCCAAAGAACCCAGTGAACGCCGACATCTTTCGCTTTGTGTATGCTGGATTAGCTGAGCTAATCCACATTAATTTTTGGCTCACAACGACGACGGCGGATTTTCTACAGACGGAAGCATCGGGTTAGAACTCTGGGGACGCTTAAGTCACCTTAAATGTAGACTGCGATTTCGTTATGTTTCAAAACTTTCGCAGCAGCTTGTGTTGCAACTTCTGTGCGTGTATGCGCCCGTTTGCAATTTTAGGTCCATGAGCTACAAAATCCACACGATTAGTAAACACAACCCTACCAAGCCTAAACCACAATTCTAATGGAACATTCGGACTGACGAGAACAGTAAAACTGGGCGAGTTGGAATGTATTCATCTTTAAGCAGCGCGAAACACAGGACAAGAGGAAGAAACATAAGACGACACGAGCGCTCGTGTCGTCTCAGTGTTTCGGCACTCAGCTGCAGCACGAAAAACGCGGGTTTGACCATGGCCGTGGCGGTCGAATGTGGATGCAGGCGAAAATTCTTTTTTTTTCAATTCTAGAGACCCGTGTACTGTACGATGTCAGTGCAGGCTAAAAAACCCCAGGTGGTCGAAATTTCCGGAGCCCTTCACTGCGGCATCCTTCATTGTCTCACTCGCTTTGGGGCGTTAAACCCCCATAAATCAATCAAATATTCTGACTGCTAGCTGCATAACCAAGTATCCGCTACCGTTGCAAGTGCCATCCTTTCCATATATCACATTTATTTTGCGATTATTGATTTCGATTCGCGATCTAGGTTTCCGTCTAGGCAGTAGGTTGCTCGCAACCCAGTGGGCAGGTTGTGATGACGCTACAAGGTCACGTAACCTCTCTCGACTATGCATTATATAATTACACCTGCCACATTGCGCAGTTTGCGCACTATGCGGTAGTCAAGTTGCGATGACATCGCGACATTACGTCACCTCTCTCTACCAATCACGGAATTATACCTCGGACACTAACGGGGATTTGGTGTGTCGACAACTCTTGATGTTTTCATGTTAAGTCAACAAAAGCTTGGGGCAAAATCTTTCAGGATTAGCATGTCCCCTCAAAGGCCTGGCATGAGGAAATGTCGCCTAAGAAATGCGCCTTTAGGAAAATGAAGGGTGCGGAAGGCGAAAATTTTGCACAGCGGAGCGAGACCGAAAACGAACTAGCCACAAGCAGGAGAACGGGCGAAACACAAAGACCGGGGGAAAAACCGGAATTAAGCCAGTTTTTTTGCAATGCCATCCGCCAAGGGCAGGGAAGGGGGTGCTTGAGGCGGAAGAAATTTCCAGAGCAAAAACGGAAGAATAACGGCGCGAACAGACAGCGCCAAAAAACAACCCTATAAAGGCAAGAACAGCCCGCCATAGTCACAACAGCAAAAATTGGAGGGGACGTATAAGCTCCGCCTTAACGGTATGAAGCGATAGTGTCAACGCGTTTATGCTCATGTATGCAGAATTGGACATTCTCGACTTAATTTATAGGACCCTGGGAGTCCTCATAGCACACCTTGCGCAGTGGTGCAGCGGTTAAGCGATGAGCGACTCCCCCGCCGCGGTTGGTCAGTGGTTAGGGCGCTCGACTACTGATCCGGAGTTCCCGGGTTCGAACCCGACCGCGGCGGCTGCGTTTTTATGGAGGAAAAACGCTAAGGCGCCCGTGTGCTGTGCGATGCCAGTGCACGTTAAAGATCCCCAGGTGGTCGAAATTATTCCGAAGCCCTCCACTACGGCACCTCTCTCTTCCTTTCTCCTTTCATTCCCTCCTTTACCCTTCCCTTACGGCGCGGTTCAGGTTTCCAATGATATATGAGACAGATACTGCGCCATTTCCGTTCCCCCCAAAAACCAATTATTATTATTACTGTCCAGCGATAGCACGCGCTCCCACTCGTGGGGATTGTGCGACACATGTTCATATTTCCGAGCAACCTCTCGCGACCGATCATTAATTTAAATACCAGCTGCCACAGTGGTCAGTTTGGTCACAATCTGGTGGGCAGGTTTTGATGACGGCACCAGCATATGTCACACTTGAGGGGGCCCATTAGGTTGCTTCTCCAGAGATTTTGTCATAACGTCGGGGATGACGGCGCCGTATTTTCTGCAGAAGGAGAGCATTAAGGCTGTTAATAAGGTTGGAAAAAACCTTGCACCGAAGACTGCAGCAGAAAAAGGAAGAAACCTGTTTTGGATTACCATCACCATTTCCCGACAGGTGCGCCTTTTTTTCTTTCAGTAACGGTGATCGAAGGGGCCCTGTTAATTTTAAAGGCTTCTATTTTCAACCTTGATTATTCGCTCTTATTCAAGGAATATCCAACACGATCGAGCCTCAGTTTGGTGCATAGCTTTTTATACCCTTGTGCTTCCCAACTAACCACTCTTATGAAATCAAATAAAAGAGCTAGTGAAGAAATGAGAAAAGTGAAAATGCACTTTTAGAAAAGGAATTCACGCAGTAACTGTCTCACATTTGTAGTAGCGCACCTGAATCCCGCCGTAAGGCCGGTATCGCCTCCATCGAAATGCTTCCGCCTTAGTTCGAACCCGACCGCGGCGGCAGCGTTTCAATGGAGGGGCAACACAAAGGCGCCCGCGGGCTGTGCGATATCAGTGCACGTTAAAGATCCCCAGGCGGCTGAAATCATTCCGGAGCCCTCCACTACGGGACCTTTTTCTTCATTTCTTCTTTCACCCACCTTTTATCTCTTCCCTTGAAGCGGTTCAGGTGTCAGCCGATATGTGAGACAGATACCCCGCCATTGTATTTTCACAAAAACCAATCTTCATTTTTGTGTCCCCTGGCTTTTACAACAGTATTCAGAATATAAAGACCAATCCCATATTTCACTCTGTATCCCTCCAAGTCGCTTGGCTAATATTTCTTGTGGACATTAATTCTGCCGGGATACCCCTTGTTGCGCTTGTACCTGTCCTATTGACTCTATCTCAGTTTATAAGGAGTCACAACTCCAATGTCTGGGCCATGTCCTATAATGCGTTACCTTTTAAAGCGAAAGCTTTACAAGCAGCGAACATGAGATTTCGCGGTGGCGGTGCTCCGAGGAGGCGCATGACGTCACCACGCGCGCATCGCCGCAGAGCCGTACCGGTCTGGCCGGGCCGGCAGCGGCTGGCACACTCCGCGGGAAATGCTCCCAGTCTGCGCTAGAGCGGCCATAGTGCGCCGAAGCCGCTGAACGCGTCGGCGGTCAAGCGCCGTTGGAGTTTAGAGGGTCACTGTTTGGCCGACGTGACGTCGACGTGCAGCACACGCGCGCGCGTTGCGCCGGAGTATAAACGTGCCTTAACAGCCTGTGCTTAACCGCTAACCAAACTTTTCGGCCAGGATTCTGGTTCATGCGCCGCTAGTTCACAAAGCCGCCACCACGCGCCGCATGAAATTCAGCTCCTCCTCCTTCTCTTAAATTCTCCCTCCCTGGTTTGGGAGAGAGACGCCGATAAGCCTCGCGCATTGTCCACTTCGTGTGGCGTCCCCTCACACCGGGGAGCTTCCCGAGTGCGGCGGGGGGGGGGGGGGGCGGCTTTGCATTTCTGTTTCTTTTTCTTTTCTCACCCAGCGTGTTCAAGGGGGACAGACTGTGCGGCTCCCCTACCCATTTCCTTGGCTGGGTTGTAAGAAAACAAAAACAGTCGGGTCGCGGCTAACGCGGCACACCCGCGCCCTCTTTGTCCGATGTTCAGCGGTCATCTGTCAAAAAATATGCCGGCCCGTCACTGTCTGGAAGACGTTGAAGTTAGTGGCAAAATTTGATTTCGGCGCCGCTGCACTAACTGTAAGATGCGGGCATAGTATCTAAAAGAATTAGCGTGTGCGATTGAACGAGGCCGATATAATTGGGTTGCCCGCCCAGCCGAAAACACCACCAGGGGCGTGGTTTTCCTCCGACGCGGACACCTCGAGGAAACACGGCCATTTCGATCCGACATTAGGTCATGTTCTCATTAGAAAAAAGAATTTTATGTTGGATGATTCGCTTATCTTGAAGAAAGTCATGCTTCCGTGCACGGCGAAACAATTCGTGGTTTTGTTAGCCAGGAAGCCATTCTGTTACACACCTGTACATGAGAATGAGTCAACCTGTGTACACACACATGACGCGGCCAATCCTTTCGTTTTTTTTAAACGCCGCATTTTCTTGCACAAATTCTCACCGAACAAGATAACAAGTCTTAAGTCTTAACAAGCACGCACTCACGTTTCCCCGCTGAGCGGTATAAGTTCCCTTACGGCGCGGGTCAGGTGTCCAACGATATATGAGACAGATACTGCGCCATTTCCTTTCCCCAAAAAATCAATTATTATTATTATTATAAGAGCACAGGGATATCACGACTAAAAGAATAAAAGAATAGTGGCGCTATGCGTACTCAAAGCAATGTGAAAATATATGGCAATAAAGAATAATATATCTGGCATTCTGCAGTGATAACCGAGTCTCATAGTAAACTACACATCTCAAGCCAAAAACTTCAATTTTAACCCAATGTTTCGAAGCCGACTCGGCTCCTTCATCAGTGGTGATGAGGGTAGTAGCTAGCGTCTTTAAGTATGAAGGGGAGGAGGGGGTCAAAGCAACGAAAGCTGTGATGCGATAGGCGTGGGGGAGGGGGAGGGGTTTAGGCTGTTAGTCACCCTGGCGCACTGCAGGGAGGTGCTGAATGGCGACTTTTTTTCGTTGAAGCCCCTGGGCATATACTGGGGGCAGGTTTCCTTTTGTGCTGTTGATGTTGTTCGGGGTGGTTTGGATGTGCCAGGAGTCGAGAAAGAGCGTTTTGTGGTAATTTGTTTTGGTTACGAGGATGCTGGTTTCTTCGAAGTTGATTCTATGGTCTGAGTCCTCGGAATGTTCGGCTACTGGATTGCGCTCTCTTGCGAATTTGCGGACGTCGTTCTTATGTTGCCGAATTCTTTCTTCGAAATTTTTGGTTTCGCCGATGTAGCTTACGTCGCAGTCGGCGCATGGAATTTGGTAGGCAATGCCTTGGGCTCTTTCTCTCGGCGGCCGGTCTTTGGGAACAGGTAGGCAAAGCGCAACAGTGTTTGAGGGCTTATGCGCAACCTGGAGACCCGATTTTTTCAGGATTCGGGCGATGGTTTCGCTGACACCTCCGACATAAGGTAAAGTGACATATTTTGGTAGTGGCGTTGGTCTTCGTGCGTTGATTTCTTGGCGCATGTTGTCGTGGTGTTGATGTCGAATGGTTTTCTGAATAAATTTTTTTGGCTAGCCGTTCATGAAGAGTTCTTCGAATATCGTGCGTTGCTCTCTTTTCCTGTCAAGTTCTGTGCTTGTTCTGCAGATGAAACGGAGATGTGCTGTTTATTATAAGTCTTCAAACCCAACCAGACGGGCAAATCTGACAAAATGGTTAGTTTTTTTTTAACCGAGTTTCCTGATTTTTGTGTTGTACTTGGCGGTGTTCTTTTGTTTTTGATATAGTGACGTTGGAGACTCGATGCACCGTGCTAGCCCCTTTCGTCACCAAATCATCTCTAGCGAAATGGGCCGTTTGCTCCATTCGACTCATTTCTTGCCAGACAAGGCGAAACACGTACTTTTTGAAACTGTCGCCAATTACGTGGCCGCAGAAGGGTCTTGCACATTCACAACTGTCGGCTTTATTTTGCACTGTACACAGGCCATGCCAAGGAACGTAGTGAAGGCTCTAAGTAAAAGCCTTTCAGCGTGCAGTCTTTTTCATTGAGAGAGCAGATGAGAACCACGGCCACTCGATGATGCGGTTCCATCGAGCGGCCGCATTGGTACCAACCGCTGCCTCCACAAGCTGGCAGAACAACAGCGGGCTAACGGGGTCGCATTTCTTATTCTGGCACTGAGGCTTCAATTTTGGATTTCAACGTGGTCGGTCTGAATGTCTGAGATTTACTTGACCTGAAATAAAATAATCGAAAATATTTTACGGCCGCGAGTGAGTCTCGAGCCAGAGGCGGCGAGAACACAACAGTTTTGCTGGTTACTGCATTAGACAACTGCAACACCGCCACAGCCACACATTCTGCGTCCTAAAATACCAGTCTATTGCACTGTGTTTTGTATATCGTCGTCTTCTTCAACTGCATCCGTGCTCAACGGAACCGAACACCGAAACAGCACTGAAAACCGATGTGCTAGCGCTCCTAGATGCATTGGGCGAAACCACGGTAAACCATCCGAAATTTGTTTTTGCGCCACTGTTTACCTGTGTGATGCGCTGCGCTTTTAACAAAGCTGGTGGGATTCCTTAGGTTGGTGGAAGGCATTAAAGAATGTAACTGATCTGCTGCACAAGCTCTGATGTCATTTTTGGGAGATTTTTTCACTCCCTCCTTTATCCCTTCCCTTACGGCGCGGTTCAGGTGTCCAAAGATATAGGAGACAGATACTGCGCCATTTCCTTTCCCCAAAAACCAATTATAATTATTATTATTATTGTCCGTGTGTGGAGAGACCTTTTGCTGGGACTGACACATTAGCGGTTGTAAGTTTTTTTTTTGATAACCTGGATACAAGAGAGTGTCCCTGACCTTTCCGCGCCGTTTTCGCAAAGGCACCTACTTCGTCGTGCTTCAAACCGTAGAGAGGAGAAACATAACGCAGAAACAACGCACAATATTCAAAGAAATCATCATGAACGGCCACCCAAAAAATTTTATTCAAAAAACCATTCGACTTCAGAAACACTACAGTTTGCGCCAAGAAACCAACGCACAAGGACCGGCGCCACCACCAAAATATGTCACTTTACCTTATGTCGGAGGCGTCAGCGAAACCATCGCCCAAATCTGTAGAAAAGGGGGTCTCCAGGTTTCGCACAAGCCCACAAACACTGTTGTGCTTTGCCTACCTGTTCCCAAAGACCGGCCGCCGAGAGGAAAAGCCCAAGGCATTGTCTACGAAATTCCTTGCGCCGACTGCGACGCAAGCTACATCGGTGGAACCAAAAATTTCAAAGAAAGAATACGGCAACATAGAAACGACGTCCGCAACTTCGCAAGAGAGGGCAATCCTGTAGCCGAATATTCCGCGGACTCAGACCATATAATCAACTTCGAAGAAACCGGCATCCTCAGAACCGAAACAAATTACCAAAAAAGGCTCCTTCTCGAATCCTGGCACATCCAAACCACCCCCAACAACATAAACCGCACAAAAGGAAAACTGCCCCCAGTATAGGCCCAGGGACTTCTTTTGAAGACTCAACGAAAGCAAGTCGCCATTGACCGCCTCGCCACAGTGCGACAACGTGACTCAAAGCCTTAACCCCCCTTCTACCCCCTCCCCCACGCCTTTCACATCACAGCTTTTGTTCATTTGACCGCCTCCTCCCCTCCATACTTAAAGAAGCTAGTTACTGCTTTCATACCCCTGTCATACGGCATTTCTCGAAGGCATTTCCAGCAAAGGCACCTTTTCTCACCAAAGGAGCGAAAGCTTAAAGGAGCAGCGAACACACCTACACGATGTAGCCCAGAGGTGAAACAGTCGTTCAGGCTTAGCACCCGCTGCTGTGCTCGAGGCTGCTGGAGTGAGTGTTTCAAAATTAAAGTGGGGTAATCTTTTCATTCGTTGAGCTCAGACAATTTTTTTATTCTGATAGCTTCGTTAAAAGTATTGCAAGAGCTTCTCTCATCATCAGCAGCACGTATTGTGTATTGCCTTGGCCACCAGGAGCACTCGGTGTTGCTGCAACACTTTCACTGTCTTGAAATCTGTGCATAGAATATAAACACCCGCACAAAAAGTAAATCCAGACACACCTGTCGTATTTAAAAAATATTTTCAAACATTGTTGGTTGTATCTTTCTTTATTGATTTTACTTTAGGCGTTGGATGACATTGCGATCGTAGGTTCTCTAAGACCGCGCCTTTGAGCTCCAAAGGTCTCTGACGAGCGCCTTCGCCTCCAAGGCCCTTAGCGGCAAAGGCGCAACATTTGCGCCATATAGCTGCACACCTTACGCCATTGGACATAAGGATTTATTTATGGGGCTTTAACGTCCCAAAGCGACTGAGGCTATGAGATACGCCGTAGTGAAGGGCTCCGGAAATTTCGACCACCTGGGGTTCTTTAACTTGCACTGACATCGCACAGTACACGGTCCTCTAGAATTTCGCCTCCATCGAAATTCGAATTTTGGATATAAGGACCTGATTCTTAAAGGCCTTTGCATTGCCCGCGTGACAGAAGTATCAGCCACCCCTGATGAAGGAGTCGAGTCAGCTTCCAAACTTTGCGTTAAAATTAAAGTTTTAGGTTGGAGACACACTTTATATGAGTCTTCAAACCAAACAAGATAGGCAAATGTGTCAAAATGTTCAGTCGAGGAAAAGTAAAAGGAGGAAAAAAAGAAAGGCAGGCAAAGGTACAGCAGAAGACCCCTCCCCACTGTCCTTTTCTTCCTCCCCTTTACCACCCGGCAACCGACTGTCCGTGTAGCTCTAGATAAAAATTTTTTCCCTACCTATGTGCCTGCTCACATCCTTGAGCCTTCACGTTACCACCCCTCACCCTTCTTCATCCGTTTGATGTTGCGAACAGTGGGTCTTGTTCTCGTACCTTTTGTGGGAGGAACATTGCCAAAAATTGTGTCTGAAAGGTAGGGTGAAATTCAAGCAAGTTTTTATTAAGACGATTCCAAATTATTTCTTATTTGTTCCAAAATCCGCGACAACAGCCATGACATATCGCTTTAAGCATGCTGCTCGAGGACGGTTTGTGATTCCTTCCCCAGTGCCGCCGTGTACCAATTAACTGGTTTGCAATGGGCACAAACTTTCTCGAAGCCAGGCGCTTGGTTCCTTTGAGTTAAAGTGCTTGGAAAATGCTCTTTCACCTAACCTTGTGTTGAAGAAAACACTTCATCCCATTGTGCTTGGTGCGAGGTTGCCATTGCACTATTAAAACTCATCATCAGCAAAAGAAAACATTTCTAAGAAATGAATACCCAAGATTCTTCACTCGATGTATCATACAAAACCGAAAAGGAAGCAACGCAAACAACTCTCAGAAAGGAAGGGATGCAAACTACACACAAGCCGGCCACCGTTATCGGTAGCCTCCTCTGCCCCTTCAAAGACAGTCAACCTACAGAAAAGGCCTAAGGCGTGGTATGGAAAATACCCTGCTTCGTGTGCTTGGTATCGTAGGCTATGAAAACCAATCAAGGTGAATTTAAAAGTCGCGGGAGGATGTTAATCGTTACCTGGAAATGGCACCCTCTTACACCCGCGGTCAGTGCAACTCCCCCGAGCCGCGCCTCGAAGAAGTAATAGTTTGCCAATCGCTTCATAGACAACAGTTGACGAAAATACAAGTAATCTAAAAATGTTGCTGGCCCGGCGATTGTTATCTAATCTCTCAAGTACCAGAACGGCAACGGGCAGAATTAAAGGCAAAGAGAGGGAATACCGAGAAGTACATAGGAGAGCGACAGCAAAAAAATAAAAAAGCGGGGGTAGGCTTGCACCCTATGTGCAAAAAAAAATTATGTTCGCGGCACTCGTCCGAGAGTGCCTATAATTGCTGTTGCACCTATTCGCAACGCGGTATATTCACTGCATATTCAGGGCCGCGTGCACGTAGCGTTCTGTCACTAATTGATCATGCGACTGCCATATTGCACAAGTGGGCTGGGGGGACAGCCCAGCCGCCACCCTGGAGAAGCCCAGTAAGCTTTGAAACCTCGTGTTATATGACAATAACTTCTGTTCATTGCTCAGCAAATTTAAATCGTAATCAGGAACATTTAATTAATGTTTGACTCTTGATTGCTGCGCTGGGTAACGGCGTATTTACTTGCATGCCGAACAGATGGCGCAGTCGTCAGAATACTTCCCAGCATGCCATTCTATGAAGTCTTCGTTAGCGGTTCATATTTTATGTACACCATTGATATAATTGCCGAAACTAGCATCGAATACAGCAATGGTAAAGCACTTAGCGACGGCGAACAATCGAATCATGGGATGCAGTTTACCAACTTAGAAAAAAAAATTTGTGAGCTACCACACTACTAATTGTTACATTGGACCAATCACCTACTGCCATAAAACGCAGCATCAGGTTTTCCGCCTGGCACTTAAAACCTTCACTTCAAGGCATCCGTGCTGCACTTTCTCCACATCGACAAAGCTTTCGAAGAGCTGTCTGTTATTGAGCCTAATAATATTATTGTTCAAATGTAGCTATTAATACACGATTTTGATATTTTCAATGCACAGTGCAAGACCCATATACAGGTATCGGTCAGTGAGCTCTAAGTATTAGCGTCCGGGAATTTCATTCCCCCGGAGTTTCGGAGTTTCATTGTTTGGCACTGTTAATGCGCACCCAATTCCACTATCACCAATGCCCGTGTGGTCACTGTACGCGCTTAACTAAAAGTGTACCTATCAAGCAAGAGTTTCCTTATAGTTTCCTCTATATACCTCAAGCCCATGGTCATAGCCTCACTCAGATGGGGGCACTTTTGATAAAATTGCACATTTGTACGACACGGCTCAACCTCCCAAAGCAAATTACCAAAACATGGACACTGCAGCAAAGACGTGCGCCTTGCCAAAACACCGAGACAGGGCGCCATGCGTTTCTTGCCGATGCTGAGCTTGCATGAGCAATATAAAAACAGCGCAGGAAATCTTTTGCTTGATTAAAATGTAACATATATATTTATTTAAAGGTAGTACATTACGCTACCTGAAGCTCCGAGAGCTTGTCGATATATTGTAAATTAGGGCTGTGGTTAGCAATAAGGTGAAGTCAAGTGGGGTATTTTTCAGGGCCTCGCCATAGGCTCCATGCTATCGCAGCTTATTGCTCATGGTAAACGCAACATGTAAGCTACATTGATGAAACTCTAGTAAAATAAAATTAAGAAGAGTTTAACATCTTGGCGAGAAAGCTATTTTCTTTTATTCGCGACGAGTAATCAATTTTTATTTTTCATCGCCATTGAGTTACGCGCTGCCGTGCCGTCGGCTGTCACGAGATGGCGCGACCGGTTTTTCGAGGCACATGGACCAGAATCCTGGAGAAGAAGCGTTCGTCTGAGAGGTCGAAATAGCGGGAAGAACGTCTTGCCAAGCGGCGGAGGGTTAGGCTTTCTATTCGAGGCGGTTTGAACACATTTTTTAATTTTTGTAGCGAAAGCTACACTACGCTAGTGGAAGCGAGTTTCGCAGTGGCTGTCCAAGTCCACTGCTGCGCGTGCGCCGTAACCATGGCAACCTGCTGCGCCGTTCTCCACCGCTGCGTCAAATTTTGCCGCCACGTGCCTCGTTATGCAGCCTCACTGGGCATGCGCAAACCGCTGGCCGGTGCGCCCAGCCCCCTCCATTGCGTATGTTTGCACAGCTGAACATATAAGCCTGAGCCTCTGCGCTTGCTAGTGAGGTGCGCCATGGATAAAGAACCGAACGGTTAGCGCGCGTACACTTCGCGGCACTTTCGGATACTGCGAGAAGCGGCGTCGGACGACCCGGAAAGCAATGCTTTGCGTGAGGGCGCCCGACAGCGTGAAAATGAAACACAAAAGGATAAGCGTTCGTCTGATACGTCCAAATAGCTGGAATAACGTCTCGCCAAGCGCGGGGTAAAAACGCAGAGCGGCAGAGACGTTGAGACGTTGCCGAACTACGAGAACGTCCCAGGTAGCCGGAAGAACCAGGCGCGAAGACGCGCCGGATGACTGACGACACCATACGGCTGACGGCCAGTGCTGCGGCAACAAGGACGTTCAGGTCTTTTGGATACGTATATCCGGGCCTAGCTGATGAGCGCAGCTAGTGCTGATTTTTCAATTTAAATTAATTGATCAAGTACACACTCCACGTTTTCTTAATTGGCATCATCAAATGTTAGCTTTTCATTCTGTGCACTTTGACACCTCTGAACCCTCAATTCTTCATTTTTTAAATTTCTTTATTAATCAATTACAACTATTTTATTAGCTCATCATCGTCTATCACACACCAATCGATCATCAATCTATAGAACAACAAATGACCATGATCCGATTTTTTTACGCAGCCCCAATTGTTTTCGACACGCGGTGCCGACTACTACTTGTCCGACGGCTTTTTGACCGAAGGAGCTTTTATACGCGGTCGCGTAATGAAGGAGGAAGTTAAAACATAAACAAGAAAGCGGCGCCATCGTGGATGGCACCGGAATAATTTAGATCACCTGGGGAGCTTTGACGTGCACTGAAAAAAATTATAATTGAAAAATTGGTTTTTTTGTGCGATTTCAGTGCACGTTAAAGATCCCCAGGTGGTCGAAATTATTCCGGAGCCCTCCACTACGGGACCTCATTCTTCCTTTCTTCTTTCACTCCCTCCTTTATCCCTTCCCTTACGGCGCGGTTCAGGTGTCCAACGATGTATGAGACAGATACTGCGCCATTTCCTTTCCCAAAAAACCAATTATTAAAAATTGTTTTTTTTTGGGAAATGAAATGGCACAGTATCTCTCAAATATCGGCGGACACCTGATCCGCTCTGTAAGGGAAGGAATAAAGAAGGCAGTGATAGAAGGAAGAAAGAGATGCCGTAGTGAAGAGTGCCGGAAAAATTAGCTGTGGCTTAGCTCTGGTCAAATCTGGTAGAGTAGCGAGAGCTTGTTCGTTTCGTTTCACCGACCCGACGCGGTGGCTCAGTGGTTAGCACGCTCGGCTACAGATCCGGAGTTCGCTGGGTTTGAACCAAACCGCGGCGGCTGCGTTTTTAAAGAGGCCAAACGCTAAGGCGCCCGTGTGCTGTGCAATGTCAGTGCAAGTTAAAGATTCCCAGGTGGTCTAAATTATTCTGGAGTCCTCCACTACGGCACCTCTTTCTTCCTTTGTTCTTTCACTCCCATCTTCATCCCTCCCCTTACGGCGCGGTTCAGGTGTCCAACGATATGAGACAGATACTGCGCCATTTCCTTTCCCCAAAAACCAATTATTATTATTACTGTCCCCTAAACTCTTTCATTTCACTCCTTCAAACTACCTGCTAATCTTTATTTCCGCTGCCCCAGCTCAGGTGCCGCCGCCGTAGTGATGACTTATACCAGATCGCAGTGGTTAGCACGCTCCACTACAGATCCGGAGTTCCCGGGTTCGAACCCAACCGCGGCGGCTGCGTTTTTATTGAGGCCAAACGCTAAGGCGCCCGCGTGCTGTTAGATGTCAGTGCAAGTTAAAGATCCTGAGGTGGTCTAAATTATTCCGGAGTCCTCCACTACGGCACCTTTCTTCCTTTGTTCTTTCACTCCCTCCTTCATCCCTTCCCTTACGGCGCGGTTCAGGTGTCCAACGGTATATGAGGCAGATACTGCGACATTTCCTTTCCCCAAAACCAATAACTATTATTCTTATTTGAGTGAGCCGTTCAAATGAGCCGGTTCATTTCAGTGAGGTGGGCCGTTCCGAGCCGCTCACTGAATTGAGTCGTTTTTCCCCTCTCTAGGACAAGGTGGCCTAGTGGAGTGCTCCGGAATATTTTCGACCACTTGGGGATGTAATAAATTTACCCGCCGCGGAGGCTCAGGGGTTAAGGTGCTCGGCTACTGATCCGGCGTTCCCGATTTCGAATCCGACCGCGGCGGCTGCGTTTTTACGGAAGCGAAAGGCTGAGGCGCCCGTGCGCTGTGCGATGTCGGTGGACAAAAAATATCCCCAGGTGGTCGAAATTATTCCGGAGCCCTCCACTACGGCCCCTATTTCTTCGTTCGCTCCCTCCTTTATCCCTTTCCTAACGGTGCGGTTCAGGTGTCCGCCGATATGTGAGCCAGATACTGCGCCATTTCCTTTCCCCAATAACCAATATTCCAATTTTAGCTTTAAAAACCAATTTTCATTTCACGCGGACGGCGTCGGAGGCACTCGGGGGGGGGGGGGGGGGGGTATGGCGGGTCTCAGTGTTGGCGGAAAAGCGTTATATGTAACGGCGTTACCGGTAACGCGTTAATTTTTTCGCTAACTTAGTAATGTACGCGTTACCATTTCGGAACTGTAACTGGTAACTTACTTGCGTTAACATTTTTCAGTAACGTTCGGTGTCTTGTTGCTAGCTACTTTTTATTCTCATGGTACTCTCCTCCCCACCGTTTTTCATGAAAAAGTGCAGAGCACCTAAAGTGATGCCGATAATAATAATTGGTTTATGGGGAAAGGAAATGGCGCAGTATCTGTCTCATACATCGGCGGACACCTAAGCCGTGCCGTAAGGGAAATGATAAAGGAGGGAGTGAAAGAAGGAAGGAAGAGGTGCAGTAGTGCATAATAATAATAATAATTGGTTTTTCGGAGAAAGGAAATGGCGCAGTATTTGTCTCATATATCGTTGGACACCTGAACCGCGCCGTAAGGGAAGGGTAAAGGAGGGAGTGAAAGAAGAAACGAAGAGAGGTGCCATAGTGCAGGGCTCCGGAATAATTTCTACCACCTGGGGGGGCTGCGGGGGGGGGGGGGGGGGGGCTCATCACTTACCATTCTATCCGACTGGGAGGCAGCCCTTAAGAGCGGCGACCTCTCAGAGCAACTACGGGCGGTCCAGAGGGCCTGCGACAGGGCGGAGGACCACAATCTTCCGACCCCGACGTGGGTGCCGCCTACGATGGCTACGGGGACTCCCTGAAAACGGAGGTACCCTAACGCGGTTCCTCAGGACCATCAATAAAGTTCTTTGTCTGTCTGTCTGGGGATATTTAACGTGCACTGACATCTCACTGCACATGGGCGCCTAAGCGTTTTGCCTCCATAAAAACGCAACCGCCGCGGTCGGGTTAGAACCCGGGAATTACGAATCAGTAGTCGAGCGCCCTAACCACTGAGCCACCGCGGCGGTTAAAATGATGTTGCAAATAAACGAAATGTGCAGATGCTTTCGACGACCCGTTTTGCGGCTCGCATGCGTGCCTGAGAACACGTGCCCTCGACGAGGCACCCAAGTAAAAAAAATTGGAGGATGCTTAAGCTTCGCCTTTAAGAGTGGAACGCGACAGCGTGTTGCTGCACTGCCAGGGAGTCCACGGAACGCCATCACCCATGTGGCGCGACGTCTTCCCTGTTAGAGAAATCACTCTGCTACGTACGGTGGAACGGACGCGCGGTGCGGCACACCACGTAGAAGCGCTGCCAGGCGCCTTGCCGAAACGCGCGGGACTCAAGTTGCAGTCGTAGTTTGTCTGCACATTATTCTCGACAAACTCAATGCCACGAACGCCAGCATAGCTTCCGCGCCGAACGAATGGGCAGCAAGCCACAAGCTTCGTGTCGAACGCGCTTTGGATGTGCGCTGCGTTGTTCGCCGCTCACCGCGTGATTCCTCCGTGCCCGCACGGCCCCAAACGAGTCGAGAGGGAGGCGCTGCAGTCTCCCGCCACGTGTTAGGGCAGTCGCGTGCATTGCGAAGAGGAGGAGGAGGAGGATAAGGAGGCGGGATTTTTCGCTCACGCCAAACCTCAACGACACCGGCTTTTCTGCGACACGAGTTCTTTAACGCTGTCGCGTTGAAAAGAGTGGTATTAAAGCACGAAAAACAGGTGCACGAACCTTCATTCACACACTTGCCTTCACCTACCTCCACTTCCCAAACCACTCACACACACAAGTCTCTGAAGAGTGGAAGAATGCCCAACCGCCAATTCTGGGAAAGCTCACTCCCGGTGATCCGCCTCGGTTTTTCAGTGGTTAGCGCTCTCGGCTACTGATCCGGAGTACGCGGGTTCGAACCCGACCGCGGCGGCCGCATTTCGATGGAGGCGAAACGCTAAGGCGGCGGTGCGCTCTGCGATGTCAGTGCACGTTAAAGATCCCCAGGAGGTAGAAATTATTACGGAGACCTCCACTACAGCACTTCTTTCTTGCTTTTTTCTTTCACTCCCTCCTTTATCCTTTCCCTGATGGCGCGGTTCAGGTGTCTGCCTATACATGAGACAGATACTATGCCATTTCCTTTCACTTTCTCCCAAAACCATTTTACTGACTGCCGTTGGGAAGGGAAAGACCTCCACATCAAAGCTTGACGAAAGCAGCGGAGTCCACAAAGCGGCCCACATGTAGACGCTTTTCTTATAAGTAGATTGTTGCAAGTGAATATCTGTGAACTGTGGCTTGTCCGTGTTCGTCATGGACGAATAACATTAGCCCATTTCCTCGCATCCGGCTTCTAGTGGCGGAGAGTTGCAGACATTAAGGGCAATGCTTTGCAAAAGGCCTTGTCCGGGTGCTTCGACCTATAGTCGTGTTCCCGAAAAATTGTTAATGTGAGCTATTGCAGCGAACACGCACTGATTAATATCTGTGGCCATGGAGTAACTGGGAAGTAACGTGTGGTACTTTTTTTTTCGTAACGGTAACGCGTTATCATTCTGCAGCTAATGTAGGGCGGTAACGAATTCCTTTCTTTAGCGTATCGAGTAAAGTACTTACTTCCTTTTTCGGCAACGACTAGAACACTAGCCGGTCTCGAGGGAGGCCGCGCTGCTTTGCGAATCCACGACAGATGGCGTGTGGGATGTTCTGCGCATGCGCATCTCCAGGCGCAGCCGCTGCACCTCGTCAGAACGGTCGGACTGTAGGCCGGCCGAATTTGCGCCTGGCACAGTGTTGCCGACTTGACGTCACAGACCAACAGCGGCGCTCGGCTGGCTGCATCAGCGTGTCGGCAAAGATATATTCAATGCAATATGAGCTTCTAGTAGTGGCATGAAGTGACCCGGAGTTGTTCGGGCATGAACACTGGCAACTACTGCGATTTCCAGCATCACTAGCATCGACGTTGGTCTGGAGGGTCTCGGGATACTAGATTTTCGGCCACCTCGCGGACAATTGACGCCAACTGGCGCCGCCATCGCGATTCTAGTTTGAACGGCTGTGTACCGCACGGCGGCGGCAATCATTGGCGCTGGAGGCGCACGCGCTAGAAACTCTGCCAGCTAACAATCTTGTGCCGTCGCAGTGTCGTTTTTGTAGGTAGTAATCAAAAACCGCTCGTACTTAGCAGTGCTTCAAGTGAAGATACTTGAAGTAATACAAAACACACGAAAACTCCTCTTAGCCTCACTAGGGCAGTAATGGATGTCCTCTAGGCTTAGATGACGAAACCGTGACGGACAATAGGAGTTGAAAATGTAGCCACTAAATAAAAATTGCTTTTTTGAGGAAAGGAAATGGCGTAGTAGGCCTAACTGTCTGACACATATCGTTGGAAATCCGAACCGTGCTGAGGAAATCCAAACCCGTGGTACAGCAGTGGAACGGGGAGTCCACCTCTTTGGACTCATCTACTATCTGTAGAAAAGGATGGATCTAAGCACTTTATTCAGAGACAATCATTCGCAGAGTCTCAGGACTCTCCACTTCCCTCCCTCTAGGTGTCGGCCGTAACTGCCAGGGACTGGGCGGCGGCCCAAGTTTGGCGATGATTCCTTGGATTTCTGGGTCTGGGCTATAAATCAGAGCCTCGCATGAATCTGGTGGCGTGTGCTGTCTTTTTAACATAGAAGTGTTCAGACCACGTGTACGATAGTCGCACATCCGTCAGTTTGCTTACATCTAGTATTGAACTGCTGTGGATATATTTTGCTATAAATCCTTGGGTTTCGAAATAACCCGACCTGAAGTTTCCTCTAAGCTGTCTGCTCTTTTTTACTAAGTTTGCTATCCGCTTGCGGATATTCCTTTTGTTGTTATTCAGTTGTGCTACGTAATGTCACTAGAGGTGAGCATATATTTTTCTGTTACTATCTTGTTTGGGAGAGAGCTTGACCTCGCCCGGCTAGTGAGTCCTCGGACAAGCTCGTGTGCTCCTTCATTCCTTCGGAGGGCTTGATGTGCTGGTGGTTGGACCACCAAAGTCGTCTGATCTACCCTTTTTCCCGCCTCCAGAATCGTAGCCGCCTTTGCAGAGAATCTGCCTCTGCTGAACTTGTATACAGCGCTCTTCAAGTCGCTAATAACGCCTTTAATCCCTTTTTGAACTACCGCAAGAGCTGTCGCAACCTCCTTATGCGCAACTTCCTTACTGCCATTACAGCGGCGTTCGCACATTTTCCCGCATTTCGCTGGTGTTCAGCACTCAAGTTAAAACGGGCGTAACATTTCATTATCGCACTTGTTTAAGAGAATTTTATTTTTCCGAAAATATATACAGTGTTAAGGATTCTTTACACAAGTGGTCTGGTTTCCATGGACATCACAATAAGCCGTAATTTTACAGGTATCACATATATGCAAATGACATTTCAGTGAACAATTCGAGGTTTCTACACGAGCTGGCTTAAAGCAGCTTCATTATGCGCTTAAGTGAAATACAATGAAGGAAAAAAATGAGCAACACTCGCCAAACTATTTAATACGGAAGGATGGGCGTGGACACACCTCTATCGCAAACAACAATGAATCTTGTTTAACAGCGGAGGAGGAAGGCTCCTCATTCATCAAACACGACGAGTTCTTCATTCAGCTGTTTCAGCACCAAAGTTCTAGGGCGGTACAGTAAAGGGAGCATTGCTTTCTGCGAGAATTGGCGAGAATTGAGTAGCGAGAATTGGCGGAACGTAGAAACGATCCAGCCCGCTCATGTTCGAGCCCCGTTGCCATGGGACAGAAAACTCGTTACCATGTAGTTCAACCCATGGGTCTATAAGGTTAAAGTTATGAATGAGCTGCTTTAAAGCTCGCACACCAGTATACTGCCGGCCTTGTATTCGACCGCTTACATCCCTGTAAGAATCCTCGACGCAGTTAAAATCCCCCACTATAAAAGTGGGATAACTACCTAGTATGAAATAGTCGAAAGAATCAAAGAACTCAGATGTAAAATAATGTTGGACTGCAGCGTACACTACAAACGTTCTCACTCGCCTTCCATGAAGGTTAAAATCCACGGCTAGGGTGCCACCATCAAAGCCGTACGTGCAGTGAACACCGCGGCGGAAATGTGGCTTGAGAAAGACAACTCCAACGCCAGACATAAAAGAATCCCTAAGCGTAAAAAAGGCGTCAACACAAAAGCGCGAACAAAAGGACTGAACATCATGCGGGGAACTAGAGTTGCATTCTTGTAGGAAAAGAATATCCGCGTCGTGTGCTCTCGCAAAGCCCACTATCTCCCTCTGCTTATCCAGGTTTCTGAAGCCCCGAGTATTCAGAGAGAGAAAGTGGACCGCCTCCATTGTAAGAATAGCACACGCGAATATTCTCGAAACAAGGAAAAAAGGAAAAACAAAACTTAAGCCATTATTCTAGGGCGATCTGTGCCCAGACTGCGTCAGGCACTAGGGATCTTGCGGGGCTTCCTAGTGTTAGGCGAGCTGCCGCTGTCGGTCGTCTCGGGGTGTGCCCGTTTTATGGTTCTACGGTCGCAGTCCATGCCCTCGTCACCCGCGGGTGAACCAACAAGGGGGCCGAGTGGATGTTTCCGAGGGGGCCGAGTGGATTATCGCACTTGGGATTTAGTTCTAATCGGTGTCCGTATTAACGGAAGAAAGATACATAGATCGCAACAGGCTCAGTACATTTTCACCCTGTCTATTGCGGACAGCGAGTTTGTACATTAACGAGGCGTAAATACATTGGAAAATTTTCGTCCCCAGAAAAAACTCTTCATAGTTCGAGTCGTTCATTTTAACGGGGTCGTATAAACGGTGCACGACTGTAGTTACAGTCGACCACACTTCAACGTCTCGGAATAAGGAGTAATCACTCGTTAGCATCCATTCATGCACAGTCATACGGCTACAAAGGAACGCTATACACCTTTCGTAGAAACTTTGTGGTTGAAGATAAATTCGTCTTGCTCCGGGGTCTGAACCCGGGACCCCCGCTTCGCCAGTGCAATTACTCTACCAACTAAGCTAACCGGGACGGCTAGCATATGGCAGGGCGAAAGGGAATTGATCAACATCACGAAGTGGGAATGGCGTTTGTCCGATATTCAGAGGAATCCCCCAAGGTAGAATTGATTTGTAGAAAGGGAGTAATTACTCATTAGCATCAAAACGAAGCGCAATCATACGGCTACAAAAGAAAGCTAGACAGCTTTCGATGGAACATCGTAGTTGAAGGAAATTGTATCTGTATGACTGCGCTTACGTGAATGCTAATGTTTAATTACTACCTTCCCCTAAACATTGGACCAACGTATCCACTTCAAGTTGTTGATTCATTCGCTTTCACGTCAACATCGGCTAGCCGTCGCGGTTAGCTCAATTGGTAGAGCGACTGCTCCGGTTAGATGTTGGTTCCAAGTTCGAACCCCAGATCAGGAAGAATTTTTCTTTAACTGCGAAGTATATCAAAAAGCTGTATACCTTTCCTCTGTACCCATATGGCTGCTCTTGGGTGGATGCTAACGAGAAATTACTCTCTTATTAAAACTCAACTTTATCTTAGGTGATTCCCCTAAGCCTTTACCGTGGTGGGCGCAGTAATGCAGTGTACTATGGCCATATAAGGCAACGTGCAGTGATCGCGGAGATCTCGAGGTGCTTCGAAAAGAATTACTTGCCGGCGCCGCAACCGAGAGCGACGGCCGATTTGGCGACGAGTGTGCAGAGCTTCTCTTCCTCTAGGCGGATTCGGTGTGCCGCAGTCTCTCCCGAACTTCAAAGTCGTGTTCACTTTCTGATACGAAGCCTATAGAGCCATTTTCTCACTGGATATACGCACGCTTCATAACTGCCCATTTTGCGTAAGTTCAACACCTTTCTCAGCAAGTATCATGTGCGTTTTAATTTACTCCCGTTTCGTAACGCGTTCAGGCTAGTGGAAATGGGACACAAGCTTGGCATTGCCACAGCCACACGATGCAACTAATAATAATAGTGATAATACTTTTAATAATTACGTTTTGTGAGGAAAGCAAGGAAGGACCCAATTACAATGATAAATCATGTGCTCTCGTTGAGAATAAATAAATGAATTGAGAGAATAAAAAAATCCATTTCGTGTGCGGAAGTGTAGGTGAGTGCGAAAGATATTAACTGCGATTTCGATAAGCTTTATAAAAGAAAGGGAGAATTGGGAAAGGGAAAGGAATTAAATTGTTACTTTAACTGTAGAGGGTGGACCTGCGGCACGTGATGGGTCTCCAATGTTTCGCAACTCACGTAATCCATAGTAAACTATCTGTTCAACATGCACCAGCCGCCAAAAAAATACGGGACATAGCCTTGGCGAAGAAATTCCATATCTTTACGTAGAGGGCGTGTGATTTGAGGCTTAATCGTACCCTGTTTAACGCGAATATTCACAATTATAATACGCATGTCTAATCAGGCTCGATGAAAAGACAGCGATAAAGGTAAAATTTTTGACTGGGGATTGCAATCGAGATTGCATTGCAATAGCCTTTTATGGTCTTCTCTCCTGCCTTTTAGATATTCCTTAAATAGCCTTCCTTGCCCTCAATTGTTACACTATAAGCATAGATGTGAGTCTTAAGCCCTTTTGTTTAAAACAAACAAACAAGTGCTTCATCTTTCTACGCCCAACGCGGAATCAGCACAAAGTAAGAAGTAATTGTGTCGTGAAGGAAACCAGGCAGTTCTACGCCGCTACGGGCTATCGAAGTAGAGCCACTGGAACATTCTCAAAAAAAAAAATTCCAGTGGCTCGACATCGCAGCAAGCGGATACCCGAGTCGAAAACAGAGCGAGCACAACATTCCCCAAACATAGTGTAATTAACTCGAAAAGGTGTGTTCTAAGCTCAAGAGGCCACATTATGACACTATATCGATGCATATACTCGTGGCTGATAATGCTACGCTGAACAGGCTGTCATTTCCTTAATCGCGCGTTTGCGTACAGCCGTCATGATGGATGAAAAAAAAAAAGCTCCGGTTCAACTACTGCTCAACCTGATTACAGAGCGAAAGCTGTGGTGGTGGTAGTGGTTTTTTTATTTAAATAATAGTAAAAAGGAAGGAAGATATTTTTGCTAGCCCCGGAATCTGCCATCGATACTGAAGCATCTGAGCTGGGGCAGCGGAAATAAAGGATAGCAGGCAGAGTGGAGAAATTAAATGAAAGGGGTGAGGGGACAGAAAGAGAGGATAGGGGGAAGAGTATTATATACAAATTATTTACACAATAAGAAATGTGTCCAGGTTGTGCGCGTGAATAGTTCATTTCAGAGGAATTAAAACGCGCACAGCACTGTGTTGGCTACAACTGGAGTGGGGCGTCCAGTTATTATTCGTTCAAGGTAGAACTCGCGGAGCGTTCGGTCACTGCGTGTAACTACCTGACGGAGAACAGACGGGACGTCAAGCCCGTGTGTTCGAGGAATGCACAGAGGCTCACCAAAGTTCGCTCATGAGTGCGCGCACTGCCCTGCGGCCACAATAGCGTCTTGATGGAGTCTGCTAGTATGCCCTGCGCCCTATAGGCCGCAAGCATATCGCGACGAGCATCGACGGATGCGGCACAGTGAAGGAGCAGGTGTTCTAGTGTTTCCACTGCACCGCATCCGTCACACGCATCACTCGTGGCGATTCCGTGACGCTTCCGTCGTTGCCCGGGCCACACGCAGCCAATGCGTGCGCGGAGGATCATTACACACCCGCAGCGGTGGCTCTTGTGATGAGGGCGATCGACTACTGATCCGGGGTACCCGGGTTCGAACCCGACCGCGGCGCCCACGTTTTTATGGAGAAAAAACGCTAAGACTACCGTGTGCTGTGCGATGTCAGTGCACGTTAATGATCCCCAGGTGGTCGAAATTATTCCGGAGCCCTCCACTACGGCACCTCTTTCTCCCTTTCTTCTTTCACTCCCTCCTTTATCTCTTCCCTTATTGCGCGGTATATACGCGGCACACACACACACACACACACACACACACACACACACACACACACACACACACACACACACACACACACACACACACACACACACACACACACACACACACACACACACACACACACACACACACACACACACACACACACACACACACACACACACATATATATATATATATATATATATGTACCATTTCGTCATGCTTGTGTAGTTAGAAAAAGTTTCCGTTGCGATCCTGCGTCTTCCAAAATTTTGAATGGCAGTTTTAAGGTGCCTGCCGCGTGGCTCAGTGGTTAAAGGGATACTGAGAACTATCAATTTTTTTTGTTAGCAAAATCTTATAGTTCGGCATTTCATGGCTTTGTTGCCGCTTGTCCGGGAGCGAAACATGTATTTATTTCAAAGAAATTTGGATTCAAAGTTGGAAATGTTTTTCCCGCCGCTCTGATTCAAACTCGTGAACTCTTATGACGTCACAGGACGGAGTGACGTGAAACGTGACGTAAACGCAAACTCCGTGATTTCTGGTTGCCAACGGTGCGGTCTGGCAGCTGCCGAAATGAAAGCTACCGCCACCGCACGTTGAAGGCATCTATCGGGGGCCGCAACCGTCGCTTCGTTTACGTTTGCACCGGCGTCTTGCCAGCGTTACGGTGGATCCCGTTCCCGAACCCGACAACGCAGTTCTCGCAAAAACTCCGGTCTGCATTTCAGTGACCTCAGCCCCAGAGAGCGTGCGACGCTTTTGAGGGAGCACAGTTAGGTTAGGCGCCGGCGGGTCGTTGCCCCTTTCTCAGTGAGCAGCCGTTGCTAATAAGATATCATAACCCCAGTGCTGGGAGTCGCGGGGGGCCAGGACAAGGTCGGCGCGTTGCGCCCATCTGAGGCTGGTCGGTGTTTTGGGGCCAACGGATTTCGTTTCCTTGAACGGCGCGGTTGCGCGGTGCAGCAGGCGGCATCGAGATCCCCCACGGTTGCAAGGGCCAGGATATTTATGTTTTTTTGCCACAAAAACGGATGGGTGCTCAAGGACGCTCTCGTTTACAGTTGGCGGCTTGAAACTAATGCACGAAAGCCGACACAGGACGTTTCAACGGCTTCCGCTGGATCCGACGGGTCCACTGGATCGGGGTCTCTCGCCCACTTGCATGTACCTTCACATGTGTACTGTGAATGGATTAAATTAGCCGAGAGCTCGAAAAGAACAGCACTGCCAAACTGCCGAAGCTATTGCATTACGTCACAACGCGCACTTCGCCGCGGAGCCGAATCGGTCTGGCAAGGCCGGCGGCGGCTGTCGCGCTCGGTGCGAAATAGAGACATGCTCGAAGGACTCCGCCAGTGCGGTCAGTGTGCGCCGAAGCCGCTGAACGTGTCGGCGGTCACGGGCAGTTGGAGTACACAGGTTCTCGCTTTGGCCAACATGACGTCGCCGTGCAGCGCACGTGTGCGCGTTACGCCGGCGTGTAAACGCGCCTTAGCATAGCCTGCGCTTAACCGCTAAGGAACGTACTCGGTAGCGGCATCCATGGGAGCCACTGAAGCCCCCGCCCACTCACTGAAGAACGAAAAAAAATCCCTGCTCCGTTGCTCGGAATCGAACCAGGGCCTTTGACGTTTGAGGCGGAGACGCTACAACTCGGCCACAACGGCTAAACGTTAACCATCCCTACAGGCGATTCTAGTGAATGTGCTCTTCCGATGCAGATGTCTCCGCGGTTTCGCGACGTATATCTTGGCCTAAAAGAGCTAGGCCATCCCAGGCCCGATGGCTTAGGAGCAGCCTTTTTCAAGGCTTTTGCGCCCGAACGGTCAGTGATCTTACACCGTGTGTTCGCTGAAGCATACGAGCAAAATAGACTGCCCCCTTCTTTCAGGATAAGTCACATGGTGCTAATACCAAAAACAGAAGACCCAGAGAAGCTGATGTCGGTTGAGTCATACAGGCCAAGTACATTAACAAACACCGATTATAAAATGTTAATGAAAGTTTTGGCGAAGAGAACACAAACAGTAATTAAAAGTCTTGTGGGGCCTCACCAAACACGTGGAATCAAGGGCCGCACGATCACAGCTAATAATCATATTGCGAGAACTGTATTAGGGTGCTGTGACACGTTCGCAGGCCGAGTTGCTATGTTGCAGCTAGACCTGGCGAAAGCTTTCAAAGAGGTCTCACACGAAATAATGTTCGAGGTGCTAAAACACATATTGGTCACGTGATTACTGAAAGTGTCAGGATGGCTTACAGTGACTGTAAAACGCGTATTGTAATAAACAGGACGCTTAGTGAACTTGTTCCTGTTCAGTCATCAGTAAGGCAAGGCTGCCCACTCTCCCCACTGTTGTCTACCTTTTACCTTGAACTTTTTTGTGTTGCTCTCTTACATCATGAAAGCATTCGAGGCTTCAAACTGCAGTCATCTGAAGTTAAAGTGTTAGCTTACGTGGATGTTATCGCTGTATTTTGCGGGGACGGAAGCAGTGTCCTTGAGTTTGCTCAAGTAGCCGACAAATTTAGCAAACAGTCGGGCTCCCAGATTAATCGGGGAAAGAGCGTTGGCTTCTGGCACGGCAACTGGGACATGACTCCGGGCTGTTTTGCAAATAGGTCGTCGACGGCGACACCAACTAAATACCTGGGAGTCCCGCTGCAGCATTACAAAGGAAATAACGAATATTGGAAGGCAGAAATGGAGACCTTGTAAAAAAAGACCTCATCATGGCAAGGTCGTGGTTTCTCGATGTTTGCGCGGGCTACAGTGTACAATTTATTTCTTGTGGCAAAGATTTGATATGTATTGCAAGTTCTTTTTATGTCGCGCTCGAATGTGCAAAAAATGCACAGAGCATTCTCAGTGTTCATTTGGGGCTCGACTTGGGAGAGAGTTAGTCGCTCAAATCTTTTTCGATCTGCTCGCAATGGAGGATTTGGCTTATCAAATTTGTTGCTTAGACAAATTGTGTCACGGTTCTTTTTTCTTACGGGACCAAAGTGATGGCTTTTTGCGCACAATGTTGCATGTTCGACTGGCTAAAACTTTACCTGATTTCATTGTTACCACTAGTAATGCTGTGGATCGTGGTGTAACTGGTTATCTGCACGAAATTGTTGTGTCATATCGCATACTAACAGCCCATTTTTCATTAGAGTACTTGTCTTTGGTTAACAAAAAAAGTTGAACAAAGACTTAATTGACATCATGATGCCAGTCGCACTGTACAGAACATTGTACTGCGGAGGCCCGGGAGAGGACGTTTTGAAAAGAGTGAAAAAGATGCCAGTAAGAGCTTCAATTAAAACTTTATTTTTCAAGCTGCACACTAATACTCTTCCAGTAAAGACATGGCTTGAGGACAAAGGGAGTTTTGTGCCCTGGACAGTGAATTGTCTCCTGTGCAAAAAACCAGAAACCATTGAACATGTTTTCATTGAATGCTGGGATCCTATCTTTTTCTGGGACATTTTACAACCCACACTTAAAAAGGAACTACCAATCACCCCTTCAGGAATCAGGTTTTTAACTGCAGAGACTGATGATGACACACCGTAAGACATGTTCACGCTCCTGGGCCTCAACAGTGTGTGGAAGACAAGGATGACTGTGCGACATGCAGACAATGTTTTTCGGTCAGCCCGTGAAAATTTTAATGATAGCGTTACATACATTGAAGAGGTGTATCGCGCACAAACGGAGCCGCCGCAATGGATGACTGTTCTTGACGATTTGGTGAGACTCAGAAAATTTTAACCACGCCAGGCCTGCCTGTACTGGTGCTTTTTAGTCGTGTCTGTATTGTTTGAATTGTTGTCTGAGAAGGCATAAAAGAAAAAAAAAAGAGCTAGGCCATGAGCATTTTTTCTTAACTGCCTTGTACTTTGTCTCCTGTCCCGAATAAACGATTTCCGTTAAGTAAATAGAAGTTGACTGGCACAGCCGGGAATGTTTCACAGGGCGAGCGTGCGAAGGCACAAGTGTTCTTTATACTACGAACTGTCTTGTACGATCGCCGGCCATCGTGTCATCATAATTTTTCATCGGCCATGGCGATCATCTGACCAGCCTTAACAAGCTCCTTCAAAGGTTAACTAGCACTTGAAGCGGCACTTGGAGTTCCTCTGCTGTTCAGCGCTTGTCAATCGAGGCGCGTCAAATACAAAAACCCGGGGCACGCAAAGCTCATAGACGCAAAGCGCCATAACAAATCGAAACTTTCCTGGCCGGCTGTGGCGCTGCCATGCATCGGTTTTCTTTGCTTCCAACATTCAGGTTGTCTTTTGTCTTTCTTCCTTTTGTGATAAAAGTGCACAATCGGTTTTAAAACAAAGCTTACTTCAATATTGAACCACGCAAACCTCCTCTGTCAGCCTCAGAGATTCGCGCTCCATGTAAAAAGGAAAATTCCTCCAAGGTGGCGTCTATTGTCATTTGACGTCAGCACGCTTGTATTTGCGAGACCGGCATGTGGCGGCGATACCTGTATTTTGGTTCTTGCTATTTTCTACCTTACAAGAGCTTTGTTTTCAGTAAGAGTGGCGTTTTTGTGATCAGGAGCTGGTATTCCATCGATACAAGCCAACTTCAATTTCTCCTCAGTGACCCTTTAAGGCGCTTGTCTACTGAGCCGGAGCACTCGGGTTCAAACAGAACCGCGGCGGCAGCGTTTCGATGGATGCGAGGTGTCCGTGTGCTGTGCGATATCAGTGCACGTTAAAGATCCCCCAAGTGACTGAAATTATTCCGGAGCCCCCACCCCACTACGGCACCTCTTTATTCGTTTCTTCTTTCACTCCCTCCTTTCTACCTTCCCATACTACGCGGTTCGGGTGTCCACGGATATATGCGAGACAGTTACTGCGCAATTTCATTTTCTAAAAAAAATATTTTTTTTAGTCTCACTGTAGCTTACTACGAATTTTTGTCAAGATCCCATACCCCGTTTTAAACGTCAAGTGCAATGCTGTGAAGGCTACGAAAGTAGTCCGGAAAAAATAGAGAGGTGCATCACTCCGCGCTCTTCTGTGGCCGTGTGCTCTAACGCGTCGCTCCGGATAATCGACATGCAATTTGGGGTGCGTGGATTCAAATCCCGCATGGTGAAACTTTTTTCTTTTCGCACTTTTTTTTTTCAACGCAAGTTGCATTTCGCGTGACTTGAATAAGAAATCTCGGTTTGTACAGGATCGCTTGAATATTATGCCGCGTTCTGAAATGAACTGCATGCATCTGTTCTGTTGATGCATACCGCGTTAATGTGAGCTGTCCAAAATCCGTTGTCAGTTAGCTGGTACTGTCTTTTGGTCAGCAGTGTCGGTTTTCTTCCCGATTCTGCAGCATTGTGACTTAGATGCAAGCGCGAGATTAATGTGAAAAGATGTCGTTCATTTGTCCGGTTTAATTAATTACCACAGTGGGTAGTGATCCGCCATACCCCGATTAACAAGTGGCCGTCTGCAACTTTCGATTTTGCCGTTGCCGAGGAACCCACTCCTTTTTGGGCCTCTCTAAAGGTACCTGGCATGTTATGTATTGTTCCGTGCAACCGGTTAGCAGCGGATCCAGTTCTCACTAAAACACGCTGGTACCGACTTTGGCACTGTGATGTCGAGCAGCCCAAAGGGTTTGTCGAAAGCAATTATTTTTTACTGTTCGTAAAGTTCAGAAGAAAGATGCCTGTTAATTTAGAAAGCTGGTTTAACATACATGAGGGTAGAAAACATATTCTACACTTCTTAATCACCTATTTTCGGACTGCATATCTGCAACGTTCTTGTGCATATCTGAAATTCTTTTGTTGTTGTTAAGATATTTTTCTTGCTTAAGCAAATCGCGTTTTCTTTTGTCATTGAAGAGGGAGCTCTATAGCTAGGCTATGATATGCGGCAGAAGAGCAGTATATTTGAACTGATAAGTCAAATTATTTATACACACACCACCACAATATGGCCTGTTTTACCGTGTTAAATGTTAAATTTAGAACATAGTCTTGATTCACGCAGTGATAGAAAATAGTACTGCCTAAGGAGTTGCAGATTTGTTGTCGTGCACAAATGTATATGGCGGCAATACAGAGCCATGTCAGCTTGTCTCGATTTCCCTGCTCTCCTAGAAGAGCAGAAGCTGCTCAGGCAAGATTTTAGCCAGGCAGAAAGAGTTCCCAGCTGTGGAAGCGGCAAGTAAGAATGCAGTAAAAGTTGCACAACGCTATGAAGAAATATTTCGAGAGAGCAAACAATAAATGAGACAGGACGATAAATAATGTTGACCCCGCACTGTATGCGAGAAATGGTTTATTCTGGAAACAGCCAGTGGCACTGATCACAGAGCATACAAAATGAGGACACGTGCAGTGGAGGTACACCAACACACAATCAGCCAAGCGCTCCAAAATTGAGAAAAGAAATGTGGAGGCCTTCGAACAATATTATTTCATACTACGAGAACCTGACCAAATTCTCGACAGGGTTCAAAAAGCAGTGAATTTTCAGTTAACAATTTCAAATTCCTGGGACATGTACTAACAAAGACATGACTCGAAACAAATTCACACTGAACCGAGCAAGGGACACATTGAAATCATTCACACCCCGAAAATTAAGGACAGAACATACAGTACTGGCTACCTAAAAACTGGCACTGCAGCTTTGCATAACATGTCAAAACGACCATAGATTGACAGCAACGCAAGAGAACACCAAACCAGGGCTCGCTTTTCAGGACATGAAGATCAGACACCCATACATACCATTCCCAACCCTCACACACAAAATGATGCCCATTCTTAGGAGTGTGTGAATGTTCAAAATTTTTGGACTGAAAATGAATAACTTCCTGTTAAATTACTCGAATGAATCAAACAGTACATGTTCAAAATTATTTTAAACGAATCGAAGTAGATCTGAGATTTCATTCATTCATAATTTTATTCATACAAAGGAGTGTACAGGAAGCCAAGGTAAAAGCCGTTCTACGACGGCTTGAGGGGTCCCTGGCTCCCAAATACAGTGGCTGTGGAAAGCATCAATACATTAAGATGAAAAGATTACAGCATTATGCTACTTGTATTTGAGCATGCGCAAACATAGATTATACACAGATTATGAACACTGAGATTATACAGATAATACAGATTATATCGAGAGGATCTATGAAATACATACATGTATGCACAAAAAACAAGGAGAAACATCCATGATGACAATCAGTTTGTAAATAGCTGTTTAAATTCAGACAGGGTTAATTTCACACGATCAGTGCCTTGTCTATTGTAATCATTTAGAAGCCTTGGTAAAGTATTCTAGAGCATTTGTGTATCATAATTGGTGCAGCATTTTTTATTTTCTAGTATTCTGTATTTCTTGTGGGATATGGCAGATCATTTTGCGTCAATCCTGCGACGTCCAAAAAGAGAGATACCGAGTGTTTTGCGCTAAAATAGAAGACGCGAGACAGTATATAACGGTGTAAAAGATATGTTCGGTGCATGTTGAACTGTTTAAAGAGAGGGGCATACGATTCTGTATATTTTAGATTTGCAATTATGCGTAAGATTCTTTTTTGTAGTTTTAATAACCTGTTTAAATTTGTCGTGGTAGTGGTGTCCCATACTAAAAAGCAGTAATGTAGAGAGGAAACAAAGAGAGCATTATATATCATTAGTTTTACTTATTGTGGAAGGCAGTAACGGTGGTGATTTAGGATTCCAGTGACCGAACTTGGCTTCTACAATAAGTTTTTTACATGTTCATCTCATTTTATATTCTATGAAAAATAAGAACCCAACACCGTAACACATGAAACAATATCTATTTCAGAATTTCTAAAGGTGATATGATGCTGAAAGCTAATGCGCCTGCCCTTTGGACGAAAAATCACTGTGTTTGTTCTTTTAGTGTTTTTTTTAGATTGTTATTGCTCGTCCAGGTATCAAGCTTTTCTAACACACTATTCGCTGTCATTATTAAATCAGTTTCACAAGGTGATGGGATAAAGATGCTCGTGTCATCCGCATATATGACTAGCTTAATGCCGGGACAAATTTGGGTTATGCCATTTAAAAATAACGGTCTCAAATTAACAATAACAAATTAAATTAACGGTAACAAATTAAAAATAACGGTCTCAGAATGCTTCCTTGCGGGACGCCCGCAATAATATGTTGTTCACTAGATATGAAGTCATTTACTGAGACAAACAGTATCTTTTTGAAAGATAGCTATTTATTAACTTCAAGGGCAGACGACGGATTCAATAATGGTTTAATTTATAAACCAAATTGAGTGCCAGATGTAGTGGAATTCCTGGGTGAAGTCGACAAAGATACCAGCAACCATATGTTTATCCTCAAACTTCTGTAATATGTATTCCTTTTCATCCATGAGAGCAAGTGCAGTGGAGATATTTTTTTCGAAAACCGTATTGGGCTTTTGTTATAACATTTTATTTGTTGCAGAAACAAGTTATTCGCTTGAACAGAACCTTTTCCAAACCCTTTGAAAATATAGATACCTTTGATTTCAGATACCTTTCCAATATTTGACACAACGCTTGATTAAGCTCCACTGTATTTTTTCTGCAATGAATCGCCCAAAAACTGCACACATTGACGACGTGTAACACTATTCATATTCTAATCGGAAAAAAAGTACTACTTGCACTCCCTTACAACTTCTGCTTCTATACAGACACTATTAACACCACCACCATCAACACCTCCTCCTCCGCCCCCACCACCACGTCCTTCACACCCACCTCAACACCTATACTACAATTTACTGGTTGATACAATTTGATGCTAATGAGCATATGCTTTTACACACATGCACTCACAAGAGTAATCACAACTTGGCTATGGGTCCTCTCTCTTTCTTCGGCAGACTGATCAACACACACACCCACATGCACACATATTTTCTCCTTTCCACTCACACACACACAAAGGTGATCCCAGCATGCTGATGAGTAATCTCTCTCTTCTCAGTAGCATGTGTACTACGCACCCATTCGAAGTCAAACACGTTCTTTTTTGCTTTGAAGATGTCAGCAGCGCCTTGCACGAATCCTGTTGCACTGCTCCCAGCACGTACAAGGATCAAACGGGCCCCTTTGCCCGAAGGCGCATCCAATCCCGTTGTTAAACCTTTCAGGAAGGCATCGTGAGATGCCTTCACAGTCTTGTCCTGTCAGACGTATTTTTTTGTGTGCCCTGCGTTGACCCAGGTTTCAGCTAGCTAGACGATGCACCTGTAAATGCGAAGCAATCGAGTGCACGAGTTAATGCTTCTAAGTAAACAAACACACTGCAGCATGTATGTAGGCAGCGCGCTGAAAGAAACACATTTGACCACTGTCTCACAAACAGGCGCTTAAAGACAATCGAGAAAAAGAATTATATCGACTTTATTGCTCCCTGGTTCGGGCTTATATTTCGCGGCCAGGCGGCATTTGTTAGCCACTTTATATTCACTCTATGTTTGCATGGGGTACTTGATTAATTCAGCAACATTTCAAATCTCTTCACTTGCGGCGACTGCGAACAAAAATTGCCAACGTTCGCAGCAGTAGCGCCAGTAACTCGCACCACCGGAGAGCAACGGGCGGCGTACAGTCGGTGTTCATTCGTTCCTACGGTGACGACGAGATGGCAGTACCCATTGCAATGCTACGTCATTTTTGGCAGTTTTGTTGTTTTTGCTTGCCGCGCTAATTGAAATTTAGCGATTAAATCTGACCCAGGCAGACACGTCCCCCACCCAAACGTAGCGCAAAACTGGCCGTGAAATGTCACCTCTACTAAAAAGGTCGGCAACAGTAATGTGGTCAAGACGACTTCTTTTAAATGTGTTATTCTGAAGGAACACTCACTGTTACGACTGCGAGGTTGCAACGCTAACATCAAGCTCTATATGAAGTCTGTCTGAACGTGCTGCGTAGAAAAAACAAGAAAGGAACGACACGTACCTGTCCTGTCTTCGGAATTCCTTGATCGCCCGCAGGTACCTGCGCCACCAGGCAATGATGTCACTTCGCTCGATAAGCGCAACGTTCCGTTTTCTTTTTTCAAATGTGAATCCGACGTCCTTCATCAACCTCCAAAAAGTCGTTTTCTTGAATTTCGGCAGGTCGTCGTCCTCACTGACAGCCTTTAGACACTGTCTAATGTTGGGACTTCCCTCTTCGCGTACATATTGTGCACTTTGAGACGGATGGCATGGACTGTGAAGCTGTCATTCTTGACAGTTCACGAGCTTGAAATCTTCACGTCACGAGGTCTTTCCTTCGGAGACGCCAAACGCCCACACAGACGCTTCGCCTTGATTTTGGCAACAGTACGGGGAGATACTCTGGTATACTCGCTCGCAGCACTCAGTGCTTCCCGAACAGACTTCTCCGTGAAAATGGGTCCTGGTGCTGGAGTACACATTTGCAATTACTTGCTTGGCGTGTCTTGACAGCTAGTATGTGCGAGCCTCCGAGAAAATGCGTACAGGAGAGGTGGCCGCGGCCGCTGTGCTGGACGCCATTTTCTCAAAAGTGAAAGGGAGCCCGTTAAATAAACTCGGGTTGCGGGGCGATGTTGCAGAGAAAGCGAATACGTGAAATGGAAAAAGACGACAAACGCAAAATACAAAATCATAGATCTCAATCAATTCGCTAGCAATAGGAGGGTTTTTGGTCACGCTGTTGACAAATGTATAACTTACGAAGCCTGCGGAAAAGCATTTGTTTTTTGTCGCTTACCACAAGAGACGCACTATTTTGTGTCGCAGACGCAGACGGCGCTAAAAAGATCGCTAGCTTTGGTAGCGTTGCACATGATGTTAAACAGACTATAAACCAGCAACCGCTGGATAGGAGAAGCCATTTAATTTGACAACCGCACGCGCCGCCGTCCCCGGTAACGGTAACGAGGCGGCCCACGAGCTAGCCCGAGTTCTATATTTCCGGTAACATTCCCCCCCCCCGCCCCCCCCCCGCCCCCCCTCGAGCACAGGGGGGAAAGAGGAGCGCCTGAAAAATTGCGGCAAATTGTTGACCATTACAAATTCGGACGTAGACAGGTGCCCCCGCCAGACAAAATATTAAATAGAGAAGCTAGCTGCTGCGTCGAGGCGGCTACATACCAATACATTTATGAACCCGGTATGGGCTTACCACGTGTACCCAGTGGTGAGGACGCATAATCGATGCACACACTGTGGGGCGAGAGGAATCCTCGACCACATAATTTGAGAGTGCCCAATTCCCTCCGGGGCGGTGAAAAATATTGATCGTAGAGAAGCGTGGGAGACCCTGCTAACAAGCCCGCACCTTGAGTACCAGCGCACCACAATCCATTTGGCGAAGAAGGCCGCTACCACTCTAGGACTGCCATACAGCCTCTTACCACGGACGCGCAACACTCCGTCTCCCAAGCTTGCCTGATGGGAGCGGGGAGAAACATCTTGTATGATGGAAATGAAAGTTGTTCAATTAGAAAACGCGTATTTCACATTGTAAAAAAATTTATTTCACATTGAAATCGCATACTGTTAAGCCTCCCATCTGCATAAAGTAGTAAGCCCACCATACCAGGGTACACACTTTAGAGCTGTTATGAAAAACGACGCACAGCCTTGCACAAACAGGACAGTTCCTTGCTTAAAGACCGTGGGCTCCTTAGCTGATGCACAGGTGTGCGGCTGGATATGTTGAACCAGCGTAACATCTAAAACAAAACTACTAATCGCAGCTCGAGTCAGCCATGAATCAGCAGAGTCATCGACAACCAGCACATACACGGGCGCCTATGGGGGTGGTTTGTGCAGTCGACGCCATTTACCATGCGACCGGGCACGCGCTACTCTAAACATGTTAGCCACGCGCATCGTCGCCCGCTCAAAGCGAAGACGCATACCCGCCGCGGTGGCTCAGTGATTAGAGCGTTCGGCTGCTGATCCAGAGTTCCCGACCGCGGCGGCTGCTTTTTATGGAGGGAAAGCGCTAAGGCGCCCGTGTGCTGTGCGATGTCAGTGCACGTTAAAGATCCCCAGGTGGTCGAAATTATTCCGGAGCCCTCCACTACGGCACCTCTTTCTTCCTTTCTTCTTTCACTCTTTCCTTTATCCCTTATCTTACGGCGCGGTTCAGGTGTCCATCGATATTCGAGACAGATGCTGCGCCATTTCCTTTCTGCAAGAATTATTATTATTATTATTATTATTATTATTATTCTCATGTTTTCAAGCGAAAGGTTTACTGACCACGAACTTGCAATTTTGCCGTGGCGGTGCAACGAGGAGGCACAACGCGCGCCTCACCACGAATATTTCTCTCTCTCTCGCTCCCTAGTCACTAATGCGCATGCGGCACTAGTAGCACCGAGCCACAGGTGCTTCGCCGCTGAGCAGCACCGCGCCTTTTGTCAAAAGCCAACCTTCAATTTCAGTTTTTTCTCTCGTATTTCTCTCTCTCTCTATCTCTCTCTCTCTCTCCTTTATCCTTTTATTTACGGCGCGGTTCCGGTGTCCACCGAGATATGCGAGACGGCTACTGCGCCATTTCCTTTCCTCAAAAATGAAACAATAAAAGTGAGCCGACGACGTTCTTAGAGTTCATTGGCGTTGACAACTTTGCAAAGGCCGTTCATTTTCACGAAAGGAAAGCCGCACAACCGGCTCCGTGGGTCAGTGGAGACCTCAATCTCGCTTTCATGTACGTGGCGTTGGTGTGCAACAGTAATAGCCTTCTTTGATTGCTTTACGCAGACTGGATAGGCAGCGCGCCCTCCCGGCCTCCATGGGAGGGGGCATGCAGTTAATTGTTGATCGCGAGTGATGGATCACTAAACGAACGCTGCGGCCTAGCTATTACTGCCGTGCCGCATGTCAGCTACAACGCTGTCAGCGCTAATGACTTCAGGTGACATCTCTCTCTCACCACCGCCACATGCATCAAAGCACGAATCAGGCGTCGGTATATCCAGGGAGCCAGTTGTGCGCCCTTACTTTCCAAAATGGCGGGGTACTTGGCATGAAGCGCACTGGCACAAGCCGGCGCGGTATTGCATTGCCTCCGGGATTGGCGCGGGACATATTAGCGCGTGCCTTTTCTATCTTTGCTCGCCTATCCTTTAGCTCTCATACTTTCAGCATGCGGCAGCAAGGGTCGCTCGGCTTAAGCCAGTAGGCAGACCCGTGCACATTACTTTTCTTGCTTCCTATCAGCAACAGCATCACTGGTTGACCCGGTATGGCACTGCCTTCGGGATAGGCCCGGGGCATAATAGCGCGCGCCTTTCCTTCCTCCCTTTCCTCTCCTATACTTTGTCTCTCCTACCATCAGCATGCGGCAACGAGCGTCGCTCCGTTTAAGTCAGTAGGCAGGCCCGTGCACTTGCCTTTTCTTCCTGTCAGCAACAGCATCAGCCATCGCCGTCTGAAACATTGTAAACGCCAACGTGAACGCCGACGTCTTTCGCCTTGTATATCCTGCCACATTAATTTTTGTGCCTTCAGTGTCCCTGCTTGAAGCCATGTGACAAGCGCGTTGCAGTGCGTTGTCGCAGGGTGACCCATGAAAAGAGGGACTGAACCCAGACTGAGTGATCCAAACCAAAGTCGAGATTAGTCGGGAAAACGCCGTGGCAGTCCCCCACTACCCTAGAAACTTGCAACCAGAATTTAACGTTCGAAGAAGGGCCCAATGAGCTGAAGCTCCGCAGCGAAGGTTCGAAAACAGGGAAGCGAAGTCACCCCGAACCCGAGCCCGCCACGGTGGCTCAGCGGTTAGGTACTCGGCTACTGATCCGGTGTTCCCGGGTTCAAACCCGACCGCGGTGGCTGCGTTTTTACGGAAGAAAAACGCTAAGACGCCCTTGTAGTGTGCGATGTCAGTGCACGTTAAACATCCCCAGGTGGTCGAAATTATTGCGGAGCCCTCCACTACGGCCCCTCTTCCTTTATTCTTTCACTACCTCCTATATCCCTTACCTTACGGCTCTGTTCAGGTGTCCAACGATATATGAGACCGATACTGCGGCGTTTCTTGTCCACGCAAAAAAACAATTATTATTAAGTCACCCAAGTCGATGTGGGGAGTGACAGAACGGGAGCGGCGGTAGCCTCAGTAATCGATGGCCGAAGGACGATGGTATCCCCTCAGCCTTCCGAGGCGGCAACATAGAGAATGCGGAGGAAGTTGCGATAACGCTCGCTTGCATAGGTATGGAAGCAAAGTTCATAATTAGGAACAGCAAAACTGAAAATTGAAAAATTGGTTGCATTGTTATGTATATAGTGTATTATCACCTCTCCGTCTATCCTTTCTTACAATCCCTTCACCTCTTTCACGTCTTCAAACTGCCTGCTATCCTTTATATCCGCGCTCCAGCTCATGTGCCGCCGCAATAGTGATGGCAGATGCCGGGGTTAGCAAAAATTTTTTACGTTCCTTTTTATTTCTATTTTAGATCAAACACATACATACATACATACATACATACATACATACATACATACATACATACATACATACATACATACATACATACATACATACATACATACATACATACATACATACATACATACATACATACATACATACATACATACATACATACATACATACATACATACATACATACATACATACATACATACATACATACATACATACATACATACAGCACGCAGACACGGGCACAAAATCGAGTGATACATGTTGGCCTTAAACGTCAAGTTTCATCCAACCAGGAGAGCTGACGGTAAATTAGTCTGTCCATTAACTTTGAGGCGCACGAGGTAGCGACACTGGTCTAGTACAAAGAGAGGCCCGCTGTGTCTCTGCGAGGTTTCAAAACAGACACCACAACTGCTATAAATAAGGTTGATGGAAGGGTTACCGTTTCGAAAATTTCGTCAAAGAAATTTAGCAGATCACGTAGTCTTTATTCCTGAAACTTTCTAAGTATTTGATCTTTCGCACCATCAAAGCCTATTGTGCTTTGTCTCCGCAATTCTATAAGGGCACCCCGCAACTCTCTGATTGTAAGCAGTGTTCATGGCAGTCGGGGTCAAGTCCGCACCAAGGACGGCAGAGGCATTTTATCGTCCTTGAGTGCAAGCATCGCTCATTCTACAGCAATACACGCAAGGCTTTGGTTTAAATGTAACGTCAGGATGTCAGAAGCATTTGCCTGGCAAGATTTTCTGAAGAAGTGATTCGCAGTTGACAATATTCATGAACTGGCGTGAATGCACTTAGTTGAGCGCAAAACCTTCTATTTGCTTCTAACCTTTTTCATGTGGCGTCGAATAGTCGAATTTAGCAGATTGAACTTCTTTTATAAGGCGTAGAACAGTATGTTGCTGAAACGGTTCATAAGTGTTTTGAGAGTGTTAGCACTTGGTACTTACGTTTGTCAAGGACGCGCCTGTCTTCAATGAAGTTCAAATTGACTAAAACAGTTACCACGTGACCACAATGAATAACATAGCTTCAGTGGGCGCGTAGCGCCTCAGTTGACGTCTATACTTTCAATCGGGCATATACCAGGTCTTAAAAGGAAGAGTAAGTAGTGCTCAAAATAATGTTTTTTGGATAAAGATATGGTTTTTCAGCATAGTATTACCAATGTTGGCGGACACCAAGCTCCATCAGTTATACCACGTGAGAAACTGGGGCGTCGGACGCGATGACGCGTGGCGGAGTAGAAGACGAGAGGTGGCTGCTCCTGCTTTCTGTTGTACAGATCGGCTTCGCACTCGCTGCTTCGGTCACTAGGCAACGCGGTCTGGCGAAAGCGGGCGAATGACTAATACACCGTCTTCAGGCGAGCACTGGCGGTCGCCCGACACTTCATGCCAGAAATCTCTGGCAGGTGTCCGACTTGTCAAGTCCTCGCCGACACGGTTCACGTCGTGGCTTCATGCCCCTCCACTCCACTCTCTTTCTCATCCCCTTTCCTCATTGCGATCACATGGGGTTCTGTTAAGTGCCATGACATTGCATAGTACACAGGCGTCCAGCATTTCGCCTCCATGGAAATGCGACAGTTACGGCCTGGATCGAACCTGCGTCTTTCGGGTCAGCAGCCGAGCACCATAACTACTGAGGCACCGCGGCGAATGCAACACCTTGGGAGCTGAACGCTCTTTGGTTTTGCGCACGGGCAGCGGCCATCTCCAATGGCGTCCTGGACTAGAAGCTACCACTCAGGCATCCAGGAGAGAGAGAGGGAGAAAAACTTTATTGCCAAGGGGTTTTTGATCGTGGGTGAATGAACCTCAGTGTGACTCTCGTACAAGGGTTACCTCCCCACACACAGTTAACGAGCGCTTCCTGTGATGTCTTCTCCTGCTTCAGAACCCTTTGATTACAGCTCTCTTCCTGCTGGCAGTAGCACACGAGGTGGAGGCTTGAGTGCACATCCCTATGTGATCTTGGGTTTCCAATTCCTAGAAATTCAGACATGAGAGGTTATGATCTCCGTTCGTAATAAATGACGGCGTGTGCGGGATTAGAATGAATCGAGTGTGGATCCTTCCTGGGCTTCAGGTGTTCAGGAAGAATATTTCTTGTTCACTTCCTGAATAAAATGTTTTCTACTACTACTACTACGGCTGTTGCGACTATCTTTCTGGGATAATGTCGTCCCCGACAATGGTCGCTCATAGAATTTCTTCTAATGGAGCAGGTAAGATTTTATTTTTAAAAGATCGTTCTCAACGACAATTTTCTGTAGATTTCTGCACCACGTGGCCTTCCCCTGACTACACTGTATGCAGTTCATTTCACCTCAAAGTTCAAGATTGAAAGTTAGAGGCTAAATATAGGGAGGTAGTGATTTTGAACTAAACGCCACCAATTCCTAAAACCGGTGAGGCGCGTCGCTGGCACTGCAGGTGGCACGCGCATATCTTCCGGGTCTGCGCCTTCCCTGAATGCTGATGTGCCATCTGTATCAGCGGGTGCTCAACCCCGAGGAAACGCTAGCGTGTTTCACTCTTATGGTTGATCTTAAGCGTCTCCCATGTTTTTAATGCAGGAATGCATTTAACGCACCCGCCGCGGTGGCTAGGGCGCTCGGCTGCTGATCCGGAGTACCCGGGCTCGAACCCGACCGCGGCGGCCGCGTTTCGATGAAGGCGAATTGCTAAGGCACCCGTGATGACGAAAATATTTTAATTAAATTGTGGCGGTTGGAGCTCTCAGTCCGGAATCCCATTGGTGTAGGCTGCAGTTTGGGATCTTTGGATCAGTTCTTGTTGACTCGTTTCGTCTGAGCTGGTAACAGGTGCCTCCCACTCCTCCTGTGTTGGCTGGTTATTAACAGTGACCACATGATTCCGTTGCCAGGCTTATACCATATTGTACAGGTCAGCTTTTTCCCTGCAGTATTTGCATTGTGAGTCAAATGACTCCAGGTCTGGTGCGCGTGGTCTTCGTGGGTTGTTGTAAGTGATCTGTAGATTTCGGAGGTGTAGTTCCTCCCCCTTGTCTAGCGTCTTAGCCAGCGGAGGGTAGACCCGGCGGGAATATATTGTTTTGAAGTATGTCGGACTAAGTTAATAGTTGGGCAGGAAATTCCACGGCATCCGTATTGGGTGCCCGGGGAGAAATGCTAGGGTTGAGGCATGTACCCTCTCGTTACTTTAGATGCCCCAGTGGCGTGGTACCCATATTAAGTGTTCGTGTGTGAATTGGTAGCCAGGGGTGTAGGTATCTTGCAGGATTTCAGCTGCTAGCTGTGCGATCCTGCCCCTGAGGTAATTGCGATACGCTGTTTGTGAATATGTAACAATGTATTCCGAGGTAGTGCATGTTGCAGCAGGAGCAATCGCAACTTCTTCCGCGCCCAGTATGTCCTGGCTAGCCACTACTATCCCGTCCATTGTTTTATTTTGGTCCACTGCCGCGACGGTTGTCATTCCCTGCTCGGGACCCGCAGCATCGACATAGAACACGCACTCGCGTCAGCCATAGTGCCTTTTCATTGCTTCGGCTTGGGCTTGTCGTCCTGACTGGTGAAAGTCGGGGTGCATATTCTTGGGTAGTGAAGCCGCCTTGAATTGTACTCTTCATGGGGCTGGGATGTCGGATTTGTTCTCTAGCCATTCGGGACTATTTATGTTTAAATCATTGAGGACTTGTCGCCCAGTCCGAGTAGTAGAGAGCCGTACCACCTGAGGTGTGCCTCTATCAGCTCGTATATCGTGTTGTGCACGCCCAGTCGTAAGAGCAGGGTCCCGTCGATGTCGCTAGAGTAAGGCCATGGGCCTTCTTGTAGGTTGTTTTTATTATGACGTCGAGGTTTTTCATGTGACGCTTCTTGAGGAGGAGGTAGGGTGCTGCGTAGACAACGCGGCTTACGCCGAAATCCTGCTCCAGTCGCAGAGTATCTTCTTCTTGCATACCTGATTTCTGCGTCGTTATCCTGGCAATCATTCTGACGCCTTGCTCGCTCACGAACCGGAGTTTCTGTAGGTTGAGGAAGTGGTTGCAGTTGTTATTTATATACAGACCCAGTATCTTGAGGGTCTGAACTTCCTAGATGGGCTAGTTGTGAACGCGAATGTTAAAGTTGTCCTGATTCTTGCGTTGACGGAAGACTATGAGTTCAGATTTTTCGGGAGAGCACGTTAGTCCACACGCCCCTGCATAATTTTGAACTGTTCTTAGCACTGTTTGCAGTTTTTCTTCAATCATTCTCATACTTCCTGTGGTTGTCCAGACGGTTATATCATTAGTGTACAGGGCGTAGTGTAGGCCCTGTACCTGACACAGAAGCGGTGGGAGATTTAGAAGGGCAGTGTTGAGGAGAAGTGGGGAGAATACTGCCCCTTGTGGAGTGCCTCTCAAGCCCATCTTCACTTGGATTGTTTGTTTGGTGCCGGTGCTGATGGTTCTGTACGTAATGAAATCGCAGATGCACGAGTAGACTAGCTGGCCGCAGTTCATGCTGTGGAGGTTGTTGAGAATCCTGGAGTGCTTGACACCGTCAAACGCTCCCGAGGTGTCGAGGCATACAAACGCTCAGTTACTGTTCCTGCGCGCGAGATCATTGAATTCGCGTTACAGTTACAGATGCACATCATGGGTGGACTAGTGTGCACTTAATCCAAACATCGTGTGTGGCTGTAGATCGTTGTCCTCGGGATAGTTCGAGGGAAGCGCGTAGACCGCCTTTTCGACGAGTTTGCCTGCGAACGATGTGAGGGATATGATGCGCAGATTTTTGATGTTAATTTTCTTGCCGGGTTTGAGGATAAAATGTACATTGACTGTTTTCCATTCCTGTGGAGTGGTTCCAGTGCACCAGCATTCTTTTATGTAATCTCCTTGGTTAAAGTCGATATGAAACACCCCGAACAAGCTGCGGAAGAGAGTAGTAATCGGTTTCTCGGTTTTTGGGGAAAGGGAAGGGCGTAGTATTTGTCTCACATCTCGGCGGACACCTGAATTATAATAATAATAATAATTGGTTTTGGAGGGAAAGGAAATGGTGCAGTATCTGTCTCATATATCGTTGGACACCTGAACCGCGCCGTAAGGGAAGGGTAAAGGAGGGAGTGAAAGAAGAAAGGAAGAGAGAGGTGCCGTAGTGGAGGGCTCCGGAATAATTTCGACCACCTGGGGATCTTTAACGTGCACTGACATCGCACAGCACACGGGCGCCTTAGCGTTTTTCCTCCATAAAAACACCACCTGAACTGCGAAGTTAGGAAACTGATAAATGCGGGATTGAGAGAACGAAGAGGGGCCGTAGTGGAGGGGTGGAATAATATCGGCCACCTAGGGATCTTTAATGTACTAAACGCACCGCTTTCATTGCGACAGCCTTTACTGGCTCATAGTCGCGGTGTCCGTCCGTCCGTCCGTTCATAACACTAACTCGACAAGAAAAAAAGCTTTGTGCACGATGGGATTCGAACCATCATCCTTCTGTTCCTCAGCTGTGCTTGCTAACGACTACGCGACTTCCTGCCAACGCATATTTAGTTCTTGTCAAGGACGCTGGAGAGTGTATTCAGAAAGGCGTCGAATCATATGGATGGCTCGCAAATGCCCTCCAGTGTCTCCAGCATAAAAAATTCATAATGTATTGTGTACTTCATTAACATCTTAACCATACATCAGTACAAAAGCAGAAATACCGCGCTAAGGGCTTTTGCTCAATGTACTTTTGTTCAACAAAGTGTCCCCTGAATTTTTAAACACGGTTGCATGTGAGCACTGTTGCAACAACACGTGCTCGAACTCCCTCACATGGAACGATATGCTAGGCGCTTACGCAGCATTTGCCACCGCAGTAGTGATAGAGTAGCCAACGGCGTATTTTTACGTAGGCTGCATTGCGCGAGGGCCTTAGATGCCTTTTTTGTGGAACGTCGGGCTCTGAAGAGGGCACGTATGCGGGATGCAGCAGCCAGAATCATCTGAGGCGTAGAAAACAGTGAACGCTCCCGGACAATATACCGGAAACGGTATATTGTCCAAGTCGTCTACTGAGCCGGAATACTGATACCAGGGTTCGAACCCTACTGCCGCGGACGCGTATCGATGGAAGCAAAACGCATTAGACGCCCGTGTGCTGTTTGATGTGAATAATTATAATATGAATTAGTTTTTGTGGAAAGGAAATGGCGCATTATGTCTCATATCGGTGGACACCTGAACCGTGCCGTAAGGGAAGTGATAAAGGAGGCAGTGAAAGAAGAAAGGAAGAAAGAGGTGCCGTAGTGGTGGGCCACGGAATAATTTCCACCACCTGGGAATCTTTAACGTGCACTGACATCGCACAGCACACGGGCGCCTCGAAAATTGAAATTTGGTATTTGGGGAAACGGAATGGCGAAGTATATCTCCCAAATATCAGAGGATACCTGAACCGCGCCGTAAGAGAAGAGGTAAAGGAGGGAGTGAAAGAAGAAAAGAAATAAGAGGCGCCGTAGTTTAGTGGTCCAGAATAATTTAGACCACCTGGGGATCTTTAACGTGCGCTGGCATCGCACAGCGCACGGGCGCCGTAGCGTTTCGCGTCCATTGAAACGCGTCCGCCGCGGTCAGGTTCGAACCCGGGTACTCCAGATAAGTAGCCGAACGCACTATTCACTGAGCCACCGGGGCGGGTTAGGGATGTGAGTGCACAGTAAAGATCACCAGGCGGCCGAAATTATTCCGAACCCCTCCACTATTACACATATTTCTTGCTGTCAGCAGTGAATTCCTCCTTTACCCCTTCCCTTGCGGTCGGTTCAGGTGTCCACCGAGATATGTGTGACAGCGACTGTGTGGTATCCTTTCCTCAAATCCAATTTCATTTTTTTCTGGGCGAATATATTTCTCGCAAAATAAATCTGCAACCTTGCCCGAACAGCAACACAACTGTCACACTTCCTAGCATAGAGGCAGCTACGCATGAGTTAGATAACAGTAAGTGATAGAAATGCAAAATTTCAAGGCGAAACGTTGATGATCCCCAGGTGGTCGAAATTATTCCGGAGCCCTCCACTACGGCACCTATTTCTCTCTTTCTTCTTTCACTCCCTCCTTTATCCCTTCCCTTACGGCGCTGTTCAAGTGTCCAACGATGTATGAGACAGATATTGCGCCATTTCCTTTCCACCAAAAACCAGTTATTATCATTATTCATAAAACGCCGGTTCACTTTGACGCGTTCGGCGGAATGAACGCTAGGTGTGGTCGATGCGACGCCTGCAGTGGTGGTGGTGGTTATTTCTATGAAGTGGGGGAGGGGGACGCTGGTCTCGACGTATGTTGGCCCTTTGGGCATCACTCTACGTCGGAACCAGTTGTGAGCGGCCGGAAATTACGCCTGTCTCATATATATCAGTGGACACCACAGTCGCGCCGAGAGAGAAGGAAAGTGAAATACAGTTGGTTTTAAGGAAAGGAAACGACACCTGTCACATATCTCAGTGGTACTGGAACCAAGCCGTCAGAGAAGGAAAGTGAAATGAAAGTTGGTTTTAAGGAAAGAAAATTACGCCTGTTTCACGTATGTCGACGGACACCCGAACCGCGTGTTAAGCGAAAGAAAAATGGCAGTTGGTTTTAAAAAGAGGAAATGACGCCTGTGTCACATTGCGCCATTTCCTTCCCCCAAAACAATCTTTTTCATTTTGGCTTTCTGAATTTACCTGAAAGTTTTGCGCATCGTTTGGTTCCGGACTTGGTCCCATATATCCGCATACAATGAGCAATAATTCACTTGTAAATATCACCGAAGCTATAATAAAAGTATATTGTTTTGCGTGAGCGCCTTTAATGTCCTTCAGAAGATAGTATGATGTTTAACAAATAAAAAAAATTGGCTGAAGGTTTAGCTTGGTTATGCCTTAAGATTGCGAAAGCTATACCCTTGGCTGCGCCTTGGTTCGGCTGATGGTGTGGACATGGTTGCCCTTTTTTAAACTTATGGCTATACATTGTTTTGCTACCGTCACCGTCATGTCACCGTCCGGTTCGGCCGTGATGAGAGACTTCTCCCGATTCTTATTCAAGCGCTCCTCCTCTTGGGCTCTCTGCTTTCGTCTCGCCTCGTTGCGTTCTCCCTTCTTGGCTGCATACTGCACTCTTGTTTTAGCAAGACGCTCTACTCTCTGTTCCGGCGTTTCTTCAGCACGGCGCTTTCTTCTGCTGAAGTTGTAGCGTTCCATACTAATTATAGATGCAGAATCGTCACCATTTGAAGCATCCATGATAGTCTCTTCGGCATTAGGAGCGTCCATGAAACTTGTCTCCGAACTACTGGTTGTCTCCATAGTTTCGCTACCGTTAACACCACTCATTAAACTTGGCCCTGAACTTGTAGACGCACCCGCATCAAGCAATATTTATCAGCGTGCTCGCCACACTGCTGCATAGGCACGTTGTTTAGCTCGCCGTTCTTCTGTTTCTTCAGCACCGCGCCGTCGCTTGGCCGCAGCAGATCGTTCCAGCCTCGCCTTGTACACATCATCCGACATAGTGCAAGGCAGCGCGCCGACCACTGCGAGGAGCCGAGCTGTAGCCCCATTTATCTTCCTAGCGTGACGTCACACCATCGAGCGCCCTCTCTCGGTAGCGCCACAGCAGTGGCGCGCAAGGCTTCGCCTCCAACATCGATGCCGCGAGCTGGGGCCCCGTCTCTCGGTCTGGCGTGACGTCACACGCTCACGTGACGCGCAGCTGTGTAAGGAGGCTCCAATACCACCGATGGGCCGAAAGTGCGAGCAGTATTGCTTTCGCAATAAAAATAGGCTGGGGTTTAGCTCTGGTTAGCCCTAGTTGGATTGCGAAAGCTTCGTTTCCTCGGCACGTCGTCTACGCAGCGTCTCATTCTGACGCCCTCGAGAACTCAAACCGGTCTCTTTCGCACTCCGGGAATTGGAACGCCTTCTTCTAGCCCCATCTTCGTTACAACGCTTCTCGAGTCTTGCGGCGCGTTCTTCGCGTTGAGCGCATTTTCTCTTAGAAATAAATAATAATAATTAATAATAATTGGTTTTTTGGGGAAGAAAATGACGCAGTATCTGTCTCATATATCATTGGACACCTGAACCGCGCCGTAAGGGAAGGGATAAGGAAGGGAGTGAAAGAAGAAAGGAAGAAGGAGGTGCCGTAGTGGAGGGCTCCGTATTAATCTCGACCACCTGGGGATCTTTAACGTGCACTGACATCGCACAGCACACGGGCGCCTTAGCGTTTTTCCTCCATAAAAACGCAGCCGCTGGGTTGTCTCTTCCTAGCTTCGTTCTGTCGTTGTTGCGTCTCTTTCGCGCTCTCCATAACGACTACAATACGCTGACTGATGTTTCTGAGGAAGGGAAAGGAAAGAGCACGGGCCTGCCCACTTCCTCAAGCTGAGCCACGCTGGCTGACACGCGCTGAAAGTGAGTTAAAGGACAGGAGCGCAAAGAGTGAAAGAAAATACGCGCCGCGGTAATAGTCCCCGTGCCGACCCGTTCCAGAGTGCTGGACTCCAAGCACACCGCCATATTATAAAAATAAGTTTAATACCTTAGGTCCAAAGACCCGCTGCAGATAATAAATCAGGTATCAGGTATGTGCCATAGCCATAGCTACAATACACTAAGGTGAAGCTCATATATATATATATATATATATATATATATATATATATATATATATATATATATATATATATATATTTATGAAGGGAGCCAACAGTCACCGAAACAAAGGTACATAGGGGAACGTTAATTTTTTGTTAATGTGTTATGCTTATCAGTGGGATAATAATACTTAGATTAATAAATCGCTTAAAGAAAATTACTTATAAAGCAGCAGAAAAAACAACCATGCCGCCGGTGGGATCCGAACCCACGAACTCCGAATATCGCGTCCGGTGCTCTTACCAACTGAGCTACGGCGACGGCTGTCCAATATGCTGCTCTCGTGGGTATTTATGTTTACTGGGTGTAAGCGAGCCTTGAGAGTGTTCACCAGCGCCACCCCCGACCATAGCGGCGGACGTAGCACGTCCTGTAATACCGCGAGCGTAACGTAGAACGTCATCTAACGGCGAGGGCGGAAACTGTGCGAGAGCCCTCTTATGCTACTTATGGCATCAAGAGTGCCAGAACCGAGACCCTCGTTAAGCTATTAGCAGACAAGTTAAAGGAAATGAGGGGCCCGTTTGACAAACTTATGAAGGGAGCCAACAGTCACCGAAACAAAGGTACATAGGGGAACGTAAATTTTTTTTTTAGTGTGTTATGCTTATCAGTGGGATAATAATACTTAGATTAATAAATCGCTTAAAGAAAATTACTTATAAAGCAGCAGAAAAAACAACCATGCCGCCGGTGGGATCCGAACCCACGACCTCCGAATATCGCGTCCGGTGCTCTTACCAACTGAGTTGGTAAGAGCACCGGACGCGATATTCTCCTGCTTTATAAGTAATTTTCTTTAAACCGATCGATTGACACTAAAATAAAAAAAAACAAGAAATTAAAAGCATTCCCCTATGCACCTTGGTTTCGGTGACTGTTGGCTTCATTATTATGTTTGTCAAACGAGCCCCTCATTTCCTTTACCATATCTATATATGTATAATAAGGAAGCCAACCGTCACCAAAACGAAGGTGCATAGAGGAATGCTTTTAATTTTTTTTTAATTTTAGTGCCAATCGATCGGTTTAGAGAAAATTACTTATAAAGCAGCAGAAAAAACAACCATGACGCCGGTGGGATCCGAACCCACGACCTCCGAATATCGCGTCCAGTGCTCTTACCAACTGAGTTGGTAAGAGCACCGGACGCGATATTCTGCTGCTTTATAAGTAATTTTCTTTAAACCGATCGATTGACACTAAAATAAAAAAACAAGAAATTAAAAGCATTCCCCTATGCACCTTGGTTTCGGTGACTGTTGGCTTCCTTATTATGTTTGTCAAACGAGCCCCTCATTTCCTTTACCATATATATATATATATATATATATATATATATATATATATATATATATATATATATATATATATATATATATATATATATATATATATATATATATACACCCCGCGCGAGGCCACACCTCCTCTTCCTCTACCTCAGCGGAACATATCTAGTGGAACGACCGGCGACGGCAGCGGCGTCGACGGTTGCGCCATCTGTTGGAGAGCGGCTGCGGTGTTGCTGGGAAACGGCGGCTCAAGGTCGTTCGTCGGTCAGCGCATACAGCATATGCCTGCCTACATACGGCATACGGCGCGACGAGCCGAAATGGCTCGCTGGCTGGCCTAGCAAAGCTTTCGTTTCAAAAATGGCTAGTACTGTGTGTTTGTCAGTATGGCTATCTATAGAAACCGCCATCCGCTCGACCTCAAACGTATCTAGAGAGATGCTGTTTTTTTTCGACCAGGGCTAACCAGATCTAAACCACTAGCATTTTTTAGGAAAAGAAATAGCGCAGTAACTCTCTCACGTATCTCGGTGGGCACCCGAATCGCGCCGCAAGAAAAGGAATAAAGGAGATTGTGAAAGAACTAAGGAAGAAAGAGGTGCCGTAGTGGAGGTCTCCGGAATAATTTAGGCCACCTGGGTAACTTCCTGCAATCACACCGGACTGTACACTGGCGCCTTCTTGCATTTCGCCTCCATTGAAACGCGGCCGCCTTGGTCCGGTTCGATCCCGGGTACTCCGGCTCTGTAGACGAGCGCCTTGACCACTGAGCCACCGCGGCTTCACCTTTTAACCTTTTTCTTCTTTTGGGTTTAAGGCATAAGGGCTCCACCGTTCGATATGAAAACCATGCAACCTTTGGCAAAAGCTTTGCAATGGCGGGCACTTTCGGCGCAGATAGTACGTTTATTGGTGAACCTGCTTTAGACGTTTTATCAAGAACCTGGGGAATAGTGGAGTTAAATTTTCCAATACATGATGAGCACAATAATTGCTTAAGTTATGAAGCATTAGTAGAGTGGTTATCCAAAAAATTATTGCGGTATTGACCGTCCTGCGTCACAACGTAAAAGTGCAGCGGTAAGAACGAGCGGCCTGTATTGGCAGTGCGTATCGAAATTGTTATCAGAGGTGTGTTAGTAGCGCCGAATGAGTATGTGTCATTCGTTCCACATTGTATGGCACGGCCTGAATACGTGCGTAAAGCCCAATTGACGAAAAAGGAAAAGGTCTTACTTCGCAGTGAGCAGCCGAACCCTGATATGAGAAAGGAGTGAGAAAGAGGTCCCGGTGGGGAAGGCTGCGTATTACTTTAACAACTTTGGAATATTTACGTCAATTTGAATAATTCTCGAAGCCCGTCAGAGCTATCAGTGCGCGCTAGCCGTAAGTCACACAGGCATAGGTTTGTTGCGCATGACATGCACAAATTATGCGAAACATTACCGGGTACACACATTGGTTCAGAATGCAAGAAAAGCAAGAAACCAGAAATTGTCACACAGGCGTGGCACGTGTGCTGTGCGCACAAACGCAATTTTTCTCAGTCTTATAATACTACGTAAATCTGACGGCCATTTACAGGCTGTGGCTCGTACTCTTGAGCTGTGGTACGAGAGTTAATTATGAACTTGAGATTGTAGAAGCAGCTTAGTCCACGCACTTCAGCCCGTTCTGTGGCGAGGCGGTGGTAGGCACCATTGACCTTTAGCGTGACCTCGCTGCGTGACGTCACACCACGTGACCTAGAGTGACGTCACGCCAGCTGTGTAAAAACGGGGCCCCATCTCACGCCGTCGCGAGGCGAGGCGGTAGCCACCAACGGCGGCCTAACTCCCTCTCCTCTCACCAGGGGCGCTACGGTCGGTGTGACGTCACACCAGCTGTGTAAAAACGGGGCCCCATCTCACGCCGTCGCGAGGCGAGGCGGTAGCCACCAACGGCGGCCTAACTCCCTCTCCTCTCACCAGGGGCGCTACGGTCGGTGTGACGTCACACCAGCTGTGTAAAAACGGGGCCCCATCTCACATCGTCGCGAGGCGAGGCGGTAGCCACCAACGGCGGCCTAACTCCCGCTCCTCTCACCAGGGGCGCTACGGTCAGAGTGACGTCCCACCAGCAGTATAAAACAGCTCCGCTCCTCTCGCCAAGGCAGTCATACAGCCAGATGTTACGATGGTGCCTACGAACAAGGCAGCTCGGCAGAATGCAAAGAGGAAACATCAGCGAGCTACGGAGACGGAAGAACGACTTTCTAAGCGGCGTGCCCAGTATGCAGCTCGGCGACAACGTGCAACCTCCTCTGTGGAAACAGCAGAAGCAAAGGAAGAAATTATGAGTTTGCCCGACAGTGAGTCTCCTTCTACTAGTTCAGAACGCGACTAAACGGCAGAGGCGTGTCCAAGAAACCCCGGAACAGCGGCTTGAGATGGAACGTGCGTTTCGAGAGAAGGAAAACGAAAAGCGAAGAAAACAGCGTGCACAAGAAACACCCCAGCAGAGGCAAGAGCGTTCGAAGAAAAGACAGGAGAAATCTCTCACCAAGGCTGGCCCTGCTTCGCAATCACCAGGCTTAACCAAGCTAAGCCACGGCCGTTTTTTAAAAGAAATTTGGATTCCTAGTTGGGGGGAGGGGGAGTTTTTCCCGCCGCTCCGATTCAAACTTGAGAACTCTTATGACGTCACAGGACGGAGTGACGTGAAACGTGACGTAAACGCAGACTCGGTGATTTCTGGCGGCTAGCGGTGCGGTCTAGCAGCTGCCGAAATCAAAGCTACCGCCACCGCACGTTGAAGGAATCTATCGGAAGTCACAACCGTCGCTTCGTTTACGTTTGCACCGGCGTCTTTCCAGCGTTACGATGGATCCCGTTCCCGAACCCGACGAAGAAGTTCTCGCAAAACTCCGGCCTCCATTTCAGCGACCTCAGCCCCACAGAGCGTGCGATTGTGAGGGGAAAAGGCCCCCGGCAGGTTCGAGCGTCCTCCGAGGTGGGGCCCCGGAGGATCCAGAAAAGTCGTCCCAGACCGTGCACGTCCGTAGATGTAACAAAAATGGTTTACTTAATATAGGAGAGCAGTGACTGATGAGTATGGAGCTGTGCGGCCGAGGGTCGAGGAGTGGCTCCGGTGTGAGGTTCCGCGGCCCGTCGCCGGAAAGGCGCCGGGGGCAGGTACCTCCGCAGGGTTGTTCTTCCTGCGGCCGGAAGCCGGGCGCGGAGCACCAGCACCGGTGGCGCTGACGACGCACCAGAAAGGTGACGGCCGCCCAGGTCTGGGCACCCGGGCACGGCCAGAAAGGCACCCTTTCACGGCAGGGGGTCCCAGCCACGGGACGGCAGGCACGATCCCACAGCAAGACCGGCAGGATCTCCGGACAGGCAGCACCTGCCTGTTCCCGGCACGGCGCCCGCACTCCGAGGCAGCGAGCGACAGGCAGGAGACACGAGACAGCAGGCTCCTGGTTGAGCAGAACTGGGCGAGGACGGCTTCCCCAGGCCTGGTCACCCGGGTTCAGGAAGCCGTTCAGCCGTGACCTCGCCTGCTCCGTTGCTCGAGCTCGTCTCCTCGTGCCGTTCGCGCCGCGCCCCGCGTCTCACTTCCTTTTCTTCACCTTGCTTCTCCCGCCTGAGCGAGCGTCAGGCCGCCGCTAGAGCTGAGGGCGCTGGTGGCGCATCACAAATATGCCCCCCCTTTGAGAAGTTTTTTTTTTCCGAAAAAAAAAAACTTGCACCAAGCACTGGTCGGCGGACTGCACCACACCACACTGAACACTTTCCCACGCGCACCACCGTTCACTGGCTGTCATGTTGCACACACACAAAACACACAACAAAAATGTACCTACACAGGCACCACCAAAGGAAGTTCACACAAAAAGATTGGTTACCCGACCAGTCAATAGAACGTCACAGCGGTAGAGTTCTCACAGGGTCATGACCGGCTTAAATAATCTGCACCAACGTTATCAGAGCCTTTAATATGTTCAACCCGGAAAGTATATCCCTGTGGCACCAGACTCCATCGTAGCCCACGGCTATTTAAATGCTTCGCCTGCGTCAAGTATTGAAGGGGCTGATGGTCTGTCTGGATAGTAAAAGTGCGACCATACAAGAAAATATGAAATTTGCCGACCGCCCAGATTAGTGCTAAGCATTCTCGTTCGATGGCGGAATAGTGTGTTTCGCGCTGAAGCAGCTGCCTGCTGGCATACGCCACAGGATGAAGCGTACCGTTGTGTTCTTGCAAAAGAACTGCACCTAGACCCTTCCCAGAGGCGTCGGTACGGAGAATGAACTCCTTTGCGAGATCAGGCGCCCGCACAACTGGTCGGGAGGCAAGAGCTTGTTTCAAGGTTTCGAATGCCTTTTCGCGCTCGGGAGTCCAATGCACATGATTACTCTCTGCTTTCCGTGTAAGTTCAACCAATGGCTGGGCCTTGGCAGCGTAGTGAGGTATTAAGCCCCGGTAGTACCCAGCCAAACCTAGAAAAGACCTAACCTGCTTCTTAGTTTCCGGTTTAGGTGCCTGTTCCAATTTGGTGACAATTGACTCTACTGGGCGAACCACTCCCTCACCCAACAAATGTCCCAAGAAGACCACGCGGCTCATACCAAGCTCGCATTTTTGAGGTTTTACTGTGAGGCCTGCCTGTCTGATACGCCTGAACAATTCTCGGAGAGTATTCAAGTGCTCCTCCCACGTCGAGGTAGCCACCAAGACGTCATCTATGTAATGGACCACATTAGGTAGACCTGCCAGAAGGCTTCTCATAAGGCGGGTAAAAATTGCGGACGCGGTCTTAATTCCAAAGGGCATGAAGGCGAACTGATAGTGGCCTGATTGGGTGGAAAATGCTGTAACTGGCCTGGACGCAATACTGAGTGGCACTTGCCAATAACCTTTGGTGAGATCTAGTTTTGAAAAAAAAACGTCTTGGTGCCGACCTCGGCAAACATAACAGCAGTCCTTGGAATGGGCTCGCCATCGTCCACCAATATGCTATTAATCCGACGAAAGTCAATGCACGCACGATACGTTTTGTCAGGTTTCCTAACTAAGACAAGTGGAGAGTTGTAAGGGGAATGGGAGCGTTCTACAACCCCAAGCCTCAACATGTCTGCTACCTCCTTCTCGACAACCTCACGCAAAGCAAATGGTAATGGATACTGCGGGGTGTTGACAGGCGCACTCGTCGTTAATTCCAAGTGGCACTCAATTAAATTAGTATGGCCCGGAACCTCTGAAAAAAAATGTCGCGGTGAGCCTCCAGCAATCTATCTAGTGCGGCTAACTGCGTCTCATTCAAAGTTTGAGCTCGCTTGATAGCTCCAATCCCAGGACCAGGATTCGCACTGAAGGTTGGCACTGGAGTTTCTACCTCCACTTCCTCAACGACCACGAACGATGACGCTTGGAGGGCATTCACTGGCTGGCGTTCTTCATAGCGTTTCAACATGTTTATGTGAAACAACTTTTTGCTGGGGCCCACGTCAAGCCAGTACTCGACTTCGTTCTTTTTGCCGGTGACCGCAAAAGGGCCTTTCCAATGCATGATGAGCTTGTTATGAGAAGCGGGTAGAAGGATTAGCGCTCGATCACCAACCTTCAGTTTCCTATTAGAGGCGCGCCTATCGTGGTACATCTTCTGTGACCTCTGCGCCCTCAATAAATTTTGGTGTGCGAGCTGCAGCGTGCCTTCTAGACGCTCCCTCAGATCTAGCACACAACCATACGTTGTCCTGACAGTGTCAGACAGGTTTCCGGCTGTCCAGAGCTCTTTTAGAATGGTAACTGGCCCTCGGACTTGGCGACCGTAGATGAGCTCAAATGGGGAAAACCCCAGGCTAGCTTGCGGTGCTTCTCTGTAGGCGAAGAGCAGTGGAGCAAGATAACGGTCCCATGCCTTGGGGTGTTCTTGGCACAACTTCTGTAGCATGCTCTTCAAGGTCCCATTAAACCGCTCCACAAGCCCGTTGCACATAGGATGGTATGGTGTCGAACTTAAATGTTTTATAGCTAGCAAATCGTTCACTTCTCGCATAAGTGCAGATGTGAAACACGAAGCCCGATCACAAAGGACCTCCAGTGGGAACCCAATACGGGAGAACATCTCGAGAAGGCCTTCCGCCACAGTGGCTGAATCGATGGCAGGAAGGGCTACCGCATCGGGATACCTGGTGGCAAAATCCACCAACGTGAGGATGTATCGGTTCCCTCTAGGTGAGGTTGGAGTCAAAGGTCCAATGATGTCCACCGCCACCCGCTCAAAAGGTGTGGAAATAGGCATACGTCCTAATGGAGCGTTGCCCAGCTTTCCTTTCGGCACAGTCCCCTGACAGGCGTCGCATGACTTCACAAACCTTTTGATGTCGGCTTGTACCCCTGGCCAGTAGAAGTCACCCAGTACTCTCGCCGTAGTTTTCTTTACACCCTGATGACCGGCAAGAGCACTCTCATGCGCCTGCACAAGGACCTGATGGCGCAAGCTCTTCGGAACCACCGCCTGTTCAATCGTTTTGCCAGGGCACACTTGATACGTCCGGAATAATACGCCGTCAACCAGATGGAAGGTGTGGGAGGACTCGGCTTTGCCGGGAAAGGTTGTCCCCAGTTTCTTCCGACACAGGTCTAAGCTAGTGTCCTCTTCTTGTTTCTTGCGGAACGCCAGGCGAGACACGTGGACCGCGCTCTGAGAGAGATCCAAGATAGTCTCCGAAGCTTTCGCCGCCACAGCTGTGCAAGGAGCGTTGGCCTGCGTAGCCGGTGCAGAATTGGTCCCCTGGTCCGCCGAGACTGATGAACAATTATTTGAGTTCTCCAAGAAAGGAACACGTGCACCCCGGATATTGCCAATTAACACGTCGTACAAAGGCGTCGGTAAGCACCTTGCAATAGCCTTGCCCGTAAAGTACGGTGATGTGACGATCACCTCCGCCTCAGGAGCTTCTATGGTGGAACCATCCGCCAAAAGCAATGTCGCTCTTTTCCCAGTATAAGCTGCCTCGGGCACGAGGGCCTGGCGTACGACGATGCTGTTACTTCCAGTGTCCCGTAGCACTGACACTCTTTGTCCAAACACTTCCCCGTGCACCACCGGCATGCTGGCAATCGGTGGAGAGGGTCTGTGAACAGGATCTGCCGCTTGGACATCTAAACGCTCTCTTCCCGGCTGTGAATCAGGGCAAGAACCTTGGGGTGACATGAAACATGCGGATGTCTCCCGGTCACTTGAACTGCAGCGCCGGCATGATTGTAAGTCGTGTCCAGACTTGCGGCAGAATGTGCAATATGGGGCCTTCGGCTTCGAACGGCAATCGGAAGACCTGTGTCCGACCTTCTCGCAGATGAAACATCGAATTTGTGACTTGGGATTAGGAACCGTGATTGTAGGCCTCACTGAACTCTGCTCACTCCGGTCTTTGAAAGTTGCAAGGTTATTCTGTCTCTGAGCCTCCAGGAAATGGTCGGCGGCCTCAACAATCTTTTCAACCTTTTTACAATCCCTTTCTCGTAGAAACAATACTAAACGATTGTGGCAGTTGCTTATAAACTGCTCAGCAACAATCATATCGCGCACCACCTCAAAAGTGCGGCCTTCTCCTCGCATTTCTACCCAGCGGTCAAAGAAACTGAAAAGCCTCGTGGCGTACTGGGAGGCTGTCTCGTCATCGTGAGGCTTGCTCTGCCGAAATCTCTCCCTATAGCCTTCAGCGGTAAAACGAAATCTTCGTAGCAGGGCAAGTTTCGCTTTCTCATAATCCATGGAGTCCTCTGGAGATAGCCGACCAAAGACTCTAAGAGCTTCCCCGCCGAGACAGAGGCTCAAAGCCGTGGCCCACTTCTCCTTCGGCCACCCTTGCCCTGTGGCGACATGTTCAAAACGCTTCAAATACGCGTCCAAATCATCTCGTGCCTCATTAAACGTTGGTATCAGGCCATGTGGGCTAATGGGAAAAACGGTTGAAGCACTACGCTCCGCACTTTCAGCGTTTGGATTCGGAGGAGGATTTTCTCTTTCTGATAGTTTAACTCGAAGCTGTAAATTCTGCGCTTCTCGCTCTAAGTTCTGTGCTTCGAGCTCCAAACGCCGCTTTGTGGCTTCCCGATCCGCAGCTCTCTCCTCTCGTGCCTTGCTCAATTCCTCCTCTACCCACTCGCGCAACTCGCGTCCCTGCAAACCCAGGCGCTCTCCTACCGCGAGAAAATCTGCAGCACTCATTCTGTCTTATGAACTCTGTTAACTGGTAAACGCTGCTCGGCCTGGTCCTGTCGCGGACGCCAAATTTGTGAGGGGAAAAGGCCCCCGGCAGGTTCGAGCGTCCTCCGAGGTGGGGCCCCGGAGGATCCAGAAAAGTCGTCCCAGACCGTGCACGTCCGTAGATGTAACAAAAATGGTTTACTTAATATAGGAGAGCAGTCACTGATGAGTATGGAGCTGTGCGGCCGAGGGTCGAGGAGTGGCTCCGGTGTGAGGTTCCGCGGCCCGTCGCCGGAAAGGCGCCGGGGGCAGGTACCTCCGCAGGGTTGTTCTTCCTGCGGCCGGAAGCCGGGCGCGGAGCACCAGCACCGGTGGCGCTGACGACGCACCAGAAAGGTGACGGCCGCCCAGGTCTGGGCACCCGGGCACGGCCAGAAAGGCACCCTTTCACGGCAGGGGGTCCCAGCCACGGGACGGCAGGCACGATCCCACAGCAAGACCGGCAGGATCTCCGGACAGGCAGCACCTGCCTGTTCCCGGCACGGCGCCCGCACTCCGAGGCAGCGAGCGACAGGCAGGAGACACGAGACAGCAGGCTCCTGGTTGAGCAGAACTGGGCGAGGACGGCTTCCCCAGGCCTGGTCACCCGGGTTCAGGAAGCCGTTCAGCCGTGACCTCGCCTGCTCCGTTGCTCGAGCTCGTCTCCTCGTGCCGTTCGCGCCGCGCCCCGCGTCTCACTTCCTTTTCTTCACCTTGCTTCTCCCGCCTGAGCGAGCGTCAGGCCGCCGCTAGAGCTGAGGGCGCTGGTGGCGCATCACAGCGATACTTTTGAGGGAGCACGGTTAGGTTCGGCGCCGGCGGGTCGTGTCCCCTTTTCTCAGTGAGCCATTGCTAATCACATATCATAACCCCAGTGCTGGGAGTCGCGAGGGGCCAGGACAAGGTCGGCGCGTTGCGCCCATCGGAGGCTGGCCGGGGATTTGGGGCCAACAGATTGTGATTCCTTGAACGGCGCGGTTGAACGGTGCAGCAGGCGGCGTCGAGGAGCCCCACGGTTGTAAGGGCAGGGTTATTTATGTTTTTCTTTGCCACAAAAAAAACGAATGGGTGCTCAAGGGCGCTCGCGTTTACAGTTGGTGGCTTGAAACTAAAGCACAAAATCCGACGCACGACGTTTCAACGGCTTCCGCTGGATCCAACTGGTCCACTGGATCGGGGTCTCTCGCCCACTTGCATGTACCTTCAGATGTGTACTGTGAATGGATTAAATTACCCGAGAGCTCGAAAAGAACAGCACTGCCCAACTGCCGAAGCTATTGCATTACGTCACAACGCACACCTCGCCGCGGAGCCGAATCGGTCTGGCAGGGCCGGCGGCGGCTGGCGCACTCGGCGCGAAATAGAGACATGCTCGAAGGACTCCGCCGGTGCGGTCAGTGTGCGCCGAAGGCGCTGAAGGCTTCGGCGGTCAAGCGCAGTTGGAGTATAGAGGGTATCGCTTTGGCCGACTTGACGTCGCCGTCCAGCGCGCGCGCATGCGTTACGCCGGCGTATAAACGCGCCTTAGCACAACCTGCGCTTAACCGCTAACCAACGTATTCGGTAGCGGCATCTATGGGAGCCACTGAAGCCCCCCGCCCACTCACTGAATAAAGAAAAAAAACACTGCGCCGGGGCTCGGAACCGAATCAGGGCCTTTCACGTTTGAGGCGGAGACGCTACAACTCCGCCACAACGGCTAAACGTTATCGATCTCTAAAGGCGCTTCTAGTGAATGTGCTCTTCCGATGCAGATGTCTCCGCGCTTTCTCTACGTATATCCTGGCCTAAGAGCTAGGCCATCCCTGGCACGATGGCTTAGGAGCAGCCTTTTAAAAGGCTTTTGCACCCGAACTCTCAGTGATCTTACAGTGTGCGTACGCTGAAGCATACAAACAAAATAGACTGCCCCCTTCTTTCAGGACAAGTCACATGGTGCTAATACCAAAAACAGAAGACCCAGAGAAGCTGATGATGGTTGAGCCATACAGGTCAATTACATTAACAAACACCGATTATAAAATTTTAATGAAAGTTTTGGCGAAGAGAACACAAACAGTAATTAAAAGTCTTGTGGGGCCTCACGAAACAAGCTGAGTCAAGGGCCGCACGATCACAACTAATACTCATATTGCGAGAACTGTGTTAGATTGCTGTGACGCATTTGCAGGCCGAGTTGCTATGATGCAGCTTGACCTGGCGAAAGCTTTCGACAAAGGTCTCGCATGAAATAATCTTCGAGGTGCTAAAACACATCAATATTGGTCACATGATTACTGAAGGTATCAGGATGGCTTACAGTGACTGCACAACGCGTATTGTAATAAACCGGACGCTTAGTGAACTTGTTCCTGTTCAGTCATCAGTAAGGCAAGGCTGAGCACTCTCCCCACTGTTGTTTACCTTGTACCTTGAACTTTTTTGCGTTGCTCTCTAACGCCATGAAAGCATTCGTGGCTTCAAACTGCAGTCATCTGAAGTTAAAGCGTTAGCTTACGCAGATGACATCGCTGTATTTTGCGGGGACGAAAGCAGTGTCCTGGAGTTTGCTCCAGTAGCCGACAATTTCTGCAAAAAGACGGGCTCCCAGATTAATTGGGAAAAGAGCGTTGGCTTCTGGCACGGCAACATCGACATGACTCCGGGCTGTTTTGCAAATATGTCGTGGACGGCGACGCCAATTAAATACCTGGGAGTCCCGCTGCAGCATTACAAACGAAATAACGAATATTGGAAGGGAGAAATGGAGACCTTGAATGAAAAGACTTCATCATGGGAAGGTCGTGGTTTCTCGATGTTTGCGCGGGCTACAGTGTGCAATGTATTTCTTGTGGCAAAGCTTTGGTATGTATTGCAAGTTCTTTTTATGTCGCGCGCGAATGTGCAAACAATGCACACAGCTTTTGCAGTGTTCATTTGGGGCTCGACTTGGGAGAGAGTTAGTCGCTCAAATCTTTTTCGATCTGCTCGCAATGAAGGATTTGGCTTATCAAATTTGTTTCTTAGACAAATTGTGTCACGGTTCTTTTTTCTTACGGGGACCAAAGTGATGGGTTTTTGCGCACAACGTTGCATGTTCGACTGGCTAAAACTTTACCTGATTTCATTGTTACCACTAGTAATGCTGTGGATCGTGGTGTAACTGGTTATCTGCACGAAATTGTTGTGTCATATCGCGTACTAACAGCCCATTTTTCTTTAGAGTACTTGTCTTTGGTTAACAAAAGAAGTTGTACAAAGACTTAATTGACGTCATGATGCCAGTCGCACTGTACAGAACGTTGTACTACGGAGGCCCAGGAGAGGACGTTTTGAAAAGAGTGAAAAAGATGCCAGTAAGAGCTTCAATTAAAACTTTATTTTTCAAGCTCCACACTAATACTCTTCCAGTAAAGACATGGCTTGAGGACAAAGGGAGTTTTGTGCCCTGGACAGTGAATTGTCTCCTGTGCAAAAAACCAGAAACCATTGAACGTGTCTTCATTGAATGCTGGGATCCTATCTTTTTCTGGGACATTTTACAACCCACACTTAAAAAGGAACTACCAATCACCCCTTCAGGAATCAGGTTTTTAACTGCAGAGACTGATGATGACACACCGTAAGACATGTTCACGCTCCTTGGCCTCCACAGTGTGTGGAAGACAAGGATGACTGTGCGACATGCAGACAATGTTTTTCGGTCAGCCCGTGAAAATTTTAATGATAGTGTTACATACATTGCAGAGGTGTATCGCGCACAAACGGAGCCGCCGCAATGGATGACTGTTCTTGACGATTTGGTCAAACTCAGAAAATTTTAACTACGCCAGGCCTGCCTGTACTGGTGTTTTTTAGTCGGGTCTGTATTGTTTGAACTGTTGTCTGAGGAGGCAATAAAGAAAAAAAAAGAGCTAGGCCATGAGCAATTTTTCTTAACTGCCTTGTACTTTGTCTCCTGTCCCGAATAAACGATTTCCGTTAAGTAAATTGTAGTTGACTGGCACAGCCGGGAATGTTTCACAGGGCGAGCGTGCGAAGACACAAGTGTTCTTTATACTGCGAACTGTCTTGTACAATCGCCGGCCATCGTGTCATCATAATTTTCCATCGGCCATGGCGATCATCTGACCAGCCTTAACAAGCTCCTTCAATGGTTAACTAGCGCTTGAAGCGGGCACTTGGAGTTCCTCTGCTGTTCAGCGCTTGTCAATCCAGGGCGCGTCAAATACAAAAACCCGGGGCACGCAAAGCTGATAGACGCAAAGCGCCATAACAAACCGAAACTCTCCTGGCCGCCTGTGGCGCTGCCATGCATCAGTTTTCTTTGCTTCCAACATTCTTGTTGTCTTTTGTCTGCCTTCTTTATGTGATAAAAGTGCACAATTGGTTTTAAAACAAAGCTTACTTCAATATTGAACCATGCTAACTTCCTCTGTCAGCCTCAGTGATTCGCGCCTCCATGTAGGAAGGAAAATTCCTCCAAGGTGGCGTCTATTGTCATTTGACGTCAGCGCGCTTGTACGTGCGAGATCGGCATGTGGCGGCGATACCTGTATTTTGGTTCTTGCTATTTTCTACCATACAAGAGCTTTGTTTTCAGTAAAAGTGGCGTTTTTGTGATCAGGAGCTGGTATTCCATCGATACAAGCCAACTTCAATTTCTCCTCAGTGACCCTTTAAGGCGCTTGTCTACTGAGCCGGAGCACTCGGGTTCAAACAGAACCGGGGCGGCAGCGTTTCGATGGAGGCGAGGTGTCTGTGCGCTGTGCGATATCAGTGCACGTTAAAGATCCCCCAAGTGACTGAAATTATTCCGGAGCCCCCACCCCACTACGGCACCTCTTTATTCATTTCTTCTTTCAATCCCTCCTTTCTACCTTCCCATACTACGCGGTTCTGGTGTCCACGGATATATGCGAGACAGTTACTGCGCAATTTCGTTTTCTAAAAAAAATATTTTTTGAGTTTTACTGTAGCTTACTACGAATTTTTGTCAAGATCCTATACCTCGTTTTAAACGTCAAGAGCAATGCTGTGAAGGCTACGAAAGTAGTTCGGAAAAAATAAAGAGAGGTGCATCACTCCGCGTTCTTCAGTGGCCGTGGGCTCTAACGCGTCGCTCCGGACAATCGACATGCAATTGGGGGTGCGTGGGTTTAAATCCCGCAAGGTGAAACTTTTTTCTTTTCGCACTTTTTTTTTTCAACGCAAGTTGCATTTCGCGTGACTTGAATAAGAAATCTCGGTTTGTACAGGATCGCTTGAATATTATGCCGCGTTCTGAAATGAACTGCATGCATCTGTTCTATTGATACATACAGCGTTAATGTGAGCTGTCCAAAATCCGTTGCCAGTTAGTTGGTACTGTCTTTTGGTCTGCAGTGTCGGCTTTCTTCCCGATTCTACAGCATTGTGACTTAGATGCAAGCGAGAGATTTATGTGAAAAGATGTCGTTCATTCGTCCGGTTTAATTAATTACCACAGTGGGAAGTGATCCGCCATACCCCGATTAAACAAGTGGCCGTCTGCAACTTTCCATTTTGACGTTGCCGAGAAACCCACTCCTTTTTGGGCCTCTCTAAAGGTACCTGGCATGTTATGAATTGTTCCGTGCAACCGGTTAGCAGCGGATCCAGCTTTCCCCGAAACACGCTGGTATCGAATTTGGCACTGTGATGTCGAGCAGCCGAAAGGGTTTGTCGAAAGCAATTATTTTTTACTGTTCGTAAAGTTCAGAAGAAAGATGCCTGTTAATTTAGAAAGCTGGTTTAACATACATGAGGGTAGAAAACATATTCTACACTTCTTAATCACCTATTTTCTGACTGCATATCTGCAACATTCTTTTGCATATCTGAAATTCTTTTGTTGTTGTTAAGATATTTTTCTTGCTTAAGCAAATCGCGTTTTCTTTTGTCATTGAAGAGGGAGCTCTATAGCTAGGCTATGATATGCGGCAGAAGAGCAGTATATTTGAACTGATAAGTCAAATTATTTATACACACACCACCACAATATGGCCTGTTTTCCCGTGTTAAGTGTTAAATTTAGAACATAGTCTTGATTCACGCAGTGATAGAAAATAGTACTGCCTAAGGAGTTGCAGATTTGTTGTCGTGCACAAATGTATATGGCGGCAATACAGAGCCATGTCAGCTTGTCTCGATTTCCCTGCTCTCCTAGAAGAGCAGAAGCTGCTCAGGCAAGATTTTAGCCAGGCAGGAAAGAGTTCCCAGCTGTGGAAGCGGCAAGTAAGAATGCAGTAAAAGTTGCACAACGCTATGAAGAAATATTTCGAGAGAGCAAACAATAAATGAGACAGGACGATAAATAATGTTGACCCCGCACTGTATGCGAGAAATGGTTTATTCTGGAAACAGCCAGTGGCACGGATCACAGAGCATACAAAATGAGGGACACTTGCAGTGGAGGTACACCAACACACAATCATCCAAGCGCTCCAAAATTGAGAAAAGAAATGTGGAGGCCTTCGAACAATATTATTTCATACTACGAGAACCTGACCAATGTCTCGACAGGGTTCAAAAAGCAGTGAATTTCAGTCAACAATATCAAATTCCTGGGACATGTACTATCAAAGACATGACTCGAAACAAACAAATTCACACTGAACCGAGCAAGGGCCAGATTGAAATCATTCACACCCCGAAAATTATGGACAAAACATACAGTACTGGCTACCTCAAAACTGGCACTGCAGCTTTGCATAACATGTCAAAACGACCATAGATTGACAGCAACGCAAGAGAACACCAAACCAGGGCTCGCTTTTCAGGACATGAAGATCAGACACCCATACATACCATTCCCAACCCTCACACACAAAATGATGCCCATTCTTAGGAGTGTGTGAATGTTCAAAATTTTTGGACTGAAAATGAATAACTTGCTGTTCAATTACTCGAATGAATCAAACAGTACATGTTCAAAATTATTTTAAACGAATTGAAGTTGATCTGAGATTTCATTCATTCATTCATATTTTTAATCATACAAAGGAGTGTACAGGAAGCCAAGGTAAAAGCCGTTCTACGACGGCTTGAGGGGTCCCTGGCTCCCAAATACAGTGGCTGCGGAAAGCATAAATACATTAAGAGGAAAAGATTACAGCATTATTCTACATGTATGTGAGCATGCGCAAACATAGATTATACACAGATTATATACACTGAGATTATACAGATAATACAGATTATATCGAGAGGATCTATGAAATATATACATGTATGCACAAAAAAACAAGGACAAACATCCATGATGACAATCAGTTTGTAAATAGCTGTTTAAATTCAGACAGGGTTAATTTCACACGATCAGTGCCTTGTCTATTGTAATCATTTAGAAGCTTTGGTAAAGTATTCTAGAGCATTTGTGTATCATAATTGGTGCGGCATTTTAGGATTTTCTAGTATTCTGTATTTCTTGTGGGATATGGCAGATCATTCTGCGTCAATCCTGCAACGTCCAAAAAGAGAGATACCGAGCGTTTTGCGCTAAAATAGAAGACGCGAGACAGTATATAATGGTGTAAATGATATGTTCGGTGCATGTTGAACTGTTTAAAAAGAGGGGCAGACGATTCTGTATATTTTAGATTTGCAATTATGCGTAAGATTCTTTTTTGTAGTTTTAATAACCTGTTTAAATTTGTCGTGGTAGTGGTGTCCCATACTAAAAAGCAGTAATGTAGAGAGGAAACAAAGAGAGCATTATATATCATTAGTTTTACTTATTGTGGAAGGCAGTAACGGTGGTGATTTAGGATTCCAGTGACCGAACATGGCTTCTACAATAAGTTTTTTACATGTTCATCTCATTTTAGATTCTATGAAAAATAAGAACCCAACACCGTAAACACATGAAACAATATCTATTTCATAATTTCTAAAGGTGATATGATGCTGAAAGCTAATGCGCCTGCCCTTTGGACGAAAAATCACTGTGTTTGTTCTTTTAGTGTTTATTTTTAGATTGTTATTGCTCGTCCAGGTATCAAGCTTTTCTAACACACTATTCGCTGTCATTATTAAATCAGTTTCACAAGGTGATGGGATAAAGATGCTCGTGTCATCCGCATATATGGCTAGCTTAATGCCGGGACAAATTTGGGTTATGCCATTTATATACAAATTAAAAATAATGGTCTCAGAATGCTTCCTTGCGGGACGCCCGCAATAATTTGTTGTTCACTAGATATGAAGTCATTTACTGAGACAAACAGTATCTTTTTTGAAAGATAGCTATTTATTAACTTCAAGGGCCGACGGCGGATTCAATAATGGTTTAATTTATCAACCAAATTGAGTGTCAGATGTAGTGGAATTCCCGGGTGAAGTCCACAAAGATACCAGCAACCATATGTTTATCCTCAAACTTCTGTAATATGTATTCCTTTTCATCCATGAGAGCAAGTGCAGTGGAGATATTTTTTTCGAAAACCGTATTGAGCTTTTGTTATAACATTTTATTTGTTGCAGAAACAAGTTATTCGCTTGAACAGAACCTTTTCCAAACCCTTTGAAAATATAGATACCTTTGATTTCAGATACCTTTCCATTATTTGACACAACGCTTTATTAAGCTCCACTGTATTTTTCTGCAATGAATCGCCCAAAAACTGCACACATTGACGACGTGTAACACTATTCATATTCTAATCGGAAAAAAAAGTACTACTTGCACTCCCTTACAACTTCTGCTTCTATACAGACACTATTAACACCACCACCACCACCATCAACACCAACACCTCCTCCTCCGCCCCCACCACCACGTCCTTCACACCCACCTCAACACCTACACTACAAGTTATTTCCTGATACAATTTGATGCTAATGAGCATGTGCTTTTACACACATGCACTCACAAGAGTGATCACAGCTTGGCTATGGGTCCTCTCTCTTTCTTCGGCAGACTGATCAACACACACACCCACATGCACACATATTTTCTCCTTTCCACTCACACACACACAAAGGTGATCCCAGCATGCTGATGAGTCATCTCTCTCTTCTCAGTAGCATGTGTACTACACACCCATTCGAAGTCAAACACGTTCTTTTTTGCTTTGAAGAAGTCAGCAGCGCCTTGCACGAATCCTGTTGCACTGCTCCCAGCATGTACAAGGATCAAACGGGCCCCTTTGCTCGAAGGCGCATCCAATCCCGTTGTTAAACCTTTCAGGAAGGCATCGTGAGATGCCTTCACAGTCTTGTCCTGTCAGACATTTTTTTTTGTGTGCCCTGCGTTGACCCAGGTTTCAGCTAGCTAGACGATGCACCTGTAAATGCGAAGCAATCGAGTGCACGAGTTAATGCTTCTAAGTAAACAAACACACTGCAGCATGTATGTAGGCAGCGCGCTGAAAGAAACACATTTGACCACTGTCTCACAAACAGGTGCTTAAAGACAATCGAGAAAAAGAATTATATCGGCTTTATTGCTCCCTTGTTCGGGCTTATATTTCGCGGCCAGGCGGCATTTGTTAGCCACTTTATATTCACTCTATGTTTGCATGGGGTACTTGATTAATTCAGTAACATTTCAAATCTCTTCACTTGCTGCGAATGCGAACAAAAATTGCCAACGTTCGCAGCAGTAGCGCCAGTAACTCGCACCACCGGAGAGCAACGGGCGGCGCACAGTCGGTGTTCATTCGTTCCTACTTTGACGACGAGATGGCAGTACCCATTGCAATGCTACGACATTTTTGGCAGTTTTGTTGTTTTTGCTTGCCGTACTAATTGGAATTTAGCGATTAAATCTGACCCAGGCAGACACGTCCCCCACCTAAACGTAGCTCAAAACTGGCCGTGAAATGTCACCTCTACGAAAAAGGTCGGCAACAGCAACGTGCTCAAGACGATTTCTTTTAAATGTGTTATTCTGAAGGAACACTCACTGTTACGACTGCGAGGTTGCAACGCTAACATCAAGCTCTATATGAAGTCTGTCTGAGTTTGCTGCGTAAAAAAAAACAAGAAAGGAACGACTCGTACCTGTCCTGTCTTCAGAATTTCTTGATATCCCGCAGGTACCTGCGCCACCAGGCAATGATGTCACTTCGCTCGATCAGCGCAACGTTCCGTTTTCTTTTTTCAAATGTGAATCCGACGTCCTTCATCAACCTCCAAAAAGTCGTTTTCTTGAATTTCGGCAGGTCGTCGTCCTCACTGACAGCCTTTAGCACACTGTCTAATGTTAGGACTTCCCTCTTCGCGTACATACTGTGCACTTTGAGACGGATGGCATGGACTGTGAAGCTGTCATTCTTGACAGTTCGCGAGCTTGAAATCTTCACGTCACGAGGTCTTTCCTTCGGAGACGCCAAATGCCCACACAGACGCTTCGCCTTGATTTCGGCAACAGTACGGGGAGATACTCTGGTATACTCGCTCGCAGCACTCAGTGCTTCCCGAACAGACTTCTCTGTGAAAATGGGTCCTGGTGCTGGAGTACACATTTGCAATTACTTGCTTGGCGTGTCTTGATAGCTAGTATGTGCGAGCCTCCGAGAAAATGCGTACAGGAGAGGTGGCCGCGGCCGCTGTGCTGGACGCCATTTTCTCAAAAGTGAAAGGGAGCCCGTAAAGTAAACTCGGGTTGCGGGGCCATGTTGAGGGGACAGCAAATACGTGAAATGGAAAAAGACGACAACCGCAAAATACAAAATCATAGATCTCAATCAATTCGCTTGCAATAAGAGGGTTTTTGGTCACGCGGTTGACAAATGTATAACTTACGAAGCCTGCGGAAAAGCATTTGTTATTTGTCGCTTACCACAAGAGACGCACTATTTTGTGTCGCAGACGCAGCTAAAAAGATCGCTAGCTTTGGTAGCGTTGCACATGATGTTAAACAGAGTATAAACCAGCAACCGCTGGATAGGAGAAGCCATTTAATTTGACAACCGCACGCGCCGCCGTCCCTGGTAACGGTAACGAGGCGGCCCACGAGCTAGCCCGAGTTCTATATTTCCGGTAACATGCCCCCCCCCCGCCCCCCCGCCCCCCCTCGAGCACAGGGGGGAAAGAGGAGCGCCTGAAAAATTGCGGGAAATTGTTGACCATTACAAATTCGGACGTAGACAGGTGCCCCCGCCAGACAAAATATTAAATAGAGAAGCTAGCTGCTGCGTCGAGGCGGCTACATACCAATACATTTATGAACCCGGTATGGGCTTACCACGTATACCCAGTGGTGAGGACGCATAATCGATGCACACACTGTGGGGCGAGAGGAATCCTCGACCACATAATTTGAGAGTGCTTAATTCCCTCCGGGGCGGTGAAAAATATTGATCGTGGAGAAGCGTGGGAGACCCTGCTAACAAGCCCGCACCTTGAGTACCAGCGCACCACAATCCATTTGGCGAAAAAGGCCGCTACTACTCTAGGACTGCCATACAGCCTCTTACCACGGACGCGCAACACTCCGTCTCCCAAGCTTGCGTGATGGGAGCGGGGAGAAACATCTTGTATGATGGAAATGAAAGTTGTTCAATTAGAAAACGCGTATTTCACATTGTAAAAAAAATTATTTCACATTGAAATCGCATACCGTTAAGCCTCCCATCTGCATAAAGTAGTAAGCCCACCATATCAGGGTACACACTTTAGAGCTGTAATGAAAAACGACGCACAGCCTTGCACAAACAGGGCAGTTCCTTGCTCAAAGACCATGGGCTCCTTAGCTGATGCACAGGTGTGCGGCTGGATATGTTGAACCAGCGTAACATCTAAAACAAAACTACTAGTCGCAGCTCGAGTCAGCCATGAATCAGCAGAGTCATCGACAACCAGCACATACACGGGCGTCTATGGGGGTGGTTTGTGCAGTCGACGCCATTTACCATGCGACCGGGCACGCGCTACTCTAAACATGTTAGCCACGCGCATCGTCGCCCGCTCAAAGCGAAGACGCATACCCGCCGCGGTGGCTCAGTGATTAGAGCGTTCGGCTGCTGATCCAGAGTTCCCGACCGCGGCGGCTGCTTTTTATGGAGGGAAAGCGCTAAGGCGCCCGTGTGCTGTGCGATGTCAGTGCACGTTAAAGATCCCCAGGTGGTCGAAACTATTCCGCAGCCCTCCACTACGGCACCTCTTTCTTCCTTTCATCTTTCACTCTTTCCTTTATCCCTTATCTTACGGCGCGGTTCAGGTGTCCATCGATATTCGAGACAGATGCTGCGCCATTTCCTTTCTGCAAGAAATATTATTATTATTATTATTATTATTATTATTATTATTATTATTATTATTATTATTATTATTATTATTATTATTATTATTATTATTATTATTATGTTTTCAAGCGAAAGGTTTACTGACCACGAACTTGCAATTTTGCCGTGGCGGTGCAACGAGGAGGCACATGACGTCACAATGCGCGCCTCACCACGAATATTTCTCTCTCTCTCGCTCCCTAGTCACTAATGCGCATGCGGCACTAGTAGCACCGAGCCACAGGTGCTTCGCCGCTGAGCAGCACCGCGCCTTTTGTCAAAAGCCAACCTTCAATTTCAGTTTTTTCTCTCGTCTTTCACTCTCTCTCTCCCCTTTATCCTTTTATTTACGGCGCGGTTCCGGTGTCCACCGAGATATGCGAGACGGCTACTGCGCCATATCCTTTCCTCAAAAATGAAACAATAAAAGTGAGCCGACGACGTTCTTAGAGTTCATTGGCGTTGACAACTTTGCAAAGGCCGTTCATTTTCACGAAAGGAAAGCCGCACAACCGGCTCCGTGGGTCAGTGGAGACCTCGATCTCGCTTTCATGTACGTGGCGTTGGTGTGCAACAGTAATAGCCTTCTTTGATTGCTTTACGCAGACTGGATAGGCAGCGCGCCCTCCCGGCCTCCATGGGAGGGGGCATGCAGTTAATTGTTGATCGCGAGTGATGGATCACTAAACGAACGCTGCGGCCTAGCTATTACTGCCGTGCCGCATGTCAGCTACAACGCTGTCAGCGCTAATGCATTCAGGTGACATCTCTCTCTCACCACCGCCACATGCATCAAAGCACAAATCAGGCGTCGGTGTATCCAGGGAGCCAGTTGTGCGCCCTTACTTTCCAAAATGGCGGGGTGCTTGGCATGAAGCGCACTGGCACAAGCCGGCCCGGTATTGCATTGCCTCCGGGATTGGCGCGGGACATATTAGCACGTGCCTTTTCTATCTTTGCTCGCCTATCCTTTAGCTCTCATACTTTCAGCATGCGGCAGCAAGGGTCGCTCGGCTTAAGCCAGTAGGCAGACCCGTGCACATTACTTTTCTTGCTTCCTATCAGCAACAGCATCACTTGTTGACCCGGTATGGCACTGCCTTTGGGATAGGCCCGGGGCATATTAGCGCGCGCCTTTCCTTCCTCCCTTTCCTCTCCTATACTTTGTCTCTCCTACCATCAGCATGCGGCAGCGAGCGTCGCTCCGTTTAAGTCAGTAGGCAGGCCCATGCACTTGCCTTTTCTTCCTGTCAGCAACAGCATCAGCCATCGCCGTCTGGAACATTGTAAATGCCAACGTGAACGCCGACGTCTTTCGCCTTGTATATCCTGCCACATTAATTTTTGTGCCTTCAGTGTCCCTCCTTGAAGCCATGTGACAAGCGCGTTGCAGTGCGTTGTTGCAGGGTGACCCTTGAAAAGAGGGACTGAACCCAGACTGAGTGATCCAAACCAAAGTCGAGATTAGTCGGGAAAACGCCGTGGCAGTCCCCCACTACCCTAGAAACATGCAACCAGAATTTAACGTTCGAAGGAGGGCCCAATGAGCTGAAGCTCCGCAGCGAAGGTTCGAAAACAGGGAAGCGAAGTCACCCCGAACCCGAGCCCGCGAGTTCCCGGGTTCAAACCCGACCGCGGTGGCTTCGTTTTTACGGAAGAAAAACGCTAAGACACCCTTGTGGTGTGCGATGTCAGTGCACGTTAAACATCCCCAGGTGGTCGAAATTATTGCGGAGCCCTCCACTACGGCCCCTCTTCCTTTATTCTTTCACTCCCTCCTATATCCATTACCTTACGGCGCGGTTCAGGTGTCCAACGATATATGAGACCGATACTGCGGCGTTTCTTGTCCCCCCAAAAAAACAATTATTATTAAGTCACCCAAGTCGATGTGGGGAGTGACAGAACGGGAGCGGCGGTAGCCTCAGTAATCGATGGCCGAAGGACGCCGGTATCCGCTCAGCCTTCCGAGGCGGCAACATAGAGAATGCGGAGGAAGTTGCGATAACGCTCGCTTGCATAGGTATGGAAGCAAAGTTCATATTTAGGAACAGCAAACCTGAAAATTGAAAAATTGGTTGCATTGTTATGTATATAGTGTATTATCACCTCTCCGTCTATCCTTTCTTACAATCCCTTCACCTCTTTCACGTCTTCAAACTGCCTGCTCTAATTTATATCCGCGCTCCAGCTCATGTGCCGCCGCAATAGTGATGGCAGATGCCGGGGTTAGCAAAAAATGTTTGCCTTCCTTTTTATTTCTATTTTAGATCAAACACATACATACATACATACATGCATGCATGCATGCATACATACACACATACACACATACATACATACATACATACATACATACATACATACATACATACATACATACATACATACATACATACATACATACATACATACATACATACATACATACATACATACATACATACATACATACATACATACATACATACATACATACATACATACATACATACATACATACATACATAATAATAATTGGTTTTTTGGGGAAAGGAAATGGCACAGTATCAGTCTCATATATTGTCGGACACCTGAACCGCGCCGTAACGGAAGTAATAAAGGAGGAAGTGAAAGAAGAAACGAAGATAGTAGTGCCGTAGTGGAGTGCTCCGGAATAACTTATACCACCTGGGGGTTTTTAACGTGCAATGAAATCGCCCAGCACACAGGCCCCTTAGCGTTTTTCCTACATAAAAACGCAGCCGCCGCTGTCGGGTTCGAAACACACACACAAAACTGTTTTTTGAGGAAAAATGGCGCAGGATCTGTCTCACATACTGGCGGACGCCTGAAACGCATCTTAAGGGAAGAGATAAAGGAGGGACTAAGATAAGAAGAAAAAGGTGCCGTAGTGGAGGGCTCTGGAACAATTTTGCCCCCTTGGTATCTTTAACTTGCACTGACATCGCACAGCACGTGGGGCGCGCCTTAGCGTTTCCCCTCCATCTCAGTCATCATACATCTCAGGATGCCTTCCTGAAAGGTTTAACAACGAGATTGGCTGCTCCTTCGGGCAAAGGGGCCCGTTTGACCCTTGTACATGCTGAGAGCAGTGCAACAGGTTTCGTGCAAGACGCTTCTGACATCGTCAGAGCAAAAAGAAACTTGTTTGACTTCGAATAGACATGTAATACACATGCTACTGAGAAGAGCGAGATGACTCATCAGCATGCTGTGATCACCTTTGTGCGTGTGTGGGTGGAAAGGAGAAAATATGTGTGCATGTGGGTGTGTGTGTTCATCAGTCTACCGAGGAAAGAGAGAGGGCTCGTTGGCATGCTGTGATCACTCTTGTGTGTGCATGTGGGTAGAAGCGCATGCTCATTAGCATCAAATTGTATCAACCAGTAAGTTGTAGTATAGGTGTTGAGGTGGATGTGAAGGACGTGGTGGTGGGGGCGTATTAAGAGGTGTGGTGTTGATGGTGGTGATGGTCGTGTTAATAGTGTCTGTATAGAAGCAGAAGTTGTAAGGGAGTGCAAGTAGTACTTTTTTACGATTATAATATGAATAGTGTTACACGTCGTCAATGTGTGCAGTTTTTGGGAGATTCATTGCAGAAAAATACAGTGGAGCTTAATCAAGCGTTGTGTCAAATATTCGAAAGGTATCTGAAATCAAAGGTATCTGTATTTTAAAATTGTTTGGAAAAGGTTCTGTTCAAGCGAATAACTTGTTTCGGCATCAAACGCAATGTTATAACAAAAGCCCAATACGGTTTTCGGAAAAATATGTCTACTGCACTTGCTCTCATTGATGAAAAGGAATAGATATTACAGAAGTTTGAGCACAAACGTCTGGTTGCTGGTATTTTTGTGGACTTCACCCAGGCATTCGAATACATCAGACACTCAATTTTGCTTGATAAAGTAAACCATTATGCAATCCGCGGTCTCCCCTTGAAGTTAATAAATAGTTATCTTTCAAAAAAGATACAGTTTGTCTCTGTACATAACTTCATATCTAGTCAACAACAAATTATTGCGGGCGTCCCGCAAGGAAGCATTCTGGGACCATTATTTTTAATTTGTATATAAATGGCAAAACCCAAATTTGTCCCGGCATTAAGCTAGTCATATATGCGGATGACACGAGCATCTTTATCCCATCACCTTGTGAAACTGATTTAATAATGAGAGCGAATAGTGTGTTAAGAAAGTTTGATACCTTGAGAAGCAATAACAATCTAAAAATAAACACTAAAAGAACAAATACAGTGATTTTTCGTCCAAAGGGCAGGCGCATTAGCTTTCAGCATCATATCACCTTTAGAAATTCTAAAATAGATATTGTTCCATGTGTTACGGTGTTGGGTGTTTATTTTTCATAGAATCTAAAATGAGATGGACATGTAAAAAGCTTATTGTAGAAGCCAAGCTCGGTCACTGGAATCCTAAATCACCACCGTTACTGCCTTCAACAATAAGTAAAACTAATTATATATAATGCTTTCTTTGTGTCCTCTCTACAATACTGCTTTTTAGTATGGGACACCACTACCACGACAAATTTAAACAGGCTGTTAAAACTACAAAAAAGAATCTTACGCATAATTGTAAATCTAAAATATACAGAATCGTCTGCCCCTCTCTTTAAACAACTCAACATGCACCGAGCACATGATTTATACCGTTATATACTGTCTGGCGTCTTCTATTTTAGCGCAAAACACTCGGTATCTCTCCTTTTGGACGTCGCAGGATTGACGCAAAATGATCTGCCATACCCCACAAGAAACACAGCATACTGGAAAATCCCAAAATGCCGCACCGATTATGGTTCACAAATTCTCTAGAATACTTTACCGAGGCTTCTAAATGATTACAGTAGACAAGGCACTGGTCTTGTGAAATTAACCCTGTCTGAGTTTAAACAGCTATTTACAAACTGATTGTCAACATGGATGTTTGTCCTTGTTTTTTGTGCATACATGTATATATTTCATAGATCCTCTCGATATAATCTGTATTATCTGTATAATCTCAGTGTATATAATCTGTGTATAATCTATGTTTGCGCATGCTCACATACAAGTAGCATAATGCTGTAATCTTTTCTTCTTAATGTATTTATGCTTTCCACAGCCACTGTATTTGGGAGCCAGGGACCCCTCAAGCCGTCGTAGAACGGCTTTTACCTTGGCTTCCTGTACACTCCTTTGTATGAATAAAAACATGAATGAATGAATGAATTAATTAATTAATGAATGAAATCTCAGATCAACTTCAATTCGTTTAAAATAATTTTGAACATGTACTGTTTGATTCATTCGAGTAATTGAACAGGAAGTTATTCATTTTCAGTCCAAAAATTTCGAACATTCACAACCCCTAAGAATGGGCATCATTTTGTGTGTGAGGGTTGGGAATGGTATGTATGGGTGTCTGATCTTCATGTCCTGAAAAGCGAGCCCTGGTATGGTGTTCTCTTGCGTTGCTGTCAATCTATGGTCGTTTTGACATGTTATGCAAAGCTGCAGTGCCAGTTTTGAGGTAGCCAGTACTGTATGTTTTGTCCTTAATTTTCGGGGTGTGATGGTTTTAAGCTGGCTCTTGCTCGGTTCAGTGCGGGGTCAACATTCTTTATCGTCCTGTATCGTTCTACTCGCCGCGTTGGCTCAGTGGTTAGGGCGCTCGACTACTGATCCGGAGTTCCCGGGTTCGAACCCCACCGCGGGGGCTGCAATTTTGTTAAGGAAAAACGGTAAGGCGCCCGTGTGCTGTGCGATGTCAGTGCACGTTAAAGATCCCCAGGTGGTCGAAATTATTCCGAAGCCCTCCACTACGGCACCTCTCTCTTCATTTCTTCTTTCACTCCCGCCTTTATCCCTTCCCTTACGGCGCGGTTCAGGTGTCCAACGATATATGAGACAGATACTGCGCCATTTCCTGTCCCCCCCAAAACCAATTATTATGTCTCGTTTATTGTTTGCTCTTTCGAAACATTTTTTTCATAGCGTTGTACAACTTTTACTGCATTCTTTCTTGCCGCTCCCACAGCTGGGAACTCTTTCTGCCTGGCTGCATGAAAATCTTGCCTGAGCAGCTTCTGCTCTTCTAGGAGAGCAGGGAAATCGAGACAAGCTGACATGGCTCTGTATTGCCTCCATATACATTTGTGCACGACAACAAATCTGCAACTCCTTAGGCAGTACTATTTTCTGTCACTACGTGAACCAAGACTATGTTCTAAATTTAACATTTAACACGGGAAAACAGGCCATATTGTGGTGGTGTGTGTATAAATAATTTGACTCATCAGTTCAAATATACTGCTCTTCTGCCGCATATCATAGCCTAGATATAGAGCTCTCTCTTCAATGACAAAGGAAAACGCGATTTGCTTAAGCAAGAAAAATATCTTAACAACAACAAAAAAATTTCAGATATGCACAAGAATGTTGCATATATGTAGTCAGAAAATAGGTGATTAAGAAGTGTAGAATCTGTTTTCTACCCTCAGGTATGTTAAACCAGCTTTCTAAATTAACAGGCATCATTCTTCTGAACTTTACGATCAGTAAAAAATAATTGCTCTCGACAAACCCTTTGGGCTGCTCGACATCACAGTGCAAAAGTCGGTACCAGCGTGTTTTGGTGAGAACTGGATCCGCTGCTAACCGGTTGCACGGAACAATTCATAACATGCCAAGTACCATTAGAGAGGCCCAAAAAGGAGTGGGTTCCTCGGCAACGGCAAAATCGAAAGTTGCAGACGGCCACTTGTTAATCGGCGTATGGCGGATCACTTCCCTCTGTGGTAATTAATTAAACCGGACGAATGAACGACATCTTTTCACATAAATCTCTCGCTTGCATCTAAGTCACAATGCTGCAGAATCGGGAAGAAAACCGACACTGCTGACCAAAAGACAGTACCAGCTAACTGACAACGGATTTTGGACAGCTCACATTAACGCGGTATGCATCAATAGAACAGATGCATGCAGTTCATTTCAGAACGCGGCATAATATTCAAGCGATCCTGTACAAACCGAGATTTCTCATTCAAGTCACGCGAAATGCAACTTGCGTTGAAAAAAAAAGTGCGAAAGGAAAAAAGCTTCACCATGCGGGATTTGAACCCACGCACCCCAAATTGCATGTCGATTATCCGGAGCGACGCGTTAGAGCACACGGCCACAGAAGAGCGCGGAGTGATGCACCTCTTTATTTTTTCCGGACTACTTTCGTAGCCTTCACAGCAATGCACTTTCGTTTAAAACGGGGTATAGGATCTTGACAAAAATTTGTAGTAAGATACAGTAAAACTACAAAATATTTCTTTAGAAAATGAAATTGCGCAGTGACTGTCTCGCATATATCCGTGGACACCCGAACCGCGCGGTATGGCAAGGTAGAAAGGAGGGAGTTAAAGAAGAGAGGAAATAAGAGGTGCCGTAGTGGGATGGGAGGTCCGGAATAATTTCGGTCACCTGGGGATCTTTAACGTGAACTAACATCGCACAGCACACGGGCGCCTCGCCTCCATTGAAACGCTGCCGCCACGGTTGGGTTCAAACCCGGGTGCGCCGGTGTAGTAGACGAGCGCCTTAACTACCGATACATGTGGCAGGCACCGTTAAACTGCCATTAAAAATTTTGGAAGAGGCAGGATATACGCAATGGGTCTTGCTTGCGTATTGCAAGAGCTTCAAAAGGCTTAGAAGGACGAGATTCTCTAACAAGGCTGTCAATAATTCTCCATATTCTCGTAATCGGTGAGAATACAGTCAATCTAGCGCAGAATAAAACCCATTGCAACCTGTAGAGCTTGTTCGTGTGCCGTCTAATGGCAGTATTCAGCCTATTGAAGGTCGTCTTCAGTTGCCTGTCGTCCTTCTTCCGCGTGAGTTGGCGCTCCGCCCTTCTCACTGGGCAAAGTTTCCTGGGTTTTAAATCCGGGACCGGAAAATGATCAGGTAAATTGATCGCCGTAGTTGCTTCCAGCTTACTAGAAATCATTTTGTCAATAACGTATCCAGAAAACCGTTCTAAAAGCTCTCTGTACTTGTCCCAGTTGACCACATTGCTGATTTTAGGACCACGCATACGGAAGTCGAAAAGAAACATAAAAATCGGATAGTGATCACTTCCCATTGGGTCAGGCGCTGTTGGCCACCACACGCGGACGTCAGGTGAATGCAGAGTCAGGTCTACAGCTGCCGCTGAGGCTGGAGGCCGGATGAAAGTGGGGCTTCCATCATTGGCAACACATAGGCCCTAACTGTCAATAACGTCTACGAGTTTGCGTCCACGGGAATCCGTGTTCCTGTCACCCCAGACGGCATGATGAGCATTGAAATCATCGCATATGATTCGAGGAGCTGGGCAGCAGTCGCAGAGCTGCTGTAGAAAGGAATCCAATGCTACTTTCTTGCGCTGGGACATGCACACGGATGTAATAGAAAGGTTTCGAAAGGGGAGCTGTATTCTCACAGCCACTACCTCAATGTCATCCGTGCGAAGATCGGTAACGCTTAAAGAAACATGTGGAATCTCTCTTCTTATGTAAAGGGTGGCATTTTCTGCAGGAAATGACGTTATGCTGCAGGCTTTATGCAGGCTTTTTGGGCGACATAACTAGTCTAATATCTCCCGCTTGGCAGGCCAGCTTCCGACAGCGCCAATACTGGATCACGAGCCAATTTCAAGAATAGTTTGTTCAGCTAATCTGCTTAAAATCCCAGCGTTGTTCTAATGCAATATCAACAGCACTTTTCGGTGGATATTAGATCCATGAGGTTGAACACCATTCATATTAGATTGAAAGGAAGTTCACTGTGAAAGTTGTAATTAGGGACTCAAATTAAAGCACCAGCTGTAGGAAGTTCTTCAGGTTACCAGGCAATATCGCTGGAACATGTGAACGCATTGCCGAAACAAAATATGAAGGTCTGACAAACCTTGATTTTCGAGCTCCATATTTTGCGCAACGCACTCACAACATCGAGAAAAGATGCCGACGGGGACACACTCTTGGCGGCAGTAGCTGGATTTTTTTGTCACTTGTTTATATGAGGGTCCCCCTTGCCGTGGAGTCTGGCTGTGATCCGGCCGCTTAGGAACATGGACACTTTTTGCTGAAGGTCGAACAACCGACTCACTCACTACTGACCTTGGCGTCTTGCTGGGCTCAGGTCTCTTATGGACATCTATGGGTAACGCAACAACATCAGACTCCAACAGTGGGAACTCATCTAATCCTGGCACAGGCGTCTCAGTCGGTTGGGTTTTGGGACTAGCAATAAAATATATTCGACGGTGCAGAGCACTCACACGGAAGGGACAGCCTCCGAAAGTCGCTGGATGATCACCACCGCAATTGGCGCAAAAAAAAACGGCTTTGCAGATTTTAAAGTCGTGGTCGCCTCCGCACCGCTTACAGCGTTGATCCTTTGTGCAAACTTTAGCCACGTGCCCAAACCGATGGCATCTAAAACACCGAGGAGGATCTTCAGTGAAATCGGCAACTGCGTGTTTTGTGAATCCCAGACCAATTTTTTCGAGGCGTTCTAAGTTGGGAGCGAATGAGCACGTTAGAGTTGGTAGGCTTCGCAGCCCATTCTTTTTCTGGAGACTCCACACGAAGCACGAAGCACGAGTCGTTTCACGTGCAGAACACCTTGTTTCGAATAATCAATTAGGTCGCTTCCTGAATACCACTTTTGTACACCTGTCGTGTTTGTCGGGGACAGCAACCGAAGGCCAGGTGGGCGGAAAACCAAACGTGGTTTATTCCATCACAGCTTGTAGTGGAATCCCCCCCGGTGGCCGAACAGCGCGGCTTATCTTATAGCCAGCTCTCGCAATCGTCGCGTCGCCGCTATCGCTCTAGCCGCGACGATTACACAACACTCCTCCCCTTTTATTTAGAGGGTGCAATTGTATCCTTATACAATAGTTAAAAACTAGCTTCGTATTGCTCGGGTGGACGGCGATTTCTTGACGGTTAGCGCCTTCCAAGAGCCGACGTCTCGGATGTAGGAGCGGGCAACGGAGGGACCTCGGGAGGCTGCAAGGGCACCGGCTCTTCTGATGCTGGCTGGTCACCTGTTTGGTTTGCAGGGAAAAGCAGGAACCCCTCCACGTTGTCTACGTCGGATGACCCTGGTGTCACCTTAGGGCTTGTGTTACCCAGCAGTTGGTCGAGGTGCCGACGCCAGATTAATTTGCCTCGGGGCGTGCTCACCAGGACTTTGTAGGAAGCTGGTACAGTTTTCTTGAGGACAGTTCCACGAATCCACTTAGACGAGCCTCTGTAATTTCGAACTAAAACACTGTCATTAATGCAAAAACAGTCTCTGTTGCTTTTCCTTTGTTGCATTTGGGTGAACTGACTGCGCATCACCTTCCCTTCCACCGTCGGCTTGATTGCATCCAGCTTAGTACGCAATCTTCTACCCATCAAGAGGTTAGCTGGTGCCTCTCCTGTCGTAAGATGAGGCGTATTTCGGTATGCCAACAAAAATTTATGAAGTTTCACTTCGACAGATTCACCTGGAGGTGATTTGCGCCGAGCCGACTTCAATGTTTGCACAAAACGTTCTGCCAAACCATTTGTGCTTGGGTGATAAGGGGCGGTCACGACATGTCTGGCCCCGATGTCCCGCATGAATGCCTTGAACTCTTCGGACACCAGTTGTGGCCCATTGTCGGACACTACCGTCTCTGGCAATCTGAATCTGCAGAAAAGTTCACGCAAGCGAGCAACAGTACGTTCGGACGTTGTGCTGCGCATGACGAACACCTCTGGCCACTTCGAGTGGGCATCTACTACCACTAGAATTGTGGTTCCTCGAAAAAGGCCCCGCGAAGTCCAGGTGAATTCGCCTCCATGGTGCGGTCGACCATGCCCAAGGATGCAGAGGTGCCTTACATGGATCCTTACGTTGTTGCTGGCACGCCTGACAACTTCGTACTCTTGTCTCCAAATCTGCATCAATTGACGGCTACCAGACGTAGCTGCGAGCCAATTTCTTGCTCCGCACGATTCCAGGATGACCTTGGTGCAGTTCGTCGAGAACAGACTCTCGAAAAGTAGACGGGATAACAACCCCCATGCCATACATGAGGCACCCTTGACACACGCTGATCTGCAAACGTCTGTCGAAAATTGCTTTAGACTTGCATCTTGCAGGTACGATGGCCAACCTGTGCTAGTAAACTGGAGCACCTTACTAAGCATGGGATCACGTGATGTGGCACGCGCAATCTCTTTGGCGGATAGGGGCATCGACTCCAGGCACAATGCATAAAATGATTCCTCGCCTTCGGACGTGCCGTCTTGCTGGCCCTGGAGAGGGAACCTTGAAAAAAAATCTGCCTCTGCGTTGTCACTGGACTTTTTGTACACGAGCGAGTAGTTGTAAGCAGACAAGGTGACGGCCCATCGCTGCAAGCGTGCTGCCGCGATCGGTGGAATGCCTGTCTTCTGCCCCAGGATGGTTTGTAACGGCTTGTGATCCGTGATCAATGTGAAACATCTTCCATAGATGTAGAAATGAAACTTTTTGACTGCAAACATGAAGGCAAGTGCTTCCTTTTCTAGCTGACTGTATTTTTTTCTCAGCTTCATTTAATGTGCGCGACGCATAAGCGACCGGGCGAGGGCTTCCATCGTTAGCAACATGAGAAAGTACTGCATCCACGCCGTACTGGGAAGCGTCACAAGCCACTTGCAAAAGCTTATCGGGGTCGTAATGCGCCAGTATCGCGGATGACGCCAGCCAACGCATTTTTGACTTCCTCGAACGCCACTTGGCACGATGCATCCCAGCGCAATGGATAATTGCGACGCAGCAGTTTGTAAAGTGGACTGGCCAGAGTAGACAATCGTGGAACTAACTTCCCGTAGTAATTTACGACGCCCAGAAACGACTGCAGCTGCTGCTTGCTTGTGGGCGCGGGAGCTTTCGTCAAGGCTTCTATCTTCTCTGGCGTTGTACTGACACCTGCTGCGCTGATAACATGACCAAGATAGCGCAGTTCTTTTTGAAAGAACGAACACTTTTCTTTCTTTACTCGAACCCCGCGCTCCGTCAACCGCTTTAGGACAGCTTCCAGATTTGCAAAATGGTCGTCTGCCGTCCTTCCAGTGATGAGAACGTCATCCAAATAGCAGCTGACGCCTTTCAGGTCTTTCAACATTGTGTATAATTATTTGGAAAATGGATGGTGCCGAAGAAACCCCGAACGGTAGTCTGTTTACCGAAAAAAGTCCTTTACGGGTATTGAGTGTCAAGTACTCTCTTGACGACTCCGACACTACCACCTGATGATAGGCTCTGTTGAGATCAATCTTAGAAAATTCTTGGCCCCCTGCGAGCGCCACAAACAACTCATCGACTCTCAGCAGTGGGTACCGGTCAGTTGCAAGACAAGGATTTAGGGTGGTCTTGTAATCACCGCATAGTCTTATGCCACCGTCCTTCTTTACTACTGGTACAACCGGTGTGGCATAACTGCTCGTCGCTACTGGTGAAATGACTCCCATGCCTTCCAGCTTATTAAGCTCGGCCTCGACCACAGGTCGTAATGCAAAGGGCACACTTCTTGCCTTCAGAAACTTCGGCACGCTACCATCTTTTAGAGACAACTCTGCTCTTTCTTCTGAAATTTTTCCCAGTTCGTCATTAAACAAACTCTTGTGTCTGTCTAGAAGTGCGCGTAGTCAGACAGTTTGACTCGAACAAGCAGAACCATCTGACCTGGAAATAGCGTTGAGCTTCAAGATACTGCTCCAATTGAGTCGGATGGCTTGCAACCATTGTCGACCTAGCAGCGGAAGTCCCTTTTCTTTCATGATGTAGAGAGGCAGCTGGGCTCTCTGCTCTCCGTACTGCACGGCCACGTGAGCGACTCCAACCGGCTGGACTATGGCTCCCTGGAACATCCGCAACTTCAGTGTCGTTGACATGACCTTGATTGAGGGAAACATCTGCCGAAACTGATATAAAGGCATGACGGACACAGTAGCCCCTGTATCGAGCTTCATGATCAAGGGCCGCCCTTCCACGTGCACAGAAATTTTTATCGGAGCTAGACCAGGCGAAATAATTTCCTTCATGCTCACAGAAGCTTGAACGGGAACCAACATCTTCATCGAGTTTCGCCGCGCTCCCTTCGTCTTTTGCTGCTTGTTAGCTTGGCACACCCTTTGAATGTGTCCTTTCTTATCACATTTGAAACAGGTGGCTGCTATGTGCGGACACGGTCGGCTTGCATGCTTCGCCCACCCGCAGCGATAGCAATTTCGCTGCGTCATATCGCTTTCCCCAACGGCTCTGACCTTGTGAACGTCCGGAACGCCCGTATCAAAGGCGTGCGCTTCTGCTACGCTCTTTTTCGCTGCTTCCATGGCTAGCGCTCGTTCCACGGCTTTTTGAAAAGTTAGCTTGTTATCCTCCGTGAATAACACTCGCTGTATATCTTCTCTGCGCAAACCGCAAACAAAACGGTCTCGCAGCGACTGATCGAGTGCGGATTCAAATGCACATGTCTGTGCCAGTTTCCGTAACTGTGCAACATATTCCGAAATCGATTCAGTCTCGAGTTGCGCTCTCCCGTGAAATTTCGCGCGTTCACTAATTACCGACGGCTTCGGTGACAAGTGGTCGCCTAGAAGTTTCTTTAGCACGTCGAAACTTTTAGCTGACGGCAACTCCGGCGCTGTTAATGACTTGAGGAGCCTGTACTTCTTTGGGCCTACGAGGCTCAAAAAAGCGTGTACCTTGTTGTCCTCGGGGATACGGTTGACCAGAAGAAACGACGTTAAGCGTTCCTCGTACGACGGCCAGTCGCTCGTAGACTCGTCGAAGGGCTCGATGTGTCCCAGTCGACCCACGAGTTGCGTCACTGCTCCCGCCGCTGCCGAACCATCCGTTGCCATGTCGGCTTGCTGTAGAACTGGCCAGAATCCCATCCTCGTCGCCAAATGTCGTGTTTGTCGGGGACAGCAACCGAAGGCCATGTGGGCGGAAAACCGAACGTGGTTTATTCCATCACAGCTTGTAGTGGAATCCCCCCGGTGGCCGAACAGCGCGGCTTATCTTATAGCCAGCTCTCGCGATCGTCGAGCCGCCGCTATCGCTCTAGCCGCGACGATTACACAACAACACCCTTAATAACACAGGTGTTGTTCATGTAGGAATGGGGCGACCGCACGTTAACTTTGATGTCACCAAACTGAGAGCACTGCAGGAGCTTGGTAGCCTGCTCTTCCGTGGAGACATCCAGCTGAAGAGCCCCTTGCATGGTGAACCGACTACGAATCGGAGCTGATCGCAGCAGTGATTGAGTGGCCGTGACCAAGATGGGATTCTTCTCCCTTAAATCAACCCCTTTCTCTGTGGGCTCAACCACTACCGTGATCCCTACCGTTCATTGCTTGCGATGACTCACCAACTTGAAGCCCTGGTTGGCCACGTCAGCCATATCCGCAACTGACTGATCACCTCCACGATCGCTGACTCATCCCCACTAAACGATGAGGTCTCCCTTGACGGGTGGTCGTCGCCATGTTAGGGTCGCTCCACGGCCTTGGAAGCCATGTCCGCCTCTTCCGAGCCAGCCTCCTTAGATTGGTGTGGTCTCCTTACACATGCCGGCTCCGGAGCTCCCGTGCTGTTCCCATAGGGACAGTACCGCCTTGAAGATGCAGCCGTCTTCAAATATTCAAATAAAACTAGGTAAATCAGGCAAAATTGGGTAAAGAACAAGAGCTAAGGCGACAGTAGGCCGAACAACGTCTTCGTCTTCCTCTTCCTCCTTTTCACCCGTGCTAGCCTCTCTGAGCACGAGACTCGCATTCAGGAGGCATCGTTAACGAGCGGAAAGTGTGTGGTGAAATCGCGACCCGGTACCACGGAAACCAGCGGGTCCACCGAAGAATCTCTGAGCGGAAGTGAGCCTCACTGCAACCGCCTGAGCACGCGCGCTGTGGTTTTGGGAACGGCACGTATGCCTCGCATTGTTTATACGAGAGAAAGGCAGAACGGCACTAATGGGCTAACGGAGAATGTAGACTAAATCGTTGCAAAAGAAACAAATGCTCTACCCCCGAAGACCATTTTCCTCCTCAAACTTTTATTTGCGTTTTCCCCTTTTTTTTTTTACTTCCGATCACTCGGAGTCATCCGTTGTGACCAAAATCTTGTCATCATCGCTTTCGTTTCACATCCAGATATAAAGCTCCACCATAAGGTAATGATCATGTGGTGATTTGATTTTAATGAGGTAAGAGCAGCTTGACAAGTGAGCATGATGGACACTTGATAATTTCGTTATTCAAAACTTTTGCCACTTTTTAAGCGAGGCTTGGCTAGATTCCTTCTTCTAACTTTCTTTCATATCCTCTCTCCCTTTCTCATTATGCCTGATGGCAAACATCTACAATAAAAAAGAAAGATTAACGTGTATTCGGCCCTCGTGATGTGCGGTCAAAGCAACATTTCGCCAAAAATTCACCCCAGAGACGCCGAGCGCCTAGGCCTCCCACTGGCGCCGACTCCAGACCCGAACTGTTCCCTACCCTACTCTCCTTCATGCCCGCTACCCCGATCAATTCCTTTCTTCTTGCAAGCTCTGCGGGAAACCGGGAGACTTCCTTCATGTCCTCCTCAGATGTCCTGCCTTCCCACACCCTCCATCGCCAACCACAGCGGAGTCATACTAGGAGACTCTCCTGGCCACCTCCGCTGCTGCTGACCAGCGCCGGATAATTACCGACGCCCTGAAGCGGACCGCCCTCCAAAGGCTGTCCTTTCTCCTGTAAGGGCAGCCCCCCAAGGGTTGCCTCGTGCCATGTTAGGGGGTTTGCCCCCCTTTGTATTTGGCAATAAATGTTTCCACCACCACCACCCAACCAGAGGGCAGCGTGTACAGATCGGAAAACGTGGTCTATTGCACGGTTTCTATATCTAAGACTTCTGGTTTCTTCATCTTCTTCATTAACTTTATTGCTAGGCAACAGAGTGGTGACCACCACCTCAATTTGGGTAATTCGTACGCAGTTCATTTTTCTGTTCACAGGCATCGCGACAGTCGCTACCCTGCGAATTGGCCCAACCAGGTTGTTGGGTTTCAATACCCTTTGGAGAGTTTCTCAGCTGGTACGGTCAATGAGTTCTGCTTCTACCACACGCGGGTAACACTGTCTTTGCGCTGCATGTGAGCGTGAGAGTTTTCGATGACGAAGTGAAACGACGCAGCTTAGACTCCAGAAGGTATCACATGCTGAAGTTTCTGTAGAATGAGACTGTGGAATGAAGTAGCACCCTATAACGTAAGGAAGTAGAAGCATAAGCGTGAGCGGAATAAGTATTACAGTATGTTCACAGGATACTGTGACGATAACGAAAGACTAACTCTGCACACCCTGGTGATAAAGAAGAAGAGCCAGTTATCGCGAAACTTTCCAGTAAGCGAGGAGGAGGAGGAGGAAACCTTTGTTAAAAAGGGAGTTGTTGGAGTTTATAGCTGGGGCCCTCAGAAATAAACGCTTCAAAACAAGGGGGTCGAAGGGCTCCCTATGTCACTATCTATGCCTTTTTGCATACAGATGTCTGACCAGTTCATGTCAGCTAGTGGTAGTAGTGTAATGGAAGAATAAAAAAAAATCACAAAAGGAAGGCAGATATCGTTCACGGAAGTGCCGTATACTTATCCTCAGTTTTTGCTTTAACGCAGAAATGTTTTATTGGACTAGCGCACTACGTTTTTCCGACTTCTTCGTTTTTACGGCAAGGCATCGTCACGTGGAAAACAATAAAAATAATTAATATGCTGTGACGGCTTAGCAGATGATGTATTTACGTTCGTTCACGTATTGAAGGGCATGTTATTCTTCAGTGCGGTTTTTCTACTTTTTTGAGTATGGTCGATATAGAACATGAGTGCAGCAGAAGACGAAGGCGCAGAAATGGAGGCGAACGGCAACTCAGCGCTCATGCTACATTCTCTAGATTATACGCACTCGTGCTGTTCGTTCCAGCTTTAGAGGGAAAGCTCCACGCCTCCCGTACAAAGCTGAAGGTCGCGTGGCTACGAATTTTGACCTTAAAACAAGAAAGAGTTGAGGCTTGGCTGTGACGTCATTCCACGTGACTCGCCACAGCTGCGCTCGTTGAGCCGACTGCGCTGGCTCGCCTCGCAACTATCGAATCGCGTGACTCGCTGCGCCTCGCCGCAGCTGCTGATGCGGAGCCGACGGCACTCTCGCAACAGCTGGAAATCGCATGGCGCGCCGTTCGCTACATAAAAGTGTGCGGCGTTACAGATCACAAGAACGTCTTCACTCTAGTAAAGAAAGTCCCAAGCCAAACCAGCGACATGCAGCAAAGTTTAATCAAAGCTAAACCATTCTAACCACGCTCTTGCTCGTTTTACTAGGTTGAGCCAATTTGAACCATGGATAATTTTTTTGTGCCTTCGTCTTGTGCTGCATTGCAGTTTTCTTTATCGAAGTTTTTTTGTCAGCCGGGTGATCTCGAAAAAAGAGCGAGATGACCAACAAAGCAAGTAGCTGAAGAAGACCGGCTCGATTGAATACATTGTGCTGAGGATAACAGATCAGCAGTACACATACCCTCGCCGTGGGTATGTGCCATTGAGCCTGGGGACATCATCATCATCATCGTCAACCCGGGCATCCATAGGAGCATTCGTAATTGAGAAAACAAAGAAAAAGCGCTCTGATTCTTAAAAAAAGTCGCAAGCACAATCGAATGGGAATGTTTAGTGCTGCAGTAGAGTCCAGCATTTCACGGCATGTATCTTTAATTTTATTTAATTTTTCTACAGATTATCCTAATACAAGCATCTACTTTTTTCTAGAAAGTTTTCTTAGTTTATTATTTTTCTACATAATGCATCAATCGTTTTCGTCTTCTTTTATACCAACTTTGCTTTTCTTAACATTCGATGTGCTCCTTCATGCTCATGGAACAACAATTTGATCAAGGACAACTATGTCCCAGACTGATTCGCGCTCTCACGTCTTCCTGATTTATTGTTTAATCTTCTATACCGCTTCGTATTCCTTTGGCTAACTGAGAATGTTTCACTCAAGATGTTATCCTTTTTTATTTCTTTCAGCATTTATTGACAGGAATAAAGAAAACAGATGGTACAGCTCCTTGCGACATGCCTCATGCTTCCTTAATAAAGTCAATAAAAGCTTAGGAAGCATGGGTGTATATATATATGTGCATATGCCACTTTTTTTGCATCTGGCGCGTCGAATTTAATAGCCCATTAAGGACGGGACACAATGTAACAACTACCCGAGATTACATCTTCCGCAGTTACATTTATTTGCTCTCCTCTTTACAAAAGTTTCGTAACAAAAGCAGCACGAGCTCTGCCTTTGTGATGCCCTAAAAAATTCTGCGGTAAGTTGGGTTAAAGCTAAAAGGAAGCAATGCTTTGGCAAAACCCTAAAAATATAAATAGAAGCATACCTTGAACTTGAGTGTTAATTTCGCGATAAACACAACACTCTAGCGCTAAGGCGTGTTGAGAAACGTCTTTCTTAACTTTATTCACGGGTCACGTGCAAAAGTAATCCGAGATACGTAATTTCAGACAAGAGTGCCTTGACCACCCAACAATGATATTTAATTCCTCTCAAGGGGAAAACTCTGAGGTTAGAGCGTGTGCCGAAAGTAAAAGAAACGATTTAATTTTCGACCGGGGTTAATAGCGGGCCAAAATCCTGTGAATATTTGCTAAAATAGTATCTCAATTGAGAATGAGTGGCATTCTCTTTTAACGTAGAGGCGTTTCTGAACACTGCTGCGTGATCGACGAGCGCCCCTCTTCTCCAACACTCACCAACCTGAGGCAGTCAAGTTGAAGCTTTAGCTCTTCCTTCACAAAATGTGGTTATTGTTTTCCTCTCTCTCTCTCTTTCGGTACGTGAGAGCACATTTTCTTATCAGAAGCGTGTTTGCATCCGTTTCAGGGAAAACATGGCCGGGAAGGACCTTTCGCGGACGATTTCAAGTGGAAACGAAAATTCTCTTCCCGCGACTGTATTCTTTGGGATGTTCCACGTCTCAGGCCGACAACGAGGAGAAGAGGTCGCGAAGTGGGAAGTCGTTTTATCTGACCGCCTAAACCAGATGCTATTTTTCTTGTTTATTTTTTACTGTTGTTTGTTTTGTTCTGTTCTGTTTACGCGAGGAAATCTCGCAGCCTGAGAGTATAAATGGGAAAGGAAGAGGAGGAGGAGAAAGAAGAGGGAAAGCAGGGAGGTTAACCAGAAGAATAATCGGTTGGCTACACTACACGAGGAGAAAGGGGTGAGGGTATAAAAATGAAAGAGAAAGAAGAGTCTCTATGAAAAGTCAGCGTTCGTAAAGTCACAGCCAATTGTGCAGGCCATGAGTTCGTAAGAAGCGGAGCAGTGCCTTGGAGGCCTTTAACACTGACGACTGCCGCGGCCTGTAGCCGAGAATCTTCATTTCTGTCAGTGGGCGTGGATCTAGACGCTCCAGCGCATGGCAGAGAGGTTGCCTTTCGGCGCCGTAGGCAGGGCAGTCCTAAAGAATGTGGGATATAGTCTCGTCATACCCGTAGATGGCACATGCAGGGCTATCAGCCATACCGATTGAGAACGAGTAATGGTTGTTGAAAGCTACACCAGGCCACAGGTGACACAACAAAGTTTCTTCACGTCGTGGTAGGCCGGATGGAAGACGAAGGTTCATATATGGGACCCAAGCATTTAAACGTGAATGCGTAAATTGGCCTGAATTCCAAGCGGCAAGCGTTAATTCTCGCGCAAGAGAGCGATGCCTGCCCGCTGCGCCTGATCTCGAAGAGGGGATAGGCACAAGATCGCCGTCGTGGTGAGCAGTTCGCGCGACCTCACTTTTTGGGAAACTTTTCTTGAAAAGTGCAGAGATGTTTTCGGGAAGCTTGGATAGAAATGCCGTCGTGCCTAGTTCCGAAGGAGAAAGAGAAAGTGGTCAATTACTTCCGTGCCAGGCCTCATCGATCCCTTGTTGTGCATTAGTTTTGCCTGCGGGGTATTATTCATTGCTTTGTGGAGTCCGAAACCTTCCGATTTTACTTTTTTCTGGAGTCAAGACAACTACCGAAATGTGCAAAAAATGTAGGAGCCTTAGGTCCTCTAAGAAAGACAGCAAAAAGAAATGAATACTTTATGCAGAGCGCATGGCTGCGTCTAACAAAGCACTCCTTTAAAATCTGAACCGAATGCTAAAGGCAAAAAAAACAAGCACAAAAACTTTAGGAATTTTTTGCTGTATACAGGCGTGTAAACCGGTGTGATACGAAACATTAGAACAAGAAGTGAGTCATAGAAGTAAGTAATGGCATTTAAAATAGTTTAACCAAACGCAATTCTCACCCAATATATTCTGCACAATTAGTGCATGATATTGAGTTGAATGAAACCCAGAAAGAAAGAAATTCCTTAGTAAAGGTCCTAAGCCGGCACACATTTCTGAATACCTGACAACTTCCCACGATGATACGTTTCTATTTTTTTTATTAAGGCACCAATCGCCAGAACCTATTCCTTACTCTTCCATGTAGATTTAGTGGGTGTATCCAAAAGCATAATTTATTTTTGTTTTATTTCGGTTACATCCCAAGCGAAAAAGAAAAAAGAGCAGCGCCGGCATACTAACGCTGATCCGCTGTGGGTGGAAATGTTTCAGCTACGCTACACTGGCGGCATGTTGTGCCACCAGTACACACTGCTAATCTGACCAGACGGCTGACACCTGCGGTGCCGTTGCGCCTTTTATTGGGAGCGAGCTTCACCACTGGAGTGAATTGTGATAGCGACGACCTCGTTCTGTAGGTTGCAGCACTTGGCTCGTGAGTTCTGCGATAGGAGCCTGTGCTGAACACAATTCCTGCAGGTCGCGTTATTCTCCTTGTTTACTATTAGATCTAGTGCACCTGCATAGGTAGGTGAAAATTTTTTGATAAGCCTTATGGATGAGTCACTGCCTAGGGTTGGTCTGGCTCTTGATCCCGGGTGGTGGCCAAGAGTCCATGACGTGCGGCGACCTCTCCAGCCCACTCTACCAGCCGCCTTTGTGAGGCTGGTTCGGAGCTCGCGATCTCCCAACTCTCTTTTTCCGTGAGGTTCCAGCGAGATGATGGTTGGAATTCTCGACAGAGATACAAAATGTGGTCAAAGTTGGCTCTCGGAGCCCCGCAAAGGAAGCATTCGGGTCTGTATTGACCTGGGTGGATAAGGGCTAACAAAGCCGGTGAAGGGAATGTGCGAGTGTGGAGCTCTCTCCAGGTAGTTTGCTGTTCTTTCGAGAGGGAGATGCGTGGTGGGGAATAGACGAGTTTTTGCTCCCTGTAATGGAGGGTTATTTCATGATAGGTGACAAGCCGGTCCTTAGCACTACCCCGGTCTACGGTGTGCCCTGCTCGGTTGACGTACGCTCGAGCAAGATAGTGGGCCACTTCGTTGCGGGGTTGTCTGTGTGGGCTGGCACCTAAACAATTTGAACTGGTCGGTGTTCTGTGGAGCAAGAATTGAGAATTTTTTGGGTGGTAGAATGAATCTGTCCGCGTGAAAAATTCGTGATTGCTGTTTTATAGTCACTTAGAATGAGTGTGGCAGCGGAGGAGGAAATGGCAAGCGCTCTCGCTGCTTCTGCGGCTTCAGGTGAGGTCGTTGTCTTGACCGAGCACGAGGCTATGTGTTTCATATCATGCGATGCTACAGTGATGGCTTAGGCCGAACTGTGGGTGTACTCTGCCGTGTCCACGTAGACCGCGTCTTTGTTGTTTGCATGAGTTTATGTAAAGCCTTGGCACGAGCTTCGCGTCTGGCCTGGTTGAGAACGGTGTGTACGTTTTTGAGCAGAGGGTGAAATATGAGTATGCCCTGCTGTGTATTGGGATGGCGTAGCTGTTGTGTGTGTTTGGGGGGGGGGGTGCACCTGTTGGCTGAATCTTTAGCGAGGCGAGGATGTGTCTACCTGTATTTGTGGAGGAGAGACCGTCAATCTGAGCCGTGCGATGAGCTTCAGTTAGTGATTAAAGTGTATTTTGCACTACCATGCGTAGGAAATGGGTGGTGGGAGTTCATTGTGCATTGTGCGTAGAGCACGTTTGTTGTCGCGGCAACAGCGGCAGGTGAATTTATTCTTCTGCCATGCACGCTTCTTGCTCAGTGCCTTGAATGAACGTGGATAGAAAATGTGCACAGAGCAGTTCATATAATATCGGGATACTACATATTAGATAGCGATATTAAAGAGGGTAGAGGCAGAAATAAAGGCGGAGAACGTAATGGCGACGACAGTACGAAGTGAGTAAACGGCTTTGTCTTAGGCGTCATGGTACGCTCGTAAATGAAAAATACCGCCTGTACATCCGCCGCGGTGGCTCAGTGGTTAAGGCGTTCGTTTACTGAGTCGGAGCACACGCGTTCGAATCCGGCCGTTGTAGCCGCGTTTCGATGGAGGCGAAACGCTAAGGCGCCCGTGTGTTGTGAGATGTCAGTGCAAGTTAAGATCCCCAGGTGGTCGAAATTATTTTCGCAGCCCTCCACTACGAAACCTCTTCATTCCTTTCTTCTTTCACTCCCTCCTTTATCCCTTCTCTTGCGGCGATGTTCGGTGTCCATAGAGATATGTGAGACAATTACTGCTCCATTTCCTTTCCTCAAAACACAATTTTCAGAACATATTTTCTCGTTCTTTCAGGACTGGCTCTTTTTAACCCGGGCCTGGGGACGCTTTCCAGGTGAGTTTCGATCCCAAAGCGAATGTAAGTCATGGAATGAGCGTTGCATAGAGTGGCCTTCTCTTAGCATTTGATCTCTGGTGTAATGCTTTACATGCGTGTTGGAGAACACTGGTGTGACATCTTTGATGCTTACGCTGCGGCTTCTTCAGGTAGTGACGGTGTCAGAAATGACAAAACTTTTCCGCTTAGTGGGAAGGTGAAAAGGTTCGCTTACGGATGGTCTTCAACCAATAGTTCTCAATTAGAAGATTATTCTTTGTTTAATTAGCAGGCGCTTATGAATCGTTTTGTAATAAAGGACTAATTACTGATTAACATCCAATAAATCACAGTCAAATTGCTAGAATGGAAAGCTATAGAGCTTTCCCAGAAACTTCATAGTTGAAGAAAATTTCTTCAGTGTTCGCTGCCCGATCCCACACCACCGCCTCAACTTTACTAACCGCTTTACTAACCGAGCTAACAGGGACAGGTGGCATATTGTGGAACTAGAGTGAATGGATCCGCAGCTCGAAGCAGGAGCTCTATAGCTTATTTTTTGTATCGCGGCGCACGGGTGGATGCTAATGAGGCCGAATACAAATATCTCGGGGCATGCATAAACGAAGGTCAGACATTCACGGGAAAGCACGAACAGTCTGTAATCACAAAAGGGCGAAGAGATGCCGGGATAATTAAACACAGGGCATTGGAGGGGGGGGGGGGGTGACAAGAGGTATGAAGTACTGAGAGGTAGTTGGAAATGAATAATGGCGTCGGGGCTTACTTTCAGGATTGGAGTTCTGTGCTTGAGGGCAGAAGTTCAGTCGAGATTAGAAGTAAATCAGAGAGCTGTTGGAAGATTACCACTAGGTGCCCACGGGAAAACCACAAACGAGGCAGTACATGGGCATATGGGCTGGGCATCCTTCGAAGCGCGGGAAGCTCAGCGTAAAATACTATATGAAGTACGCCTAAGGAAATTAGACGCTAACAGGTGGACAGCTAAGGTATTTAGATACCTATACAGAAAGAGCGTTGACTAACAATGGTCGAAAAGAAGTAGGAAAATAACCAGAAAGTAAGCAGGCAACAAGGAGGGAGAAAGAAAGCATTAAACGACAGGTAAAAACGTTGAAGGTAAAAACTGAATTATTTAATGGGAGAGAAGCATAGCGTAGAACTATACCGATACTGGAAAAGACAGATCTGGAAGGAATCGTTCAATGTTAATTCAAAAGGCAGTGCCCTACTCTTTGAAGCTAAGTCAGGGCTTCTTAGAACGCGCATCTACAAAAACAAATTTAACGGAGAAGATGACACGTGTGCTGTGTGTGGTAAATATGAAGAAACATCTGAACACGTCATACAGAAATGTGATGGTATTCACCCGGTTGTTGTTGCAGGCACAGTCACTTTTTCAGACGCCCTAAAAGTTAGAGATAACAATGGTCATGTAAATAAATCTGCGGCGGAAATTAGCAAAAAGCGATTGGAAGATTGGTTGCTCAGAAGAAGAGAGGTGACACAAGGTTTGAAGCGTAGGACGACGTATTTAAAGAAAATGGTGAGTTTTAATGACAAGTTACAGCACAGTTAAACAAAAATAAAGGAAAAACCGATCATGGTGGCAACTGCACCGCGCTGTTTCAAAGGGAACGCTCCTGTCTTTCATCCATCCGTCCGTTTGTCCGTCCATCGAGCAATTGCTCCCTTATTACAAATCTATTCCATTCTGGGGGATTCCTCCTAACAGTGTACAGATTCTTTCTCTATTTTTTGGCTCGATCGACACGTTTGCATGACCAGCCACGTGGTGCGGCGCAGCTGCTGGTGCCGGCGGCGCGGCGCGCCTGCGAAACCGAGCTGCCTCAGCTGTGCGCATGCGCCGTGCCAAGTGGGACGAAGATGAAGGAACGCCCAGCGAAACGGAGCGGCGAAGGACTGACTTTGGAATTCAACTGATCAAAATCCACTCGGCCAGCCGTAGCTATCGCGTCACTCCAGGTTTAGGCAGAACTAAACCACCCCCCATTTTTCGTTCAGAGAGGCCTTCCACCCCGACTGGCCGTAGCCGAACTGCTAGCAATGCGTAATCATGTAAACACGCTCGCATATAAGCTCTTATTTCACATCTTTACCATAAAGCCTCGTATTCTCGCCTATATGCAGCGCAACGAATCTTCACCGAATATCCAAGGTTTGCTTCCGCTGCGAAACCGTTCAGTGAGCCTAGGCGCCGGCGTATCACTCGCATCTTGACATGACCGCATATACGACATTGCATGACCATGGATCCGACACAACGATTACTTGCACTTCAGCACACAGGCCGCTCTCCTGTTTGCTTGTGTCATGCTGTCTTTGTTTTTCTAATTAACTTGATATCTCAGTGCGCGAGCGCTAAAACTCCTGGTCTCAGATTTCGCCAATGCATGTCTGTCCGAGGCTTCTGGCAGCTACGTCACCTGCCACGGTGAGCAGGGGGCAACTAGCACACCGGGTTGTGCGTAGCCTGCCAGCAAGTTTTATTGCCAGCTATGCAAAACAATGTACGGAAAACACTCCATGAAAGAACGGCTGGCTTTGAAAAGACATTTGTGTTGAGTTTAGTTTCGGACACGTGTAACCGGCACTATAACACACCAGTCAAGTCTCGTGCGTAACTGATGCTCTGTGAATGTTTACATTGCGTGTGGTTTGCCATAACCTTGCCAGAGGCACCAAAGTAACTCCTAACATGTGCTAGCGTACCTCATTCACGTTTGGCGTAACCGTGCTCAAGCAGCTACTATTTTTTTATTTGCCTTTGCTTTTGTCGGTCAACGTTGCGCAGCTCCGTCTAAAGGTCGCCCCTCTCAAGCCATGGAGTGCCGCTGCTAACAGCCCAAGCGCCCGCCTGGGGTCGCTGCTTTTCATCCCGCACGTGCCACGCCCTATTTTGACCTAATTGCCGCCTAACGATTTGGACGCGCTTACGAGGATCGCGCTTCACGAGGTACGCATCCTGTGGCCTCCGCGGCTGGAGTGCCTGCAGCAGGCTTCACTTACTCTGCGTAGATGAAAACATACTGAGTGAGGCATAGTTTAGTAGACTTGTGCATGGAACGTTTTTTACCGAACTCTGTAAAAAAAAGGTGGCTAAGTAGGGGCTGGAAGTGAGAATCCTCAGAAATGCACCCGTATATGAACCTGAATACGAAAATTGAACGATCCGCAAGCTGCAGCAATTAAAGAATAAAGAAAAAGAACGACGTGGGTACTTAATTACGACGAGGTATTTTGTTTTCTGGAAGGGGAAACGCTAAATTGAAGTTTGAATTTTATTTCATTTCAAATAAACGTGCAATATTCCACGAAGAAGTAAGGAAGACGGGAGAGCTAAAGATTGTTTTTACAATTGTTTTTTTCCTTCGAGCTATTCACCGCATATTTAAAGGTGTCCAGAGGCCTCGACTGGATGAGTCTGGGAGAAGAGTTAAGGAAGAATACCAAATTAAATTGCGATTAGCTGATGACATTGCTTTGCTAATTCACTCAGGAGATGAGCTGCAGAGCATGATGAACGGTTACACAGGCAGAGCAAAACGGTGGGTCTGGAAACGTTAACTAACATGCCGAAAACCAAAGTGATGTTTAACAGTCCAGCAAGGGAATAGTAGTTCAGAGTTGGTAGCAAGGTGCTCGAAGTTGTAACGGAATACGTCTGCTTAGGGCAGGTAGTGACAGCTCATCCGGATCATGAGATTGAAACAAAACTAGAAGGATAAGAATTGGGTGTGCGCGTATATGGCAGGTTCTCTCAGATCATGAATGACAGTTTACCAATTTCCCTCAAGAGATAAGTGTACAGCAGCTGTATCCCACCAGTACTGACACACGGAGCAGAAATTTGGAGGCTACGAAAAGAGTTCAGCTTAAGTTAAGGACAACGCAGCGAGCCATGGAAAGAAAAATGATAGGTGTAACGTTAAGATACCGGAAGCGGGCAGAGTGGGTGAGGAAACAAACGCGTGTTATTGCCATCCTAGTTGAAATCACATCCTAGATTTGTTGTTCACAAATCAACCTGAATTCGTGAATTCCCCTCAGGTGCTACCTGGAATAAGTGATCACAGTGCTGTGCTTTGTGAAATGAAAGTTGAACTTGTAAGGAGCGCTGGTAAAGCACATAGGCGTGTATATAACTATGAAAAAGCAAACGTAAGGGAAATAATTGAAGAGTTGAATAAGTACCGAACGATCTTTGATACGCATGCCGATAACTCTGGAGTGGTTTAACTATGGTCTAGATTTAAGGACAAGATGTTTGAACTGAGGCAGTGCTTTGTTCCGGCGTGGATATTAACGAAAAGGAGGAGTAAAAGTAAACCATGGTTTACTCGGGAGCTACGCAGTATTACGCGCAAAAGGCAGCGTGTTTACGTTAAATTTAAAGGAAATCCGACGCGTGAGAATTGGTTCAAGCTGCAGGAAATTGCCGGAAGAATGAAAGTTGCTGTGGCAGCTGCAAAGAATTTGTTTGGCATTTCAATGGAGACGAAATTAAAAGAAAATCCAAAGGAATTTTGGAAACATGAAAAGAGAAATAGAAAAGACTCTGTAACTATACCACCTCTTGTTTCTGGTGACACCATTGCTGATGATGATGCACAAAAAGCTGAGTTCTTTAATAAATATTTCAGCTCTGTTTTCAGCTCTGAAATCGAACATGCTGATATGAATACCCCGAGTTTCCAGCCAGTGGCGAGTGTTATGGATGATGTTGTGATCAGCATCAACGGCATACAGTCTCTACTGCAGAATCTGAAGATTGCTAAGGCTGGTTGTCCTGATGACTTGCCAAACAAATTCTACAAACTGTGTGCTGAGTCGGTTGCACCCTACTTAAAGATAATTTTTGAAAAATCGCTTGAAGAATCCTGCCTTCCAGATGACTGGAAAATTGCAAGTGTTGTGCCAATCTACAAATCTGGCCCTCGCAACACTGTACCAAATTATAGACCGGTATCTCTAACTTCAGTTGCGTGCAAGACACTCGAACATATTTTGTTCACCAGTATAGCAGCACATATGGACGCACATTCATTGTTTAATCCTCGTCAGCATGGTTTTCGAAGGGGCCTATCGTGTACTACGCAGCTGACTGAATTTGCGCACGATCTGGCTGAAGCACTGGACAGGCGACTTAGCGTGGACTGCGTGTTTTTGGACTTTAAAAAGGCCTTTTATACCGTGACGCAATCTTTACTAATTCAAAAAATGTCTTTTTACAATATTAGCCCTCAAGCGATATCATGGATAAAAGATTACCTATGTTTACGGCAGCAGTTTGTGGTTATGAATGGCGCCGAGTCTCAAAGAGTGCAGGTTGTGTCTGGTGTTCCCCAGGGCTCCGTGTTGGGACCACTATTGTTCCTGCTCTACATGAATGACATTGGTGACGGAATAGTATCTCAAATGCGGTTATTTGCGGATGACTGCGTTCTTTATAGTGTTGCCACTAGTGAACGAGATGTGGAAATGTTCCAAGAAGATTTGAACAGAATCTCAGAGTGGTGCGTTAAATGGAATATGGATTTGAATTTGTCCAAGACTGTCCATATGAAGTTTACAAGAAAGAAAAACCCTGATGTGTATTCATATGTTGTTAGGAACACAATGTTAGAACAGGTATTTGAATTTAAATATCTAGGCGTTTATTTTACTCCTGATTTGAGCTGGCGCCGTCACGTCGATTATATCTCTGCTAAAGCATGCAGAAATTTGGGATTTCTTCGCTGAAATGCAAGCACTGCTCCACTGTCATGTCGTGACATTTTATTCAAGACTTATGTCAGGTCGGTTCTGGACTACGCGTGCACTGTCTGGGACCCGCCCACTGCTAGAGATAAAAATAAGTTGGAGAGGGTGCAGAACATTGCCTCTCGTTTCGTGTCTGGCACACGCGGGGCTCGTTACAGTGCAGCGCGTACGAAGGATGCACTCAACTGGGAATTGCTTGACACGCGCCGAAAGAAGTTGCGTCTGAAGCTATTTCATGCTGTTTATTATTCAACTGCTCGGGTTGAACGCGAAAGGTATGTGCAGGAGCCTTTTTATAGATCCAACCGTGTTGACCATGCTTTTAAAGTCCGCGAATTCAGGGCAAAAACTGAATTGTTTGAAATGTCTTTTTTTCCGAAAACCATTAGAGAATGGAACAGACTACCGAGCGATGTTGTGAGTGTGACATGAAATGATGCGTTCTTTCGTTCTTTAATGATGTGATGCGATTGTGATGTGTTCTTTTGAAGTGAGATGTACATGGAGAGCGCTTTATGCTTGTAACTCTGCCTGCGAGCGGAGGTGTCATGTGTGCTTCTTTTTCGTACATTGCCCCTCCCCCCACTGTAATGCCACGGCGCTGTGGGTTCCTTACTAAATAAATAAAAGAAGTGGGCTTGGACAGGGCATGTTATGCTAGGGCGAGATAACCGCTGGTCTTTAAGGCTAACGGAGTGGATTCCAAGAGAAAGTAAGCGTAGGAGGGGGCGGCATAAGGTTACGTGGGCGGGTGAGATTAAAAAGTTTGCTGGGATACGGTGGCCTCAGCTGCAAAGTTCGGAGTTAGTTGGAGAGACATGGGAGAGGTCTTTGCCCTGCAGTAGGCGTAGAAAGGCTGATGATGATGATTGTTATTAATTATTCCTTTGAGGATGTGCTGTTAAGTGGTAAAGTCAAAGTTGAAGGGCGTCCTTTTTTGTCTCGAAAGGAGCCTACGGGCATAGTAATCGTTAACAGTGAGCGCAAGACAACAAATTGTAGCTTTGTTAATTAAAAATGATTTTTACCGACATTTTTGGTTCCGCTCGTCGCCAGGGCTGAAGTGCACAACGACGTCATGGTCGACGAGCTAACCTGGACTGCCACATTCCTGATGGCATCGGCTTCGTAGGCAAGTAGCGATTGTTCCAGTGAACAACCACACGGATCGGTAACGTCAAAATAATCAGGGCAAGCGCACCTTTACGTCAATCGAGTGGAAATGCCGAGTGGCTCCTCGGACAACATTCAAAAATTAACGGTGGTTTTATCTTTGATTAAACCGACGGAGAAGCAGTAGCTTCACATTGGTGACTTTTATGCTGACTTTTTATGCTATGCTTTGGTCGTTTCTTTGGTCTTTGCCCGGGTAAACCTTAATCAAGCTGCCGCTTCTCTCTCCTTTGGACTAAAGCTAATGCACCGTTAATTTTTTATGCTCGCTTGAAGGCGTGACGTCACGGCCTAGCACATGAACACCACATGCGGACTTCGCGCCTAGGGACACCGGCGCTCCTTCCTTTATGTACTCGGTTTAGGAGGCCGTCATGTCACGGCTTAGCACGTGAAGACCGCAATTCGACTTCTTTCCAGGCGCGCCGGCGCTCCGCCTGTTATGTACTCGGTTAAGGAGGGCGCGACGTCACGCCCTGTACTGTAAACGACGCGTTCCGGCTCCTCGGCGAGCCAATAGTCGATCACGTGATGAGGTGTTGGTTGACCTTGACTTGAGCTTGACGTGACATTTACGACCACAATGACCTTGACTTGCCCTTGACTTTACCTTGAAATGACCCTGACCTTTGACCTTTGCAATGGCTTGACAATTGGTCGCACCATTGATCATTGACTGGTTCTCCAAACTTATAAACTGAAGGCTTGGCCTTGGCTGAGCCTTAAAGGTCATGGGAAGTACACGGCGAGCTCAGCCCGTTACCCCTAGTACTGAAGCTACTGCTTCAAAATCATATTAAATTGCGTTCCATTCAGTGATATTATGCGACCGAAACTTGCTAGACGGCATCTTCTTAGGCCCGTGAAACAAATCTTATGGTTCGTTGGCGTTCGAAATTTTGTGTCGTCCCCATTTAAACATGGGAACGTAGTGGCGCCCGCCGACTAAGGCGGGAAGACGCCGCACAGTATATTATCATGGAACCAAGGATCGAGACACCGTTCACTGGCAGCGTTGGCTGGTTGGCCTCGAATAAAAATGGCACGCACCCAATACGGGGGAGCGGCCAGGACACCGGCAGCGTTCCCAGGACAGCTCTCAGGGTGCGCGTGCAAACCTTAACCTCCTTGTCTTTTGGCGCTAGCTGACGCGACCTGGCCCCAGGTCCGATAGTTTCGCACGTAAAGCATTCAGAAATATCGGCTGATTTGTCGGCGATTTTTCCATATCGTGAGCTGGGCCACCAGGGTTGCCTCGCTGACGCGCTCATACCCCCATTTGGTCAACGACCTCACGAGATTGAAGAGTACATGCTCTGCAGCATCTGCAATCCTCAGAACAGCGGCAGCCAAGATCGACATCACCTCGCTGACCGTCGCCATCACCGGCATGCCAGCACTTCTCACGATTTTGGGCGATTTGCCGGTGAACGCGATCGCTGGGGCGCGGAAGAGGTGCCGAGGTTTGTTTGTAAAATTCGCAACCCGTAGTTGGGACCTGCCATTACGTAGGTAGACAAAGCTTCGGGCCGAAAAAATTCGTTGCGTCAGCAACAGTGAATCATTGCCCTCGGCGACTGCTGTCTCGTCGCGGAGCCCATCGCAGCCGACACTGACAAAAATGCTGGAGCGTTTTGGGAGGAAACTCGAAGGGCTGAGCTGCGTGGGCGAGCGCCAGGAGTGTCACCGGCGTTGTCTGTAAAAAATTTAACTGTGCGCTACCTGTGATCGATAATGCCCACTTTCTCACTTAAGAAGTCAACACTGAGAATCAGGTCGCGAGAACCAGGCAGCCGGCAACGCACGCAGAGTTGCGGATCTGGACCCGACCTGTACTCTGGCCAAGCGGAGTGACGATGTGGCCGCCATCGTGCGAATCAGTGTGCCAGACAATGGCATCGCAACTCTTTAGATGGGCTGCCAGTTTTCGGCTTAATGTTGAAAAATCAGCTCCGGTGTCCAGCAACGCGCTAATGCTGTGACCGTCGAGGAGCACAGGTATGTAGAGTGAGAACCGGTCCTCATCTTCAGAAGCTGCGGTAATCGATGTCAGGTAATGTCCACGTTGGGGGGGGGGGACTTTGGCGCCATGTTTCTGCGACCCCTCCGCTCGAGGTCGCTGTCTTTAGTTTTCCCGGTGAGGGCTCGGGGATTGTCCTTATGCCGGTCGTGAGAAGTGCTGGCTTGACGGTGATGGCGACGGTAGGCGAGGTGATGCCGATCTTGACTGCCGTTGTTCTGAGGATCGCAGATGCTGCAGAGCCAGGTACTCTTCAATCTCGAGAGGTCGTTGTAAACACGAACAGCACTTACCAAGTGGTGGGCGAGATTCCCGAGTACTTTCAGGGAATTGGTTGCCTGGAACGCCGTTACCACATGGTTCTGCGAGAGGATGCAACACCGGTGGTCCAGCCGGTGCGACGGGTGCCCCTGGCGTTGCTAGAGCCCCTTCGAGAAGAACTAGATCACATGGAACGGGCAGGCATCGTGACCAAAATCAGCGAGCCGACGGACTGGGTGAGTCCGTTTGTTGCAGCAAGGAAAAAGGATGCCAAACTGCGCGTGTGCATTGACGCCAGGCGCATAAACGAGTACTTAAAGCGAGAGCATTATCAGATGCCAAAAAGAGAAGACATTGAGGCTGAGCTAGCTGGGTGAAAGTTTTTCTCACGCCTCGATGCGTACCCGGGCTTTCATCAAATCCCGTTAGATGAAGCTACATCAAGAGTCCGCACAATTGGCACGCCCTTCGGGCGCTACCGGTTTTTGAGACTTCCCTTCGGAATCGCTTCCGCGCCTGAGGTTTTTCAAAGAAATATGAATGAAATATTTGACCAAGCTGCGGGTGTCAGGATATATATCAACGGTATACTGATTTGGGGGAGCACAAGGGAAGAGCACGATGCCAGGCTTCGCACAGCATTGCAGTTAGTCAGGAAAGCCGGCCTAACGCTTAATCCTGCGAAGTGCAAATTTGGGGTCTTCGAAATTGAGTTTTTTGGAGACGTCATAAAGCAGCACGAAATAAGACCTAATCCCGCAATGACTGCACCATTTTCAAAATGCCGCTGCCAACGGATAAAGCAGGAGTCCACAGAATGCTTGGCGTAGTCAACTACTTTGGGAAGTACGTACCACATCTGGCGGAGAGAACGACGTGTCTACGAGGCCTCGTTAAAAAGCACACGCTCTGTGAATGGTCGGAAAACCACTTGAACGAATGGCAAGCGGTCTGCAGCATACTGAGCAGTGCGCTTTTACTAGCCATTTTTGATCCGGCCAGAGAAACCAAGGTCATTTCTGATGCTTCAAAGAATGGGATCGGTTCGGCCCTCCTTCAGAGTTACGGCGGCAATTGGCGGCCGGTAGCCTACGCATCCCGCACAATGACGGAGGCAGAGCAACGCTATGCACAAATCGAGAAAGAGACAATGGCCATCACTTTCGGGTGCGAGAAAATGTTTCACTTTGTTTACGGCCGCAAGTTCATCGCCGAAACTGACCACAAACCACTGGTAGCTATCACTTCGAAAGCCATTGGAGAAATGCCACCACGACTGCAGCGTTTTTTTTCTGCGTTTACTCAGATATGATTACGTCCTTCGCTTTGTCCTAGGGAAACAACTGTTCCTGGCCTAGATGCTATCTAGGTCGTCGCCGGTCGGGCCAAGCGGCGCGGATGACTTCACGGATGACGTCGATGTTCATGCAGTTGGCGTCACTTCAGAGTTTGTAAGCCAGAAAATGTGTGATTGACTGGCTGAAGCAACCGCCAACGATCCTGACTTGCAAACGGTGTTGCGCTGCTCAAGGAATAGAAAAGAAATAAAGGATGCATAAAACCATTCTGCCCAGTGCTATCAGAAGTTCGCGGAATAGTGATGAAGGGAACAAAAGTAGTCATCCCAAAGACCATGAGAGCGGAAATCCTCAGTCACAATCATGAGGGTCACTTAGGCATAAATAAGTGCAAGGCAAGAGCCCGCAGCTTAGTATTCTGGCCTGGACTGAACGGGGACATCGAAAATATGGTTGAAAGTTGTGCAGTGTGTCAAAAATACGCATACAAGCAACAAAACGAACCACTGGTACTCAGGCCAACGCCAGACCATGCCTGGTACAGAGTCGGTGTTGAAACATTTATGTATGGCGGGAGCTGCTACTTGTGCGTGTTTTACGCTTTTTCAAATTTTCCTGAAGTAGAAAAACTTGAGGACACAACGTCAGGCACTGTTATAGGTAAACTTCGCTCAGTTTTTGCAAGATATTGAATTCCATCAGAAGTTTGTGCAGACAATGGTCCGCAGTTTTTATCTTATGAGTTTGCTATGCCTTGTTCGCATCCAGATATGACTTCACGCATGTGACGTCGAGCCCGAGATTCCCACAGTCCAATGGTCTCGCCGAGAAAGGAGTACCAATCGTGAAAATAATCGTAAAGCAAACAGGTGAAATGAAGGAGGACTTCTGGTTGGGTCTGCTCGGCTAATGCGCAACTCCACTGGACGAGGGCCGGTCCTCAGGAGAACTACTCCAGGGCAGGAAGTTGCGCACCCGGCTGCCGGACTTCACGCCCTGCCTCAGTCGACAGTTGGCTATGCGCCAACGACGTTACCAAAGGTCTTCTAAAGGCAAACCTCTGCCCCAATTGAAGAAACATGCGGTGGTGAGAGTACGAGGGACGTCTGGGAACGCAAGGCACCAGTCATGGATCTGGTAGCGCCAAGGTCATATCGTGTCCTTACAGAGGACAACCAGTTACTTCGACGCAACCGACAACATCTTCTAGCCACACGTGAGTCGTTACGAAGTGATGTTTCAGAAGACTACTCAGACGGCGAAGACATCTCCCATGCAACCCCGGGTGCATCGCAGTCAACAACGCTGCCTATGCAACCGGTGCCCAGGCGATCCACCCGGCAAAGACAGCAACCAAACCGGCTTTATTACAACCGGGATTTCAGTCAAGTGTCTCGTATTTTGTTCGCAGATTCCTAACCATTACACCGAGGAAGATGTATCGTATCAGTTGCGCATGCGCTCTTTACACGGGCCCTCTGCCTCGCACGACCATGTTATCACTCGGCTGTCGCCTACGCTATATAATCGGCAAGCGGTCACGAATAAACGTTCTTATTCTTGTTGCTTCCACGCTGCATTTTCATTGCTGGACGTCGGAACAGGAAGTTAGCGACGCGATCGAGTGTGCAAATGTTGTGCAGCATTTGCGGTGCGATTAAAAAGCGTTCAACAGAGCAGGCCAGCTCTCTGTTGGGAAACGAGACCACAGTGAGTATTTAGGGTGGCCATGTTAATAGATACAGGTGTCACAGGCTGAGTATCCACTGCCTCAGGACGACCTGGCAGCCAAAAAGAAGGCGATTGTAGTTCAGGCGAGGGCGGCGTTTCGATGCGACTACGATAGGCAGCGGCGGTGTTTGTTGTATTATTTGCCAGATTAATGCATGACTGTGTAATCGTGTTCTTGGAGGCAGTTAATCCAGAGACCGAGCCACACGTGCAAGTTCTTCATCGACCAGAACTTGCACAGAGAATAGTGGTGAGGTGCGGGCATGAAGTGACGTCTGCAGAAATGAGGGCAACATTTTTAAACGGGCCATGCGACGGCGAGGCATTCTTGTTCGTTAATGATGTAGCGGTTTTGTTTTGCACTTACAAGATTTGCGTGGGAAAGGTCCTTTATGACTATTCTATCCGCGTTCGACTTCTGAGTAGGCAACATTCTTTCATGTCACCGTTTTTTTCCCCTAAAATTCATCTTCAGAGGTTAGGCCGCTGTGCGGTGTAGCTTTAGAGAGAGAGAGAGTTCACGTCTATCATTCGTATATTCTTTTATAATATAAATCACTCCCTATCTAGTTAGCTATCACTAGTGCCCATAAATTGTTATTATACGTTAATACACATTACACGCTATATTATTATAAAGTGTTATTATAGCGTCGCGTTATTATACTGTGTACTGAAAAACCCGAGATCTAAAAAGCCCGCGAAACGCCTGGAGGCATTTGATTTCCAAGAGCAACCTAGGTGCAGCGTAATGATCGATTGCTTTGAACTCTGTCTATAATTTTACTACTTAGCATGAACAACACATTCGAAGCGGTTCTGGAAAGATCACTTCGCGCTGCTGACTTCAGAGTGCGGAGAAAAGAAAGCGTGCATTTTGAACAAAAATAAAAATGAAGTGTTTTTATTTCATAGATTCATGCCTCTATTCAAATCACGTTATGCCAGAACGAAAATAAAAATGAGAGCGAAAACAGCAAAACGAGAAATACAGAAATGCGGTTCTTCGATTTGAATATGTTATCTGTAGGTTGAGTCATCCGCAAGAGGCATTTGAGTTGCCTGCTTAGAAGAGCAAAATGGAATCTGAGACTTTCGTAACGGCACTCGAGCCCTACAAAAGAATCTCTAAACCTAGGAGAAAAAACTGCAGTCTCGAGCGTGCACTTCGCTTTCTTTTCATCCTCAAAAGCGTCACCTCACAGAGCCGTGAAACCGTATGGCTAGTTATTTTTTTTTTATGGGGGGGGGGGGTAGAGGTTTCGCAACCAGCGAAATCAGAATGGTTTGTACACATCTTTTCTTCTTGGGCTGGCATCAGCACGTGCCTGCGTATTGTAGCGGTAAGAAGCTTCTTTCCTTTGAAGAGAAACTCAACAAAAGCAGCGCGATCACGTTATTTCTGAGCTGATGTGAATATGAAAAGGCCAGGCAGGGTACTGTTACATTGAGCTTGTATTTCGTGCTTTTTACTTTTTTTTCTAAATTTTACTCGTCCACATTTTTAATCCTTTTCTTCCTCTTGAAAGGATTTTTTTTTTGAAACATTGTGCTGCTGCGAACTTGCGATAGGAACTTTCACGCCTTCTGTTAACAGCGCCTCAAACAAAATAAACGCAACTGGACGAAATAAACTGTTCAATCGAGTAATTTGGGTTATTGTATTTTTAATTCCAAAAGAAACAGTGAGGCCCATTAGGCACGAACTAGTTAAGAACTTTGAAATAGTTTGCAACACCTAGGAGTTTTAAAGTGCACCGAAATATCATCACACGTGCGCAACAACGCTCTTCTATACGGGCAGTCAGAGCTAGATGAGGAGGAGAGATTAATAGGTAGACCGATAGGATTCCCGGTTCTTCTCTTTGGCGTGACCTCACAATAACAACAATACATTCTTAAGGATGCAAGTGAAGATGCCAGGATGATTAAAAATTTATCAGCCGAGATACTTTTGTGTACTGTATTGAAATAATTCTAATATTTTTCATGCAATAAATTAACGACACTCATTTTAAAACAGTTATTCAAGCTTTCTCAGGCGGTGTCATAGACTTTTTAAAGTTGCTGTGACATCGACTAGTGTAAGGCCATATCGTGTAAGACTCCTTTAAACTAGAAGTTATAGAAATCAGGAACCAGAGTTGAAGAGGGATCGAAAACACGTCAGTGCAAAGAATTGAAATAGAGAGAGAGAGATTTGAGAAAATAAACATGTTTAGCCAAACAATTTGGCATTAGAAAACTATACGAGCGGATCCTTACATTAGGTGAGGCGGTGGCTCTTGGCGCAACTTTTCGTGCTGGCGAGTCTTTTGGACCGAGGTGTCGAAATTTTATTCGCGCGATTTATTTTTATACGCTTATGTTTTTAGGGTACGTTGGAGTACTTAAGGAAGCAAACACTGTCGAGCTTGGAATGCTATTTTCCTCCTTCGAAATATAGGCAGAAAACTTCGTTTCTGCGTTTCACTGACTAGCGAAAAACAGGCATTCTTTCTGCAGCGTCTTCATTGCTTGGCGAGTGAAAAGCATAAACATCAAGTTTCTTAACGTATGGCGCTCCTGGTGGCCGTGATTTAACCGGTGCTCCTGACGCTTCGCTCTGAGACTAAAATTCATAATGTTTTACTTTTTCCGCGTCATCTCCAGAAGTTCGCCGCGGTCAAACGACTCTTTTCTTAGTCTCCCTTCTCTGAAAACATCCTTCCCCTTTCTTGATTTAAATATAGACCATCATACCACCCTTCAATTTGCATCGGTATTACAGCTCACCGAAATGCCAACTTTCGCTCCTCGTATTTCAGTCGCTGTTTAACTTTTACTTGAGGTAAGGAAGCCCCAAATTGTGGCGCGCTGTTTACAGCGAAGTGAAACACAGCAGGCCCAGAGAGCTGCAGCTGCAATTTTCCCTCTACACATTCAACAGAACATCGGTCATGTAATTTATGCGTCTCTGGGCATGCTGATGCCAAACATTGTGAAAATTTTCTCGGTGGCATCCTTGACTTCGATGTAATGCTGACGTACAACGTCACGTGGTGTGCTATAAGTATGGAAAAGAAACAAGCAAAGATAGATAAAGAGGAGGAAGGAAAGACAGGGATGTTAACCAGAAAGGGGTTCTGGTTGGCTGCCCTGCACTGGGGAAGAGGAATTAGGGGTCTAAGAGGAGGAAGAGAGAAGGGGAAAAAGGCATAATACACACACACGCACAACGCCGTCACAATCTGTCACTCAATCCAGTCGCTCTCAAGTAGGCAAACAGTGCCTTGTATGCCTTGAGGGCAGTCGACTGCTGTGGCCACGGACCCGGGATCTTTTGCTCTGTTAATGGGCGAGGATCGAGGCGGTCCAGGGCACAACACAGTGTATGTCTTGCACTCGCAAATGCAGTGCACTCACAGAGAAGATGAGCGATGGTCTCCTCACAACCACAGCTTTCACAGGCAGGACTGTCAGCCATCCCCATCCGGAAAGCATAGTGGTTGGTTAAAGCAACACCGATCCATAAGCGACATAAGAATGTTGCTTCGCAAAGGTTTTTGCGTAAGTGTACAAGAATACAAGACAGCTACACCTTAAAGCAGTCTGCGCTTGATTCAGACGAGAGCCACTGATAGGGTATAGTTGTCCATGACTCAACGTAACACGGTCTGTCGACGCTGCAACATAAGAGTAAGAGCTTAGTTCATTGGCCAAGCCAGACAGACAATTGCACGTTTCTGAACGCAGTTGACAGTAGTCGAGTAACTGGATCGAATAAGGAAGATTGCGAACAACGAGCACCTAGGGGTTGCGAAACGCCAACTAATGTTCTGCACGGTGGGCACCTTGTCTGTCTCAGTGCTGACTGTCACAGCTGGTCAAACCACTGGCGCCGGCTTAGAGGAACTGTTCGCAGGCACGAATGGGTCCACAGGTGCATTTAGTGGCTTTATGGCAACATCTGTACGTCCTCCACAGCCTTTCTTCATTCCAGCGCACGATTTACCAGCACTGAAAGAGAAGCTGCAGGTATTTGAAACCACTGAGAAGTCATTTTTTTAAAGTACCTTGGACTTGGAGAACCCTTAGCAGTTGACACTGGCTCACGGCTACGGCTATCACGTTTTCTAATGCCCAAGGTGCCGATAAACCACATGCCGTTCTAACGCGCGAACTACCCTAACAGTACGGATCCAGAATGACGTATAGTAAAACAATTTATTTCTATTGCATTTCATTTTTTTCTCATCTCTTCAATCTTTGTGATTGGCTGAGGTGACGCCATGCCTTCGTCTTCAATGGGCTTGGCCTAATGATGAAACAGGAGTGTATTTACGGCATCGGTCCATGAAATCACAAAAAATGACAGGAATCGAATTATAATCAATATCGTATACACTTTGACATGAAGATGCCCAGCTGCAGTTATCATCTCTGTGCGAGCAAATATAGAGACATTACACCCTTTGCGCAGGCGTAGCATACACCTTAACATTGTTGAAAGGTAACCTGCAGTCCTTCCAGGCACGCAGAACTCAGGGCCTCGATAATACAATTGCCACTTTCAGTTATAACAATTTTCTTTCATCATCATCGGCTGATACAGCACAGCGCACATAGGACAAAGGTTCCACATAGTATGTCCGTCTGCTTACGCGTTCCACCCGCAGAGTGTCTTAACACACGAACAAGCGAGAGAACGTGAGGTACTTTTTTTTTTATTCACTCCTTCTCGAGCCGAGTGCTCCTGCACCTTTTCGCTCCCACGTGGTGTCTCAGCAGAGGTACAAAAGAGCGCCAGAAAACGGCTAAGCTGCGCTCCACTAATGAGCCTCTTAAAGGCTTTATCGCTGTCTCTAGCGATTCGCCACTGTGTGCATCACATCCACGCGCACCACCTGGAACCGGCGATAACAGCGGTGCAGCTCAGGAAGCACTCTTAAGGCCGTGCGTCATGAGCAGCAAACCACCACAACTAGTGCTACTTTGCAAATGATTATTTATAAATGGCTGAGCGAAGTAAGCCATGCCCCAAGCTGATGCTGCAATAGCTGCATTGATGGATTTTTATCTCAAGTTTCACAGGAACCTTATTTTTACTGCGATAATGTGGCTCCCTTGTCCGAAAGATAGACCGAGAGTGTGGGGTAAGCTCAGAGTAAGTGGGGTCAGGTAAGGTTGTTTGCAGGACAGCCTAATCACATAAACAACAGCAGCTATGTGCACAGTGTTGTGCGCACGTTTAGGACAAAATGAGGACGAGCGCCTGCTGTAATTTGTGTGCGCAGGCCGGTGAGAATGCGGCAGCTGCTCAACCGTAAGAGCCCTGCCTGTGTTCTTTCTGTGGCACTGTGGGTTTGGCAAGAGGATAGAAGGACGGAGAGGGAGGGGGGGGGGGGCGAAAAGCAATACGCCGTGCAGCTGCTAGTGTCGGTTCTTCGAGTCGGTGAAAAGTGATAACATCAGGAGCTTTTAATTCTGAATTTTTTTTATGCGACAAGCTCTAGAATACATGGTTGCGTTTTACAACGCTACGGTTGGGTTAAAGAAATTCTGGCGGGGTTTCGTGCTTTCCAACTATGAGACTATGAGACAAAGAGCTTGCGCACAGGATCTTTCTGCAACATATCTTACTACTCGGTCTAGAAGCAAAACTCCAAAGGTCTTTCTTCATTTTTTCCTCCCCTATCTTGCGATCTCCTACTTTCAGTACGTGGCAGCGGTTGTGGCTCAGATTGAGTCAGTATGCAGGCCCGTGCACTTTCCTTTTCATTCTTCCCGACAGAAATAGAAGCAGCAGCAGCAGCAGCCTCCTGTAACTGTGTAACTCTCACAGTTTTTTCTTTTTTCTTCTTGTTCTAGTTGTTCTTTGTTCTTGTTGCGCTTCACGTTGTTGTTGTCTTTCCTTCCCTCCGTCTACAAACTGTTTCGCACACGACAATGCCAGCATCGACTGGCGCCTCATCTACTGCATCCTTGGCTGCATTCAAATCCACCGAGAACTACAATTCATGTACCCATAAAGAACGAACACAATTACAAATTTCCTCTGCGATTACCTGGGAAATGCCAGCACCGAAGGCCCCTCGAAAGAGCATATTTTTGCTATTCCGTGATTCAGAAAAAAGAGGCGGCTTCACTGTGAAACTTATGGTTAAAAAACCAGATGGATAGCAGCTAGATCCGCGTAAAAACCGAGACAAAGTTACTGCTTGTTTTGCACACGAGCAGTACGCGAACTGCAATAATGCCTCGGAAACAGCGATGATTGATGATGGCCGCTGTCACGGGTGAGTGCGCGCGAAGAGAGAAGTGTGTTGACAGAAAAAAAGGATGAAGCTTAATCTGCACGCACTGTTCTGTGAATTTAGTTTGCGCACTTCTTTGTTTTGAATGCACGGTTTTGTTTCCCGCAAGTGAAAGCAAATATTCATCGTTTGCTCCTGAGTTAAAAAAAAATCTTCCAGAGCCTAAGCGGTTTGTTAAGCCTGCAATTCTTTTTCTTTCTGTAGATTTTTCTACTTTTATCACACTTATTATCGGTTGCTATAGCTAGTAAGAATGCCTTCTCACTCTTGTCATTCGCAGCAAAATTATATTCTTATATAGGGATACGTAGATTTCAATTGGTGTTTTTTGTTGACTATACATGTTTTATATCTTTGACCAGTTTGACAAGCATGTTCTAAGCAAAATAAATCAAATAACTGCTGCAATAGGTTGTTTAAGATATATCCTTTCAACACGCATCAAATGTTTGCTTTACCATTTACTTTTTCAATCACACTTGAAAAATTGTCAGTTAGTATGGGGAAACACATCATCAAATATAGAAGACATCCTCCTGTTACAGAACAAGTATCTCCGACACGCATATAATTCTTCTTATACTGTTTCCACACTAACTTCCTTTAAGAATCCTGGAGTATTTGCAGCTTGCAATCTCCATAGATATCGCTTAAGTGCATATAAACAGGAAATCCAGAGGAATATTAACAATATACGTAATCTTTCCCAATTACAGGACAGAACTCTAAGTTACAGCACAAGAGACTTCGAGGATTGCTCAGTACCGATGTCAGGTTCAAATTACGGGAAACAGCGCCTTAAGTGCACTATACCAACGCTTTTAAATTGTTATAATTTGGTCCGTTTTGATCTCTTCACGGCATCCTACAAAGACCTCCGGAAGATGTACTTGGTTTCTACGTAAAGTTGTCTAGTCTTGGTGTTGCTTTCTTTTACATTTGTAGCAATAAGTTCTTGCAGCGTTTTTGTGGAGGCAAAACGCTAAGGCGCCCGTGTGCTGTGCGATGTCAGTGCACGTTAAAGGTTCCCAGGTGGTCGAAATTATTCCGGAGCCCTCCACTACGGCACCTCTATCTTCCTTTCTTCTTTGTCTCCCTCCTTTTTTCCTTTCCTTACGGCGCGGCTCAAGTGTCCAACGATATATCAGGTAGATACTGCACTATTTCTTTTCTCAAAAACTAATAAAAAAAGCAATGAGTTCTGTAGTTGTTTTTGTTTACATTTGTACTGTGAACACTTTATCTGCATCATATTAAATATGTATGTATATGTTTGGGTATGAAAAATATGTTTGCATATGAGATGCTGTCACTGTGCCGAAATAAGGGTTTGTGAACCCGTCAAGTTGTTCAAGGACAGCTTTTTTCTACAATTCCTATCTGTATTTGATGGCAAATAAAAAAGATCTCACGAACAGGTGCCATGAGTAACTTGTATCACAAAAATAATTGTAGTTTCCTAAGTGATTCCTACTTGAGCATAATTAAAGCTGTCATTGCTTAACGGTAGCAACGCTTGTTGACGTTTATAGAGGTTTTCTATGATGGCTCAAGTAATTAGCTTTTTTCGTTTTTTTTTGCTGTTTTTAAAACATTTTCAGTGTAGCCGCCACGGTTGCCGAGTGGTTATAGCGCTCGGCTGCTTGCCTGAAAGACGCGGGTTCGATCCCGGCCACGGCGGTCGAATTTCGATGAAGGCGAAATTCTAGTGGCCCGTGTACTGTCGATGTTAGTGCACGTCAAAGAACCTCAGGTGGTCGGAATTACCGGAGCCCTTCACTACGGCGTCTCTCGTAACCTGAGTCGCTTTGGGATGTTAAACCACCATAAACCATAAAACTTTTGCAGCACTGCTTCACAATCCAAACTACAGCGGTCGTTGCCAAAACAGCATTCTCTAAAGTACGGCAGCGGCAGAGAGCTAACAAGTATAGTAATTTTCTTTGGGAATCTGTTTATTTTTAGTGTGTGACCAAAGACCTTGAGCACCGGGCCTATATCAACTACCAATCGTGCCAAAAAGAAGGAAAAAGGGAAGCAAAAGCACTGCAGTGTGGCAAAATAGAATGCATGTTTTCTTGCTCGCTCAAACCTAACATAGAGTTCCTGGACGCACCGCCACTCAAGCATTGTTAGACTTCGCCTTTCATAAAACCTGTTCACCCACAAAACCTCTCCGCTTCTCGGACAGAACATTGCTTCGAGATATTCACAAATTGCGAGAGTTCACTATACGGTGAAGGTGATGGCGCTATACGGATTCCAATGAGGCCTCGGTCGATTTACCAAACCGATTTGCGCTTCCAGTAATGGGCATCTGCGCTGAAACTGGCGGGCTCCAAGAGAGGTGGAAATCGGATGTGCCAGGCGCATTGCTATACGTAGTTGAATATGCCGGGCCTTGTGTCCCGACTTTGCTACGCGTTCTAAAAAGGACATTCGGGCGAGTTAGTTGAGGGTCATTTAAATTAAAAACAACAGATAAATAACATGCGGAAGAATATAAGGCAAAGACCGGACAAAGGCTGAGTCTGGACTAAGAATTGGTTAGAACGGCCACATATATATATATATATATATATATATATATATATATATGATGCGCCACCAGCGCCCTCAGCTCTAGCGGCGGCCTGACGCTCGCTCAGGCGGGAGAAGCAAGGTGAAGAAAAGGAAGTGAGACGCGGGGCGCGGCGCGAACGGCACGAGGAGACGAGCTCGAGCAACGGAGCAGGCGAGGTCACGGCTGAACGGCTTCCTGAACCCGGGTGACCAGGCCTGGGGAAGCCGTCCTCGCCCAGTTCTGCTCAACCAGGAGCCTGCTGTCTCGTGTCTCCTGCCTGTCGCTCGCTGCCTCGGAGTGCGGGCGTCGTGCCGGGAACAGGCAGGTGCTGCCTGCCCGGAGATCCTGCCGGCCTTGCTGTGGGATCGTGCCTGCCGTCCCGTGGCTGGGACCCCCTGCCGTGAAAGGGTGCCTTCCTGGCCGTGCCCGGGTGCCCAGACCTGGGCGGCCGTCACCTTTCTGGTGCGTCGTCAGCGCCACCGGTGCTGGTGCTCCGCGCCCGGCTTCCGGCCGCAGGAAGAACAACCCTGCGGAGGTACCTTGCCCCGGCGCCTTCCCTGCGACGGGCCGCGGAACCTCACACCGGAGCCACTCCTCGACCCTCGGCCGCACAGCTCCATACTCATCAGTGACTGCTCTCCTATATTAAGTAAACCATTTTTGTTACATCTACGGACGTGCATGGTCTGGGACGACTTTTCTGGATCCTCCGGGGCCCCACCTCGGCGGACGCTCGAACCTGCTGGGGGCCTTTTCCCCTCACAAATTTGGGCGTCCGCGACAGGACCAGGCCGAGCAGCGTTTACCAGTTAACAGAGTTCATAAGACAGAATGAGTGCTGCAGATTTTCTCGCGGTAGGAGAGCGCCTGGGTTTGCGGGGACGCGAGTTGCTCGAGTGGGTAGAGGAGGAATTGAGCAAGGCACGAGAGGAGAGAGCTGCGGATCGGGAAGCCACAAAGCGGCGTTTGGAGCTCGAAGCACAGAACTTAGAGCGAGAAGCGCAGAATTTACAGCTTCGAGTTAAACTATCAGAAAGAGAAAATCCTCCTCCTAATCCAAACGCTGAAAGTGCGGAGCGTAGTGCTTCAACCGTTTTTCCCATTAGCCCACATGGCCTGATACCAACGTTTAATGAGGCACGAGATGATTTGGACGCGTATTTGAAGCGTTTTGAACATGTCGCCACCGGGCAAGGGTGGCCGAAGGAGAAGTGGGCCACGGCTTTGAGCCTCTGTCTCGGCGGGGAAGCTCTTAGAGTCTTTGGTCGGCTATCTCCAGAGGACTCCATGGATTATGAGAAAGCGAAACTTGCCCTGCTACGAAGATTTCGGTTTACCGCTGAAGGCTATAGGGAGAGATTTCGGCAGAGCAAGCCTCACGATGACGAGACAGCCTCCCAGTACGCCACGAGGCTTTTCAGTTTCTTTGACCGCTGGGTAGAAATGCGGGGAGAAGGCCGCACCTTTGAGGTGGTGCGCGATATGATTGTTGCTGAGCAGTTTATAAGCAACTGCCACAATCGTTTAGTATTGTTTCTACGAGAAAGGGATTGTAAAAAGGTTGAAAAGATTGTTGAGGCCGCCGACCATTTCCTGGAGGCTCAGAGACAGAATAACCTTGCAACTTTCAAAGACCGGAGTGAGCAGAGTTCAGTGAAGCCTACAATCACGGTTCCTAATCCCAAGTCACAAATTCGATGTTTCATCTGCGAGAAGGTCGGACACAGGTCTTCCGATTGCCGTTCGAAGCCGAAGGCCCCATATTGCACATTATGCCGCAAGTCTGGACACGACTTACAATCATGCCGTCGCTGCAGTTCAAGTGACCGGGAGACATCCGCATGTTTCATGTCACCCCAAGGTTCTTGTCCTGATTCACAGCCGGGAAGAGAGCGTTTAGATGTCCAAGCGGCAGATCCTGTTCACAGACCCTCTCCACCGATTGCCAGCATGCCGGTGGTGCACGGGGAAGTGTTTGGACAAAGAGTGTCAGTGCTACGGGACACTGGAAGTAACAGCATCGTCGTACGCCAATCCCTCGTGCCCGAGGCAGCTTATACTGGGAAAAGAGCGACATTGCTTTTGGCGGATGGTTCCACCATAGAAGCTCCTGAGGCGGAGGTGATCGTCACATCACCGTACTTTACGGGCAAGGCTATTGCAAGGTGCTTACCGACGCCTTTGTACGACGTGTTAATTGGCAATGTCCCGGGTGCACGTGTTCCTTTCTTGGAGAACTCAAATAATTGTTCATCAGTCTCGGCGGACCAGGGGACCAATTCTGCACCGGCTACGCAGGCCAACGCTCCTTGCACAGCTGTGGCGGCGAAAGCTTCGGAGACTATCTTGGATCTCTCTCAGAGCGCGGTCCACGTGTCTCGCCTGGCGTTCCGCAAGAAACAAGAAGAGGACACTAGCTTAGACCTGTGTCGGAAGAAACTGGGGACAACCTTTCCCGGCAAAGCTGAGTCCTCCCACACCTTCCATCTGGTTGACGGCGTATTGTTCCGGACGTATCAAGTGTGCCCTGGCAAAACGATTGAACAGGCGGTGGTTCCGAAGAGCTTGCGCCATCAGGTCCTTGTGCAGGCGCATGAGAGTGCTCTTGCCGGTCATCAGGGTGTAAAGAAAACTACGGCGAGAGTACTGGGTGACTTCTACTGGCCAGGTGTACAAGCCGACATCAAAAGGTTTGTGAAGTCATGCGACGCCTGTCAGCGGACTGTGCCGAAAGGAAAGCTGGGCAACGCTCCATTAGGACGTATGCCTATTATTTCCACACCTTTTGAGCGGGTGGCGGTGGACATCATTGGACCTTTCACTCCAACCTCATCTAGAGGGAACCGATACATCCTCACGTTGGTGGATTTTGCCACCAGGTATCCCGATGCGGTAGCCCTTCCTGCCATCGATTCAGCCACTGTGGCGGAAGGCCTTCTCGAGATGTTCTCCCGTATTGGGTTCCCACTGGAGGTCCTTTGTGATCGGGCTTCGTGTTTCACATCTGCACTTATGCGAGAAGTGAACGATTTGCTAGCTATAAAACATTTAAGTTCGACACCATACCATCCTATGTGCAACGGGCTTGTGGAGCGGTTTAATGGGACCTTGAAGAGCATGCTACAGAAGTTGTGCCAAGAACACCCCAAGGCATGGGACCGTTATCTTGTTCCACTGCTCTTCGCCTACAGAGAAGCACCGCAAGCTAGCCTGGGGTTTTCCCCATTTGAGCTCATCTACGGTCGCCAAGTCCGAGGGCCAGTGACCATTCTAAAAGAGCTCTGGACAGCCGGAAACCTGTCTGACACTGTCAGGACAACGTATGGTTATGTGCTAGATCTGAGGGAGCGTCTAGAAGGCACGCTGCAGCTCGCACACCAAACTTTAATGAGGGCGCAGAGGTCACAGAAGATGTACCACGATAGGCGCGCCTCTAATAGGAAACTGAAGGTTGGTGATCGAGCGCTAATCCTTCTACCCGCTTCTCATAACAAGCTCATCATGCATTGGAAAGGCCCTTTTGCGGTCACCGGCAAAAAGAACGAAGTCGATTACTGGCTTGACGTGGGCCCCAGCAAAAAGTTGTTTCACATAAACATGTTGAAACGCTATGAAGAACGCCAGCCAGTGAATGCCCTCCAAGCGTCATCGTTCGTGGTCGTTGAGGAAGTGGAGGCAGAAACTCCAGTGCCAACCTTCAGTGCGAATCCTGGTCCTGGGATTGGAGCTATCAAGCGAGCTCAAACTTTGAATGAGACGCAGTTAGCCGCACTAGATAGATTGCTGGAGGCTCACCGCGACATTTTTTTCAGAGGTTCCGGGCCATACTAATTTAATTGAGTGCCACTTGGAATTAACGACGAGTGCGCCTGTCAACACCCCGCAGTATCCATTACCATTTGCTTTGCGTGAGGTTGTCGAGAAGGAGGTAGCAGACATGTTGAGGCTTGGGGTTGTAGAACGCTCCCATTCCCCTTACAACTCTCCACTTGTCTTAGTTAAGAAACCTGACAAAACGTATCGTGCGTGCATTGACTTTCGTCGGATTAATAGCATATTGGTGGACGATGGCGAGCCCATTCCAAGGACTGCTGTTATGTTTGCCGAGGTCGGCACCAAGACGTTTTTTTCAAAACTAGATCTCACCAAAGGTTATTGGCAAGTGCCACTCAGTACTGCGTCCAGGCCAGTTACAGCATTTTCCACCCAATCAGGCCACTATCAGTTCGCCTTCATGCCCTTTTGAATTAAGACCACGTCCGCAATTTTTACCCGCCTTATGAGAAGCCTTCTGGCAGGTCTACCTAATGTGGTCCATTACATAGATGACGTCTTGGTGGCTACCTCGACGTGGGAGGAGCACTTGAATACTCTCCGAGAATTGTTCAGGCGTATCAGACAGGCAGGCCTCGCAGTAAAACCTCAAAAATGCGAGCTTGGTATGAGCCGCGTGGTCTGCTTGGGACATTCGTTGGGTGAGGGAGTGATTCGCCCAGTAGAGTCAATTGTCACCAAATTGGAACAGGCACCTAAACCGGAAACTAAGAAGCAGGTTAGGTCTTTTCTAGGTTTGGCTGGGTACTACCGGGGCTTAATACCTCACTACGCTGCCAAGGCCCAGCCTTTGGTTGAACTTACACGGAAAGCAGAAAGTAATCATGTGCATTGGACTCCCGAGCGCGAAAAGGCATTCGAAACCTTGAAACAAGCTCTTGCCTCCCGACCAGTTGTGCGGGCGCCTGATCTCGCAAAGGAGTTCATTCTCCGTACCGACGCCTCTGGGAAGAGTCTAGGTGCAGTTCTTTTGCAAGAACACAACGGTACGCTTCATCCTGTGGCGTATGCCAGCAGGCAGCTGCTTCAGCGCGAAACACACTATTCCGCCATCGAACGAGAATGCTTAGCACTAATCTGGGCGGTCGGCAAATTTCATATTTTCTTGTATGGTCGCACTTTTACTATCCAGACAGACCATCAGCCCCTTCAATACTTGACGCAGGCGAAGCATTTAAATAGCCGTGTGCTACGATGGAGTCTGGTGCTACAGGAATATACTTTCCGGGTTGAACATATTAAAGGCTCTGATAACGTTGGTGCAGATTATTTAAGCCGGTCATGACTCTGTGAGAACTCGATCGCTGTGACGTTCTATTGACTGGTCGGGTAACCAATCTTTTTGTGTGAACTTCCTTTGGTGGTGCCTGTGTAGTTACATTTTTGTTGTGTGTTTTGTGTGTGTGCAACATGACAGCCAGTGAACGGTGGTGCGCGTGGGAAAGTGTTCAGTGTGGTGTGGTGCAGTCCGCCGACCAGTGCTTGGTGCAAGTTTTTTTTTTTCGGGAAAAAAAAAACTTCTCAAAGGGGGGGCATATTTGTGATGCGCCACCAGCGCCCTCAGCTCTAGCGGCGGCCTGACGCTCGCTCAGGCGGGAGAAGCAAGGTGAAGAAAAGGAAGTGAGACGCGGGGCGCGGCGCGAACGGCACGAGGAGACGAGCTCGAGCAACGGAGCAGGCGAGGTCACGGCTGAACGGCTTCCTGAACCCGGGTGACCAGGCCTGGGGAAGCCGTCCTCGCCCAGTTCTGCTCAACCAGGAGCCTGCTGTCTCGTGTCTCCTGCCTGTCGCTCGCTGCCTTGGAGTGCGGGCGTCGTGCCGGGAACAGGCAGGTGCTGCCTGCCCGGAGATCCTGCCGGCCTTGCTGTGGGATCGTGCCTGCCGTCCCGTGGCTGGGACCCCCTGCCGTGAAAGGGTGCCTTCCTGGCCGTGCCCGGGTGCCCAGACCTGGGCGGCCGTCACCTTTCTGGTGCGTCGTCAGCGCCACCGGTGCTGGTGCTCCGCGCCCGGCTTCCGGCCGCAGGAAGAACAACCCTGCGGAGGTACCTGGCCCCGGCGCCTTCCCTGCGACGGGCCGCGGAACCTTACACCGGAGCCACTCCTCGACCCTCGGCCGCACAGCTCCATACTCATCAGTGACTGCTCTCCTATATTAAGTAAACCATTTTTGTTACATCTACGGACGTGCACGGTCTGGGACAACTTTTCTGGATCCTCCGGGGCCCCACCTCGGAGGACGCTCGAACCTGCTGGGGGCCTTTTCCCCTCACAATATATATATATATATATATATATATATATATATATATATATATATATATATATATATATATATATATATATATATATAAACTTATGAAGGGAACCAACAGTCACCGATACCAAGGTGCATAGGGGAATGTTTAATTTTTTTTTAATGCGTAGTGCTAATCACTGGGTTAATAATACTTACATCTATCTATCACTTAAAGAAAATTACTTATAAAGCAGCAGAAAAAACAATCATGCCGCCGGTGGGATCCGAAGCTACGACCTCCGAATATCGCGTCCGGTGCTCTTACCAACTGAGCTACGGCGACGGCTGTCCAATTTGCTGCTCTCGTGGGTATTTATGTTTAATGGGTGTAAGCGAACATAGAGAGTGTTTGCCCCTTTTATCGCACGGTTGGCACTGTTGTGTATTTTATTCCTTCTTGTCTTTTTTGCAATCCTACTAGGAAACATATATATATATATATATATATATATATATATATATATATATATATATATACAAGGTAAAATAACTGAGGGGCCCGTTTGACAAACTTATGAAGGGAGCGAACAGTCACCGAAACCAAGGTGCAGAGGGGAACGTTATTTTTTTTAATGTGTTGTGCTTAACAATGGGATAATATTACTTAGATTAATCAATCGCTTAAAGAAAATTACTTATAAAGCAGCAGGAAAAACAACCATGCCGCCGGTGGGATCCGAAGCCACGACCTCCGAATATCGCGTCCGGTGCTCTTACCAACTGAGCTACGGCGACGGCTGACCAATCTGCTGCTCTCGTGGGTATTTATGTTTATTTTCTGTACGCGAACCTTGAGAATGTTCACCAGCGCCACCCTCGACCATAGTGGCGGACGTAGCACGTCGTGTAGTACGGCGAGCATGACGTGGAACGTCATCTAACGGCGAGGGCGGAAACTGTGCGAGAGCCCTCTTAAGCAACCTGTGGCATCAATACTGCCAGAACCGAGACCCTCGTTAAGCTATTAGAGGCACTGCTATTGGCAGGCGCTGGTGAAGAGCATTCCTCAAGAAGCGATATCGAATGAGAAATGGATCCTTTAATATCTCGCGCATCACTTATTAGCCCCCCCCTCTTCCCATAAGAAATCAGTCAGGAAACATTTCTGAAGTGATTTTAAAAATCCAACTTTCCGCTGCCAGAGATACACAAGATGGCCAGTGATAGTATATGATCGCTCATTGCAAAACCGAACCATCTACGCAAAAGGTCATGAACTTGCAACATCATTACGGCATGGGATTACTGTGAACCTGTTTTTTATTTATTGAATATTCTAGAATACGAGCACAGTTTTTAACATATGACTAACTTCCTAATTTCAGTAACACATTAGAAACAGTTTACATCTAAATATGACTTTTTTATTCCTCATAAGTTTGGGCTAGTAACTACAATATCTTAGAAGCTCTCAACTTTTCAGTAGAGTGGAGAGCTGGGCGAATTGATACATACGATTTGCCATGTGTTTGCATGTATGGTTCCATTGCTGTAAGGCATACACTTGATCTTCACTTAAAAACAGTGAGTTCAAAGTAGAACGTCCTTCTTTGTTCTTTACTGGGTATGCGTGCTACAGCCGGATTTATTCTTGTTTGAAACAGGTATTAAAATTTGTTATTGCCTGCACATTAGAAGCTGAAACATGACATGGCTTTCCTCAGAACTTCACGACGATCGCCGTTTCATGCGTCTAAATACCATCGTGTCTGCTGTGTCGCGCTGCTTAACCGAACTTGCACACGGCGACTTTCTTCCCCTTTCGAGAATAGCACAGTTTTATGAGCGTGCTTTATTCAACTGACAGTATATATGGACTCACCTAATCGGAGGAGTAATTAAGGATCCTGTTTTCTCCTTGCGGTACCCTGCAACCCCTTCGGAAATGGTTATGAGTCAGGGCAGAATCCATTGAGAGCACCTCATATTCGCTGCTCACAACAGGAGGTGTAAGGTGACATGATAAGTGCCAGCAGTTTTGATTGTTTCTAGAGTAAACTGAAATATTGAATACTTCGACGTACCGTAATTTCCGGACTAACTATATAGTCGGCAGCCGGCTGAAAATAAAATTTTCTTGCTTAGATTGTCCGCATCCGTTGTGTAGTCCGCAACAACGAATTTCGGTTTAAGCTAAGTTTTTAGACTATCCGCAAGCAGTATACAATAGTCAAGCAAGCGTTTTATTGTGATGAAGTAGAACTGCGCGTTTTATTTAACCGTATCCATTAATATTTATGAGGTTTTGCGGATGTGCTTACTAGTAGAAGCAATGGAAAGTAGCAACTCTTTTCTACCATGCCAGCATTCGGTTGAATATTGATGTTGATTGGATATCGCAGCTGATTTTGCTATGTTATTTGGCACGGTAACATGTCGTAGGCGCCCGCTCGAGGTGTTTTTTTCCTTTCATAGCCACTGGTAGGCTTCTCGGGCTATTACAAATGGTATGAAAAAATAAAATTGTCTATAGTTCGCACACATAGATAGTCCGCATGACATAAAATATCAAAATTTAAACATGTATAGTCAGCGGACTATAGTCCGGAAATTACGATAATTGTTGCCACCGACACTGGAGGGATCCCGATATATCGCTCTGGACAATCGACAAGAAAAACGCATGAGCCAGGATGACGTTGGAGCTCCCTATTAGAATAAAACTTGCGATCGTCCATCACCTTGCTGTGTCCTGGTAAAACACGATAAACACTTGTAGGTTTTAGTAAAGCGTAAGTCATAGTGTTACCATCCGCGCGACCATCTGGACTAAGCTTGGCAGATGCAGCACACGCATGCGTATTTCCTTGCAGGCTCTGTAATGGCAGTTGTGCGGAAGCAAGTGTCTGCGCAAGTGCGCAGTATCTCTGCGCAGTTAAGGCCGGAAGGTAGCGGTAACAATAACTGTAAGCAGTAAAGCTACGCTAATACTCTCTAATACAAAGTTAAGGTAGCAGCTAATATCTATACGCTGTTCCCTCTTCGTTCACGGCGTCTCCATTATGTACAGTTGGCAGCTAACGTTTGGAATGTAAGTGTGCGAAAACTAAAAAAAAGACAAGTTATTTTGGAGCGGTAACCCAGGATAATAGCAATTATTGCATGCAGGTATGACAAAAAATGTATGAAGGTAAGTACATGTTCTGCCCGTCGACCAATACCAAGCGACTAGGTTGCAAGGCAGGGAATTCGTTCAAGAGCACAGGCACGTGCCCTGCACAAATTTTCGGCCGGCTGCACCCGCAGCACGTTCAGTTTCGATTTTATTAACTGCTGGGATTTTAATGCACTTTGAATGGTTGCAGCTTCTATTTATAACCTTTTTGCGACAAGCTACGTGGTGCCATTTGAAGTTAGGGGTGCTAAAAAAGCGCAGGAAATCGCCCTCAAAATGACGCTTTGCGCCTTTCTCGAGAGATGGATCATTTTTCGGTTTATTTTGTTTATTTTAAAAGCATGGGAGAATATAAATGGGCCTAAAATGTAGCAAATGATTTTACGTACTGAATTTTTCATGATATAAAGGAGTATTAATGTATGCAATCTTACCGTCCCCTCACTAATTTTCTTTTTGTTTTGAAAAGATCGCAAAGGTTAAATGAATATCAATACAAAAGTGTGTCCTGATGTGGACGTGTGTTGGGTTGGTGGCGAAGATGAGAAGATCAGGAACGGTGACTAAAAGACAACTTCTGACATTCAGCGCCTGGTTGACACGTGTCGGGCACCATGACCAACTTCACTCAACGCTTGCGAATCATTCCCTTTTTGTTCGGACCAATGGCGGTCATTCGGTGTCCCTACAAAGCATGACATCTCGTTTATTCAGTGCCAACAGGGGAGCCTCTCAGCGTCAACAGGTGGTGCTGCTGACTTGCGCTTCAAGTGCCTACGCAATCCTTTCTTTTGTTTTTGTCGTCGTTCTATCCCCATCTCTCGTTCTATCTATCGCTCCCGCATAGCGTGACTTCGTCCATCAACGCCCTCGCAGCACACTGTGCATAAGAAGAAGCTTTCCGGCGGAAAAACAGGTCAAGCGAAGTGCGCGCATCGCGCGGCAAACGCGGAGAAAAAGGATCGGTGCGGAACTCGCGAAACTCGTACCACGGGGGGCGTCGTTCCTGGCCGCTGGAGACCTCCGTGTAATATAAAGGTCCTCCGCAATCGACTTGTTGGCGCGTCGACACCCAGAAAGTGTACGTTGATGACGGAAAGCCGCCAGCCTATATAGATAGGGCCCAAAACTTTCTGCTCACGGTGTTTGGCTTGAACGGCGAAATGCCAGTCTCCGAGGACATGCAGATGAGGCCTCGTCTGACATTTAGCGCGGTTGTTGTCCGTAGGGAGGCTTGTGTGCTGTTTGGTTTTGAAAGGCGGGAACATTTCCGGAAGGAGTTGTTTTTCTACCGCTACCACCCGTTCCTGCCGCTTTTGCGAGGCGGTGACATTTGGTCATACCAAATGTAATAATCTGTGAGAAAAAAAAGCAAGAAATAAGCAGTGAATATTATCCTTTTAGTTAGCGTATTATGACAGCATCGTTCAGATGTACACCATAGCCTGGAGTAATTCATTCTAATTCTGTATGAAGTACGCCTGCAAAAAAAAACAAAGCATAGGTCTTAAAAGTTATGGTTCGCTAGGCGAACAAGGTGAATTTTAATCCCTGTTCTTTTGTTTCGTTGTGTTAATAAAAATCAGCCTCCTTCAAAGAAAAGGTATCCAACTTGTTCGTGATTTCTTTTAGCACATAGGCCGGACAGCGCTTGCTTATAACAAAAGCTTAAAAGAAAGCAAGCTCCAAGCTACGCGGCCTTACGCGAGTTTTGGCCAGAACATGATATCCCCGCACGTGTTATCCCATTTCATATTGCACGAGAGAAAATTCAAGAGCCCTCGAGTTTTTCGCTGAAGCGTTGCAATGTTACTCGAACAAATTGTTCGAGCAGACTAATAGTTTAAACAGGAAGGAAAGGTTTTTTTTCAGTTCTGAAACGTGTGTTCGTGGCGATATAGCTCCCCTAAAGTAAATACCGCGGAAAAAAGTAAGGCATGCGGTTGTAGACAACATGCTAAACAAGAGGCCAGAACTTAGTGCATTGTAAACGGAAGCGAATGCTCTTGACATCCTTGAATTTTCAATCAGAAAACAAATACAAAACAGACTTGTGTTTCTTTCTCTTGAGCTGAAGTGAGCGCCAACGTTTTCTTCGACGGTAAGGAAGCATTTGTGTCGCCCGGCTCCTCGTTAGTTCTCAGGAAACATTAAAGCAGCAGAAGAAACAAAAACGAATCACAAATCTCCATAAGGTAGGTAGACTCATTTAGCTCGAAGGATACCTCATCATCTCATCCCCCAACATCCATGAACCCCTGTACAAGGGATATCTGCTATCGGCTAATGACGCGTCCAGTATTATAAGCTCTTCGCTTCAAAAGAAAAGAAAAAGAAAACGCTTTAGGGATCTCTGGAGCTGTCCATCAATTACCAGAGTCCTAGGGAACTGGCGATAAAGTTCGAGAGCCAATCTCTATCGTGAACACGGTCGTCAACAGCGTCTTTGTGCAGAAAAATTTCCACCCTTTGCTCACGCTACAAAACTTCGTAATCACTTGGCGTCCGGCTGATCACGAAAGACCGACTCAGCGCTAGAACAGTTTCGCCCAATGGGATTTTTTTCCCAAATAAAAATTCACCTCCTCAGTGCTTGACGCCAGTTACCGGCCTTCAGCGCTGCATTGTTTTGTCTTATTCGAAACACGACAGCGCCGCCTCGCACGCTTTTTTTTTCATTCTTCTTTAAAGCTGCAAAGAACAGGAGTGCAAGGTGCTGTGGCGTGCTATCTCAACCGTGTCTCGCAGCAGCTCGCCACCGAGATACTTTGAAGTGCGCACCGTGCAAAGAGGATAACCTGGCTGCTGTCTCGATTTGTTTTTAGTTCCTGTCTTTAACTTCCTGCTCTTTCTCTCCTTCTTATCCTCGAGATCTTCTTTTCTGTCTCTCTCTCTGCGTCTCATGAATAAAGTCTTAATGGTTTATGCATGAGCGTGTCGCTTATTATCGAGGCCCCGATGGGGCGCGGTAATGAACACTGGGATCCGGTGTTGTTGCGGTCTAAGGCGAGGTGTGCAAAGCGCAGCTAAGCTTATGAAAAGTCAATAACCTAGGCGACAGCGAAACACTGTGCTACCGCAGATGGCGTTGATCGAAACCTGCCGGGAAACAAGGAAAGAGGGGGGGGGGGGCAGGAGAAGTCGTACGTGGTATGTATGGTTTTGACGTCATCTATGAACAATGCAGCCCGGAGAATACAAGAGAGAGTAACCAGTGGAAAGAAGGAGCGACAAGTGAACAGCTGTGGGCGTGTCCTGATCTCCATTCAGCGCGTGTGTAGACGCCAGCCGCGCCAGCGTAAAATGAATTTAGAGGGTGGCAGCACGATTTATAAACTACGCAGCGTCGTAATAGCTTGTCGAAACGCTTGATGTCTTGTTTGGCTTGTTTCCAGCTAGTGGTTACAAAAGCGATTAACAAATCTGCGTTTAGGGTCGCCGTTCAGGGGTTTTGATTAACAGCAGAACAAAAAAAAAGTAGTGGAGAGAGAAACGTTACGCTTTGGAGTTTTGACGGAAATCATACTTTGTTTCACGCCGAGTAAAGTACGTGTGCGCTCACAGAAACTTTGAGCACCTAAGGAGCAAGAAAGAAGCACAGTTAAACCTCTTGAAGCGAAGTTTGTGGCTCTGAAGATTCTGAAATTTAAGCAGCTGTTTGGTACTGGCGCCGTTAAAAGGTAAAGAGAAACTAAATTTTACGTTGACTTAATAAAGCCAAAACTGTAAACCTGTGTTTTTGTTCTTTACTTTCCTACTTTCTAGCTGTGTTTATTTGACGACATTAGCTCGTTTATTTTACCTTCGTTTGCTTACTTTTTGTTTCTTCGTTCTCTAGTTCGTGCGTATAGTTCACTCACTCGCTAATCCTTGAGCAGGCCAGACATCGCTAAACAACTAGAAGAAATCAAAGCAGAAATGAACGCAGCAATAAAATATTCTGCACCGGTCTGATTCAAAAATTATTTACAGAAAGGAAGTACGTTTCTTCTTTTAGATTATTTTGAATCTCTCTCTATATGACTTACAAATATTTTTTTCTTTGAAATGATTGTGTGTGTGTGTATGTATGTATGTGTACGCACACACGTGCACGCACGCACGCATACACACACTAGCACATACGCACGCGCGCATGCATGTACGCACGTTTATCTAAACACACTCAAGAAATATGTAAATTAGGTGCAGTACTGTTTATAATTACTTCCGTGAACAAATAAAGTGAAGAATGGGCCTAATAGCGGCCCTGAATTCTATTTCATAGACGTTATGAAAAACCACAAGGGGCAGAGCTACAATATGCAAGCGGAAGTACCATACACTAACGGAACACGGTAGTAATGCCATCTGTTATTTGAAGACGGTCGTATTATTAACGCATGAGCATTAAAGGATGTTGTGGAGAAAATAAAACCTCAGGTGAAGCCCTATGAGCGAAGCCCTGCTCACAGGATTGTGAGCAAACTGCTCACCGTGGCAGATGGCAGTTAACTAAATGATCGGTCGCGAGAGCCTCCTCGGGAAGAGGAACCTGGATAGGACAAGCCCCACCGGTGGCAGCACCTGCCATCGCAGGGCAGTGGCGCATCGCTTAACCGCTGCACCATTGCTCCAGGAGGCGTATGAGGACTCCCCGCGATATATGAATGCATAGTAGAGGATGCCTAATGTCGCTGCGTTAAAAGATGTTGAGAATGAAGACGACAAGAACAACAAACTAAAAAAAATCGCTGTGCGGTCAGTGAGTTTAGTTCGTGACGGCGACCGCTCAGGAGATTTTTTTCCTAAATAATTGAGGCGCAGGTAGCGAATAATAATGAACATTTATTTCACGCCGTGAGTGCATTTATGAACTTGAAGCGTGGTTGTGAAGCGCAGTTCTAGCTTCCAAGACAGCCGTTTATATATACATTGCGTCTCTTAGTAGTATTGTTCTAAAATAAAGCATAATTAAGGCAAGGAAAGAAGACAAGCCAACTTTAACTGAACACCTGTTTCGGCAGCAAAGAACGGTAGCCATTTTTTGGAACACTTCCTAGGTAATAATAATGATGATGGTGAATTAGGGTAAAGACGCAAAGGTAGCGTAGACAATGATGGTCTTGACACAACGTTTTTCGTCTACAGAAGGTGAGGTCAGAAAAACGTTTTTGAAGCATTTCACCACAAGGAAGCCGAGCAAAACGCCATGAAAAAGCTTATGCGCATTGTACCCGAAATGGTACCAGGCGGTGCTAGGGTTTTAACCCCGCACTTCCCGCATACGAGGCGGATGTTCCGTTCATCAAAAACCGACCTCTGCAGCCGCGTTTCGGTGAAAGCGAAACTCAAAAGGCACTTATGCGATATGTGACGTCAGTTATCGTTAAAGATCCCCAGGTGGTCGAAATTATTCCGGAGCCCTCCACTACGGCATCTGTATCTCTCTTTCTTCTTTCACTATCGCCTTCCTCTATTTTCTCACGGCGAAGTTGAGGTATCGACCGAGAAATGCGACAGTTAGCGCGCTTCTCATTTCCTGGTCACCAATCATCAACATCAATTCATGTTATGTAATCAGCTTCAGCACCAGAATCATTAGAATGTTGAGTCATGCCTCAACACTATACGGAATTTCGACGGGAACTACAGCCAAGGAAGCGGTGCTTTGCAACTATTCCACTTGTTGGTTGCGTAACAGATGCAGGGCGAAAGTTTCGAAAAAGATAACAAAAGTTCATGTTTTGTGTTTTTTTAGGTTGTGCCGGGATATCTCATTCGGACGTTAATTTCATAATGGTTTTTTTTTCATCATGCATGATGAGGGCAAGATAGCGAGTAAATGAAGTAACAAATAAAACAAAGAAAAGAAATAAAGGAACGTATGATATTTCTAGACTTTTCAGCCTTGTGATTGCCACCCAATGTAGCCCCGTTCAATTCGTTGTTCTCCCACAAGACCTCTATAGTTGTGAAAGCTACACGAATCGAATTTTATAAACTACACGGTTAGACAGCAGTTCAGGAATCGAACTGGTTTAACTGCCTTCTCGCTACATTTTTTAGTTAGCAGCTAGTGCTTCGCGCCATCACGAGTTATGGATTAGCGTTAGCAACATTTCTTTGACTTTCAGCTTACGATGGTTGTGGTTGGCGCATCGGTGTCAACTTTTAGACACAGAAGCATAGATTCGTTGATAAATGCACTATCTTTGTGCTGTGGAAGAAGAAAACTTTAGTGAAAAAGACAAGTTGGGGTCAATCTCTGCACTGTAAATTTTAGTCCTTGCCCAGTTAAATTGCTTGGTTATGAATTTGAATATGAATAACCGTTCTGATTAAGTTAAGCCTAGGGTGAGCCACAAGCGTCGTCAGAAAGCAACGGAGGGTGAACGCCGTTGATTTTGGTGATAGAACTTGTTTTTTTTATTCTCAGATCTGACGTCATGAGAATATTCTTGAAAAAAGAGTCGGTAACTTGCTTGCGCGTGCCAGTATACCTATCAGCCACGGTGCATACCGGGTGACCTATTTACCCAGTCTGCAGGGCGAGGAAATACGCAGTACATTTAAGAGAACTGCGATATCTCATTTTTTTCACACGTAAATGGTTCCTAGAAAAACAGAGATTGACGTTATCTGGCTAAAATAACGGCAGCATTCAACGCGCCATTCAGACGCCAAACACTGCGTAGTTCTTCACACGGCCGAATTCTGTTCTTCTACGTTGAGGTTTGGAGTAGGGGAACTGCTTCTTGTCAATCGGATCATCCCCGCCAACACTAATTAGAACCGAGGCATTCAAACCGAACAATGGCTGAATATTCTATGAGTACTATTTTTTGCACATTTTTACCTTTTAGACTTTTCTCTGAGCGCTCATACTAACATCTTTGTCTCCCTAAAACGCCCAAGTGGAGCATAATAGTAGAATTTCGGCGGTCTTCTTTGCGCAATAGCTTATTTCTCTGTTTTCCCCTCTGAAGACTATTCTGCCTCATTCACGGGTCTGCACTGCTTTGTTATTTAAAAAGGTTCACTATACCACAGAATTTCGTCCCTTCCTAGAAGCTATGCCACTGCATGCTTTTCTTGACAGTGTGGAAAACAGAGGATCTGAAACTCAATTTGAGAGCGTCTCCATTGGCCGGACCGATTCTCCTTGCAAGCAACAGCAAATCTCCCCGAACAGCTAATCGTAAATGCGGGTCCGTGAAGCTCTATTCGATTCGTGTTTTCCATGCTGTAGCGCGTCAGTAAAGTGATCGAGTTTCAGGAGTGAAGGAGTGGGAAATGTGGATCAACAAACGTAGTCGCTACATAAAGCAGAGAAGGCTTCTCCTCTCTTTGTCAAGCACGATGCGAAACTATGCAGCAGCTGCGCTTGCCCTGCTCCTAAAACAAGGAGGGGCTCATCAAACGGCATTAACTCGTCATGAGCGACGAGCTTCTGTTCCCGGCGTATAGCATTATTGCGACCAGTAAACAAACATCTCCGCTGTGTTTTTGGTGGTTCCTTTGCTAGCTGTATTCTTCTGTTTGTTGCTGTCAGAAAATGGCCTTTCTCCTGTCTCTGCTCACATGTGCAGTGTTTCGCTTTGCTGGCTGCATTGTTAAGAGAAGGCGGTGATGGTGAAGGGCAGGGTTAAAAATGGAGGCCTTGGGCTTGGGCGGGTTTGCTCCGGTAGTGTGTCGCTGACTGGGAGGATATTTTGTATAATCTCCCAATTACAACCCTCCAAGTAAGTATGAGAGATAATTAAGAAGAAAAGTTTGCAGAGTAACCGGCTATCTGGACCAGGATAACGTAATGACTGCGTACCATTTGAGCACTGATTTAATTCTTTATGTAGTTCGTCTTTGGACTCGGAAATGCGCAGCCGCCACTGCTTCTGTCATTAGCCTCTGAATGAGGTCGATGATAATATGGTGTGCATGAGATAACAACAAATCGTGGTCTGTGTGGGGACAAACCGGAAGCAATCGATTAGGCTACCTATGGAAACTGCACTTGACACGGCCCAGTAGGATTGGCTTTATGCACACCAGAGAAGTACTGAAGCCTGGCCTCTTATATAAGCCCGTGTAAATGTCGAGGCTATCTAATTTTTTTCTTCACCTCCTCCTCCGGCCTTCCTTCTCTGCGTCCTTCCTTAATTCCTTTCTCTGGCATAATAGACTCCAGCAGATTCTTGTCACCTTTACTCCAAGGATAAACATTTGGAGAGGAGAACTCAGAATAGCAAAAAATAAATGAACGAAACTTGGGCGTTATCACTGCTCATGTCTGAGTGCAACTTCCTGCTTTGAGATTGTAACAGAGCACTATAAAATGCCGAAAATAGAACAATAAGCGCCGGTGATGTGCGCATGCCCATACAAGGTAACAAGCAGAGGGGAACACAGAGAACATCCAAGAGGTAAGCTTGTGCCATCTGTTAGCTGCAGAGGTTATTTTCTTTATTCACCAACAGCAAACATGTTTCCATACAAATAACAACTTCGGTATTAGGCAGGAGTCAATTTTTGAGACAGGTGCTGTGAAAACCAAAATGACCTGAATAACATACAGCAGTTGTGTCCTACGTGGCTAATGTCCCTAAATACTACAAATACTAAACAAATTTCTTTTCATCGCCCGCGAAATTATACTCCGCCTACTTATAAAATTAACGATACTGCCATTATTTCCACTCTTTTATGTATCTTCGTATTAACCTCGCTAGTGACTTATCATGGTTCTGCCACATTAACCACATAATAAACTCATCTAATCGAGCAGTTTGGTATCTCCGTCATAACTTTTCCATGACACCTTCTCCTTTAAAATTACTAGCTTATAAAACAATTGTGAGACCTAAACTTGAATACGCTTGCGCAATAATTGACCCCCATCAGTCTAACCTTACCTCAGCCCTTGAATCTGTTCAGAATCGGGCTACTCGCTTTATTATTTCAAACTACTCGCGATACTCTAACATATCCGCCTTGAAGTTTCAACTAAAACTTCCTTTTCTCGCTTCCCGTCGCCGGATTTTACGTGTCTGCCTTTATCACAGGTTTTTCCATTGTTCACCCCATGACAGCAAGCTAATTCTACCAGTACGTCGAACACCCCGCACAGGCCATCTAAACAGCGTCATCCCGCATCGTGACCGCACTACTACAATTCAGAAATCATTTTTTTGTCCACACAGCTCGCGACTGGAGTGACCTTCCCTGTGACTCAGCACTAATCCTTGATCCAGCCCATTTCAAGACTGCCATCAAGGAAGCCATGTCATCGTCATGATTCCCACGTAACGTTCATTGTTAACCGCTGTTCTTGTGCCCATCCTTCATGTAATGTCCCGCCAAGAGACCCTTCAGGTTCAAATAAATAAATAAATAAATAAAACTACGCCGTGCATTATAACGCATGTGTTGACAGGTTAAATCTTCCCATTTCTGGCATCTAAAATATTTAGTTCATTTAAAGTTACTGTTATTTGATGCTTTTTATTCCTGAATGTTAGAACACGGCGCAACGCTATGCCTGCTTTCGCCTGCTTTTAACTCTGCGTTCCATTCTAGTATCCACGATACACCGAGATTGAGCGTAGCTTTCACGCATAGCTACCTGCATTTAATTCAACTCGCGGATTCCTCAGAATGTTCTTCTCAGGCCACTGAGACTATGTAGCACGCTCTTGCAGAGCGCCCTGTATATGAGCGCGAAGTGGCTTTGAGCGCTTCATTGACGCGTTTCGAGAGCGGGCCACTTTTGGAGGAGGAGGAGGATAAACTTAATTTTCGTTGACCAAGGTAGCAGTTGGTGTGGGGTTATAGCCCCACCAAGCGGCCATGAGCCCGTGGCGTTCGGCGACTTCTAGGGCTCTTGTCACAACCCGGATCTGGATCTGTGTGTCCGAGCCGGAACTGAGCAATGCGGCCTCCCACTGGTCTGGATTCGAGAGCTGCAAACCTCGCGGAGGGCAAGCGCAGAGTATATAGGATAGAGTGGCATGTTGGCCATATAGATGAGAGGAGGGAGAGTAGACACCAGAGTATATGCGGGCATATATCGCGGGATTGGGGAAGGTGTTCGTTTGGAGTTGCCTCCAAGCGACCTCTTTTGGAGGACCTTGTGCTGGGCGGTCGGCCTGAAAGCTACGAAGATCTCTAAGGAACGCGAGCGCTTCTACGTTTCTTGCGCAGCTACTATCCTCCTCTTCTCTGCGTGTTCTCTCTTTCCGAGAGCACAGTATTAGGCCTTATAATGATCCCTAAGGCCAACCTCTCTGCCGTTCTTTCAAAGAAGCCTTTCTATGCTTTACGCGTATATTTCATGATACTGAATAAACAGTGCAAATAACAGACGGACAAGACGAAAGGCGGACACAGGACGAGCGCTGGCTCTCAGGAAAGGAGATCGTATTCATCGACAACCTTAGAGCGTCGCGCGCATCTGTGTGTGGTTTCTGTGCTTTTTCACCCTCTATGATCACGTGCTGGCCGTTGAGTGTTCTGTTTATAACAGATGGGTTTTGCTATAAACAATAGTTGAGAGTAAGCGCTCATCCTGGTCTGCCTTTATTCTTGCTTGCCTGCTTTTCGCGCTGCTTATTTAGTATAAGCCTTTAACAACTCCACCAAATCAATATTCTGCTAAATAACATAATGAAGGGTTCGATGAAAGTTCGTCTGATCATGTATGGAATGAAGTGAATCACGGTCACTGACCAGGTTTGAAGAAGTGTGTGACGTTTCGGAACCGCATGCGGGTTTCTTTTCATGTAAGTGACATTTCTTTGTCCAATTCAGTGAACAAGGAATCCGTGTGTGCTTCCGAAATGACATATACTTCTTCAGACTTGATTAGTGACTGTAATTTACTTCATTCTGCTAATTTTATTTAATGTTTTATTTTTACATTCTACATCGTAGTTTGCAAAATCTTTTATATTTATTTTTTCTTGTTCGTAACGTATTGTATAACAGTGCCCTGCCAGTGTTCCTGCATAAATTTCGCTTGTTCTTAATCCTCTCTCCTCCCCTTCACGCAGTATTCAAATGTTAAAGCCCTTGAAGGAGCCTGAATTAATATATAATAGCAGAACCGGTGTAAGCTCTCCGCAGCCATTATAATCTCTTCATTTTTCTGACCGCTTACCTCAGATTTTTCAGCGAAAGCAGGGATTGCTTAACGCTGCTTGCATGTGGCGTGTTAAGCAGTTTTAATCTTGGGTTTAATTTATGAACTATTTTAATCTATCGGTACGTTTAGCACGAAGCTTCATCGCTCCGACTGAATTCCTTCACAAAAGACGGCAGTTCTAATGAAGCTGGTCGCTCCGTGAGATTAAATTTTGGTGGCAGGTCATACGTACACCGACGCTCAGGTCTGTAATTATTCACAAAAGGGCGGGCGTAATACACACGCGTAAACCGACGATGAGCTCTGTAATTATTTACAAAAAGGCGGGCGTAATATATTGTTCAACATTACGCCAAATTCATCATCATCATTATCATTAACATCAGCCTGACTACGTCCACTGCAGGGCAAGACCACTCCCATATCTTTCCAACTAACCCGGTTCTGTACAAGCTGCGACCACCTTATCCGGGTAAACAATCTGATCTCATTCTTCCACCGCACTTTCTGCTGCCCTCTGCCTCCTACACTTGTCTTATCTTGGTATGCAGTCCGTTACTAATAAGGACCAGCGGTTATCTTGCCTTCGCAATACATGCACTGTCCAAGGCCATTTCTTCCTCTTGATTTCCAATAGGAGGTCATAAACCCGCGCTTTTTCTCCTGCCCACTTTTCTCTGTTTCTGTCTCTAACGTTACACCTATCATTTTCCTTTCCATCGCTCGCTGCGTTGTCCTTAAGCTGAACCCTTTTCGTTAGCCTCCACGTTTCTGCCCCGTAGGTGAGTATCGCTAAGATACACCTGTTATATACTTTTCTCTTGTGGGCTAGTGATAAACTGCCATTTATTACCTGAGAGCACCTGCCATGGGCGCTTTCCCACATTCTAATTCTTCAAGTTATTTCAGGCTCGTGGTGCGGATCTGAGGTCGCTACCTCTCCTAAGTTCGTGTATTTGTTTTCCACTTACAGCACCTTGATACCTATAGTAAACTGCTATTCTCTTTCGAGACTTTTGAGCAGTACTTTAATTTTCTGCAGAATAGTTTTAAGCCCGCCGTTCTCCTGTGCCTTTGTAAGACACTGATCATACATTGTAATTCGTCCCCTGAGTTCCATAGCAATACAACGTCGCCACAGAGCTGCAGTTACTAAGGCATTCTTCATTATTTCTCATTTACAGATGTTTCCAATCCAGATCTCAGCATACCTCCTGGTACAAGCGATTAAGAGCACTAGATAATGCGTGTCTTCCTGCCTGACACCCTTCTTTTTTTTATTCAGAATCACGGTAGATGTGCACCGGTTATAGATATTTTGCAGCATTTTTATGCACGTTTCTTCTGCACCCTGACTTCGCAATGACGACTGGTTTCGACTCAGTAAAGTGCTTTTTCGTAATCTATGAAGGATATTTAGTACTTAATTGTTTGTTATATTGTCCGCATTTTTTTCATCACCTGGTTGGTAGTGTAAACATTGTCTATTGTCGATTATCTTCAAAAAAACCTTCCTGGTCCTTTGCTTGATTGAAGTCTAAGGTTGTGCTGATTCTATTAGTGATTACCTTTGCAAACATTTCTAGAACACATACAGGGAATTGACCATTCTGTAGTTTTTCAGGTCGAAGTTTTCTTTCTAATGGATTTAGATAGTGTTGGCGTTCTCCGGGATTCAGCTACGGTCGAGGTCATGAGGCATTGGTTATACAAGGTGGTCAGTCTTTCTAGCCCATTCTGCCCACCATTCTGTTAATGAGCTAATCAGATCTAATCGCCGATTTCACACGCCTTCGGAAAGTGTAATTTAATCTCAAACTCTATGTTAGCCGGACGTATTTTGAAAGGTGTCTATATTTAAACTGTTCAAGTTGTTGTTAAGGCTGAGTGGTTCGAAAATCTTCAAAGTGAATAATTTTTTCAGCACTTAATTCTGGAAAATAAAGCGATTCATTCACTTACATGGAATACCTGCAAGTAGTACTGTAGGCCAACGGGTAAAGGAAATTTCATTAGGATAACAATAGAATTTGTTTAAAAACCTTCCTTCTGCCTGTAAGTTAAATTACTGTTCACTCAGTTGCTACATTTAGTAGTGCTAACGTCTTCATTCCGAGAATCGAATTTGGTATCCAACGAACGCATTCTTGCAGTTCCGATGCACTCAATTCAGAAAGTTGAAAATGAACGAGGGACGAAAGCTTCTTTTTAATATTTCAATATAGCTTCTTTAACCCAGAAGTAAGAAGCCAGTATTTTTGCAATTGTCGCTTTTGATTTGACTTTTTTGCTAGAAAATTTAATGTCCTGCAGCCTTGAACTAAAGACAAAATGAAGTGTGGTGACCTGGCGATCGGCTCACAAAAGCGGGCTCTATCGAGTGGTCTCTTATTTCTTTTAACACTTTAACATTAAAAGCATCACAATGAAGAGATAATGCGTTCGCATTAGAAGCCCAACTGTGATGAAATAGTGTCCGGCGTCCTCCAGCGATTCACTACTGAGCACACTTGGCGCCTGGAACGATTTGTGCACGGAGGGGAAAGTGGAATCCTGCAGGAGAGGTAAGAAGGTGGCTGCCCTGTGAAGAATAAAAAATTGCTGTAAAATTGATTACCAAAGTGATGACAGCGAATGACAGTAAAAAGGAAAATGCTTAAGTATGACTCAGCAAAAATGATAATGGCTATGAATTACAAAGATAAGAGTAGAGCAAGGCCCAACAAAGAACCTTTGAGGAGGAAAAAATACATGGAAAAGTATACAGGAAAATTTGAAGAGAAATCTGAAGTAGAAGAAAATCTATTAACAGCAACGAGAACACCTGTTGGGCTAAGTGACTGCCATCGAATATAAACATACAAGCGCCCTCCCCCCTAATTTTTGCTTTCATTCTGACAGTAAATGCACATCCAATTCACAAGCCATAGAGTCACGGCCATAGAGCTGGCTTTTGCGAGCAAACGGATGAACCATGCGAAGCAAGAAGCAAGTTTGGTAGCAATACGAAGCTATGGTTTTAATAACACCGAGATAGATAAGTTAAGACGAGTAAGAAAGGAGTTATACTCGCAAGTGTCTGCTTGCGAGTACCGACATCGGGCAACAAATATTTAGCGCTAGGCACAAGAAAGTTTAGGATTGCTTTGCCACATAGCCGCTGTTATAAAGGTGGAGCACGCTTCACAGGAGCAGCAAAGCAGGAATTTTGAAGCGAAAGCTTCTCTACGCTAGGTAAAGCCGATTTCGCCGTGTGTTGCCGATGGACCTTCAAGTTAGCCAGAGGGAAAGCATGTCCTGACCATATGTGGTCCACCATCGTGTCGCACCACTTGACCTTTGCTCTTTGACCTATGGATTCGCTGTAGAGGGCGGTAGAATAGGCTGCAGCATTCAGTGGGTGACCAACCTCACGCGATCAACGATTAAACTGCATCCAGCCAGGGTGGCAGGGTGGGTCGCTGCCTCTGCAGTATGCGGAACCCACTCGACATTATAGACGTCAAGCCGCGTCTAGTTGCCCGATACACCACAGCTTTCGCTCTCTAACAAGGTTCAGCAGTAGTTAAACCGAGGCAATTTTTTTTTGTTTGGCAGATACACCTCAAAATCATTGTAAGCAGTTTTTGGTAGAGGCTAGAGCCAGAAATTAAATTGGCGCAGCTGAAGGATTAGCGAAAAAGACAAGTGCGGCAGAAAGACCGACATGACGGACGCTGACGACGTCTCATACACGGCACGCGCATAGGCTTGTTAGACTCCGCTTACTTTATAATATAATTCATATATCTTTCCCATACTTTTGAAACAATGAATCAGTTCATGCGCCAAATTTTGATTCGAAGTCAAAGAACGCTCCCTCTACTCACCCTTAGTCACCCTTACAAGGAGTCTATAGTTTAGCAGGGTAAAGTTGTAGGCCCGTTGGTGCGACATTTTGACTAAAAAACCGCAACAGAGGCAACAGACAACACAGGGCGGTACCGCCCTGTGTTGCCTTCTCCCTCTGTGCTGCGTCTGTTGCGGTTTTTTGGTAAGAGTGTGTAGTAATAGAGCCACCTTTCTAGTTGGTTGCCTTTTCTAAATCAACTTACCCCTCTGCTACAGGCGAAATAACCCGTTTCTAGCTTTCCACAAGGAGATTAAATCTGATTTTGGAACGAAAATATATATTGGCGAGTACATTTTGAACTAAATGCGCGTCATAATATATTGCTGTGTGTTTCTGAAGTCCTAAAGGTACGAAGCGCAGAGCATGGAGGAGAGGTCATAGGCAGGAAGCTCATCGACGTACGGGAGAGAAAACTTTTTTATGGTTGCTGATAAAAACACCCCGAGTTGAGAATGACCATTTTTATTACCAGTGATCAACCGATCATGTTATCACATCTCGATACGGTAACAAAAACCGAAAACAAAGTTTTCATTGATTATATTAATATTGTCACCGACAAACGTAGAGGACGCGGTAAGCACAGCCGTTTACTGGGGCGAGGCTTGCCGAACAGGCGCGCTCATTCGAGAGAAGGAAGACGTTCGCCCACGCGCTGGGAGACAGGTTCGTCTAACAGGTGGCGCCAGCAGAATGTCAGGAGTGTGGCATTGCCCCTCTTTCTTCCAAAAGGCATCGATTTGATGCCGTACGCGAGGGGAAAACATAGATAAGGCGGAAAGTTAACGGCGCGAGCGTCTCTGTGGAAAGGGGCTAACGGGAGTAACACGGCTTCATTCGCGCCACGTGGACTACTTCGGAAGTCGGTTGTCGAGACAACCGGACAGTTTCTTGAGGGAGCACCTCATAGGTCACCGCGCTGAGGCGGCGTAACAGCTGGTATGGACCAAAGTAACGGCGAAGAAGCTTCTCAGAGCGCCCTAGCAAACGGATCGGACTCCACACCCAGACTTGGTCACTGTGTGTGTAAATCACCTCCCTGCGCGGAGCTTGTGGCGCCCGGCGTCGCGTTGTTGTTGGCATCAGATTCGCTGTCGAGCAGCTTGGCGAGCGGCTTGGGCGTCACGAACAAATTGGTCAGCGTCCACGACAGAAGAGGGAGTAGGATCCGGGAGAAACATGGCGTCCAGCATGGTCAAAGCTTCTCGACCGTGCACCAAATGGAATGGAGTGAAGCGCGTCGTTTCGTGGAGCACAGTGTTGTACGCGAGCGTGATGTAAGGCAGTATCCGGCCCCAGTCCGCATGGTCATCTTCGACAAACATAAAAATTATATCGGCAGTTGTCTTGTTATGCCGCTCAGTCAGGCGATTTCTTTGCGGATAGTAATCTGTGGTCTCGTAGGCTGTAAAAGCGGAATGTAGGCTGTGGCTGTGGTGCCACTGAGTCGAAGTACCTCGCTCGTAAGTGCTAACGTAAAGGCGGTTCTTCTGTCAGTTAATACGACTGTTGGGGCTCCGTGACGAAGCCAAATATTGTGAATGAAAAAAATATGCGACTTCAGCGGTGGTACCACGGGAAAGGGCCTTGGTCTCACAGTAGCGGCTAAGATAGTCAGTGGCAACAGCAATATACCGGATACCCATGGGAGACGCCGGAAATGGGCCGAATATGTCCATGCCGGCATGTTGAAAAGGGAGGCGCGGAAAATGGATAGGCTTCAGGAGCCCGGCTGGACGGCGGCGCCTTCCGGCGCTTACACTCGCGACAGGTTCGCAAGTAGCGGTGGACAACCGCAGCAAGCCTGGGCCAGTAGTACTTCCGGCGTATGCACTCCAACGTGCGTGAAAACCCGTGATGGCCCGAAGGAAGGTCGTCGTGGCAGGCAGAACTTCGTTACAAAGGGTTGTTGGCACTGCAAGCAGATAGACAGTGTCCGTTGGGCCGTAGTTCTTTTTGTAGAGGACACCATCGCGCAAGGAAAATGATGACAATCCGCGCTTGAAGAGTCGAGGTGGAGATGGAGCAGTTCCTTCGAGGTACTCGATGGGAGGCAGCAGTTCGGAGTCGTCCCTCTGTTGGCGGGCAAGGGTGGATGTGGAGACAGCACCGAGAAAAGCGGAATCGTCGTCGGACTTGTCCGTGGGGCCGGGAATAGGAGTGCGGGAGAGGCAGCATCACTGTTTCTGGCCGGACTTGCGCACGATGTTGACATCAGATTCTTGTAACCGAAGGCTCCATCGAGCAAGTCGCCCCGAGGGATCTTTCAGGTTCGCCGGCCAACACAGTGAATGATTATCGCTCACGAGCTGAAACAGGCGGCCATTCAAGTACGGTTGAAATTTCGTAACTGCCCACAGCACAGCCAGACATTCCTTTTCCGTGGTGAAATAATTGACTTCGGAACGGAAGTAAGTGCGACTGGCGTAAGCAGTCACGCATTCTAGACCAACCTGCCGCTGAACAAGGACAGCACCGAGACCAACGTTACTGGCATCAGTGTGAAGTTCCGTGTCGGCCTCTTCGTCGAAGTGGCCAAGCACAGGTGCACATTTGAGACGGGACTTGAGTTCCGTGAAGGCTCATTCCTGGTCCTGGCCCCAGAAGAAGGGTTCAGCGTCTTTCGTCAGGCTGGTCACAGGCTCTGCTGGCTTGGAGAAATTGTGAAGAAACCGGGGATAGTACGCGCAGAGGCTCAAGAAACGACGCAAGCTCCGTATGTCTGTTGGCTTCGGGAAGGCAGCTACGGCGGCCGTCTTTTCGGGGTCTGGACTAAGACCTCGAGCGCTGAAAATGTGACCATTAAACGCAATCTGACATTTTTCTGGCTTGCGAGAGAGACCAGCGGAACGTATGGCCACAAAAACAGCACGCAACCGTTTCAGGTGCTCATCGAACGCGTGAGAGAAGATCACGACATCGTCGAGATATACGAAGCACGACGCCACTTCAGGCCAGACAGCATGGTGTCCATCATTCGTTGTAATTTGGCAGGGGCAGAGCACAAGCCAAAAGGGAGCACCTTAAACTCGTGCAAACCGTGAGGAGTTATAAATGCGGTCTTCTCTCGGTCGCGTTCGTCAACCTCTATTTGCCAATACCCATTGCGGAGGTCAAGGGATGAAAAGTAGGTGGCATGGCACAGGCGGTCTAGGGAGTCATCAATGCGTGGCAGACGGTACACATCCTTTTTCGTGACGTTATTGAGGCGTCTGTAATCCACGAAGAACCTGCGGGTGCCATTTTTCTTCGTGACGAGGACAACAGGCGATGCCTAGGGGCTCGTGGACGGTTGTATGACGTCATCCTGGCGCATTCGTGTAACTTGGCGGTGGATGGCGTCACGTTCTCTGGTCTTTTGTCGGTCTTTTGTGGTCTTTTGTCGTCGGCATCAAGTCGATGCAAAACAGTCATGGAAGGAACAGATGAGGTTTTCCACGCAGCGTTTCTGACTGGCTAGGAGGTGCGGATTTACGTCGGTCGAATGGCTGTAGCCGTTGCATCGTCGAGGTCTGACGAGGTGGACAAAGAGCACTGCCTGGTTTCTCCAAGCTTGTTAAAATAAGCGACGACCTCTTTCTTCCTTAAATGCTGCGATTCACGGGTAAAGTTGGTGACTAAGATGTCGGTGCGACCGTTGGCAAGTTCTGCTAGGCCTCGAGCTACAGACGGACACGGGACAGCGCTCGTCCCGTGTCCTTGTTGTTCTTGTCCGTCGTTGTTCGCGCTTTTTTACAAAAGATGAATATATACCAACTCGCCCAACTGAACGTTCTGCTGAGCTACGCAAGCTTGCCGAGCGAGTAGCAGCGACATGGTCGCTTCAGCGCTGCCAAGAGTGCCGGTGTTGTCATTATACTCGACGGTGACGAACTTGCTGGCTCTCGGAGGGATTGTTATGTGGTCGTCACATACGCGTAACATTACTCTGCTGGGCTCGGGGTTGGTGTCAACGGCTCGCTGTGCGGAAAAAGATACCATGAGCTCCCGAAGGTCAATGACCGCACCATACTCTTGAAGAAAATCTTTGCCGAGAATTAGATCTTTTGAACAGTCACGTAATACGGCAAAGGAATCAGTGAAAGTAAGACCGCGGATCTGGACACAAGAGGTGCAGACGCCGATTGGCGTCACTACATGGCCATCAGCGGTGAGGATCACGGGTCCACACCGAGGCGTCAGAACCTTACGGAGGGTTGTGCCGAGCTGCCTGCTCATCACAGAAAAATCAGCGCCGGTATCGACGAGTGCGGTCACTTCATGACTGTCGGCGGTTACTAAAATTTTAGCAGAAACTAATCGTTCGCAGGACGTTGGTGAGGCCGTCGGATTGGGTCGTCGGCGCTCGGGCCGTCGCGTCGAATCGTCGGGTGGAGGCTGTTGGCTCTGTGCAGTGGCGGCGGCGACCGTGCCCCGAAGGACGCCCTCTTCAGTTTTCCCGGCGAGGGGACGTGCCTCTGAACTGACCAGAGGATGAGGGCCGACTAGGATAAGCAAAGCGCCTCGGGGATGGCGATCGCGACTGTCACCGCTGCGCGCTCGGGGACAGCACCTGAGTGACCAAGTACTCCTCTATGTTCTGCGGTTTTTCGCCACAGTTATGTCGAGGTGCGTCCGGTGGGAATCCTCTCAAACCCACCCGCCGGCACGGGCAATTCCACAGAATATGGCCGGGCTCTCCGCAGTGGTAGCTGAGCGGGCGATTGTTGGATGCTGGCCATACGTGCGCTTTGCTGGAAGGAGGGCACAGGTCCTGCTGCTGCTCGACGGGACGCAGGTAACGATGGGGTGGTCGTGGTCCGGCAACGGGGCAAAACGCTTGCGGCGCGGGGACAGGTCGGCGCAGGGCATCGCTGTAAGACATCACGTACGGCTCCGATAGTGGTGCCGGTGGTGGCTGCACCGCTCGCCGGATTTCGTCACGGAAGACACCGCCTGTAGAAGGTACGCTTGCCGACAGAGCATCCAAGTGTATGTGTCGCAGTTCTTCGCGGACAATGCTTCGCACAAGCTCTCGCAACGCCTCATCCCCGGGGGCTGGCAAAGGCGTGCAGTAGTGAGCGGCCTTTACATTTCCCTGACGGCTGTTTTGGGCACTCCATTCCTGCAGTGAACTTTCCATGCTCGTAGCTTCCTTGGCGAAGGCGGCGACGGTTCTCGGAGGGTCGCGCATGAGGCCAAAAAACAGCTGCTCCTTTACCCCCCGCATAAGGTGCCGTACCTTTGTAGTTTCGGGCATAGCCTGGTCGGCCCGATTGAAGAGGCGGGTGATGTCCTCAATAAACATGGCCACGCTCTCTTTGGACTGCTGTGACCTGGAGCGAAGGGCAATTTCAGCATTTTCCTTTTGCTCGCTCGAGCTGAATGTGGCGAGCAACTCACGCCGAATAGATGTCCAGTTGGAAAAGGACGCCTCGTGGCTCCCGAACCAAGTTTTCGCCGATTCTTGCTGTGCAAAATACACATTCATCAGCTTCCGCTCATCGTCCCTATGGTTGAATGCAGCAACCCGGTCAAAACTGGCCAACCAATCTTGAACATCGTCGAACCGGTCAACGTGGAAGGATGGTGGTGACCGAGGTGCGAGAAGGACGAACGGCGGGGCACTGCCGGAGTACTGACCTGTTTGGCTGCCAGTGGTGGAAGTCATAGCTGGCACAGGCCTTGTGAGTGGCTCAAACGCGTGCTGCAGGCCTCGAAGGCGACGGTTCGCTATGTGGACAGGTGTGGCGTCCGCGCGCCGGGGAGAAGCGTCAAGGATATCGTCGGGGTCAGCGTACATGAGATGTTATCCCAGCACCTCCACCAAATGTCACCGACAAACGAAGTAGGACGCAGGAAGCACAGCCGTTTACTGGGGCGAGGATTGCCGAACAGCCGCGCTCATTCGAGAGAATACGTTCGGCGACACGCTGGGAGACAGGTTCGGCTATGAGGTGGCGCCGGCAGAATGTCAGCAGTGTGGCAATAGGAGCGCTTAAACTACTTCAGAACAAGCACTAAAAGTGCTTGGATGGTTGAGAGGCGCTCAATTTCACCTAATAAAACTCTTAACAAAGAATTAGCAAAATAAAAGAGCTTTTATGTCCTATACAGTACCTGCGGTTTGGTGATCACAATCTTTTATTTGCATTATAAAGCTGCATAAGCTATATACCTAGTTCTACGGAAAAAATAAGACTACACAAGGTTGTAGACCTTTTTTTTACAGGCGCGAAAACAGGCACAACACAAGGTCGAAAGACGGGACGGAGCGCCTCCCATCCTGTCTTTCTACCTTGTGTTGTGTCTGTTTTCGCGCCTGTAACGAAAAAGATGTACAGTTGCTAACTTGCCCAGCAAGATGTTCTTTTACACAAGGTTGAATTATAAAAAATTGTGTTACGCCGTAGTAAAATGTTCTTGACATCCATAATATCGGGACCACAATATAGACACTAGGTCTGGGATTGACTAAAATGATTTTAAAACTATGCTTTTTATAACTATTGTCTTCATACTCGCCGTGTTGCTACCACAGCTGGCCCCGTGTTGCTACCATCAGTCAGGCTGATGGCGCTGAGTAACATAAAGACGCAATCACTCCGTCTCGGTCGTCCTCCTAGCTCTTACTCATCACGTTTCGAGATTTCGTGGAGTCTCCTACCACCCTGAGAACACAGCGCCATTTGTGTCAACAAGTAGGAAACAGTACATCTCACATTGAGATTTGTAGTGCCATCTACAATAGCACTGTGCAATTTTGACGTCACGGTCAAATATGGTGGATAGAGGTGGAACTATGTGAGTATGACGTCAAGGGTATGATCATAGAACGAGAAAACAGGAAGTTGACCTGAAAGAGCCCCAATGGTGAGATTAAAAATGAAATCAACTTCATACTATGCGCTAAACGTGGCATCATTCAGGATGTGGCCGTCCTCGGAAAGGTGCGTTGCAGCGACCACAGAATGGTAAGGTCTAGAATTAGCTTAGACTTGAAGAAGGAACGGAAGAAGCTAGTGAAGAAGTAATTCACAAGGGTAGAAACTTGGGCGAGTCGGTAACGGTGATCCATGGAAAGTGAGAGTAGCGCAAAACGGGACAAAGGGACAGAGAAAGACCGACACAACACAGGCGCTAACTTCCGACTGAAAGAAACCAGGGCGGCCAAGACGAACGTAATCCGTGAGGGGAAACAGGCGCATGCGCCCAGAAAGATAATGAAAAACAGGTGAATGAGGAACTACGGATGTGCACGATTCAGCGTTTCTTTAAGAAGGCCAGCTCTCTTTTGGACAGGGAGATAGACGGCTGGCTTACACATTTATCGTCCAAGGCAGCGATACGAGCTGCTTCAATAATCTCTCGCGTTAACTGATCCCGGTGTTTGGCAACGATCGAGCACTTGTCCAGAAATGGCACACAACCACACTCCTTGCAGTGTAAAGCCAGATTACTGCCAGTAAAAGTTCTCAAGTTAGTTTTGTGTTCGCGAAGTCTCTCATTCAAGCACCGACCTGACTGACCAACATACCGCTTACCGCAAGAGAGAGGGATGTCATAAACAATGCCTTCAGTACATTTCACGAATTTCTTTCTGTGGTTAATGGTGCACTGCAGCTTTTGGGGACGTTTATCAGCGGGCAAAGTTTTTTTGGAAAGCGCACTTAGTTTTTCAGGGGCAGAAAAAACGACACGAACATTAGCTTTTGTCCCAATTTTCTTGATATTGTGGGACAGGCAATGAATGTAAGGAATAACGGCAATTTTGTCTTTTTTTCTTTCTGAAGGCACGGACGGCAGTTGGCCTTCCTGGCGCTTCTTCTTTAGTATGCCTTCGGCGACAGAAACACAAATATCAGCTGGGTAGCCTGCTTGATGGAACCTTGCGAGTTGAGCGTGAAAGCACTCGCTGATTAGGTGGGGGCATGACTTTTCCAGAGCATTCTTCAAGCATAAATTAATAATGCCCCTTTTAACGAGTTTAGAATGGGCAGATATATAGGGGAGTAGAGGTTTGTTTGCCCGAGGTGCATAGCTCCAACACAGGTGGTTGTCCAGGAATTTAAAACGGATATCAAGAAAGCGAATCTCGTTGTCGGTTGGCATTTCGTTAGTCAATAGCAGCGGTGAAAAACACTCTTGTACCTTAGCTAAAATATCGGATGCAACTTGCTCTAAGCACGATGGCGTACACTCAACAAGGAAAAAGAAATCGTCAACAAAATGAAAGATCTTGACGACATGAGGGCTGGTAAGCCTCTCTTGGAGGCTCCTGTCAAGATGTGCCAGATACAGGTCACTAAGTACAGGGGCTAGACAAGACCCAATGCATATTCCCTGTTTCTGAATGTGAGCAGCGCCTTGCCAGTTTATGAAAGTGGAGCGGAGATAAAAGTGTAGCAATTCTAAAAAACCACTGACGGATAAACCGGATTCATTCTGAAATGACACAGCGCCGAAATGATGGATCGAATCTTCGACAATTGTAAGCAGGTTATGATGGGGCAAGGAGTAATAAAGATCTTTCACATCAATTGAGAACCCAAGAAGGCTCTTGTCAGAAAGCGATTTCACAGCACTTAACACTTCCTCTGAACTACGTACTAGAAATGGGTCATCTATCGTCAACATGTTTAGTTTTTCTTTTAGAAACACAGCGATTGACTTTTGCCAAGTGTCCTGTTCGGAAACGATTACCCTTAAGGGAACGCCAGCCTTATGCGTTTTTGCGCTGAAAAACACTTCTAGGAAAAGGCGCTTACTACTTTCAATGCTGCTGGCTAGTCTTTCGAGATTAAGCTTGAGACAAAGTTTTTTTGCTTGAACCTTAAGTTTGGGAAGTGAAACACTTCTTCCACATTTAAACCCTTCTGTTATGGCATGATTGGCTTTTTCATTGAATACACCGTGGGGAAAGACAGCAAACCCGCCCTCTTTGTCAGAGGGGATGACGCAAAGCGACTGTTCGGCTAGGTAGGACACGACACGATCCACACGAACTTTTGAAGGACGAGGCTTACAGTACTGTAGGACGTCTACGCCATCGGAGGTGCACCGGCCAGAGTCCTCTTTGTCGGCTAGGCGAGACACACGTCGCACCATGGAAAGTAGCTCATGCGGAGTCTTCGAAGTCTCCCTTGCAAACTTGGGTCCAAGGGACAACAACCGGTTGACGTCCTCAGGAAGGGTGACTCCTTCGGAGACGTATACGCTGTTGCATTTTCTCGACCCCTTAGGTGGGCAGAGGGATCGAAGGGATCGGAGTTGAAGTTGCCACAGGGCTTCAGTTGTTTGGTCCGCTAGAAGCAGATACGCTCGCAGCTGACGTTTAGCGGCGTTAGGTTCCAGTGCCTGTTGGAGTTGCACGGCTAAGTGCTCCCTCAGAAGACGTACATAACGATGACATTCAGATTTTACAATCTTGCATATTCTGCGGGAGTGCCCAGTGGAGGGGTTGAGACCATTGAAGAGAAGTCTGACGTCGTCGGGTAGAATCCCGGAGCGGAGGCAAAAAGCTGCAGCACGTGCTTTGCACACAGTGGCAGCAATAACGGACACGGTCGCACATGGGCCTTGGGAAACACGTAGAAAGACGCCCGAAGAACTAGAAACGTAATTCACAAGGGTAGAAACTTGGGCGAGTCGGTAACGGTGATCCATGGAAAGTGAGAGTAGCGCAAAACGGGACAAAGGGACAGAGAAAGACCGACACAACACAGGCGCTAACTTCCGACTGAAAGAAACCAGGGCGGCCAAGACGAACGTAATCCGTGAGGGGAAACAGGCGCATGCGCCCAGAAAGATAATGAAAAACAGGTGAATGAGGAACTACGGATGTGCACGATTCAGCGTTTCTTTAAGAAGGCCAGCTCTCTTTTGGACAGGGAGATAGACGGCTGGCTTACACATTTATCGTCCAAGGCAGCGATACGAGCTGCTTCAATAATCTCTCGCGTTAACTGATCCCGGTGTTTGGCAACGATCGAGCACTTGTCCAGAAATGGCACACAACCACACTCCTTGCAGTGTAAAGCCAGATTACTGCCAGTAAAAGAACTTTTACTGGCAGTAATCTGGCTTTACATTTCTGGACAAGTGCTCGATCGTTGCCTTTGATTTATATTCTCTTGTATCTGGCTGAGTGCAGCCATGACCTGCGCCATGAAGTCTCTTTGTTCTGTCTTCATTACTTTTATCGCGTTCATATTTGCTTCACATTCATTCTTTAGCTCTACCCATATGTCTGTTTCATTGTCTCCTTTTCGTTTAAGTGGGGTTCTTCTGACTGTTTCTGCCTCCTCTATTTTCTCTCCCACCATTTCCTGCCGCTTGAGTGTTGGGGGGGGGGGGAGGTAGTTTGTTGAGCTACCTCACCTTTTCTTTGCCTATCGTCAGCTATCTGTTCGCTGCGTATTTATTCCTCTATATTTTGTCCTTCGTAGCGATGAGGATCGATTGCTGCTTTGTGTTGAACGTGATTATGTCGTTCACGCCTGTGTCGCTTGCCCCAGCCGCTGCGCTGATTGCGTCAGCCAGGAAGGCTTTTCCGAATTTGAGTAATTTTTCCAGTCCCCCTTGAGGTCTCATAATTATCGTCTCGTAGTCGGGCGGAATTCTCGTACATTGCCTTTCCACCGACTTCTCTGCCTTTCTTCTTCCTTCGCGTCGCTCCACTGCACGCCCTCATGCGTCTCGGTTCCCGGCCTCGTGGCCGCTATCTTCTATCCCCGCCGGGGCTATTTTCCCGCTTTTCTTCGCTTTGAACCATTGACCCGGTATGATCAGCTCTTCCGGAATTATATCCGTGCCTTCTACGACTTCCATTTCTCTTAGAGTCGCCTGCTGGAGGCCCTTAGGCCTCGGTTCCTTCCTTCGCCGACCTAAGCCTCGTTAGGCTTAACTCCGCTTGCTACACGTGGGGTTCCGCAAGCCTCGAAAATCAAGATAACTCGGTCCCACCATGTAAATATCGGTGCGCCCGATGATGGAGCTTCCTTGGTCGGTGATTCCAGACAGTTTCTACGCATCCAGAGTCCTGGGTGCTGCGTCGCCCCCGTTGTCGTCGGAGCTCGTCGGACGCACGTCCGACCATCTCGACAGCCGGCGGAGGAATCCCCTAGTCCCATTTATCCTCCTTGCGAGACGTCACACCAGCGAGCGCCCTCTTTCGGTAGCGCCACAGCAGTGGCGCGCAAGGCTTCGCCTCCACCATCGATGCCGCGAGCTGGGGCCCCGTCTCTCGGTCTGGCGTGACGTCACACGGTCACGTGACGCGCAGCTGTGTAAGGAGGCGCCACGACCACCGATGGGCCGAAAGTGCGAGCAGTATTGCTTTCGCAATAAAAATAGGCTGGGGCTTAGCTCTGGTTAACCCTAGTTGGATTGCGAAAGCTTCGTTTCCTCGGCACGTCGTCCACGCAGCGTCTCATTCTGACGCTCTCGAGAACTCAAACCGGTCTCTTTCGCACTCCGGGACGTGGATCGCCTTCTTCTAGCCCCATCTTAGTTACAACGCTTCTCGAGTCTTGCAGCGCGTTCTTCGCGTTGAGAGCGTTGCCTCTTCCTCGCTTCGTTCTGTCGTTGTTGCGTCTCTTTTGCGCTCTCCATAACGACTACAATACGCTGACTGACTGATGTTTCAGATAGGAAGAAGGAAAAGGAAATAGCACGGGCCTGCCCACTTGCTCAAGCCGGGCCACGCTGGCTGCCGCGCGCTGAAAGTAGGACAGTTAAAGGACAGGAGAGCAAAGAGTGAAAGAAAATACGCGCCGCGGTAATCCAAGCACTCCGCCATATTCTAAAAATAAGCTTAATACCTCAGGCGCATGGACCCGCTGCAGACATTAAATCAGGTATGAGCCATAGCCATAGCTACAATACACTAAGGCGAAGCTCAAATATATATATATATATATATATATATATATATATATATATATATATATATATATATATATATATATTGTTACGGTGTGGGATGCCACGGGGTGGCCACGGGCCCGCCCAGAGAAATATAGCAGCAGTACGGAGGAGAGCCGGCGAAGCACGACCGGCGGCGGCCAAGCTTTCTCGTTCTATCTCCCTCGTGCTAGAGCCGCGCGCTCGCCGCTCGCGCTCGCTCTCCGCCTCTTCTTTTATTCCCGTATCACCTTTCCACCGGGGGGGGGGGGGGGGGGGGGGGCGTGGGAGCTGCTTTATGTCCGTGACTATGGTGAAGTGACGGCCGTACAGGTAGGGATGGAACTTCTCGACGGCCCAGACAACGGCGAGGCACTCGAGTTCTGAAGAGTGGCGGCGGCGCTCAACGTCGGAAAGCTGGCGGCTGGCATAAGCTAGGACTTTGTGGTCACCAGACTCGTCTTTTTGCAGGAGGACAGCGCCGAGCCCATCTTGGCTGGCATCCGTGTGGAGGACGATGGGGGCCGATTCGTCGTAATGGGCCAATGTAGGAGGCTCGAGGAGGGCGTGCTTGACGTCAAGAAACGCGAGCTGTTGGGCCTGCGTCCAACTCCACGGAGCATTCTTCTTCAGCAGGGCGGTCAATAGAGCGCTGCGCTTGGCAAAGTCCGGAATGAAACGACGGAAATACGAAGCAAATCCAAGGAAACTTTTGAGCTCCTTGGCGGTGGTGGGAGCTTCGTAAGCTGTAAGCGCTTTTAGCTTTTCAGGGTCGGGACGGATGCCATGCCGGCTCACAACGTGACCCAAGTACGTCACCTCCGCGAAACCGAAGAAACATTTTTTTGGTTTTAAGCGAAGCCCAGCAGAGGTAAGGGCTTCGAGGACGAGTTTGAGGCGTCTCTGGTGTTCTTCAAATGTAGCCGCGTAGACAATTACGTCATCCAGGTAGACCAACGCCATAGTCCACTTCAAATGGCCTAAGACTCGGTCCATGAGACGCTGAAAGGTGGCTGGAGCGTTCGAGAGACCGAAGGGCATACGGTTGAACTGGTAAAGGCCGTCGGGAGTCACGAAAGCCGTCTTTTCCGCATCATCGGGGTGAACAGGCACCTGCCAGTAGCCCGAGAGCAGATCTAGCGTGGAAAAATAACGGGCCCCCTTCAGGCGGTCAAGCGCATCGTCGAGGCGAGGCAGCGGGTACACGCCGCAATTAGTAATAGCATTTAGCTTCCGACAGTCAACGCAGAAGCGGAGTGTTCCATCCTTCTTGCGCACAAGGACGACAGGGGAGGACCAAGGGCTACAAGAAGGGGCAATGATTCCCTGGTCAAGCATGTCGCACACGTGCTGCTGGATGACTCTCCGTTCGGCTTGCGCTACACGGCGAGGTTGGTGATGAACGGGCCCGCGGTTTTCGGTGTTGATCCGGTGTTGAGCCCAGGAAGTGCACCCGAGTTCACCGGCGCTGAGAGCAAGGCAACTGCGATGCTCGAGCAGCAAGGTCTTCAGAGAGGCGAGCTCCGCGCAGGTCAGGCTGGGTCCAAAGTTAAATTCTTCCCATGATAGGATCGCCGGCGCTGGAGGGTGGCGAGGCGGGGCTTCAGGTTGCAGAGACGCCACTGGTGACACGGGGTCCAAAACTGAGGCTGTACCCAATTGCGTGCCGGGAGTCAGCGCGAGAGGTACGCTGCTGATGTTGAGTATAAATACGTGGGCCTCTCCTTTGAGCACAGGCAGAAGGCTTCGAGGGGAGGTCATCTGACGGGCTGGAGCTGAACACCGGATGGGTTCGAACAGCACGTCTGCTGTGACCGGACTGTCAAGCTTGGCATACACCCACGTTGCCGCACCCGGTGGCAGGGTCACGACGGACGCCACAGTCACGGTAGTGACGTCGAACGGCTTGACTCGACACGGCCACTTCGTCGCGAGGTCACGCAGAGATGCGGAGGCACGCTTGGTCGCCGACACCAGGGACTGCCACAGGGCGACACCGAGGCCGGAAACCCGGCTAAGCCAGCCCGGCCCACAGAGAGTTCGGCTCGCCCGTGGTTTGGTTCTAGTAAAATTAAGGACGACTCCGGCTTGCTGGCACCACCCGCACCCGAGGACCACTGGCCAAATAGGGCTGTCTGCGACAACAAACTCGGTGGAGATGGTATTTCCGAGTGCTGTCAGGTTGACGACGACAGGTCCGACTTGCTCCACAGGGGTGCCGTTAAAAGCTAAGAGCCGGGTTTTGGCGGCTGGCAGAAGCAGGTGGGGCGCGTTAGCAACAAACGATTTGTGCAGTACATTGACAGCCGCTCCAGTGTCAACCAAGGCCTTTACGTGCCGGTCAAGCAGGGCGACGTCGACGAGCGCGTAAGGAGCATCAGTGGTAATCGGAGCCGACGAAAGGAGGGGACGCGGAGAACGAAGGAATGTGGGGACGGCGGAACGGTGCCCCCGGAGTTCCGCCAAATCGTTTCCCGACGTTGGAGGGCCGGCACAGTCCCTCGCGTAGTGTCCCCGCAGGCCGCAGCGGAAGCAGGTCATGCGGACGTCGTTACGCAGGCGTCGGATAGAGGCCGCAGTTGGGGCTGCGGACCGAGGAGCCTGCACCCGGACGCTGCGCTCGGCAGACGGTGGCGACCCCCGCGTGGCCAGCAAAGTCAATTCCGCCTCGATGGCAAGCGCCATGGCGGCGCGGACGGAATCAGGACGGCCAGAGCGGACCAAGCGCTGCACCTCGGGGAGTCGGATGGCGTCGACAAAGGCCTCGGTGCCGACCAGGGCCACGGCGTTCTGAGGCGCTCCCGGCAGCGACTGCAGAGCCAGGCGCTCAATGGCGGCGGCGAGGTCCTGGTACGTCTCCCCGGGCACTTGACGGCGGGCTCGCAGGCGGTGGTACTGCACACGGGGTTGACCTGAGGCACCATAGTGGTCGGCGAGGAGGCCCGCCAGAACAGTGTAAGAGCCCAGCTGGTCGGGCGGCACGTTCTGCAGCAGCTCGGTGGCGCGGCCCCTCAGTTTTGCAACGAGCATCCATGCCTTCATTTGCTCGTCCCAGCCTCTCGCCGCCGCAATACCGTCCAGCTGGATGCGGTAAGCATCCCACGACATGGTGCCGTCAAATGTGGGCAATTCCACAACGTCCAACGAACACTGCGGCGAGGACGCACCCGCGCCGAGCACGCCATTGGCGGCCACGACCGCAGGCCCAGCCACGGCAGAGCCGTAAACAGCGGCGGCGGGGACGCCCAAAGGCACCTGACCTGTGCTCGGCTCGGCTCGGCTGGCACCAGGCGACGGAGTTCGCGCCGGA